>NC_142159.1:7357500-8031562 GCF_024610735.1 Ursus americanus
TGATGGTGGTGGTGGTGATGCTGATGGTGGTGGTGGTGATGATGATGGTGGTGATAGATGATGGTGGTGATGATGATGGTAGTGATGATGATGATGATGGTGGTGATGATGATGGTGGTGACGAATGGTGGTGATGATGGTGGTGGTGGTGATGATGGTGGTGGTGGTGGTGATGATGGTGGTGGTGGTGATGATGATGGTGGTGATAGATGATGGTGGTGATGATGATGGTAGTGATGATGATGATGATGGTGGTGATGATGATGGTGGTGACGAATGGTGGTGATGATGGTGGTGATGGTGGTGATGATGATGGTGGTGGTGATGATGATGGTGGTGGTGATGGTGGTGATGATGATGATGGTGGTGATGATGGTGGTGATGGTGGTGGTGATGATGATGGTGGTGATAGATGATGGTGGTGATGATGATGGTGGTGGTGGTGATGGTGGTGGTGATGATGATGGTGGTGGTGGTGATGATGATGGTGGTGATGATGATGGTGGTGGTGGTGATGATGATGGTGGTGGTGATGATGGTGGTGGTGGTGATGATGGTGGTGGTGGTGATGGTGGTGGTGGTGATGATGATGATGGTGGTGATGATGGTGGTGATGATGATGATGGTGGTGATAGATGATGGTGGTGATGATGATGGTGGTGATGATGATGGTGGTGATGATTGTGGTGATGATGGTGGCGGTGGTGATGATGATGGTGGTGATGGTGGTGGTGATGATGATGGTGGTG
Organism: Ursus americanus; assembly: GCF_024610735.1. Lineage (NCBI taxonomy): Eukaryota > Metazoa > Chordata > Mammalia > Carnivora > Ursidae > Ursus > Ursus americanus. The sequence goes on from NC_142159.1 coordinate 7,358,250, forward strand.
GTGATGGTGGTGATGATGATGGTGGTGATGATGGTGGTGATGATGGTGGTGATGGTGGTGGTGATGATGATGGTGGTGATAGATGATGGTGGTGATGGTGGTGGTGATGGTGGTGGTGATGATGATGGTGGTGGTGGTGATGATGGTGGTGATGATGGTGGTGGTGGTGATGATGATGGTGGTGGTGATGATGGTGGTGGTGGTGATGATGGTGGTGATGGTGGTGGTGATGATGATGGTGGTGATAGATGGTGGTGGTGATGATGATGATGATGGTGATGTTGGTGGTGATGGTGGTGGTGGTGATGATGGTGGTGGTGGTGATGATGATGGTGGTGGTGATGATGGTGGTGGTGGTGATGATGGTGGTGGTGATGATGATGGTGGTGGTGGTGATGATGGTGGTGGTGGTGATGATGGTGGTGATGGTGGTGGTGATGGTGGTGGTGATGATGGTGGTGGTGATGGTGGTGATGATGATGGTGGTGATGATGGTGATGATGGTGGTGATGGTGGTGGTGATGATGATGGTGGTGATAGATGATGGTGGTGATGATGATGGTGGTGATGGTGGTGATGATGATGGTGGTGATAGATAATGGTGGTGATGATGATGGTGGTGATGGTGGTGGTGATGGTGGTGGTGATGATGATGGTGGTGGTGGTGATGATGATGGTGGTGGTGGTGATGATGGTGGTGGTGGTGATGATGGTGGTGGTGGTGATGATGGTGGTGGTGGTGATGATGATGGTGGTGGTGATGATGGTGGTGGTGATGATGATGGTGGTGATGATGGTGGTGATGGTGGTGATGATGATGGCGGTGATGATGGTGGTGATGATGGTGGTGGTGATGATGGTGGTGGTGGTGATGATGATGGTGGTGATGATGATGGTCGTGGTGGCGGTGGTGGCAGACTCCAGACATTTCCAGCACACCAGCTCTTGCCAGGCCCTCCAACATGCCATGGACTGGCCCTTTTGCTCTGACTTCTCACCTCTTTTCATCTGTGACAAGGGACCCAACCAACATGATCACACAAGGCCATGCCCTGGGGGATCATCTCCCTTCTAGCCATCAACCAACAGAAAGAAGCTGTTGTCCTTCCTCACACAGAACCCAGCTGGACACAGCCAGAGACCCCAGGGCCATGGAAGGTGGTCATTTCACAACACCTACCTCCCCGGGATGGCTTGGAGATGTTGTCCAGAGTTGACCCTTGACTATTGCTTTCCTCTAGGGACCCCCCGGAAAACAGGGACTCTATGGACCCCCTGGTCCAAAGGTGAGTGGGCACTGGCTGGTTTTGAGGGGAAAAACTCATATGAGGGATGAAGGCCAGCTCCACACTACGACTTTAGCCATGGAGAGAAGACACAAGAAGGCCAGTGGGCAGGAAGAAAAACATGGGCAGAACTCAGAACCTGGAGCAACCTCATCTCTAAAAACTTCTCGCTTGGGCCTGTCTCTTAGCCCTGATTGGGAGGATGGAAATCTCAAGTTCATTCGCTCATTGACCAGTGGATGGATTCATTCATTCATGCTGCCAGCATCTGCTTGATCTCACTTATATTCCAGACCCTCTGTCCCAGCCTTGGGTAAACAGAGGTCTCTGAACAATAACGGCTCACTGAGTCCTGTCACTCTTAACGCTAGGGCACGGCAGCCTTTACAGAAGATTAGACATATCACCCAACTCAGCCTAGGGAGTCAGGGAGGCTGTGCAAAGAGCAGGAGCATTCCAGCGGAGCAGGAGGAGTGTACCGGGTGGAAGGAGGGGAAGGGCATTCCGGGGGGAGGGATGCGGAGACCGTGTGGCTGAAGCAGAGTTCTAACCAGTGAGGCATGGCTGCAGGTGCAGGGACGGGGAAACGGGGCTGGAGAAGAGGTGATCGGGACCACATCACCAATGATCTCGAATGTCTGGCCAAGGAATCAGGTTTTATCCTGAGGGTGGCTGGGAGCCATCAGAATTTCTAAGCAGGAAGTAACGGCATGACACTGTCTTTTCAGAGGACCGCTCTGGGGGCAGTGAGGCGGGCAACTTGTCAGGATGCTGTGGCCACAGGCAGAGGAAGATTCCAAGGACCGGCTGGGGGGATGGAGAGAGAGACCAATGGCTGCGACATCACTTAGTGGACTCGATAGTACTTGGCCATGCTGGATGTGATTTCCTGTCCTTGCAGGGTGATCCGGGACCTTCAGGACAGAAGGGCCAGGCAGGAGAGAAGGGAAGAGCTGGCATGCCTGGCGGGCCTGGCAAGAGTGGCTCCATGGGGCCTGTTGGGCCACCAGGTCCGGCAGGAGAGAGAGGCCACCCTGGCTCTCCGGGGCCTGCAGGGAGCCCCGGCTTGCCTGGGATGCCTGGCTCCATGGTAAGGAGGGAGGCTGGCAGCCATGGGCACCGTCCCACAGAGCAGGCATGCAGGGTGGGTGCTGCAGGGACCATTTTGGAAGCTCCGGCTGACTCTCAGGGAAAGAGCGTGACTCTTATATAGATGGTTCACCCATGTGTGGGAGAGCGGGGAGGTTTGGGAACCCTCTCCCCAGAAAAATGCTCTGGTCCACAAAATGCTTTGCACCATTTCAGAGAGGTTAGGACCCTGGATTAAGCATCTGTGGGAGGCTCCTAGAAGCTTTGTCCCCCTCCTTATCCTTTATTTCCATAAGATCTATTCCCAGGGGGACAGCACCAGGCTTGGAAGTATAATTGAGGCAGGTTGTCTTCTTTTTCCTCAGGGAGACATGGTGAATTACGATGAAATCAAGAGGTTCATCAGACAAGAGATCATTAAAATGTTTGATGGTAATTGGCAGCTGGCTGGGCGGCAGTGGGCGCCGCTGGCCCTTCCCAGCTGTCTCTCCGCCCTGCCCCGGACTCCTTTTCTTTAAGGCTCAATTCCCCTCCCTCATCACCCACCACCACCCCCCTCCACTTACAGGCATATGTTCAATTAGACATCAGACCTTCCTTATCACCTGCTCTGTTCAGAGATAAAATGATCCCCCCCCATCACCGCTCTCCCTGAGCCCCCACTGGAGCAAAGGAGACAGACAAGAAAATTGAAATCAAACGAGTCTGCGTGAAGTGAGCTCTAAATAGAGGGGCGAGCAGCAACCATAAGATAGCCGGGGTGGTTTCACTTTTAAGCTTTTTTCCTGTTCATTTGTTCATCCAGCCTTGCCATGCTAGGGCCTGGGGAGAACATGGACCCCGTCCTGGCGAGGCTAGCCATCTTGCTTGGGAAGCAGACCTTGAATGCCAAGCAAGGAAGCCAGTGGTGGACTAATGAGGGTGTTGGAGAAGAGGGAGGCCATCCTCAGGTCCGTGATGCTGAAAGACCACCGTGCAAAGGAAGGTGGAGGCGAGGGCACAGGAGGCCACTCAGGAGATCAGGCCCCGTGTTCCCTGCTCTGACTCCCCTTTGAAGAAAGGCCGTTTTAGACTCCATGCTGGCAGCCTCTCTGCACCAGTGTGAGGCCCTGGGGCACCTGGTGACCTGTCCCTGGCCTTTCTTGCAGAGAGGATGGCTTACTACACTTCCAGGATGCAGTTCCCCATGGAGATGGCCGCAGCTCCGGGACGCCCAGGGCCCCCAGGGAAGGACGGTGCTCCAGGCCGGCCAGGCGCTCCGGGGTCGCCGGGACTCCCTGGTCAGATCGGCAGAGAAGGACGGCAGGGCGTGCCAGGAATGAGAGGTAGCCCTGCCCTCTGGTTCCCGAGGTGCAGCTGGAGCTCTCTGGGGGCAACCAGGAGCGTGGCCTGAGGCCTATCGTGACTCTGATACTCATGTGCCTGTGTGTGTTTCAAATAATCTGACTGAGTGTGTCATTTTTCTGCTCAGGAATAGGACTCATTTTATTTCTTTTGTCCCAGGATTGCCCGGGACCAAAGGTGAAAAGGGGGATATTGGCATCGGCATTGCAGGAGAAAACGGTCTCCCCGGCCCCCCAGGTAGGAAGAGCCAGAACGTGAGAGCATGAACCTTGAGCAGCCGAGATCTGCTTTGCTCATGTCCCTTCTACAGCACAGAATAGCTGTGTAGCACCCCAAATCACTACAGGCCTCTCAGCCACCATTTACAGCGATGCCAGGCTGTGCGGAGGTGGGCGTGGAAGACCCAGGGCCCGTCCTCGAGTCCTTAAACCGGGCTAGCAGGACACAGGGGAAGGCCATCGGGCATGGTGGGGCCAGGGAAGGCGAATTCAAGTCCTGCTTGGCATCATCCTGTCTGTCTAAACTTGACCGAGGTCCCTAAGTCAGGCTGTAGAGCAGAAAAGAGAAGTGGGGCGCCTGGGTAGCGCAGTCGTTAAGCGTCTGCCTTCAGCTCAAGGCGTGATCCCGGCGTTCCGGGATCGAATCCCACATCGGGCTCCTCCGCTGGGAGTCTGCTTCTTCCTCTCCCACTCCCCCTGCTGTGTTCCCTCTCTCGCTGGCTGTCTCTCTGTCAAATAAATAAATAAAATCTTTAAAAAAAAAAAAAGAAAGAAAGAAAAGAGAAGTGACCATAGCCTGCCGGCCTGGCTCTGAGACCCAGCTTCGCTGAACGTGTACCCTGCGGGGGCAGCCTCTCTGAGCCTGCATCCTCATCTATGGAATGAGACGATAGTTTCTTTCTTACGGAATCGTTGTGCAGAAGCACTCGCCTTGTGCCTGGCACATGGGAGCTCCCACTAAAACTGGCCAGTGATGTTGTTATTGTTCCATTAACGTAAGGATCAGATCAGGTCTTCGCGAAAACCTCTTGTAACCTGACATGTATTTACCACACGTAAGGTATTATTTACCATGAGCACGATTTCTTCTTTTCTTGTCACCTGGGTCTCCTGACCTTCCTTCTCTGACTCTTCCCTCCCCCCCACCCAGGTCCTCAAGGCCCTCCGGGGTATGGCAAGATGGGCGCCACTGGACCGATGGGCCAGCAAGGCATTCCTGGCATCCCTGGCCCCCCAGGTCCTATGGGCCAGCCAGGCAAGGCTGGCCACTGTAGCCCCTCTGACTGCTTTGGGGCCATGCCCATGGAGCAGCAGTACCCACCCATGAAGAACATGAAGGGGCCTTTTGGCTGAAATCACCAGCTCCGTCAGATGAAGGACTCCATTGGGAACATGTGGCTGAAACTTACAGGACTCTGTGATGGGTTGTGAATGTTTTGTTTTTCTTAATTGCTATTAATATTTTTTTATCAATAAATGGACAAAACTACCTGCCACCCCACTTCCAGTGGGGTTCTCTGCTGCTGCCACCACCTCTCTGCCATCCCCCTGTCATTTGGGCCCAGGGTCAAGAAAGGGCCTTTCTCTTGTGTCTGTGGTCAACCGGTGGAACTGTGGGATGCTGCTGGCGGGGGTGCCCCCAGCTCAGCTCAGCTCTCCTCTCTAGATGCTTCCAAGTCATGCTTGGGGACCTTGGGTCCTGCCCTTTGGGGCACAGTTCTCAAAGTCAGAGAAGGGGCATCACTTAGCCTGTCCCCACGAATGAGCCAAAGGCAGGTTTGAAGGCCCCACTTACGGCTCATAAAGGCGCCTCCCTGGTTGCTTCCCCAGAGAAACCAGCGTTTGGTACCCCACCCACCGTTGTTACTTCTTGAGAGTGGCCCAGAGCCGATCCAGGGTGCACTTGGGGAAATGCCACCCAGCGTGGAGGCGGGGGTGTTCACCTGCCGGCAGCATCTCTGAGCGAGCAGGCTCTTCCTGCCGCTCCAGTAATTCTGTGATTAGAACTCTGTGCAAACAGGAAAGATCGGCTTCAGCTCCCGGCCTAGGCAAGCCAAGACTGCTTCTCCAGGAAATGATACGGAACCTTCTGCCTATACAGGGCAGGCCCTGACACCAGCTCACCTGGGCTGCAAACGGGTCTTTTGTTAAGCTTCATTCGTCTAATGTATGTGATCCTTTTCCTGCACATCTTAGGCTGGCCTTCAGAAGCAGGCTGCCTCGGTGCAAAGGGGTCACTGGCAAGCCATGGTCAGATCTAAGTTCAGGGGGTGGTCTCCAAAGTCCGCTGGGAATTTGGTGATCTACCGTCTGTCTCCTTCTCCACATATAAAAAGGGGGGGGGAAGAGGGCAAGTTGAATATCATGGAACTATTCCCTCTCAAGCCTCTTCCTTCTGTTCTTTTCACATCTCTTGTCCTGATGGGCTGGCTGCCCTGTGAGAAAGCAACAGGGCACATCCAGAGGGACTTTTAAGGAAAGCCTTTTTACTGGTCCCTGCTTTCTGGAAGGTTTATTCAAGTTGGATAAACTTCAAAGGGATCACAGAGCCAGCTCAGAAATTCACCCAGAGTCTAGATGCTTATCCAAACTGCCTGAAGCCTTCAAACTGGCTGTCACCTCTCCAGAGCTGGCATTTCCAGCACAGTTCTGAAAATGCCCTTCTCCAGTTGGGCCCCAGATAGACCAGCCTACTGATGGCTTTTCAGAACCTTTGCCCTATTTTCTTCCTGCCAGGAGCAGAGGCGTGCCAGTGGCCAGGGGAATGACATCGGGCCGACTCCCGAGCATGCCCGAGTGTCTCACGTGACACTTTTAGATCAATGGCGCGTCAATTCTTATTTTGCCCCTCATCAGCAATTCTCAGTTAACTCTGGTTCTCACATCAGACATTAGAAAGCAAATGTCTCATCTCTGCATTGAAGTAGCAGCCGGTTTTGGACGGTGCATGAGGACAGATGTTAAAGCATTCCTATTGGAAGGCCAGCTCCCACTTTCGGCCCCAGTCTGCGAAGCGCTGACGATTGGCGTCATGATAAAGAGCACATTGGCGTGAGTAGAGAAGGAAGCAAGGACCAGCTGTTGGATCAGGCGGGTTGGCTTTGAAGGCCAGAAGGGAATATCACTATGGGGAAATATCAAATTCCTACCCTTCGAGGGCCACCAGGGAATCCATCCTTGCATAGTAAATGACGCTTTCCTCACTTTTCTTCCTGAGTCACATTCACGCAGCTCTTAGGGGAGTCTACAACAGGCTGCTTTAAGCTTTCATGATTGGAGTGCTTGTCTCTCTGGAGTTTGGAATTGCTGTATTTTCTTGGACCATGAAGAACCAGATGGAAAGCTGAATTTTATAGTCTCTTCTGTTACTGTGGTCAGCAAAAAATCCACGCATTTTGCTCATAAGTTCAGGAGCTGGGTAAGCTGAAGAGAAAGGAAGGAGGGACACAAGCTTTAGGCAGCTTTCTCACATTCCCGCCCTGTTATTCTTCGGTCTTCATTTCTTAGTATATTCCAGGCTTTCAAGGCAGCAGACAGATCATTCAGATCGGCACGTGATGAGTCCGTTTTCTTCTCACTACTTTGTGCCAGGAACTGTACTAGGCTCTGGGGAGTCAGAGGCAAACAAGACGGATCTGGCCCCCGCCCCACGGTGTCTCCAGAGAGAGCAGGGAGTTAAACAAGTAATTACAATAAAGTGGGATGGCGGGGCAGTACCAGGCGCCAGGGGAGCACAGGGCTGAGGGACCTAACCTTGTCTAGACACAGATGGATGGAGGCGGAGGGAACACCACGTGCCAAGGTCCAGAGGTGGTTAAGCGCAGCATGCTGAGTGACAGGGGCACAGTGCAGGGCACAGTGCCATTTGTGGCTGGAATGTGGAGTGGTGAGCTGGGCAGGCAGCGGGAGGCAAGGGTTTTCTGCAGGGGGGGGCTGGGGCAGATTTGCCTGCTGGGAAGTTCACTGACAGCAAAGTGAAAAATGGGTTGGAGGATCCTTAATTTGAGGAACCCTCTGCTCTCTAAAATGGAGAAAAGGCTGCTGCAGATTTGTTCTGCAGAGAGAAATCCCAAATTTGATGCCTTCTGGAATTTAAATCTTCCCTTTTGTCATAATAGTTTCCCCTGTCACCAGAATTCAACAGAATCGAGCTGCTTTCTTCACATGTGGCTTGTTAACCCCTTACAAGACTAGATCTTTCTGGTGTGGTCCTGAATAATTTATGGGACTAGAATATATCAATGTACTCTCTGTATGATCCCATAATGGAAGGGGAGTGTGGCCAAAGTGCCACGTCTGCTGTTCTCATTTTTCTGTTGGTTCTGTGGAAAGCTGCAAATCAACTTCTCATCCACAGCATCCAACTGCAATTTAAATTTCAGAACTGGATCTAGTTGGAATCAAAGAGAATTAATTCCACAATAATTAGGTGGCTGTTGGTATTCCTTCTCAGTAAGCAATACTGGAGCTTGGAGCTGATCCAGGATGCCTGGGGGGAATGATGTGTCCCTAGGGGAGGTGATATTTTCCAGTGGATGGACCTTCCATTACCAAGCTTTGCCTCACCTCTAATGGGTCAACCACAAGGCTTCCATGAACTCAGGAAAGTGCTCTGTGCTCTAAAAAGGGCTGGAATCCAAGTTTTCCCCTTTGGCTAAAGCTGAAACAATAACAGGAACTTTCCCACCCACCTCTGTCTGCCTCAGGTAGTTGAGGTTTTGGAAATGAGTTGAGTGTTTTTCAGTCTTTGGAATTCTTGATCTCCCTGTTATCCAGCCTGCTCCAAAATAAACACACCTGGGCCTGCCCCAAGTCCTCAGAGGCACAGCCCTGGACGTTGGCTTTGGCTAGTCTCAGTGCCTGAGAGATGACTTGGATGCTCTTGCCCCCAAGGAACACAGACATCCAAAAGAATGTTCCCTAGGAGCTTTTTGCTGGGCAGAGGGGGTGAGGGGTGTGAGATCTTCATCGAAACTTAATCCTCAGCACCTAGAACAGCCTGGTAAGGGGTGGGAACTCAATAGGTTGAATATACTTGCGGAGGAACATGTACATCACATGACCCCAGTTTGTAGTCTGGGGGTCACCTATACCCCTTGCCCTTCAGCCCAAACTACAGGACTTCCTCCTCTCTGAGATTTTGCAATTCAATTCTACCTCCTTTTTTTTTTTTTTTTTTTGGACTGGGTAGGGGGCTTACAAAGGTAAAGAAGACTACTAAGTAGTTAAACTCTTGAGTAGTTAAAGGCTGTGGACCTGGGTTCAAATCCTGACCTCTCCATTTATCTTTTTGCTAGTAGGGAAGTCACTTCGCCTCCGTCAGCCTCAGCTCCTCATTATAAATGAGTAGTAATATCTATCTCAAAGCACTGCGGTGGAAATGAAGCAACACTTTGTACTTAGCACAACATTGGGCACCCAGTAAGTATTCAATACAGGACGACAACGACGACGATGATGACATCTAATAACATTTATTAAATTCATGCCAGACACTATTCTAGGTACTGGGGATATAGGAGAGAATAAGAAAAGGACAATGCTACAATATACATATAAACTTTAAAGAGGACAATTCAAGTAATGACAAATACTATGAAAAAATGAAACATTGTAATATGATAGATGACTAGAATGTGGGGGAGCAATGCTACTTTGGATGTGGTGTCAAGGAATGCCCCCCTCCAAGGAGGTGAAATTTGAACTGAAACCTGGATGGCAAAGAGGAGCCAGCCAGTGAAGAGCCAAGGGGAGAGCATTCCAGGAAGAGGGAAGAGCTCATCCAAAGCTCTGGAGGTGAGAATGAGCTCAGTTCCAGGGCTGGAGACCAGGCCAGCGTGGCTGGAGTGAACTTAGGGGGACAGCAGGGACAGGAAGTGAAGCTGGAGATGCAGGCAAGGTCTTGGTCACATAGGGCCGTGAAGGTCATAAGGCTGAGTTTAGATTTTATTGTAAGTTATGGGAAGGAAAGTAAGCCCAGGAAAGACATGATCTAATTTACATTTAAGACAAGCACTTCGGCTGCTCCATGAAGAATAGTGAGTGGGAGAAAGAACGAAAGCAGGGACACTGCTCAGGAGGCTACTGCAATGATTCAGGCCACAGATGATGGAATCTTGGACTAGGGTGATAGTGCAAACAGGGAGAAGAAAGGAGATGTGGGTCTACTTTTGAAGTGGAACAAATGGAGGTGGGAAAGTATCTGGAGAAACAGAGTCCACCCTAGAACAATCCTAGGTTCTGCCTGAGAGACTGGGTGTATTTTCTGAGATGAAAGAGGGGAATCAGTTTTGGGGAAAATATCAAAGAGAACTCTTATATGAGGCAGCCTGGAATATAGCACAGTAACAGTACCAAATACCAAGGTGAAGTTGGGTCATATTATGAAGGGCCTAGAGTGCCGGAATGAAGAGGTTGGGCCTTTTTTTGCAGATGCAGATGAAGAGGAGCCATTGTAGCCATTGTCCAATGGACAAGTAGTATGATGAGCGATTTTGGAAAGTGCCTGCCTAGATGGTTAGATAGATGGGCTGGAATGGATAACACCTCATAACACTATTAATTTATTGATTTAAAAAAAATACAGTGCCAAGCACTGTACTAGGTACAGGGGATATGACCAGTAAAGCCACATACAATCTATGCCCACACGGAAGAACTTAACAATTCGTCAAATAGGCATGCAAACAAGTGCAGAGCCTGAACCACCAAGAGCAAGTAAGTACATGACTTTATGTGGTCACTCAGTAACCAGAAGTGGACTTACTTTGGGGATTAATCAAGACTTCCCTGCTGAGAACGGGGCGTCCATTGACACCAGTTCTGGGCCACCTCTGCCCCAACCTACTGTGAACTAGGGCAAGTCACTGCCTCTCTGGACCACAGTATCCCCGTTTTATGAAAGAAGAGACCCCAGATGATCTAATTTTCCTCTCACTTTGATGGCTTGGGATTTTCCTCCGCAAAGACCACAAATCTCACTCTAAAGCTACTAATTGGTGTCTTGACATTAGAGCGAAGTACTTCCGCCCTTGCCTCACCCTGTCCAGGAGGCCTACATCGGTTCCCGGTTGTCACGGCAACCGCCTGAGCCCTCCTCCGGCGGGCGGAAACTTACAGTGACGAACGCAACTACCCACTATCAGGTGTCCCATTTGCCAGGTTAAAACATGGCCACCGCTACAACAACCGACCCAAGCTTCTCACTAAATACCCATGCCTGAGCAGCCCTGGGGCCTAAGCTAGGGCAGGAAAGGGAGGAACAGCCCCTCCAGTAAGCGAACGAGATTTCCGGAAACTTTCACCCAATCTTTGGCTTCTCGGGCCTGTCCCTGAGGCACCCGACCGCCGCCCTAGAACGTCACTTCCGTCGACCCTTGCGCCCAGGATTGACAACGGGGGACATCCAATCAGAAGCGGGCCCACCCCCCAGGCCCAGGCGGGGCAGGCTTAGGACCGGGAAGCCCCGCCCCTCGCCAACGTGTGACGTCGAGTCGCCATGGCCAGCTACCCGTACGGGCAGGTGAGTGTGTGGAGGGGGCGGGCGATTCCAGGTAGGGGCCTCGCCGAGTCCAGGCCCGGACCCCGCTTTGCTTTCTCCTGGTATTCTCCGCGCCCTTCCCACGCTGAGGTTGGCTTTAGCGAGGTCGCGCGCGGCAGAGAAGGCGAAAGGGCCAGTCGGTCGCGCCTGTCTCACGTCACGCCGGACTACAGGTCTGGGAGGTCTCGTCGCGCCCCCTCTGACGTCGCGCCCTTGAGGATTTGGGGACCTTGGACCCCACGTAATCAGGCTGGTCTCTGCCGGGGCCCCACACCTTCTCAGGACTCCCGCGGGGGCTCCCGGCGGGCTCAGCAACGCCAACAGAACGTGTAGAGTACTGGTTTCGTCAGCATCGTTCGGGGCGTCAGATAAAAATACACCCCTGACGTACTGTATGCGAATGATCCGGAGAATCTGTGGTTTCCGCAGGTTCCTCGAGTGACCTTGTTTACTTAGTCTAACACCTCCATTTCACGCATAGGAAAAGTGAAACCCAGAGAAGACACAGAACTTAACCTGCAGTCTCCGGGCAGGCAGCAGAACCCGGAAGCTGTCAGCAAATGCCTCTTCCCCGCTCCCCAGCCCATTTTGATCCATCCAGGAACACCACAGCAAAGTGATTCTGTGGCCAGAATCCGTTGTTGGATGACAGATCGGTAGAGTGGTTCAGTTAACTTGGAGGCAGAAGAAGGTTCACACCTTGGCTCCGTCACTTAAACAGTTATGAGCCATTAAGCAGGGTATTTTGTTTTTGTGAGCCTAAGTTTCCCCCTCTGTAAAATTGGGCCCAATAATAGGGTCTACTTCAGAGAGTTGTCATGAATAGTAATGAAGTCACGCTTGTAAAGTATTTGGTACTTCTAAGAGTGTAACAGTATTTTAGTATTTGGATTTTTTTCTCGACTCCTAGAAGGTCAGTGCCAGGAGGGTCCTCAAAATCGTACCTGTATTTTAAGAAACTGAAGCCTAGGGAGGGCTCCTGAGTTGCCCAAGATCATACTAATTTAGGAGGTAAAACCCACGCAGGGAAAATTGGAAAACAAAATTATATGGGATATTAGAAACGCTCAACTGAGTACAGTCACATGCCAAAAGAATGGTGAGGGAGTGCAGCCCTGTATGGCTTTTGTACATAGTATTTGGACCTTTTTAATCCCAGTGAAGAAGGCCCAGTAAGCATGCTAGCAGAGATTATTATCCCCAATTTATAGCTGAGGAAGGAGCCCAAAAAGGTTAAAGTGGCTTGCCCAAGGTCACAGTATAGCAAGTGAGGGAGTGAGGCCAGGACTGTAACTTAGAACTCCTTTCGTTTCATACTTAGCAGAGGTAGACAAAAAGAGGCTAGCATGGGCTGAGGTTAGTTAGGAGGAAGTATAACCTAGCAGGGCTTCTGAAGCTTCATTTCATTTGTTGGGTATTATGAAATGTTAATAGGTATTGCTAATAGAGGAGGAGTCTGTGGTTAAATAAGTTTGGGAAATACTCTGTGAAATACAGCTGAATAAGTTTGTTCAACGTGAGGCCTCTCAGAATTCTTAACTTGTTAATATGCTTTGTAAATTTGCCAGAGAGGGATAGAGTATGCAGTATTTCTTAAACTTATTTAACCACGGAACTCCCTCCCTTCCCCAACCCCCTTTTTCTAAAATTTCTGGTCATTTTTTGGTAACACGAGTATTCTTGAGGAACACAGGTTGGGAAAACATTGCAGTGGTGCATTGGATGGTCTGTATCAGAATCACCTAGGAGCTTGTTTAAAAAGCACACTTTTAAACAAGGGTGCTGGTGGCATAGTCAGTTGAGCATCTGACTTGGTTTTGGCTCAGATTGTGATCTCAGGGTTGTGAGATATGAGCCCTGTGTCGGGCTCTGTGCTCAGCCCAGAGTCTGCTTGGGATTCTCTCTCCCTCTCCCTCTGTGCCTGCCTGTCGCACTCTCTCCTCTCTCTCAAATAAATAAATAAATCTTAAACAACAACAACAAAAAAGAAGTGCACATTTTGGGTTCCACCTCAGACCTATTCTGTGCCCAGGAAGGGCCCAGGAGGCTACATCTTAATAAGCTTCTGGAGGTGTTTTGTATGCATGCTAGAGGCGGTGACATAGAAATTAAGAGCCCGAACTTCCAGGTTGGATACAACTAGGCAGTATTCTACTTCTAGCACTTAATAGTTGTATGCCCTTGGACCAATCATTAAAAAGGGAGGAATACTACTTCATAGGGCTGAAATGAAGACAGACTGATAAAGCTCGCAGCGAGCTTGGCACATTGTTGATAGCAAGTGTGTGCCAGGGCCTGGTGGCGGCCCTTGCGGCTGTGATTGCTCTTATGCCCCACGGCCTGGGCTTCTGCTCAGAGCGAAATACTGAAAAGGAGCATGGAGAGAAATGGGTCTAGAATAGAAGAAGTGGTGCTTTTATCCCCCACCGGTGCAGCTTCTGGTCCAGGATATTCCAAGGAAATACCTGGTTGTTTCAAAGCATCCAAAGGCTTAGTGCTGCCTCCCCTCTACCCAGAACATAGCCTTGCAGGATTCCAACCTATTGTTAGGAGCCAAAACTAATTTTCCACTGCCTCCAGCCCCGGGGTCCTCGAGCATGGCCTGGGTGTTGGAGTAGTGAAACTCAAGTACCCTGTGGTCCTGGGTCGGGGAGCCAGTTTGATGGGTTTCAGTGATTGAGAGCTTAGTCTCTGAGACTGAGAGATTTGGCTGCACATCCCTGCTCTGCCATTTCCTCACAGAAATTTCTTGCCAAAGTCCAGGACTCAATTTCCCCTTCTTTAAAATGGGGTCATAAGAGTACCTATTTCAAGAGTTACTGTAAAGATTAAAGGAGATAATCCATGTAAAGTGCTTGGTGTGGCGTTTGGCATATAGTAATACTCCAAGGAAAGAGTGATACAAATAGATAAACTGTGGAATCAGTGTGATAAATGTTAAATGGGAGTAAGTGTAAGGTACTGGGACAGCACAGGACGGATGCCTAACTAAGCGTGTGCGGGAATAAGGCTTCTTAAAGGAGGTGACATTGAAGCCAGAAGCTGAATCACCAGTAGGCGTTAGCCGATTGAAGAAAGTGGAGGGAACAGCGCGCACAAAGGTCAGCAGATGAGAGCCCGTATTTTGGAGGAATTTCAGGAGATCAATACCAAGTGAAGAAGGGGAAGGGACTAAGAAATGAGACCAGAAAGGTAAGAAGGGGCCAAATCCTCAAAGACTTTGTACGCCTTTTGGGGGAGTGTGGACTTCATCCCGACTAATGAGGGAGCAGTAGAAGAGTCTTATTTGTGCTTTGGAGCTGGTGCCATGGGGCACTGTGAGAATGAACCGAAGCAGGGGACGCTGGAGGCAGGGAGGCCCGTCTCAAAGCTGATGAGGTACCCTTGATTAGAGAGAACGGCGGCCTGGTGAAAGTGGATTTGAGAAGCGTGTGGGAGGTAGGATTGAGAAACTCAGTGCCTAATTGGGGTGGTGGAGGGGAGGAAAGAGGAGGTGCCCAGGAGGGCACTAGGGCTTCAGGTTTGGGGGACTGGGTGGGAGGTACCATTCACCGAGGTGGGGACACAGAGGGAGGAATAGATTTGGAGGGAAGGTCCAGGAGGTGGTTGGTTACGTGGCTCAGCAGCTCAGGAGAGAGGACGCTGGACAGCAGGATTTTGGAGCGTCAGCACACAGGCGGTAATTGAAGTCTTGGGACAGTTCTTGGCCCAGTGTTCATTGGCTGCAGGTTTCTGGCCTTTACATATTTGAGGAGGCTCCGCTGGCGAATGTCCAGATCTCTTCTGTCTTCTTGATTGTTTAACCCCTTAGAATGTGCTTTGTTCTCCTCCAGCCGACGCCTGAGGGGCAGCGGCAGAGCACAGGCCTCTTTTTGCAAGCCTACGCCCCTCCCCATCAGGACTCCGCACAGACCCAACTTTGATATCTCTGAACTTCACGGGGGTCTTGGGGGTAGAAGAACGAACCCTGGAGCCAAAAGAAGATAGGGAACTTCCTAAGTGGGTTATTTAGGGGGAGGGGAGCTCCCCACCACTTGCGGGAGTGCGAACAGATCCGAGATGGTGCCGCAGAGAGTCCATCGTCTCCCAAGAGACTCCCTTGCAGCACTGTGCCTCTCAGACTGGGTCTAGGTGCTGGGCTGAGAAAAGAGTAGGGTTCTTCCAAGTCTCCCTGATCTCCGGGCTGGAAGCCTCTGAAAGTTCACCTAATCCAGCCCTTCCCCCTTCCACCCTGTCCACTGTAGACATCTGTCGCGTCGGTCAGTTACGTTGAGGACAGTCCCTGTTCAGTCACAGTTGAGGGAACAGAGCAGAGGGGAGTAGCGTAGAGGCCCTGTTCTGAATCCCAGCGCCCCCATTCTGGCTGCATCATCACAGGCATGCTCAGAAACTCGGGCCCTTCATTTTCTCATCTGTAACATGGGGTTAATAGTGCTTCCCTCGAAGGACTGGGGATCAGTGGGAGCCTGAGGAACTGGAAGCACATAGCAGAGCCTCAGGAGAATGGTATTGCCCCCCCCACCCTGGTGTATCAGATGTAGTTTGTGTGCCATCAGTAAGGGAGGGGCGCCTGGTGGGCTCGCTCAGCGTGGGTGCGGAGCTTGCGACTCGCGATCACGGGGTTGAGTTTGAGACCCACGTTGGGTGTGGAGATTATTTAAAAATAAAATCTTGGGGGGAAAAAAAAAGACCGATGGATAGTTTTCTGTGATGCTTCAGAAACCATGATTGCTGCTCTTCCTGTCTACCTGCCCTTCTCTTTCTTTCTTTCTTTCTTTCTTTCTTTCTTTCTTTCTTTCATTCATTCATTCATTCATTCACTCACAATCTTGTGTTGATCAACATGAAATGCTCTTGGAAAAAGTCTCGAAAGGCTTGACAGCGTGGAGTAGCATCAAAGAACAGGGAGTCAGGGACTCCGGTTTTCATGTCTGGTTCAGACCTTCACTAGCAACTCAGTGACCCTGGAACCATCGTCCCAGACTTCCTCCCCGGCCTGGGTTCTGCCTCAGTTGGTGGCTCCGCTTCATCTGTACACTCTGGATACCTGAGTCATGCTAAACCCTTGCCTTTCCGTCCCCCTCCATCTCCTCCCTAATCGAATTAGTCGTCAAGTCATGTCTAGCCTATCTCTGAAATAGCTTCAGAATCCATCCTGTTCTCTCCGTGTCTAAGTCCGCTGTCTGGCGGAAGCCCTCCCTGCCTGGCACCTGGGCTGCTGCCTCCCCCGCCAGCTCATCCTCCGCCCCGCTGCTGGTTAATTCTCGAAACAAGGCTCTGATCGCGTTCCTCCTCTCCTGAAAACCCTTCTATGGCACTCTCTTTCCTCAGGCATAAAGCCCAAAGTCTTCAGAGTGGGACTCAGCTGTTCAAATATTTATGGAGGCTTGCAGGTGCCAGGCCCTGTGCTGGCCCCTGGGGACCCTGATGAATGAGGCCCAGTGTCTGGCCTTGGGGCGCCCACTGTTGCGTGGAGGAGACACAGACAGAAAGTACGTTAAGACACCAGTAACTCACCCTCTAACTGAAATGCGGCAGGAGGGGAGCCTGGTCAAGGGAAGTGTAAAGAGCCTGCCTTTCTGGGGGCATTCTTGCCCCGCCCCTGCTTTTCAGCCATCCCCCCACCTGTCTGCGCTCACTCACAGGCCTGTGCCTGTCTTCTCCTTCCTGTCCAGAATGTCCTTTCCTGCTTTCCTTTTGGGGAATGCCTAGGCATCCTTCAAGGTCAGCTCCAGTATCACTCCTGCCTCCTCCAGGAAGCCTTCCTTGACCCACTTCACGCATTGCTTCATTTGATTGCGCATCCACCATTCAACAAACAGAACAAATTCCTCTGTGCCTCCTCGATAGCATTTAAGTAGACTTTTCTGATGGCACCGATCAAACCATATCCAAATCACCGATGGGACTCTTAGGGACAGGCCCTATTTTTTTGCGCCCCATGCCTGGTACGGTACACTCTCTAAATGCTTGCTAGATGAAGTCATTGCGGTTGCGTACCTCAGTTTCCTCGTCTGAAAAGCAGCCTACTAATAGCTTCCGCTTTTCTGTTACAGGACTATTGGCAGGATTCTGCCGGTAGTACCTGTGTGTTTGTCCAGGCGCTCTGTCCCCTGTATAGGTGAGGGCTCTAACACAGGGCAGGGAGGAGAGGGTTTGGGGGCCTGACTGTGATCACGGGAGGGTCAGAAGCCCTGCCTAGAAGCACCAGCTGTGTTGGTTGAGGGGCCTTTCCCAGGGCAAAGGCCTGGGCCTCGGGTGCCTGAGGCCAGAGACAGTTTACTGCTTTGTTCACGGGGCTGGTTGTGGAGCAGCTGCTTCTTGGCTTGGCGTCCAGCCTGTTCTTTAGGTGTGCCCAGACTCTGCAGGGTCCCCACCGCCCTCTCCATCCTGCGCGGGCGTCCTGTGCCCTATTGCTTAAGGAAAGAGCACCGTAGCATGGAGCAGCGGGAGTTACTGGGCCCAGGTGTCGTGGGACGTGGTCTGGCTCCACCTCTGCCTCCAGCTCCGTGCGACTTGAGGAGGTCCCTTTCCCTCTTCTTAGTTTCCCCGTCCAGAAACCGAAGGGGTTAGACGACCACCTCCCAGGCACCCCTCCTATCACATTGCTCCAGTTCCCTTGGAATCTTTTTCGTTCGTTCTTCGTCCCAGCTCAGACGCTGCTTTCTCATGGAAACTCCCTCGACTTCACCCTCTTTCCTTTCTGGTTCAGGGCGCACGGCTTGTGCGTCCACTTGAAACACCCGATTCCTTATGCTGTTTTGTGAGATGTTTTGGAGAGCGCGTCCATGCCTCTGCGGTTAACTGGGAGCTCCTTCAGACCGTTTCACACCTTAAACACCCCCTCCCCAAGAATTGACCTGGCCCAGGGCTTTGCTGCTGCTGAGTCATAGCACAGCAGCCAAGATTTAGAGATCCTTTGCTTTACGCCAGGCACTGTTGTAAGAACGTGTTTCTCATATCAGTGGTTTTCAGACAGTCTTTCGAGTCATTCTGAGGCATCTGCAGAGCCCCCTCAGGATCAGGCAAAGGAGGGGACCCTGCATGGTCGGGGCTCTGGCACCCCCACCATGCTTCAACCGAAGCCACTTTCTTTTATCCGTTTTTAAATTTTTATTTTATCAGAAGAGTCTTTAGCTAAAAGTTAGACTGACAAAATTCTGCTGCATTTTTGTCTTGTCATCAGCAGAGCGATCCAGTGCCGGAGAGATTACTGTATTTTACTTGGGAAGGAGCAGGCTCGGAGAGCTTAAGCCAGGGGCCCACGGTGAGAACTCAGCTGGCGAGTGCAGAGTTTTGAATTGAGATTGGTCTGTGACTTCACCATAGAGAAGTCTTGCTGCCAGCTCTGGCGGCTTCCAGGGCAGCAGAGCGCCCACCGTGCTGAGTGGGGAAGGTGGAAGGACCTGCTTCCTGCCCCCCCCCCAAGAAGCCCCCCTTCCTTGAGCCAGCAGACGTCCTTTAGATGAAGTGAGTGTTTGGCTTCAGCCTTGAGGGAAAGTGTCCCAGAAGCTATCAAACATGATAAAAAGAGCAAGTCCAGGCTCTCAGCGGCGAGGCCACTCGTGTGCCTTCTAGGTTTATCTAGAACATGTCTAGATGGTACCTTCCTCAGAGCCAGGCGCAGCTGCTCCCCGTGCCTGTGAGCCTGGCCTGTCTGCAGCCGTGTTGGGGCTGCGCTCTGGCATGTAGGCAGTTGCAGTCGCATGCTGAGTTTGGGGATCCCTGGCTGGTGGTGTGGGGACATGGACAAGAGAGGGAACGCCCCCTTGTCTGCGCTAATGGACAAATGGCCTGGGTCCCGGCCGCTCCACACAGTCTTTCTGGACTGGGGTTTCCTCCTGTGTCAGAGTGCTTCACATGACTGGTCTCATTTCGTTCACATACCAACTTGGGAGGTAGGCACTGTTCTATTCCCATTTAGAACAAAGGATGTTGAGGCTTAGAGAGGGGAAGTCATTAGTCCAGTCAGGAAGTGGCAGACCTGAACTCAAACTGGTCTTTTTGACTCTTACCAATGGTACCAGGGTGCCTGAGGAGCAGGGTGTCCCCTGCCTGTCTCAGAGTCACGAGTGAGAAGGGGTCATGCTTTTGTACCTCGAGCTACTCTCGGCTCAGGAAGACATCCTGCACATGAGCCCATGCTGCGGGTATATTACTCGTGATTGACAGGCGTCGGGGTGGGGTGGAGATCGCATCTGCACTGTGACTTGTCCAGGTAGAGATGGAAGTAGCACAGGGTGAGGGGTTGGGGCTGATTCATTTGCCTCCTCATTCACCCATTAATTAATTACTGAGTATGCATTCAACACGGGGGGCTGCGGAGAAAGTGGCAAACCAGACACGATCCCAAGCCGTTATAGAGCCCTTTGGTGTGACGGAAAGGGGAGCCAGGAGGGCAGGATTCCAGCCCTGACTCCACATGTCATTGGTGGTATGATCTTGGGTAGGTTTTCTCTTCTCTAGAAGCCTCAGGTTGTCCATCTGAGCAATGAGGTCATAATTCCAGCCCTGTCTTTAGGATTAGTTGAAAGAGTGGCAGTGGCCGGGCTTTGTAACTATAAAGTGTCATACTGTGGTTGTGTTCTGGCCTTGCCATTCTGACTCATAGTTTGCTCTTCTTGCAGGGCTGCCCAGGAGCTGGAGGACAGGCGCCCGGAGCCCCTCCAGGCACCTACTACCCTGGACCCCCCCATGGTGGAGGGCAGTATGGCAGTGGGGTACCCCCCGGTGGCAGTTATGGAGGGGGTCCTGCCCCTGGAGGGCCTTATGGACCGCCAGCTGGTGGAGGACCCTATGGACACCCCAACCCTGGGGGACTCCCCTCTGGGACTCCAGGAGGACTCTATGGTGGAGCGGCCCCGGGGGGCCCCTATGGTCAGCCGCCTCCGAATTCCTATGGTGCCCAGCATCCTGGGCCTTATGGACAGGGACCTCCTCCAGGTAAGTAGGGATCTTGGACTCCAGGCGCCTCTGACCTTGGTCTGAGTTCTCCAGGGCCCATCCTTGCCCTTCCCGCGGGTGTGCAGGCAGCCGGGTCTCTGGCACCCTGCATCTTGCCTGTCGCTCCCGCTTGCATCAGCAGAATGCGAAGTCTGCAGGTTAGCTTTGCTGTGGAAACTACTCCAGAATCACTTGGGCTGACGACAACAAGCATTTCCTTCCATTGCTTGCTCGCACTTACTTACTCTTGCTTACGTGTCAGTAGCTGTGCATCTGGCTGCTGAGGTTCTGTGCCACGTGTCTTGTCTTTCCAGATGCGGGCGGAAGGAGCAGCCCTTAATTGGGGTGGGCTGTTCTCATGGCACGGAAGATCGGGAGGGTTAGCAGGAAAGCTCAGTGCCTCTTAAAAGCTTCTGCGTTGAAGTACATCTCTTCCAGTCCTGTTCTATTGGCCAAGCCACATCCCCTGCTCCAGCCTGACATCGGTGGGATGGGAGTGGACAGTCTGTCCTGCAGGGGCTCTGCAAGCCGCCAGGCAGTGGAGGGGATGGGCAGCGCTCTTACAGGGGAGGGAGAGGCTGGGATTAGCAAGCAGCTGGAAGCAGTGTGCCGTGGGAGAGCCCATCTCTGTGTGAGGGAGACTGGCCACTATATATAGAAAGGCAAGAGAGTGCAGTTGTTGCAAGCCTGGGCTTTTGGGATCTGGCCACATCCTGACCTGACCGAATTATTTCACCTCTTTACGCCTCAATGTCTACAGCTGTAAAATGGGTGAATGCCACTCCCCGACAAGATCATTAATAAGGATTCGATGAGAAGGTGCAGGTAAATGCTGGGTACGGTAGGAAGGGCTTAAAATGCAATATTCTGTGAGAGGACTTATTCTGGCATGTTCTCAGCAGAGAAGTATTCCGCATGTAATGTGGTAGCACTTGTGGTGAGGGCCTCATCCCTGAGAGATAGTGAGGCAGCAGCAGAATGATGGGACGCAGGGAGGGTAAAGAGCAGAGATGCCGAAGGTGAGGTACTGGACAAGGGGAGGACAGGGTGGGGGAGGGGGGCTTGGAGATTCACTGGAGGGAGAGATTCTTGGTGGGGGCTTCAGGCTCCTTGAAAAGGACTGAGTGACCTCAGACAGGGGGTCAGGGAAGGTGAGTACCTAGATCCCTGTTTCCTCCCAGACTCATTCAGTCGGCCTCTTCACAGAATGCTTCTTCCCAGGAGACCAAGCCCGCAGTCTAGAACCACTCCGGTGCACCTGCAGGGCCTCCTGGGAACGGCCCCGTGGGGAAGCTGCCACAGCTTAGCACGCATCCCCAGGCAGGTGGCCCTGAGGGAGCGCGTACACCCTGGAGGTTCCAAACACTGAGTCAGTGGCATTTATCTTGTCAGAGCCCCGAGCTTCTGGCTGTTTGCTTTCAGCTCAGCAGCGTCGTGATGGAGTTCCTCAGCCTTCTGAAATCTTGTCTGTGAGCCCGCATGAGGTCAGTGCAGGTAAAGGAGCCCTCCTCTGTGAGGCTTATCCCTGTGGGGCCCGAGGCCAGGGATCGTCTCTGGAGCCGCAGAGAGAGGAGAGATGTGCCTCCAACTGTTAGCTGCTCCCATCTGCAGCTTCCTCTCACGTGGCCTCCGTGGCCTCTTCTCCAGCGCAGCTCGTGCCTCCCTGGAGCTCACCTGCCTGGGAGTCACCTGGGAGGCCCCACCTCAGCCCCACTGGATGAATCCAGGGTCTAAAGTGTGAGTTCCACTGCTCTGCCAGACAGATTTGTCCATGGGAGGTGCCCCCCCACCCTCAGGAAGGATCCTGAAGGTGCTCGAGACCCCGTGGGCCTTTCCAGCCTCCACACCTGCCGTGGACTGTCCCCGCCGTCCACCCGAGTCCCGTTGGAGTTCCCCTGAACACACTCTGCCCCTGCTGCCTGCTTCTCTTCTTCCCCTCGCAGCTCTTTTCTCCTCCTTTCAGACAGCCCTTCCTCTGGGAAGATGTGCCCGCACACGTTGTCAGGCCCTTTGCCAAAGCTTTATTTTGCTGTTACCTCAGTTACACATCACACAGCCCTGGAAGTAGGTCCGTTTTCAGATGGGGCAGTCAGGACTCAGAAAATGGAATCATTTGTCTAAAGCCACACAAGCTAGTGAGGATCAGAGCTCTTTGCTTCCAGAGCCTGGGCTCTTTCGTGCAAACTGCCTTGACCCCATGTCCCAGGGACTCTCTTGCCCGGGGCCACGGCCCTCGCTCCCTGTGGCACAGCTGCTCTTTCAGGAGGGCGCTGTGGGACCTGCTTGGGTTTCCCATCCACGGAGGTCAGCCTAGGCCCTCAGTCAAGCAGACCTTCTTTGGGCCTCACCGTTGGGACGAGGTGGTGGCTTCTGTCCTCCACCATGGCCCGTGGCTGCCTCTGAGGCTGCCTTGTGGGAAGGAGACTTTTGGTGGCCAGTTCACTCTGTCGGCTTTCCCACACTGTGTAATTCTGGTGATAGAACTCTGTGCTTCTCCACTTTCACCTCCCACCCCTTTTTCACCCTGCGTGTCTTTCCAAATGAAAGATCCTTTCCTCCACCTCTGACAGACACACGAAGCTGTTTGAACCGCAGTAGCAGCACCGATGGTCAGCAGTGAGGTATTGCTTAGATTGTACTGGATGCTGACATCGGGCTTTTCATATGTGATGTCTTCACCGTAACCTTGTGAAGTAGGTACTCCTGTCCTCACTTTGCAGATAAGAAAACTGAAACAGAGAATTTAAATAGACCAAGGCCACAAATGCGGGAGCTGGGACTTGAACCACAAGGCCAGCTCTGGCATAAATGGAGCACCTTCCCTATCTGGGTCTGGCTCCGTGCTAGCCCTTGGGGACTCGGAAATGAGTTAGGCTTGTAGCTTGCCCACAGCTTGCTCCAACTCTAACCTGGAAGAGGGTAGAAGAAATCATGTACACAGGAGATCAGGTCCATAAGAGAGAAGGGGTGCAAAGGAGAGGGGAAGGAAGCCTGTCCAGAGATGGTAGAATAGGGAAGGCTTTATGGAAGGAATGGCATTTTATTTGGGTTTTGTAGGGGGACAGGAAATGATGCAAAGAGATGAGGGAGAAGGGGTCTGTGGCAGGGAACAGTGAGTAAAGCCTCCATGGTGGGAATAAGCAGGGATGGCAAAGAGCGAGTCTAATGCTTCATCTGGGCTGGAACAGAGCTGTGAGGGGGACAGAGTGGGAGAGGTGGGCAAGAGTGGACCACATTGCGGGGGGACCTGGCATGCTGGATTAAGGTTGCTGGACTATTTTGTAGGCAGTGGGGAGCCTTGAAAGAATTTTGAGTTGAGGCGGGGGGGGGGGAAGGGGTTAGAACCGAGCTGGATTTTAGAGATCACTCGGTAGCAGGCGAAGAGTGGTGGAGAGTAG
This sequence comes from Ursus americanus, assembly GCF_024610735.1. Taxonomy (NCBI): domain Eukaryota; kingdom Metazoa; phylum Chordata; class Mammalia; order Carnivora; family Ursidae; genus Ursus; species Ursus americanus. The sequence continues at coordinate 7,381,849 of NC_142159.1, forward strand.
CTGTAAGGGTGATTTGGCTACGCCTTTTGGTTTGTTACAACAATCCACGTGAGAGGTGTCGGAACCCGGGCAGGTGTATAGCAGCGGGGAGGAGGTGCGGAACTGGGCAGTCCTCTGGGTGCATGCGGGTGGGGAGGTGTCACAGATGTCTCCAGAGAGCTTTGGGGATGGGGTCATGCATTGGAGCTGATGGGGAACGAGAAGAGGTGGAGTTCCGTGGCCATGTACGCTCTGGTGGCTCCTGATAGAATGTCCACTGTCTTTGTGTTGGGGAAATCAGACATGGGTCAGACCTGGTTTCCACACCAGAGAGCCCCCTGCTGCTGTGACTCTCAAAATATCTGTTTCTGGTCTGTGCGTGTCAACGGCTCAGCAAACATTTTTGGGTTCCAGTCTGTGGGGAAGAGAGAATCCTTCTTTTCAGAGCATTCTTAGTCAGCTGGAAAGTCCTTATTCCCTAGAAACTTAAGATCAAAGAGAGAAGTGACTGGAACACTGTAGGAAGAGCCCAGCAGATTCATGGGGTAGAAGCCAGCTATAGATACTTGTTAAGTCTACGCTCGGAGACTCAACTCTGAGCCTTCATCAGAGTAAGGCTGTTGGCTTGATGGAAGACGGGGTAGGTGGACTGTGAGGCTTTGTGGGTAAGGAAAACCTGTCCCCAGGGAGGCACCGAGGCTGGCCTTCCCCAGCATGTCTTCAGATTGGCTTTGAGACCGGTTTCTGACTCTTCAGGTTTGCACCCCTTCCTATAGGTGGCGTTCCTCCCAATGTGGATCCTGAGGCTTACTCCTGGTTCCAGTCCGTGGACTCCGATCACAGTGGCTACATCTCCATCAAGGAGCTGAAGCAGGCTCTGGTCAACTCCAACTGGTCCTCTTTCAATGACGAGACATGCCTCATGATGATAAGTGAGTCCTAGCCGGTCCCTGTGGGCTGCGGGCTCGAGGTGGGGCCGAGCCACCGGATACCTGACGGTGGGTGGGCCACTATTTGGAGGAGAAATCTTCCAGCCTGGGAGGATTTCAGGCAGGAAGTTGGGTTCAAGGTGAGATCCTCTAGGCTGAGAGCTCTTTCCCTTAGATCTTCTCTCAACTTCCAGACCCTGTTCACAGGCTCAGTTTTCCATTCTGCAGAATGGGACTCCCTGCACTGGTAGCAGATGGCACAGAGTGGGGTCAGCTGCCAGATGTGCAGAGAAAATGCAATTCTGGAAGGGCCAGGGCTGAGGGTGGCCAGGGGCGGGGGCTCGTCCCCACTTGATGAGACTATGTCTCGGGTACAGCCCTCTGGGCCTCAGGCCTGTGGTTCTGTGGGGTCTCCTCCTCTGGCCGGAGTGCTACCCGAGGACCCTTGGCCGTCAGTCTTGAAGCTTTTCTTCCCTCCATTCCCTCTCCACCCAAGACATGTTTGACAAGACGAAGTCAGGCCGCATCGACGTCTATGGCTTCTCCGCCCTGTGGAAGTTCATCCAGCAGTGGAAGAACCTTTTCCAGCAGTATGACCGGGACCGCTCCGGCTCCATCAGCTACGCGGAGCTGCAGCAAGGTGAGGGCTGGGGCACAGGCGGAGCTCCCCTTCTCAGGTCACCCCCTGTGACGGGGATGCCGGTGTATTCTCGCCTCTGACTGCCAGATGCCCGGGTGCACTGTAAAATGCTGCTCTCGGCACAGGCCCACTGCCCATCCTGTCTGTGATCTGGCTGGGGCGCTGAGCCAGGATCCAGGGCAAGGGAACACCTGGTTCTGGGATGAGGGCTGGACTCCCCTCGGGACGGCACTCCTGGCGGTGCTGGCTGAGGTAGACCTGGCCGGTGGGGACCTCGGGGTGGGAGCTCGGCAGCCCAGGGTGGCTGGTGTGGCTCTTTCCTCTCTGGTTTCTAGCATGCTGAGTGGAAAGAGCCCTGCACAGGGACTCAGAAAGGTGGTTTCTGTTGCCAGCTTGGCTAGAAGGCCATTCCTTCCCAACTGTGGGACCCAGAGCACGCTAAAAGTGACAGTCGGCTAAGATGACCTGAGGTCACAGCTCCAGGTCTGGTTCTGATGCTGACTTTAGAAGATGGGCGGTTGGTGGGGTGGCAATCTGACAGGGAGCTTTGCCACCTGGGAGGGAGAAAGGGCTCCCCAGAGAACCGAGCCCCTTGTCCCAGCCATGGATTTCAGTAAAACTAAGGAGCTCTGTGGGTGGGGGTGAGCTCACTATGGCTGTGCCCTGGTTGAAGGGAAAGGACATGACCTGTACCGATCACTTCCTCTTTCGCCCGGTCCTGTCATGGAGATTGGTAAGGGTGATACTGTCACAAGAAAATGTACATTTATTGACTGCTTGCTGTGGGCCGGGCACTGTGTTACATCATTCACTCCCCACGCGATAGCTACTGTCTGTTACTCCCCACTCTTACGTGAGGGATCTCTTCTTACTGCCCTTTAGCAGATGAGAAAACCAAGGCTGAGTTCAGGCAGCTTGCCTAAGCAAAAGAGGAGCTTTTAGCCTGGGCTGGTGGATATGCAGAGAGGAAGAAAGGAAGCCCCCCAGGTGGGGGGACAGGGTAGCACATAGGCCGTGACCTTAGAACCGCGCAGCACCCTTGCCTGGGGAAATGATGATGATTTGATTCGTTTAAAGAAATAACACCGAGGGCTAGTTATGTGTCAGGCACTGTGCTAAGTGCTTTACAGGACCCCCTCTTGTAGTCCTTACTAGAACCGACAAGGTAAGTATTAGCCCCACTTTGGAGATGATAAGACAGAGGATTAGCAAGGCTAAGCCACTTGCCAAGGGGCTGTCTTGACTCCAGATCTGGCCTTTGTCCTGTCCTCCTCTGTGCCACACTGCCTCTCATGGCCGCCCTGGGCAGGGGCGTCCTTCTGTAACGCAGTTGAGTCACAGATGAGCGTGGCTAGCCCCGTGTCATTCTGGGACCCTGTGGGCTCCATTGAACAGAGAGTCATGGAGATTTGGAGAAAGGGATTGGGGCTTTCCAGCTAAGGGGAGCATCCAGACAGAGCCCCTCTTGGGCTCCCGCCATCTCGGACAGACCCTAGGGACTTCTGTCCTCTCTCTGTGTTGGTACTCCTCTCCTCGAAGTCCCTGCGCTGCCGGGCTCCACAGAGCTGGCTGATGGCGGTGCTCACGGCAGGGTGTTGTGTCTGCTCTCTGTGCCCCTCCTCCGCAGCTCTGTCCCAGATGGGCTACAACCTGAGCCCCCAGTTCACGCAGCTCCTGGTCTCCCGCTACTGCCCGCGCTCCGCCAACCCCGCCATGCAGCTAGACCGCTTCATCCAGGTGTGCACCCAGCTGCAGGTGCTGACTGAGGCCTTCCGGGAGAAGGACACCGCCGTGCAGGGCAATATTCGGCTCAGCTTCGAGGACTTCGTCACCATGACAGCTTCTCGGATGCTCTGAGCCAGCCCGTCTGGAGAGAGTGGAGTGTGCCAGGGACCTTTCCTGGCTCCTGAAAGTGGGAGAGGCGTGTGGGCCTCTCCTCTTTTCCTGCCCCTCCTAGATAAAGATTCTCCCTTGCCTGATGCCGCACTGTTTCCGAAGAGGGCCAGGAGTCCCGTGTCCCCGTCACCAAATCGTGGGGACCTGGGCTGAGGCCACACAGGTAGTGGCCTGACTTAAGAGAGGACTGGAAGCTGAGTGTCCTTAGAGCCCTGAGCATTGAAATGGCCCAGCCTTGTGGCAGGAGCACATGTCAGTCACTGCAGTGGAGCGAGTAGTGTCCAGTCAGCTGAGCTCCAGCCTCCAGCTGTCCCCTCTGCGCCCTGACACCAGCGGTAAGTGTCCGACAGCCTCTTGCCATTAACACCTGAGCCCCCTCACCCATACCGTCTTGTCCGATGAACCCAGTTTCTCCAAAGTGGAAGCTAACCAAGTATGAGAGGGGTTTGTGCACGGGACCAAGTGGCTCGGGTTCCACCAGCCCTGCACCCCAAGTCCACGCGTGTTGACTTCTAGCTGCCTGGGTGCCGTCCCTGCTCAGGGAGCTCGGATAGTCTGCTCTCTGGGCATCCTTGGCCAGGCTCCCCTTCTGCAGCGTGGCCTGCTCCCCTGCCTGCCATTCTCTGCTTGGCTTCAGTCCCCAGGGGACAGTTGCCTCCTCCCACTGCCAATGCTCTTTTTTTATTTGTGTTTTTTTTCCTTTGGGGCCAAAAGTTCAGTGAAACTGTAAGCTTCAATAAAAGGACAAAACTCTGGAGTCCCATGTGTCCCATCCCACCTTCCCAGCTGCAGGTTCATTGGTGCGATTTGCGCGTCCTTTCAGCCACTCATTTCTTCTTCGTTCAGCGAACGTGTACGTACACGCCGTACTCCAGGAAGAAGCGTCTTGGGGGACAGGCCCACACGGCGCTGGTCCCATTTACCGGGGTGGAGCTGAAGGGCAGGGGCCAGGTTCATGTGTTTTATCGCTGCTTTAGGGCTGGCGCTCTGACTACAGGCACCACCCCGGACCTCACAGCTGGCCTTTCGATTATCTCAGGCCCTAGTTTTATCTTCCAGACAAGCTGCATTTATTAAGTCATAACTTTCCCCCCATTTTTATTAAGCACAGACATCTGTCCTTGCTAGCTGGATCTTGAGATCAGCGTGATAACCAGTCTACACCAAATGTCTGTAGTGAGCTGACAGAATTTCATTCAAAAGCCAAGACAGCAGACATTCTGGTTTGTTGGGAGGCCTTATCACAGGCCATGGTGTGATGATCCTTTTGCTCTTGGGGATGAAGAAAGCCCTGGTCCCTGCAGAGGGTGGTAGGAAGCAGCTCAGTGAGGCCCTGCAGGTCTATTGGGCTTGGCTGGTTCAGCCCTTTTGTCCTCTGGGCTGCTGGCGTGCGAGAATGCTAGCACCAACTTAGGTGGAACCCAGTTCCCAAGGCCAACCTCCACTCATGGCTAGAATCCTCTCCGTTGCCCCGTTGTGAGTCCCGCCTCTGCCTGCCAGCCTCCAGTGACAGCTCAGTGCCCTTCCAGGAAGCAGGCTTCCTCTTTGACTAGCAGACACTTCTTCCTGATGAGATTCCAAATCCTGCCACCTTGAAAACCACCCACAGACTACGGTTTTCTCTCGGGCCACCCAGAAGCTCTATCACCCCTTCGTGCCTGCCACACCTCTAGATACCTGGAACCTGCCACCATGTTTCCCCGAGGCCTCGCTTCCCTGGGCTGGGTAGTCCCAGGTTCTTCTGCAACTCTTCCCTGAGCATTGCTCACCTTGGCGTCCTCGTCCTCTGAATTTTCTCCAGTTTATCTGAACCTCCCAAAGTGGAGGCCTCGGGCCCACCGTTGGACTGGATTCAGCCAGCAGTGAAGAGTAGAATGGAGGCCATTAGAGGAAGCTTCTGTGGTCTGCTCCAACAAGCGGACAAGTGTCTACTGAAACCTGTCTCTATAGAATGGTGCCAAGCACCGTGTCAGCCCTGTGCTCAGCCAGGGCTCCTTAGCCCCCGACCCAGGTTGGTCCTTGTGGGTATGGCTGGTTCTGAGCTTGGCAGCCAGCTTTCACAACATCGTTCTGCACACAGCACCTCCAAGCCTGGCTACACGAAACTTTGCAAACAACTTTGGATCGCAAGGCCAGCGGGAGTGAAGAAGGAGCGGGGCAGCCCAGGCCACTGGCAGCAGCCGCACATCTGTGGGCCCGGCCACAAGCACTGGGTTGTGAGTCATCCAGAGAGCAGATGACATACTTAGACCATACCTTCCACCTGCTCTGGGAACAGTGATGTCTAAGCAGAGGGGCGCTTAAGCATTTCTAGGCTGGGCCCCCAGCATGGCCATGGTTTTGCCCCATTTTTTGACGGGGGAGGTCAGAGGGAGCCTGGAGCTCCATTAATCAAGTGAAGCAGAGCCGGTGGCGCGCACGGCCCAGCTGGCCCCTGCCAGATGTCTCCGCCCTCAGCGGAGCCCTGCTTGAGACTGCTCTCCACTTCCTGCTCTGGCAACGGGGAGCAGGGCCTCTGGCGGCCCTCTAATCATCTTGGTGGCAGACGGAGCACGTCTGTGGCTTTCTCTTTTTATCCTGTGAGTTCATAGAAAATAAATGCAAGCCTGATTTCCAAGAAGGTGGAGATGACAGTAAATAAGTCTGTTAACCCTGCTGCCAACCCCCCGCATCTCCCTTACCTCCCATAGGCCACTGGGCCCATAAGCAGACAGATGTGTCAAGGACCCAGGTCCTGGGCATCCGAAGATTGGCCCCTCCTGCGGCAGCACCGCTTGTGCTCTGAAGCCTGGCTGGGAGCCCGTCTGGGATCCAGTGTGTTGGGGGCGGGGCGGGGGGGGCTGGGGGCGTAGTCAGTAGATACTAACATCCCAGTGCTGCCTGGTCTTCTCCCCCTCCCCAAGCTTCCCCACCTTCTCTCGCCTCACCTAAGCAGCACAGATTTTGTGCAATGACAAGGAAAGGGAACATTCAGTGCCAGGCTTTTAATTACAATTGCTTCAGGCTGCTGGCCTCCATGCCAAATGGCCACACGGAGAGTGTTCTATCACACCAGAAAGCCAACAGGGTCCAGTCTGTGGTGCAGCCGGCACCCGGTGAGGATGGGGCTGTGTGCCTACCAGGGAAAGGCTGGACCCAGATTAGGTCACGTGGGCCTCAGAACAGCTGGGCTGGGGCTGGAGCTGGAGCCACTGGGCCAGATGGAACTGCCCGCTGGGACCTGTGCAGCAGACTCCAGGGAAGGCCTGTAATTGGGTGGGAGAGGGATCTTTGGGAGGAAGGCCAAGCTGCGGAAGGATGATGGGGATGGATGATACCGTGGGGCACAGCCACGCGAGAGGAATATGATAATCCTGTCCACGATACTTCACAGTCTGCAAAGAGCTTTCCACTTTCTCGAGCATGCTTAATCCTCCCATCAATCCTGCTTAGGAGACAGGGCTCAGAGAAGGGAAGTCACTTGCCCAGAGTTAAACAGGCAGAAAACCAGGTCTGCAGCCCGGGCCTCCCACTGCATCCAGCAGTCTCCACGAGGAGGTGGGTCCCCCAGGAGCCAGGGGAGCAGCCCAGGCAGAAAGCAGGTTGCACCCCCTGGAGCTACCAGGGTGGCCCTCACTCAGGGCAACACTGTGGTGACACTGGTGAGCACCACATGCTCGGGGACTTTGGAGACGGAGCACCGGCTGTGCAAGGACAAGGACTTGTGGCTGGCGGAGGAGCGGGGGCTGCGGGCCTTCGGAGAGCCGCAGGGACCCAGGCCAGGCAGGCAGCAGGAGAAGGCAGCCTTAAACTGCTCCCGGAATTTGCCTTATTGGAGACAGAAGACACAGCCATGAGGAGACGGATGAAGCAGGAAGGGCCTTGGGCCCAGGGACACCCACGCAGCTCCAGCCAAGCTGCCGGTGAGGGGGTGGGCGGGCAGAGTAGAGCTGGGAAGGAGAAAGCCCCAAGGCGACCTCGGCATCGCCAGGGAGAGTGAGGACAGAGGCCCCGGAGCAGTTCCCAAGGAGAAATGCAATTTTCATCTGATTCCTTGACTGTGCTCTGGCTCTGAGCCTGGCTCGAAATATGGTATCTGGCTCGGGGGCCTGGGGCCATCGCTGCCCTCCTTGGCGGGTAGGTGGAGGGGCTCGGACTCACTCCGCTATGGCTAGGCTTTCCCCACCTGCGCCCCACAGTGACGGGAAGGACAGCAGCAGCCTGCATGAGGCACCGAGCTGGGCACCTCTGCCTTGCCCCCCCACACCCCTCCCCTGCTGGTCCCAGCACCCTGAGAGGCTGGCATCCTTTATCCTCGCTTTGCAGGTGAGACGCACAGAGGTGCGGCGACTTGCCCAAGGTCACCCAGCCAGAAGTCAGGCCCGGTTCTCATTCCAGAGCCCTTCTCTCAAAGGGGAGGACAGAGTTGGGAGGAAGGGACTACCGTAGCCAGCTCGGTCAGCCAAAGGACAGCGAGGAAACAGATTGCGTCTGGAGCAGAAAACTCCTCGACCCCACTTCATCAGCCAGCAAGCCTCTCTGCGGCCCCAGCGGAGGGCCAGGCACACAGTAGGTGCTCAGTAAACGGAGGGGAGACAGGAATGCCTGGCAGGAAGTCTGCCTGCCGCCTCTGTTGCAGCCCTTAGCTCTTCTGCTCCCGCCCCCCACCCCCACCCCGAGCTGGAGACTGCCAGCTCGCCTTCGGAGAGCAATTCTTGAGTCTCACTGAGGGTCATGATAGGGATCCACGGCCCCTCCTTCTTCAGCCTTTTCCCAAAGATTACTGTTCCCAGGCCTGAGCAGGCATCTGGACCAGTTCGTTAGGCCTAGTTCTGGAGCCAGAGATCTAGTGAGCCGCACCTCTGCTGAGCCCAGGTGGGTCCGAGGGTGGAGGTATTACCCCCCGGAGACTGGGAGGTTGGGGGAGGAGGTGCAGACAGTGGGGCAGCAGAGGGGGGAGGGCTGGGGTGGGGTTAGGGGACCAGGGATGCCCGGACTTCCAGAGAGGGGAACAAGAAGGCTAGTATGGGAGGCTGGTGGATCCAGGGACAGCCCCCCATGTTCCGGCCACTCTGCCAGTCCGTGTCCAGCTGGGCATGGGGAAGCCCTTCCCCGGCCCTGGGCTGCCTCTGCTGGCGACCCTCCCTTGTCTGGCTGACTGGGTTATGCAGTCATCCTCTCAGGCTTGGGCCCTCTTCCCATAGGCCTGGCTCCCCCTGGAGCCTGTGTTGGCCAGACTGGGGGTCCTGCTGTGCAGGCACCAGGGGGAGGGGGGGAAGCTGGCCTAGCCCCTTCCTTTCGCACCCACTCACTGGTCTGCATGATCTGCACCAGCGGATCCTGGGTGCCGGTCAGCTGTTTTTGGCGACTTTGGGGAGTGTGGCCTGCCTCCCACTCAGACCAGGGCTCCTGGGCAGGGCCAGGCCTTCCCCGAATGGGAGTTCTCAGAGCCAGCTCAAGAGCCCAAGGCGGGAGCAGGGCCGTCCTCTCCTGCCATCCCTTTATTCACCTGGGTTGGGGGTGGGCAGACTGTGGTCCCGAGGACGGCTGCCACCCTCGTCGCCCTGCCTCCCCGGCCCGCTCACCGCTGAGGAAGTTGTAGATAATGGGGTTGGCAGCGCTGTTGGCATACACCAGCCAGTGGGAGAAGGTGAAGCAGGCGTAGACGGCTTCTCGGTCGCTGGCTTGGCGGAACATCCCGAACACCCTAGGACCAGAGCGAGGACAGTCAGAAATGGGGTAGGCGTGCGTGTCTGTGATCCTGTTTATGTTGGGCGAGAGTCACCATCCTTATCTAAAAGACAGGAAAGCCAAGGCTCAGAAAGGGAAAGTGAGTCGGCCAAGGTCACACAGCTCACGAGTGGCTATCGAGTGCAAGAGTTCCCACTGCCCCTCCTGTCCCACCAGGTGGCCCGTTCCCGGGCCTTTAGGTCTGAGGTCCTGAGCAGAGAGTTTGCCCAGGGTGGGTGTCGGGACAGGGACCAGGGTTCATCTGCTCAGTCACCGGGATCAGATCCCCTGGGACCCGTCACCCACTTCCTCACCCACCCTCACGGCAATGTGACGAGTCAAGCAAGCAAGACATCATCCATTGTTCAGCTAGGGAGGTGCAGGAAGTGGAGTGACATGCTCGAGGTCACAGGAAGTGATCCAGGAAGTGGCCACGCACAAGCTCACATTGGGATTGTCTCATGACACAGCCCGCTGCTCTTTCCCGGCGCCCCTCTCTTGCTGAGCCCCTGTCCCCTCCGCTTCCAGTGCTATTCCTCCAGACACCCGCAGGCCTTCCTTCAGGTCCCTGCCAAATGTCATTGCCTCTGATGAGCCTTTTTTTTTTTTAAACGATTGTATCTTAAAAAAAGATTAAAAAATAAATGCACAAAACCCCACTCACCCCTGTCACCGTCACTCTCTGTCCTCTTTCCCTGTTTTATTTGTCTTCGTAGCAGTACCCCGGCCTGCCAGGACGGTGGAGACTTACTTCTCGGTCCCGCTAGACGTCGCCTCCACGAAGGCAAAGGCGGACACTTTGTCCCGTGCGCGAGGTCACGGTGCTCCCACCCCCCTGCGAGCTGAGGGTTGAGTGAATGGATGGAGGGATTTTCACAACACCCCCGCAGGCCACAACTGGCATTATTCACAGTTTACGGGGCAAGAAATCGAGGCTGGGAGGCTCAGAGAAGAGAAACGGCCTGCCCCACGGCTACTCGGGGGTGGGTACTGGAGCCCGGTTTTCCCCCAAAGCAGAGAGGCCACCGGCTCCCCCCGCACACGCTCACCTCTTGAGGACGTTGAGGACACTGATGGGCAGGTAGCAGAAGGCAAAGACCAGCAGCACCACCATCAGCATCTTGGCCGTCTTCCTCCGCGCCCGCGTCTGCTTCACCTCAGCCAGGAAGGCCCGGGCCCGGGGCGGGGGCTCTGCGCTCAGGCCCTGGCCCTGCTCGGCCGACTGGTCCAAGGGCCGCTTCCAGTTCCGCACCAGGGCCGACGCGGTGCCAGGGATCTGTCGGGCACACGCGGAGAGGGCAGCGGTGGGTGGAGGTGGGCCAAGGGAAGGCACCTAATATTCACGAGGAAGGCCAAGACCCTGGACAGTGAACACTGCGCTTGAATTTCCCACGAGCTCGTGCCTTCGGGGAAGGTGTTACCGGCCCTTAGTTTCAGATGAAGGAACCGACCCTCGGAGAGGCAGGAGACTCGAACATCCTCCCAAGCGGCCCATCCATCCTCCTCAGGCCATCGCTTCCCGTTGTGGGAGTAGGGGTGCGGGGTGGGCTGGGCCCCCCAGCCCGGCCTGTGCCTGGCACTGGGGAGGCCTGGGCAAGGAGCGAGCAGGTGAGCAGGTGAGCCGCACGGAATGGCCTGGGCCTCGGAGCACAGTCCCTGCCTAGGTCCCTGCCTAGTTCCCTGCCCAGAAAGCTAGGATGGTTCTGGGCTTCCGGAGCAGCCACAGACATCCTTGAAGCCTCTCACCCCACTGGATGCCTGGGTCACCCCCCAAAAGAGGGGCATGGGGCTAGAGTTGAGGAAAAGTAGGGTCTAGGGCCAACTCAGCCACTCCTGTGCTGTGTGAGCTCGTTCAACTCACTTCCCTTCTCTGAGCCTTGGCCTTCTTGTCTGTCAGAGAAGGATAGTGAGTGACTCTTGCCATCTTGACTTGGGGGGCTGTCAGGGGCAGGTGGCAGGTGTTGGTGGACGGCAGGCTGGTCACACTCTGGTCTGCATCCTCTTCTTGCCCAGGCACGGGACCCAGAACTTAGGCCCCCTAGTGCCCGGAACCTCTGAGCATTCCGCTCCACCCCCATCCCGCCCCACCCTGAACCCGCTGTTGGTCGGTCCGTAACAGAGGCCAGCAGGCAGCCCCAGAACCAGAAAGGCTCTGCCACCTGTCAGCTGTGGCAGGTTGGCGGCCCTTACTCAGCATTTGCGGAGGGGCTACTACTGCGTCCTCGGTTCGATTGTTGTGAAGACGTTGTGAGCAAAGTGCCGAATTTGGCAAAAACACAGAGGCGCTGTTGTGCTGCTGACCTGAGCACTGGAATGTTACTGGTCTTCTCCTGGCAGGCTGAGGGACCTGGGAGAAGTGGCTTTGCCTCTCTGGTCTCGTTTTCTCCTATGTTAAGTTGGGGATGATCGGAGGCGAGACTAGCTGGGGGTCCGTGGTACAAAGAACGGCAGCCGCTGGTGTCAGAATGGTGGTTAGACACGAGATTCCGAAACCAGCATGAGTTCCTGCTCGGTTCCAGGGTAGGCCCCAGCGCTTTGGCCTTGACTTTGACTTGTCCCTGGGCCTTGCCTCTTTCTGGTGGCAGCCGGGATGGCAGGTTCTGTCTGTTCCCTCAGACTCGGACCCCTTTCCCCTCCCAGCCCAGACAGTGACACCAGAGTGGGCCTCACCTGGCGGCCCCAGAGCTTGCGGAAAATCTGGAAATAGGCCATGGCCATGAGGCCCAGCGGGGCCAGGTAGGTGACAATGAAGAAACAACTGTGGTAGATCTTGGGATAGAGGTCATCTGCAGGGGTCAAGAGATACGAGGTCAAGAGGTAATCCCCTTCTGGGAGCCTCCAGCCTGTTCTGCTTAGCAAGGCCACCCTGCCCCACCTAGAGCCATAGACTGGGCCTCTTACAGACACCGTGGCAGAGAGACCCTGGAGTCGCCCATCCTGGGGGGGGTCCATCCTGGGGGAGCCCTAGCAGATGTCTAGACTAGAGGACATACCCACCCTGGAGGTATCTTTGCTAGATGCTTGCTCTATGGCATCCATCAAGGGGTTACCCACCCTGGGAGGGTACCCCATAGAAGTCTGCTCCAAGGGTGTCCTTTTGGGAGATGGCCACCCCAGGAGTGCCCACCCCAGAAGCGCACTGACAGATGTCTGTCCTAGGGGTACGGGTCCCAGAAGTGCCCGCAAGGGATGCCTGCTCGAGGCTCCCCCTATTACCTGCCCAGTGTTCATCACAGACGGAGAAGAGCCGGGTGCGGTTGGCTAGCTCCGGCAGCACGCTGCTGCACTCCATGACGGCAGCCTGGGGCACCATGACAGCCAACGACACAGCCCAGATCCCCAGGATGGAGCCGCGGGCACGCCGGGCGGTGCTCTTGAATAACAGCGGGTGGCAGATGGCGTACCAGCGGTCCAGGGCGATGAAGCTGAGAGTCAGCACTGCTACTGACACGGACACGGCCTGCCCCGTGGGGACACAGCGTCAGTCCTCTTCGGGGCCGCCCACAGACATGCGGTGAGTGATGGGGCTCAGAGTCCCGAAATGCCAGGCTGCCAGGTGCGGTGCAAATCCTGCCCGCACCACTTACGGGCTGTGTGGGTTTGGGCAAATCACTCAACCTCTCTGAGCCTCATCTGCAGAATGGGATTATGTCCTCCGCCTGGCGGGATTCTTGTGAGAATCAATGAGATCATGGATGGAAAATGTCCAGGTCAAGACCTGGCACATAGTGGGTGCTTCCCTACTAAGAGTAATAACTTACGCCTATGGGACCTACTACGTGCCAGGCACTGTCCTCATTATCCTCCAGACAACCCCACGTTACAAATGAGGAGGCACAGAAAGGTTAAATAACTTGCCTAAAGTGCATTTGCTCCCCACCCTGTCTTTATTATCACATCTCCAGGGTTAATCCTTTGAATGGAAAATCTTAAAACAATGGAAATCCAAGAAGCATTTCTTTCCGCCCAGGGATGCCATCCCTTCCTGGGGCTGTGAGGAAAGAGCCTCCCTCCGGGAGAGACCTGAGCCTAGGAACAGAGGCGGAAGTGCATGCTGCCCCCTGGGAGCGCCCCCTGCCCTCTGGGGTCCAGGGAGAGGGTCTAGGGCTGCAGCTGGGGGGCCATTCTGGCCCGTGGCCAGCCCTCTTTCCACCCTCCCAACCCCATCTGGACATCCTGATTCCCACCGCTGGGGGAGGGAAGGGCCCGGCCGGGGGCGGAACCAGGGAGCAGGCTCAGCGTGCATTTGTGTCCGTCACCGTGGGCTGCGTCTCTCTCCTCGCCATGTGCCCAGGCACCTGGAGGTGACTGTACGTGTGTCCAAGGGCTGTGTGCACGTGGGCCTGTGGGTGTGACCAGGAGGGGATCTCTGTTTGAGTGTGTGGAGCTGTGTCTGTGTCCTCTAGGGTCAGGCCTCACGGCCTGGCCTTGCTGACAGTAGAGCATGACACGGCAGAGGAACCGAGCCACCGTGTCCCGAGGTCTGTGCAAGGCCGTGGTTTTTGTACTTGGGGTGACAGATGGACGGCGTCTGGGTGCAGCTCACCTGTAGATAGGGGATGACCTTGCAGAGGGCATGACCGAAGAGCCAGGACTCAGTGATGTCCACCAGCAGGCTGGCCGGGAGGCAGATGGCCGTCACCAACACGTCAGCCAGGGACAGGTTGACGATGAAGTAGTTGGTGACCGTCCTCATGTGGTGGTTCCTCCACACGGCCAGGCAGACTGCAGGGCAGGGCGGAGGTGGGAAGATGAGAAGGAGGTGAAGCCATGGGCAGAGCCATGCCCGCCCTCACAAGTGAGTCTCTTCCGCCACGCTCCCCCACCCCGCGTGCCACCCAGCCAAGGGGAGGTCGGGGAGGGGGATAGAGAGGAGCCAGGCCCAGGACACCTTCCAGTCCCCAGGGGAGGTCCGCAGCACCACAGGGACCTAAACACCTACCCAGCGTGTTGCCCACCAGGGCCACAAGGAACACAGCCACGTAGGCAGCGATGAGGACCCACTCATACTGCTTCGGGTACAGATAATCGCGCCACAGGTAGCGCAAGAACTCGTCCTCGTAGTCGGGAGGCACCAGTGATGGTGACAGTTCCCCACCGCCACTGGGGGTCCCAGTCTGGGCCCCTGGGGTGGCCGAGGGCTCCATGAGCTCAGGCGCTGCTGATGCCACGGGGCCTCCTGGGCCCGGCAGGGGGAGGGGAGCCCAGACCAGGCCTCAGCCCACTTCCCTCGCACGCAGGTCTCTGGGGTCCCAGCCCCAAACCTCCTGAAGGAAGGAGGGGAGGAAGGAAGAAAGAACATTAGGAGCGTGCCAGGCAATTTGCATATAAACTCCCTCAGTTCTCATAGTGCTTTTAGTGACGGTGACGGTGAGCCGGAAATCGGTGGAGAAAGACAGATGTGGCTTGCATCTCAATTCCATGCAGGTTGCTCTTGGCTACCTCACGTCTCCCCTTTCAGCCTCGGTTTCCCCATCTTCCCACATCCAAAGGGGTAATAACTGTGCCTACCTCACAGGGCCGCGGTGAGGCATGATGAGCTCTATTGTGTGCCAAGTGCTTTACCCAGACACTGGCAAGGGGAGCCGGCTTCAGGGCCGACTCTGGTTACCATTAAAGAACCCTGTTTTGCGGAAGCTCAGAGACGTTGAGCCCCTTGCTTAAGGTCACAAAGCTACTCTGCCGGGTCTGTCTGAAACCAGGAAACACCACAGGTTTGCCAGGGGAAGCCAGCCCAATTGCAAATGTTCTCTCCTGAGTCAGTTCACAGGCCTGAATTTTTGGTTGAAAAAAAAACGGTCAAGGGAGGCATTAGAGACCCAGGTCCCGCCCGCCAGACCTGGACCCTCCCCAGTAGGACACACAGTGCGGCAAGGGTGACGGAAGGAACTGACGACCTCCCTGCAAGAGAGGAGAGCCCAGGCCCAGCGGCCAGGCCCCTCGGACCCCCGATCATCCCCACTTGGATCCCGCGGCCGCGATGCGCCCCGACGGCCGCCAGGAGTCGCTGGGCCGGCGCGCAGGCCGCTTTCTCCATTCATAAATCGGCCTCGCTCCCCGCCCCTCCTCGCTCGCTCAGACCCCTCCTTCCCGCGGCTGGGCAGGGACGACCCCGGACGTGTGTAGGAGGGTTGCCTGTCCCTGGAGACCACTGAGGGAGGGCGAGGGGTCTCCTTCATACCCCCTCCAAGTGCCGACGGACCCGATCCCTCAGCGGGACCTCCCTACACCTCGGGGATTTGTGGGGGGCTGCGGGAAAAAGGTGGAGGAACGAGGGCGCTGGGGGTTCTGCAGAAGCCTGCCGGGAGGAGGGCAGAGCCTCCTGGAGACCCTGCCTTCCAGCACCCAGGTTATGCCCCGAGACTCTTGGCTCCCGCCGAGGGTCCTTTGGAACCCCCACCCCGGGCCTGGGAGGGGTCCCCCAAGCCCCGCACCTGTTGGCTCCGGGACCCCGGCGTCCTCGGCTGCTGTTCCCCGGACCTTGCACCGGGGACTCCGCCTCCCAGCCCCGAAGGCCGGGCTCCAGGGGCCCGGGCCGGGGGAGGGGTCCGGGGCAGCCCCCTCCCAAGGCTGCGCTGCCTGGGCTCGCTCGGCTGGGCGCGAGCCGCGGCTCCAACGCGGGCTGTGGCTGTGCGCTGGCTCCGCCGGGCTGCGCGCCGCGGGGAGGGGGGGAGCCGAGCGGGAGGGGCCGGCGGGGAGGCGAGCCCCCAGCCGGTCTCCGCTTCGTGTCGCCCAGCCCGAGACCGGGAGGGCGGGGGAAACGCTCATTCCTCCTCGCTTGCCAGTTCAGGCTTCCATCCCACCTCCATTCATGCGTCCATCCGTTCATTCATACGTTCGCGTTCACTCGGCATTCATGCCTCCGCTCGCTCGGCGTTCAGAGCGCACCTACTGTGTGCTGGCGGGCCCTGGGCAGCTCCGGAGGGCCGCAGCGCAGAGGGGAATCCCAGCTCCACCTCTCCTCGCGGCCTCACCAGCTGACGAGGATGATGGCACAGGTACGGGTCACAGGGGTGCTTGCACCGCCCGGCTGGCCCATCTCCCAGCCCCCGTTCTCTCTGCCCCCAATCCTTTCCCTTCATACCTGCTTTCCCCCCTCCCAAGATGGATGGTAAATGGGGGCAGGAAGTGGGGAGCCAGAGGGGCTGGCTAATTCAACAAACATTGACTAAGCTGTGTGCCAGGCAAAGAGCTAGAATAAGAGGGCTGTTGCTCGTATAGGCCCCCGTGCGTGATCCCACTTAATCTTCCGGCCAGGCCAGGGAGGCAGTCGCTATTGCCCCCATTTTCCAGAAGAGGACACTGGGCTCGCATGGTTCAGGAACTTGCCCAAGGCCACATAGCAGATGCAGAGCAGGGATTCCGGTCTGTGACCCTCTCCAGGTATACCCACATCCTTGCCAGAGAGAGGCACTTGGTCCTCCAGACACGCCCAGGCTGGCCGGAGGCAGGAGGCTCACAGCCCAGCAAGCGCACTATGGCACGAGGAGAGCTGGGAAATGGCCCAGAAGGACAGATTGATTCAGCCAGGGCATCAGGACAGACTTCCTAGAGCAGGAACACAGGGACCTGAAAAATGAGGAGGTAGCCTTGCAAGGGGGATTGAGATAGCCGCAGAGAAGGTTCCGGGTCGAGGAAACAGCAGGTGTGAAGGTAGGGACGTTGGGCTCTCCAGAAACCACAGGGAGGTGACAAGCGACCCCCTGGGCATCAGGCAGCTACCGTGGCTGTGCCCGCCTCAGGACAGGACCTTCCTAGCTCCTCAGATCCCACCATCCTCGCTCACCCTCAGAGACTCACAGTCCTTCCCTCCTGGGAGGTGATTCCTGAGATGTAACTTCTGTCTTCTCTGTGGCGGCCGAAGCCCTTTCTCGGAGGAGCTGGAGATGGGCCATTAAGCACAGAGTTGTGGGAGCGGAGCTGGGGTAACACGGCGGACAGGGCAGTGCCCTTCTTCGGGAGGGGGAACCGAAGCTGATCCTGAGGCACAGCTCTGCCCCCGGGCAGGATGGGTGATGGGTCACAGCCTCCCTGTGCTTCCGGGGCTCTACCCTGCCTGCCTGGGGCACCGGCGGAGGGAGGCGAGCGAATGAGGGGACTCGAGAGAGAGTGCCTGGCGTGTGTGCACACGTGTGTGCGCGTGTGTGCGTGTGTGTGACGGCACAGGCGCATGTGTGTATATGTTTTTCTCTATTTAGAAGTAAGGGCTCTGAGTGTGTGTCTGGAGAATCTGATGTGTGATGGTGTGTGTGTGTGTGTCTCTGAGTGTGCATGCGAGCAGAGCACAGGCTCTGGGTTGATGACTGAGGCTCACCCTGAGTGGGCTGTGTCTGTATGGGGCTTACTTTGTGTACACTGCTGTTTGTGCACACAAGGAGTGTGTGTGTGTGTGTGTGTGTGTGTGTGTGTGTGTGTAGAGGGTGTCTGTCTCTCTGTGTGTGAATGTGTGGTTTCTGTGCGTATGTGGGACTTGGTATGTCTGCCCCCACAGCGATGACTCATCTAATCCCCCACACTCGCCCCCCCAGCTGGAGCTGCGACTGTCTGCTATGTCAGGGCTGGGGAGGGGGCCGCAGCACAGGGTGGGATGGCGGGCAGACCGTGTGGGGACACTCGAGGGACAGCCACAGCAAACGAGGTGAGGCTGCTAATGCGACAGGGGCAGCCCCACGTGTGTCTGCGTAGACAGTGGGCGCCAGCGGAGCCCAGCCCAGAGCTCAGGATGCCATAGTCCAGGGCCTCCCAGATGCCCTGGGTTGGAGGGAGCAAGGGGCTCCCCAGGCCCCCCAAACCATTATACATGGGGTGCCCGTGTCTGTATGGGGGAGGAGTCATGGCTGAGAATTCAGTTTCACGGAGCCAGTCCCATCTCCCCGTAAGAGGGGTCCCAGTGACCAACTCCCCCTTAGTCCTTCGGTGCCCCAGAGATGGCTGCTCTCCAAGACAAAGAATCAGGAGGGGTTCCTTCGATCCTAGGCAACTGATATTTCTTTCTATCAGACCTGGCCAGGGAGGAGGCTCTGGGCCCCCAGGACCCTCTGGTCCTGAGCCTGGCTTCCTCATTCACGGCCTGAGGGTAAGAGGCCAGTTGTTGGGTCTGGGTAGATGCTCAGAGAAAACCCTGGGATCCCAGGAGGGGCCGGTGATGTTCTGGAAGAGCACAATGGGCTGCGGTGGTTTGGTCCTTGAGCCCAACAGCACTGGTCTCTGGGAGCTCCTGGCAAAGCACCAGTGCCCAGGGGAGACATCCAGGGACCTCATGTCATCCATCTCCAGGCTGGGCACTCAGCCCTGGCATCTCCTCGGGCCAGGAAGGCCCAGCCTGAAGTCTTTGCTTTGCCTGAGCTGTCCGTCAACTGCTGACCACATGACCTCTTTCCTGGAACCAGTCAGCCCCGGCCATGTTGATCTAATCCCGAACCTCCGAGCCCCAGGTCCCTGTCACATCCATCTTTTAAGTGCGATCCCCGGGCACTGGCCCCAGGTGCTGCCTCCCCCTCCCTCCCAATTCCAGTGTGACTTACAGTAACCTCTGTCAGGCTAGGACTAGAATAATCAAAACATAATTGGGTTTTCAACTTGCTAATGCTGCCACAGTCCTAGGCTGTGCATGGGAACGCTCTGAGCGGGGCAGAGGTGACTTTTAGAAGAACAGAAACCAGAAAGCAAGCAGAGGGGTGCAGAGGGGTGAGGGGCAGGCCAGCAGGGGCTGGGTTGTGGCTCCAGAGTGGGGGCCTCTGAGGGCTGAGTCTGGCACTAAGGTCCTCGGGCCCAACAGCACTGGCCTCTGGAAGTTCCTAGCAAAGGGAGGGACCCGGGAAGCTCATGTCCTCTGTTTCCAGGCCAGGTGCTCAGTCTTCGTGTCTCTTCTCCTCAGGAAGGGCAGGCCCTCCTTCAGGGTGTGGGCGGCTTGGAGGGGATGGACGTCCCTGAGAGAGCAGGGGACCAGGTCCCAGAGCCAGGCATCCTTGGTGGCTTCACAAGCTGCTGAGTATCTTCAAGCTGGGGCAGGGGCCAGAGGGAAGGGGCTGGAGACAGCAGCCTCTGCTCACTCACTCATATATTCACTCAACAAACACTGACCGAGAGTAAGCTGCAAGAGAGGGGCCCTGATGCTTAGTCTGGGGAGACCCCCACGTGAACAGACAGGCAGGGGCCATCATATGCATTAGAGCGGGAGCTCGTGGCGTCGGGGGACAGGATAGGACCGGGACTGACAGTGATAGCGCATGTGAGCCCGGAGATCACTGCCCCCCTCCCAGTCTGTGGAGTGTTGTATTGAACTGTGGTCAGAAGCACAGGCTTTGGGGCCAGAAGGACCTGGCTCAGACTCCCAGCTCTGCTGCGTCCTGCTGTGTGATCTGGGACTAGTCACTTCACTTCTGTGATAGGCTGGATGGTGGCCCCCAAGAAAGTCCACATTCTCATCCTGGGAACTGGTGACAGGCTACCCGGCGAAAGGGACTTTGCAGATGGGACTAAATTCGGGCTCTTGAGATGGGGAAATTATCCTGGGTTATGCAGGTGGGCCCGATATAATCACAAGGGGCCTTGTAATAAGGAGACAGGAGGGACAGAAAGAGCAGGTGCGATGACAGAGCAGAGGTGGGAGGTGATGCCAGGGCTGCAAGAGGCCACAGCTCAGGAAGATGGGCGGGCTCTGGAAACCGGCAAAGAACAGATTCTCCCCTAGAGCCTCCAGAAGGGATTCACCTTACCAATTCCTTTTGTTGCCCCATTGGACTCATTTTGGACTTCTAACCTCTAGAAATGGGGCAAGAAAAAAAAAACCGCGTTGTTTTCAGACCTTAGATTCTCAGTGATCTGTATAGCAGCTGCGAGAAACTAACACAACCTCTCTGGGCCTCGCTGCACTGGTTGTAAGATGAGACCAACAGGAACTTTGCCCTGCAGAGTTGTGTAAGGATGTGCTGCGGGCAGGCAGGGGTACAGAGCAGCCGTTGCTGGGCACCAGCAAAACAGAGACTCACACATTCATACACACCCATCCTTAGAACTAATTTGATATTTCAAAAAACCAGAGCGATCATCATGGAAATCTTTGTCAGACGTCCTTATGCTTATCTTGTCAATTGGTATTTTTCTTTGGAGTCACGTATTAGTGCAGGAGGCTGCTAATGAACTGAAATCCTAAAATTATAAATTATATTAGTTATAAGCAATGATCATGATAAATGTGCTGCTGTGGTTATTTTGACAGAGGAACACACAAAGGGAAGGAAAAGAAGGAGAAACCTGATATTTCTAGGAGGTGTGTGTGTGTGTGTGTGTGTGTGTAGACTGGATGGTTTTGTTTTGTTTAATTACAATCTGAATCACCAGACATTGGAGGAAAATCTTTAACAGGATTGAGAAAGACCAAGATAAACAGAAAAACCTTCCATAGGCAACTTAGGCTGGGCGTTGAGGGTTGAATAGGAGTTCACAGATGGGCTTGAGTGGGACATGCTGGGCAGGAGTGGGAGAGAGAGAAGGGTTGAGATTCCAGGAAGAGGGGATAACATGAGCAAAGGTGAGGGGTAGACATGGCCAAAGGTCTGTTCAGAAATAGAAAGGTGGGCGAAGGGCTGGCCTGAATCTAGGCTGAGGAGCTTGGACTCCATCTCAAAGGCAGTGGGGTCCCTGAAGGGTTTAAGCAAGGTTGTGATATGCACTGATGGCATCCCCGCCCTCCAACTTAAATACATTTGAAATGAATAAAAAGTACTTGTAATTTTTTTGGTAATAGATTCAAACCACCCAGAATAAAATAGAGTAAAATCATTATTTTAAATTCGGTAGAGTAGCTATTGACTTCAGTATTAGAGTAGAGCCACTGTAACAAAGACTCCCAAATGACAATGCTTTAGAAAGATGGAAGTTTCATTTTCTCTGCAGGCCATCCAGGGCTGGTCAGGTGGCTCTGCAATCATTGGGAAGCCAGAGTTCTGCCGGGGGTAGAAGAATATCGTGGTCGTGAGCACAGGTCCTAGTGCCAGGTTTAAATTAGGGGGCTGCCACTTATGAGCTGCTGTGTGCCCCGGGCCTGCTGCTTCATTTCGTTGTGCTTGAGTTTCGCCACCTGTAAAATGGGGGATAATACAGCACCCATCTGAGGGAGGGGGCGTAATGTTCCCCCAAAGATGTGTGTGTCCTAATCCCTAGAAATTGTGCATGTTAACTTATACGGCAAAAAAGACTTCGCAGAAGTGATTCAGTGAAGATTCTTGAGATGGGGATATTATCCTGGACTGCTCTGGTGGGCCCGATGTAAGCACAAGGGTCCTTAGAAGAAGGAAGCAGGAGGGGCGCCTGGGTGGCTCAGTCGGTTAAGCATTCGACTTCTTGGTTTCGGCTCAGGTCAGGATCTCAGGCTTGTGAGATCGAACCTGGCATCGGGCTCCTCGCTCAGTGCGGAATCTGCTTGAGATTCTCTGTCTCTCCCTCTCCCCCTCCCCCTGCTCACACACTCTCTAAATAAATAAATAAATAAATAAATAAATAAATAAATAAAGGCAGGAAATCGAAAGAGTAATTAGAGATGGGATGATGGAATGAGAGACTGTAGTGACATGAAAAAGGGACCAAGAGCCAAGGAATGCAGGTGCTACTGGAAGCTGAAAATACAAGGAAATAAATCCTCCCCTGAGTCTCCAGAAAGAAGTAGTCAAGCCAACACATTGATTTTAAACTTCTGAACCCCAGAACTGTAAGCAGATACGTTTGTGTCCTTCCGAGACACTGAGTTTCTCGTCTTCTGCTACTGCCGCAGAGGAAACGAATACACATCCTTGTTAGGTGAGAGTTCATATATGCAAAGCACTTAGAGAACTGCCCGACACAGAGTTAGAGTGTGTGTGTGTGTGTGTGTGTGTGTGTGTGTGTGTGTGTGTGTGTATTAGGTATTACTGTTTATGGCAAAAGTCTTGGCCTGGCTCAGAGAAGGCACACCCGTGTTCCAGCTGGTGGAGAGGCACGCTTTTTCTTTTCGCATCCACTTGGCCTGAATTTGGTCACCCGATCCCACGTGGCTGCAAGGGAGCCTGGGGAATAGATTGTTTCTCTGGGTTGCCATGTGCCCAGTGAAACGCAAGGGTTCTAGAAGCAAGGGCAGGAGGGGGGGTGGATACCGAACGAACAACGTCTGGCACTGCGCCCGACTCTGAAAGATGAGACGTTTAGCCGAGGTACCTCCCCTCCAGAGTCTGGTTAGATACCCATTTTCAGCTCTTCTTTCTTCTGCCATTAATTTTATGAGATATCTCCTGACTCCCGCTGCACAAGATGGGACATCCTTTATCACACTTGCCCTCCCTCCTCCTAAATCTTCTTGCTAAACCGCTACACTTGAATCTCGTTCTGTATCCACAGTGAACGTGTTTTTGTGTGTGTTGTCCCTCTCTGAATTTCATAAATTGAAAATCAATAAAATATATTTTTTAAAGATTTTATTTATTCATTCGACAGAGAGAGAGACAGCCAGCGAGAGAGGGAACACAAGCAGGGGGAGTGGGAGAGGAAGAAGCAGGCTCCCAGCGGAGAAGCCTGATGTGGGGCTCGATCCCAGAACGCGGGGACCACGCCCTGAGCCGAAGGCAGACGCTTAACGACTGCGCCACCCAGGCGCCCCGAAAATCAATAATATATTTTTTAAAAATATTATGATTATGTAAACATTATTCTCAGCAGCGCTGACTAGCACCGGGGGCCCATAGAGAAAGAACTATAATCTTATGATTTAAATGCTGCCTGAAGGGAAATGCTCCAGGCTTCAAGTTAATGTATTTTCCTACACTCCCTCAATATCCCAAGTCATGTTATATTTTAATTCGCTTCCTATTTGGACTTATACGAGTTTTGGTTCGCCTGGAGTTTCTTTTTTTTTTTTTTTAAGATTTTTTATTTATTTATGTGACAGGGAGACAGGCAGCGAGAGAGGGAACACAAGCAGGGGGAGTGGGAGAGGAAGAAGCAGGCTCCCAGCGGAGGAGCCCGATGTGGGACTCGATCCCAGGACGCCGGGATCACGCCCTGAGCCGAAGGCAGATGCTTTAACGACCGACCGCGCTACCCAGGCGCCCCTCTCCTGGAGTTTCTAATTGCTTTTCTCTTTTCTTCTTGAGGAAAGAAACACATGCCTTTTTAGTCAGGTCATTAAAATCTCCCGGCTTCTCAATTACATTATTTGTTGAATGAAGCCCATTTTCTTCTCGAAGACACTTTTCTCCAAACCCTCTGACTTCCTGTTCTAATTTTGACTGATGGCTTTATGGACCTCTGGTATTTCTATTCATTACACTTGTGGGGCAGTTCTCCTGTTGGGTGAATCTGGTCTCTCTTGGGTTTTGTCTCTGTTTTGCTGGAGTATATCTTCAAATAACATTTTTAAAGGGGGTGCATGGACGGAAAGCCTTCCGAATCTTTGCATGTCTGAAGATGTTTTCCATTTGTCCTTACTCTTCCTGAGTGGGGAGATCAATCGGCAGGGTTCATTTGAGGGCATGCGGAAAGGGGGCAGGCAGGCAAGCAGGCCCCCAGGTTCCCACCCTGGGCCAACACAAGGAGGGGTTTACTCCAGACACCAACGCTCTGAGTAGGATTCCAGTCCTTTTAAAAAAGATCACTCAATTGCTTTAGAAAGTGGTTGTCTCGGGGCGCCTGGGTGGCACAGCGGTTAAGCGTCTGCCTTCGGCTCAGGGCGTGATCCCGGCGTTATGGGATCGAGCCCCACGTCAGGCTCCTCTGCTATGAGCCTGCTTCTTCCTCTCCCACTCCCCCTGCTTGTGTTCCCTCTCTCACTGGCTGTCTCTATCTCTGTCAAATAAATAAATAAAAATCTAAAAAAAAAAAAAAAAGAAAGTGGTTGTCTCTTACTTTTTTTTTTTATTATTAGAGAAGGGGATGGGCAGAGGGAAAGGGAGAGAGAGAATCCCAAGCAGGCTCCACGCCCAGCACAGAGCCTGATGTGGGCCTCGATCTCACAACCCTGGGATCATGGACCTTGAGATCATGACCTGAGCCGAAATCAAGAGTCAGACACTTAACCGTCTGAGCCACCCAGGCGCCCCTCTCACTTTTTAATCTCTCCCTTCTTTGTATGTTCCCGACGTGTATGTTTTTGCAAGGGATTGCTAGTGGCCGATGCTGGCTTGTTATTCATTAAACAAACCTTTCCTTGAATTATTTCCTAACTTTGGTTATTCTCACACACCATCTCAATTTTCTGCCATATCTTAGTACCTGTATTAATATTTACTCTGTTTTTTTTTTTTTTTTGGTATTTTTAATGACTGAAACAAAACAGATCTAACACTGCAGCTTCTGGAAGAATCATTTATTCTTGCCAGTCTTGTACCTCTCCTCGAACTTGACCTTGGCCTCTTGTCAGGCCTTGCATTTAAGAGCACGGTCTCTGAAAACATCTTTATTGATGACAGTTTTGTCCAGGGAGATATCCACAGAGTACTTTGTGGGCACGAAGTCGCTGTGGTTATAAACCTTCACAAAAGCCTTGATCTCTGACCTCTTGACGTTTTTCTTCTTGCCCATGGCAGCTGTCACTTTGCGGGGTTAGCGGTCCATTCCAGCCACCAGAGCATGGCTGTAGGGATGGTCTGAGGTGCCATCTGCAATGTTCTTCACAATGACCGAAGAAGTGTCTGGCCAGGACCAGCATCACCTCCCCCGGTTTCATGAACTTGCCCATCTCAAGCCTACGGCAGAAAGAATATTTACTTACGGTATTATTTTTATTTAAATAACCTATATTAGACCTACGCTATGGCTGGCAAATGGCACATTTGATGTTCTGGCTGTACCTCTTGCTGTTTGTAATTACACAGTTATATTTTCTAATCTCTATACATCATTCTTAAGATAACAGAGATTTATTTGTCACCAAATAGCGTCCGCAGCAATGGTGCATGCGCCATGCTTTGCAAAATGTTTCTCTCATAAATTACTGTGTTGTTTACCGGCCAATCAATTGCCTGAGCTTCCTGCCAGTTTGGGCCTCCAAGGGGGTCTCCTTTCAATAGTCGCTCTCCTCCTTGGTCTTATTCTGACATGCTGGGAATAAAATAAAAGAGTAATTATTATTGATGATGTAAAGTGATGACTGCTTAGGGCGGGAGCTGCAGGACCTGCTCATTGAGCCTCTGTCACCGCCTATGGGAGCAGGTGGCCGGGCCCTCCTCCCACAGGGAGTGGCTCACAGTCTCAGTCCTGGCTGCCGCGTCCACTCGGGGTGGCATGTGGCAGTAATAATCCAGTATCTTGGGCTCAGGTACGTATTCAGAGAACAGACAGTCCATATATTTCCAAATGGCTCCAAAAAGTAGAAAAAGAGAGGCCACTACCCATTGCATTTTATGCGGCTAGTAGCACCTTAATATTCAACTTAGACAAGGAAGCTTGAGACAAAAAGAGCTCAGGTCAATCTCAATTATGGACACAGATCCAAATATCCTAAACAGAAAGCTGTCAAACCAGATACAGCAACATACTTAACAATGCATAATGACCAAGTTGGCTTTGTGCCAGAAATGCAAGAATATTTCAACATTAGAAAATTACTATTAGAAAATTATTATTTCAAGCCTCAGGGGCCTTGATGGTTCAGTCAGTTAAGCATCAGACTCTTGGTTTCGGCTCAGATCATGATCTCAGGGTCATGATATCAAGCCCAGTGTGGGGCTCTCAGCGTGGAATCCGCTCGAGATTCTTTCCCTTCCTCCCTCTGCCTGCCCCTCTGTTCCTCCCCTCTGCTCACTCGTGTTCTCTCTCTCTCTTAAATAAATAAATAAATAAATAAATAAAATCTTTTTTAAAAAAAGAAAATTATTGTTTTTTAAGATTTGTTTACTTTAGAGAGAGAAAGTGAACGGGGGCAGAGGAAGAAGGAGAGAGAGAATCTTAAGCAGACTCTGCTTGAGCACGGAGCCTGACGTGGGGCTCAATGCAGGGCTGATCCCCCCACCCTGAGATCATGACCCCAGCAGAAACCAACAGTTGGACGCTTAATGGACTGAGCCACCCAGGTGCCCTTATTATTTTAAGTCTCAACATTAACAGATTAAAACACAGAAAAATCCTACAATCCCACAACAGATGGAGAAAGTACATTTGATAAAATTAAGCAGTTTATAAAAGTTCTTGGCAAACTAGGACGAGGAGGGAACTTCCTTAATGTGATACGTTGGTAAAGGGTATCTTTCTAGAACTTGCAGTCAATGTACCACTTAATGATAAAACTTAAAGAATTTCCTTTAAAGTGAAAAACCTAAAAAGGCTATTCACTACCTCGGTTTCTGTTCAAAGCCACCCTGGACTCCTTGGCCTGTGCAATAAGGGAAACAAAGGGGAGTAAAGGGTACAAACCGTTGGAAAGGAAGAAACAAAATGGTCATTATATATTTGTAGAGCATGTGATTGTCCACCTAGAAAATCAAAGAGATTCTACGGGCAAGCTATTAAAATGATTGAGCCCTTTCATGTTGAGAGACAATTTTCCACGGGTCAGATGCCTTTCTGGATGTTTTGCAAACAGAGACACTAACTGCCCTTTTGTTTGGGACTCTCTTGTTTTGGGGGCGAGGGGGGCTGGGGACCATCTCTTCAAGGATGTTTATATCAACCGTCTTTGGAACATAGAGTAAATATCTCCCTCCGGAGCAGAAGGCAGACTTGCTTATTGTCCAGTGTATTGAAGACGATGTCTCCTGCTGCCGCAAAGAGCTCAGGGTTCTTCAGTGAATGTGCAAACCTGCTGATCGCATGTGCAGCACGGCAGTGGGACCGGGGGAGCCAGAGGAGCCGCTGGCCCAAACGTGAGACACGTGCTTCTCGCTGAGCCATGAAGTCCTTTGTCTCTGACCCAGAAGTCTCGTGTCTTCTGCGGCATCCCGGATACTGTGGTAGCTAAGAGTCTGATTGGGGTAAAACGCCAGGCCCTTTACATTCTCAATGGTTCAGCCATCTCACATCTAAACACCCATGACAGGGGCACCTGGGTGGCACAGCGGTTAAGCATTTGCCTTCAGCTCAGGGCGTGATCCCGGCGTTATGGGATCGAGCCCCACATCAGGCTCCTCCGCTAGGAGCCTGCTTCTTCCTCTCCCACTCCCCCTGCTTGTGTTCCCTCTCTCGCTGGCTGTCTCTATCTCTGTGAAATAAATAAATAAATAAAATCTTTAAATAAATAAATAAACACCCACGACAGACCAAAAGTGCTATTTATAAATGGTACCACTAATAAAGGCACAAAAAACCCTCAAGTGCCTATGAATAAATCTAAGAGATGTTTTATAGAGACAATTAGAAGGCTCGATGGATGGTCGTTCAGGACATGGAGAAATGGAGAGGTATAACTTGCTTGTAGAAAGAGGGGCTCGACTGTAAAGACGTGAATTCCCCCAAAGTAATCTATAAAGTTATTTCAATGTCAAAGGGTTAAACAAAGTGTTTTTTAAATTAGTATTTTTGGAAACATTATCTTAAAGTCATATGAAAGAACAGCCAAGGGTAGCCAAGCAACTTTGAAGAAAACGAACACAGTGAGGAGAATCACCCTTCAGATGTCAGGACTTACACAACTAAAGTAACTGAGACAGGGAGGTACTGGCAGAGGGATGTACAAATAAACAAATGGGGCCGAATTGAGAGCACAGAGGAGAGGTGTGCAAACTGAAGGTTCGACATAAATCAGAGGTGGCATTTTAACCAGTTCTCTTTTTTTTTTTTAATCTTTATTTTTTGTAAGTAGGCTCCACATCCATTGTGGAGCCCAACACGGGGCTTGAACTCACGACCCTGAGATTAAGACCTGAGCTGAAATCAAGAGTCAGATGTTTAACCAACTGAGTCACCCAGGCGCCCCTAAACCAGTTCCTTTTATGGGGCACCTGGCCAGCTCAGTCGATAAAGCATACAACTCTTGACCTGAGGGTCATGAGTTCAAGTCCCACGTTGGGTGTAGAGATTACTTAAAAAAAAATACTTAAACCAGTTCCTTCCAATAAATGGTGGTGCGAAAATTGGTTTTCCGTGTGGAAAAAAGGAGAATTGCACTCCTGTATCACTCTGATCACCAAAGTCAGTGCAGAGGGATACTAAATATGAAAAAGAAAGCTTTTTTTTTTTAAAGATTTTATTTATTTGACAGAGAGAGACAGCCAGCGAGAGAGGGAACACAAGCAGGGGGAGTGGGAGAGGGAGAAGCAGGCTCATAGCGGAGGAGCCTGATGTGGGGCTCGATCCTATCACGCCGGGATCACGCCCTGAGTGGAAGGCAGACGTTTAACCGCTGTGCCACCCAGGTGCCCCGAAAAAGAAAATTTTTAAATAAAAATCTTTTCTCGACCTCATGATATGAAGATTTCTTAACCAAGTTTAAGAAGCATAAACCATAAAGAAAATACTGATAGAATTTGACTACATTGAAGTTCCAAAGTATTGCATGGCAAAAATAAGATAAACAAAACCCAATGCACAAGGCTGGGAGAAGATACACGTATAATGAACACAACAGACGAAGGATTGGTATCCAGGCTGCATCACGAAGTTCTACAGATCAATAAAAAGATTACAAACGACTCAACAGGAAAACAAGCATAAGATATAAACAGGTAAACAATACGAATATATGTGAAATGAAGTTTAACCCTACTTGTAATTTTTGGAATGCAAATTAAAACAAGATGGAACTTTAGACTTCAAGTTGGTAACACAAACAACATTTCCAGCCCGACTATATTAAGTGCTGAGGACTATTGTAGAACAATGGGCCCTCTTGTTAATGCTAAAGAGAGTTTCAGTTATAACCACTTTGGAAAAGCAATCTGGCAAAATCTAGTAAAGTCCAGCATGCACATACTCTCCAACCTAGCAATTCAATTCCAGAAATAAATCCCACCTCTTGACAAGTACAAGAATGTTCATTACAACACCATGTAGAGTGGAAAATTGGAAACAACAGAATAATGTACAAGTCAATCTCGTTAGAGCTACAAAGTAGGCAGTTAAGAAGAATGCACTGGAGAGATATATATTGATTGACAGGCTGCCCCTAACATTCATGAGGCCCAGGGCAGGGGTAATCTGGGGGCTGAGGACACTCTTCTGCTCTCTTCCTGCTCTGGGTCTGGCCTACGCCGTCAGGAACTCAAGCACACACACTTGTGGACACGTCAGCCTGTTTGTCCCTCCCACAACTGCCACCGGGCCGGCCCTTGGGATTAGGGTAGGTACGGCTGTGTGGTCACCGCAGGAAGAAAACTCTAGGGAAATCACTGCTCTGGCCTTGGAAAGAGGCTCTCGGCCCTGGGGGCAGAGGAATTCCAAGATTCAAGGGGTCCCAGCTGCCCGAGTCTAAGAGAGGTGCTGCGGGTTAACACAGACGAGCCTCACACGTGATCTGGTACAAAAAAGGCAGAGACATGCAGTATACGAGGCATGATATGAAGCTTTAAAGCAGGCGAAACAGTACTATCGACCGCTCAAGGGTATGCGCAGAAGGAGCAAAGTTATAAAAGCGTGCATGGGGGCGCCTGGGTGGCTCAGTCATTAAGCATCTGCCTTTGGCTCAGGGCGTGATCCCGGTGTTCTGGGATCGAGCCCCATGTCAGGCTCTTCTCCGCTGGGAGCCTGCTTCTTCCTCTCCCACTCCCCCTGCTTGCGTTCCCTCTCTTGCTGGCTGTCTCTATCTCTGTCGAATAAATAAATAAAATCTTAAAAAAAAAAAAAAAGAAATGATGAAGATGAGAGCAAAACTTAAAAAAACAGAAAAAATATACAACTGAGAGAATTAACGAAGCCAAAAGTGAGTTCTTTGAAAAGATTAATAAAATAGTTAAACCTCTGAGGCATATATATACATATATATACATATATATATATATATATATATATATATATGTATATATATAGAAAGGCTCAAGTAATTAAATACTAAGAATGAAAGGGATATGATCACTACAGATCCAGGAGAGATTTAAAAGAACAATCTGAACAACTATTTCTTTAACGTTATGTTTTATTTCTCATTTCCATTCCTTGTCAGTTTCGATCGGTTATATTCTATAGATACTTATCCACTGCAACTTCATTTTCCAATTTATTTGTACAAAATTGTTTCTTATAGTGAAAAAAAGTCTTTCTCTAGTTAACTCCCTCTTTTCATTATTTATTCGGGCCTTTTCTCTTCTTCATCAGTCCTGCTACAAATGTATCTGTTTTATTAGTAAGTTGCTTTATCGATCATCTGTGTTGGTTCTTTGTTTTCTGTTTTATTGATTTTTTTCTCTTATCTTTATTATTTCCTGCTATTGGAGGAGGCATTATGTGGTCTTTCTCTGGCATCCTAAATTGAATGTTCAAGTCACTAATGTGCTATCTTTATTAAGGTGCAATCTTTAATACAGGCGTTTAAGAGGACACACATCCCCTCAAGGATTGTCTTAGCTGCACTGAAATTTCAAAATGTAATGCTTTCATTGTCAGCCAGTTCTTATATTTTGTATTTTTTCTTTGTCCCATTAAATATTTGGAGGTTTGATTTTAATTTTCAGGCATAAGTTTACCTTTTTGTTGTCGTTTTCTCATTTCAGGGGATTGTGGTCGTAGAAAATGGTCTACGTGATATCAGTTCACTCCTTGGCAGACTTGCCTCATGACCTAGTGTGGGAACAATTTCTGTAAATGTTCTCACACTGGATGAAAAGAATGCCAATTTTTCTGTTTGATCAAGCTTCTTAATTGTGTTATACAAATATTCTACATATTGACTAATCTTATGGCCACTTGATTTAGTAACTATGGAGAAAGGAAAGATAAGATCCTCAGGAGGGTTATGGATCCATCCATGTCTCTTTGAAATTGTCTCAAGTTTCACTTTCTATCAGGGGTCATCAAACGATGTGGTCTGTGAACCAAATTTGGCCCACTCCTTGTTTTTGTAAATAAAGTTTTATTGGAACGCAGCCATGTCTGTTTGTTTATGTATTCTCTGTGACTTTTTTCTTACTACAATGGCAAAGTTGAGTAGTTGAGACAGAGGCTGGATGGTTTACAATGTCTAAAATATTTACTATCTGTCCTTTTATAGGAGAAGTTTGCTGACTCTTCTTTATATATTTTTATTTTTTTAAGATTTTATTTATTTATTTGAGAGACAGATCACAGAGGAGAGGGAGAAGAAGACCCCTTGCTGAGCAGAGAGCCTGATGCAGGGCTTGATCCCAGGACCCTGAGATCATGACTTGAGCCAAAGGCAGATGCTTAACCGACTGAGCCACCCAGGTGCCTAGACTCTGCTTTATATAATCTGAGGGCTAAGCTGTTAGGTTCAAAGAAGTTCAGAATTATATCTCCCTGGTAACATTTTTCTTGTTAATTGTTATGTAATGACCTTCTTATCCATAATGATGCCTCTTTTTTTTTTTTTAGATTTTATTTATTTGACAGAGAGAGAGAGCACAAACAGGGGGAGCAGCAGGCAGAGGGAGAAGCAGGCTCCCCGCTAAGCAGGGAGCCCGATGAGGGAATCAATCCCAGGACCCTGGGATCATGACCTGAGCTAACGGCAGGTGCTTAATGACTGAGCCACCCAGGAGCCCCCATAATGATGCCTTTTGACTTAAAGTCCATTTCATCTGATATTTATAAAGCTACACCAGCTCCCTTTGGCTTAGTATTTGTCTGCTGTGCCTATTGGAAATGCAAGTAACAAAACCCAACTACAGTGGCTGAAACAAATTGGGGTATGTTTTCTTTAAATAACAAAAATTCCAAAGTCAGGCCATTGTCGGCATTATCTTAGCAGCTCCATGATGCGTCAGTTACCCAGGCTTGCTAGGAATCTTCTCTCCATCAACATTAGCCTGAGGGCCTTTGTGCTCATGGTTATGCCAAGATTGCAAAAAGGCTGCTGCACTTGAGGCCTTGTGTTCCATGCCCCAGGCAGAAGGAGAAAGGAAAAAAGCACTTCCCAGATTTCCCTTTACATTCCAGTTTCCAGAACTGGGACACATGAGCATCTTTTCCCTAATCACCGATGGAGAGAAAAGAGGCTCTACGATTGGCTTAGACCGAATTGTGATTCATCTTTTGCGGCTGGTACTTTGACATCACAAAGAAATAAACTGGGGCTGGGGGACAGATGCTCCTCCTGGACCAATAGATTCCTGTCTAGTCCCTGAAAAAAAATTGGGCTTCAGTAGCAAAGTGCAAAAGGTTTCGGACACACTGTTGGTCAGACAATGGATGGTCTTTTTTTCATATCTTTGCCTTCGGTATTTCCATAGGTCTGTTGTTTTAGATATGACTCTCATGAACAGCGAGCGTACAGCTGGATTATGTGTTTTCTTTCCCCCTGATAATCTAGCAACTGGTGAAACCAGTCCATTTACATTTGTTGTGATTTCAGTCCATTTACATTTGTTGTGATTACCAGTATTTAAAATTTTATTTCTAAATCCTCTTCTGTGTTTTCATTTACCACATATATTAGTACCCCCAAACTGAGCATTTCAAAACAACAAAAATTTATTATCTCACCTCATTTCTTCAGGTCAGGAATCTGGGAACCACATAGCCAGGTGATTCTGGCTCAGGGTGTCTGGGACAGTTCAATAGGGCTGTTGGCCAGGCTACAGACATCTGAAGTGTCTGTTGAAGATCTGCTTCCAAGTTCATTCCCGTGGCTAGGGGCAGGAGGCTTCAGTTCCTGGCCCCATGAACTTCTCCATGCTTGTGACATGGCTTGTGACATGCTTCCCTTGAAGGAGCAATTCGAGATAGCACACACACACACACACACACAGAGCAACCAAAATGAAAGCCATGGCTCTTTTCTATTAGGGTTGCGAGAGTTAGCCAATAAAAATATAGGATGCCCAGCTAAATTTAAATTTCAGATAATATTTCAATATTTGCACAGGATATATTTATACTAAAAAATTATTCACTGCTTATTCAAAATTTAAATTTGACTGGTCTTCCTGAATGTTACCTGGCAGCCCTATTTATAACCTGATCTTGGAAGCAAAACTGGCTATGTAATTCTTGGGGTTCCTTATTAAAAAATTATTAGGATTTCAAGTCAGCGAGAGCAGAGCACTAAACCAAGCATGGAGCCCTTCTGGGGAGAGTGCCCTTTGTGAAAGCATGGATTGCACTCCCAGAAAGTCAGTCCTGCTTGGAAGTGACATACCATCATTCCTACCATATTCTATGGCACAGGAACAAGTCACTAAGTTCCCACCCACACATTATGGGAGGGGACTTCACATGGGCATAGGTCCCAGGAGCCAGGGATCCCTGGGACCATCCTGGAAACTGGCAGCCCCACCAAGCTTTTCCTTTGCTTCTTTTATTTGTCATTTCCTGCCTGGAGGTGGACGGATTGGACTGTCTTCATTCCCTTTGTTTCCTCTCTGCAGGTTTAGAATACATTCTATTTCTGTTCTTCCATTAGTCATGCTCAGATTTTTAACATGCACACTTCAACCTAACAAAGTCTAAAGTTAATCAATATCCTCTTCTAGAAGAATCAAGGACCTTAGAATACTTTTGAACTTTGATCATAGCTTCCTGCCTGTAATTTGATTGTTCCCTAGTTTTTAGTCTTACCTTATTTTATTCCCCAAATCAGTCTGTAAAACTGTTCTTATGAAGCCCATGCTCATTTGAATTTCCCGTGCTTAATCATTAATTTTATTTATTCATTTATTTTTGGCCTCCACTTCTTGCAAGCTACTTCTTCCTTCTGGGTTCATTTCCTGGATTTTTCCTATTATCTTCATTTGACATCTTGCTGGAACCGAATATCCCCAAAGTGTTTTTAAGTGATTTTTTAAAAACCTTGTTGCATCTCCAGTCGCATCCTTCCTTTTGTTCCCGATGTTGTATAGTGTGTGCTAATAATCGTTTATTTTATTGAGGCTTTGAAAAGAATTTACTAAGCCTTTTTGAAAAGACTTCAACTTTTTGTTGGTTTCCATAGCGGTCCTTCCTGCTTTATCTTTATTATTTCCTTTTTTTCTGCTCTCTTCAAGTTTTCTGATGGTCTTTTCCTAAAGTCTCGAGTCAGACACTTATTTCATTGTTGCCAATCCTTCCTGTTTTTAATAAATGCATTTCAGGCTAGAATTTTCCCTCCAAGTTCCACTTTAGCTTTATTGTTATTCATTTTTATTTTATTTTATTTTATTTTATTTTATTTTAAAGATTTTATTTATTTATTTGACAGAGAGAGAGACAGCCAGCGAGAGAGGGAACACAAGCCGGGGGAGTGGGAGAGGAAGAAGCAGGCTCCCAGTGGAGGAGCCTGACGTGGGGCTCGATCCCATAACGCCGGGATCACGCCCTGAGCCGAAGGCAGATGCTTAACCGCTGTGCCACCCAGGCGCCCCTATTGTTATTCATTTTTAAATATCTGGTAATTTCCATTATGAGGTTGTCCTTATCCCATGAATTATTTAGAAATGAGCATTTAAGTCACAGAATGTATTGGATTGCCTTGGCCAACTTTTTACTGTTGGTTTCTGATTTTATGATATTGGGATTAGAGAACATGGCAGTGATATGGATTCTTCGAAACAAATTGTCAACTTTCTTTATGCCACCTATGTGGTATTTTTTTTTAAGTGTTCCATTTGAGCCTGAAAACAATGGGTATTCTGTGTGTGGGGCTGTGAAGTTTATGTTTACCTGGTAGAGGAAAATCCTTAATTATATTGTTCAAACTTCCGTATCCTTACTAATGTTTTGTTACTTGAGCCATTGGTTTTACGAAAGTTTAATTAACACTTCCCACTTTGTTTATAGATTCAGGACTTTCTCCTGACAGTTCTGCCAGATTTGCTCTATATGTCTCACCAAAATAAATAGAAGTTCATAATACACATAAATTCATGATTATTATATCTTCTTGGCAGATATTTTCTTTTATGATTGTATGGTAGGGTTGAGCTGATCTTATAAAGACTCTAAAGACGGTGCTTTAAAAAAGAGAGAAGTATATTTTTGTTCATTTAAAAGTCCACAGCTGGGGGTCCTGGGGGGTTTTGATAAATGGGGGCTCCAGCAGGGGGCAAGACAGAGGGAAGGGGGGGTTAAGGTATTTATTCCCCAGCTCCTTCTCCCTGAGGTTGCCTCTGCTCTCGCAGCTCTTTCCATCTGAGGACTGGTCACCTCTGACCCTACAGGCTTACGGGGTAAAATTTTGCTGCTGCTCCCCCAGGATCTTGCACCCTCTCCTGTGACTCCCCTACACCCTGCTTTGCCATTAGTCCTTTTGGAAATCAGCTCTGCCTTGATTCCCCTAATTAGAGTATGCCACCTGTTTCCTGTTGGGGCCCTGCGTGGTGCAGGCTGGCATCTTGTTTTTAAGTCATGGACTGGGCATACCTTTAGGCAGGTGTGCACTCGCTGACATGTGCTGGCCATAAGCCCTGCCTCTCCCTATTCGCCCACTCTTGGCTCACTCTTAGATCTGCCTACTCTCAAAGACGACTGAGGCCGCGACCCTGGGTTAATGGCTACCACATCCAGAGATGTGAGAGCCAGCACATCCAGATGTCCAGAGCATCGTGCTGCCGTGGGGGAAGGAGCTATTCAAAGCCCATCGGTAACGCCCACCTTGTCCATTTCAACACATGCTCAGCAGGGCTACTGGTCCAATGGCTGGAGCTGCCTCTCCCCAGACATACTCCGTATCCTGGGGTCACGGGGGACTCACTTTTGTCTGAGGATGCTTTACTACTTTAGATGGGTCAATACTTTCACCTAATGCCTATTGGCAGGACCGCGTCAGCCCGGCCCTTTCAGGTGACTTTGGACATCTCTGCTCTGATTCATGACATACCAATTTCTTCTGTCCGACTCTCAGTGGGCCCAGCTTGTTTCCCTCATTTCCTCATTCTTAGGGAAAGTCTCAATGTAGGGCGTACGTACAGGGACAGCACAGATCACTGTTCCCATTTTACAGACTGGGAACCTGAGGTTCAGAGTGGAAAGTGAACTTCAGGGAGTCCAGGGGAGCTGGAATTTGAGCCTGGGTCTGTCTGGCTCTGAGTTAGAGGCTTTTCAAGGGAAGTGTGTGTTGCTGGGGGGAGACAGGATGCCCTGAGTGGAGGCAGGAGGGGAGGATGGTGCCACAGGTGAGGGAAACCTTAGGCTGCAGGGACACTGGCAGGGCGGGGGGGCCTGGTAGGTCAAAGCCTCTCCTGGCCAGGCAGGGGCACAACATCTGGGGGAGAGATCAGGAGGCCAAGAAAACTGAGATCCATGCCCAGTTCTGCCCCTTCCTTCTCTGTCCCCTTGGGCCAGTCTCCATGCCTCACAGAGCGGTTATGAGGGAAAGTATATAAAACACGCAGTACCCAGCAGCTGCTCAGTTCAGGGAGTCTGCTTGGCTCCCTTCTCTACACTCTCTCTCTGGGCTGTGGCAGGGTGATGTGTGGATCCAGCCACTAGGGGGCGCTGCTGCCAAGGGTGACCAGGCCTCCCGGCCCTGCCAGCGTCCATCCATTCATTCACTGACTCCTCCACTCGCCCGACAAACAGCTCCTGTGTCTCTTCCGTGCCCAGTAGTGTTTGGGGCAATTCCGAGAGCACAGAGGGCAAGGCACAGCCCTGTTCTGGAGAAGCCTACAGTCAGGAAGGGTACTGCGCTGGAGAAAGTGGGGTGGGGGTGGGAGTTCAGAGCAGCGACCACGACAATGACTACACTGAGCCAGGAAGGCTCCTCAGAGGGGGACGCTTTTGAACTTGACTTTCCAGGATGAGCAGTGATTTGGCTCCCACTCCGCAGACTCTGACACCTCCCTGCAGCCCCAGGCCAAGCAGACCTGGAGTGTTCATGACCCACTTTACTCCTCCTCCCTCCAGGTGCCCCCTGGCCAGCAGCTTCTGTGAGCCCCAAACTTCTGGACCAGGTCACATGTGCA
Source organism: Ursus americanus (assembly GCF_024610735.1). Taxonomy (NCBI): domain Eukaryota; kingdom Metazoa; phylum Chordata; class Mammalia; order Carnivora; family Ursidae; genus Ursus; species Ursus americanus. The sequence goes on from NC_142159.1 coordinate 7,418,949, forward strand.
CAGCTGGAGGCCACAGAGTCTGCTTGGGTTACGAGATGAAGAGGGGCTGCGTGTGCACAGGACAGAGCGTAGGGGAAACCCAGGCTTTGGGGGCCTGACAACTGAAGTTCTCCACCATTTCCTAGCAATGTGTCCTTGGGCAAGACACTTCACTTTCCCTCTGCCTCCACCCCTAGCCTTGGTTTCCTCTCTGTAAACAGGGGTCATAACAGTCCTTACCTAGAGTGCATATGTCCAGTATGGCTCACTTGGCACCCACCTCTCTGATCTAAAAAGTGACATATTCTGTTGGAACAGGGAGCAGGACCCCGCTGCTCGAAATCAGCCTTGCTTCACTTTGGGAAGAGACTTCCTCCCGGGTTACTGTCAGAGCCACAGAATTTTCATGAAGTGGGTGGAATTCTAGAAGTTACCCCCTAGGGCTCAGCAGCAAGGGAGAAGGGGGGTGGTAGGAAACCCTTGCTCTTTGACCTACAAAGGGTATCTCTCTAGCTTGATCTACAAATCCTTTGGAAGGCAGTGTGGTCTGTATCCAGCTCAACCACTTCTCTGCTGCGTGACCTGACAAGTCACCCCCCCCCCCCACTCCCTGAGCCTCAACTTCTTCGTCAGTCGAAGGGCAATAACAGTAGTCCTTAGCTGTGGGGGACGTTGTTCTGCCATCGGCTCAGCTTTGCTCCCTTCCATCGGAACAGCAGCCCTCTCCTTTTGGGGGGCTCTCCTCCTCCTCCAAACTCTGTTTCAGCAAGGATAGACCCGGCTCCTAGGAGCCTGTCCCCCCGCCACAGGCGATTGGCCCACAGGCGGACACCTGACTCCAGCCAGGCCAATCAGAAGCCTTCCCTGGTCTGTTCTGATTTGTTTTGAATCAGAGCTGAGAAAATGCCTCTGGGCCGAAAGGTTCAGGAGTTGTCACGGGCCCCATATCCTTCCTCACGGCAATTAAGTCTGTGGAGAGAAAGGCAGAGGAGACAGAAGGACAGTCTAGTAGTCCCAGCAGTGTGTGGGTCCCTGGTTCTGGCTGGCTAGGGCCCACTAGCTCTGCTCCCAATCTAGAAGTTCGCCTCTCCCTTAGATTCTGAGAGTCACCTCTCGGGCTGCGATTGGTTTCCAAAGATATGCTTTCTCGCAGCGATGTGCATAGCATCCGATGAGCTAAAGCGTGTGAAGCACCCAGCCCAAGGCCTGACCCACTGCAGGCTCGGTAAGCATGAATTCCTTTCCCTTAATGGGCACCAGGCAAGGACGGGGCTTTGGCAAGATACCAGGAAGATGTGAGGCATCGGTACTCGAGAGGCGACGTAAGTCAACGGCCCCGGGGAGAGGACAGTCAGGTGCCTTGGGACCCCACAGAGCCCCACAGGAGACCAGAATGATGCCCAAGCAGGACGTCTGGTGGATGGGAAAGGATGGGGCTGAGAAACAAACGTCCTGTCTCATCCCTTTGTGGGAGCAAGGGTTGTCAACAGGTACTCTGTCTCTCCAAGGGCGTAGGCTGGAGTCCCTGGTGGGCCAGAAGATGGGGCCCCGGAGCGCCTTTTCAGAGGAGGCATATTTGAGCTGAGTTTTTAAGGATGAAGGAGAGTTTTCCAAACAGGGGAAGGACTTGGGAAGGGACGTGGGACTATCATTCCCAGTCGTCCACACTACTAACACAAGGCCGATTAGCGCAAGGATTCAGACCGCCTGGGTTTGAATCCTGCAGCGACCAACCTTCAGACTCTCCTATGCTTCTGTTCCTTACCTGCAAAATAAGGAAATAGGAGTTTGTCTGTTTCTAGGATGAAGGGAGATCATACATGGAAGGCTGTGGGTAAGCACCCAATAAATGTTCAGCTCATTATAAAAAGCCTTTGCATTACCAAGCCCAATGCCCTTAAAATGATTATAGCTGTTGCCATTTATTGAGCCCTTAATAAGTTCCAAGCATTGTGCTGGATGCTTGGCACCCTCTGTCTCCTGTAACCCTCCTGACACCACCAAGAGATGAGTACTTTCATCCCCATTGAAGAGAGAAGCAGAGGCTCTGGGACGGCAAGATGAGCCATGGCCAGTGTAACCAACAGCGCAGGGGTTCAAACCCAGGTCTGTCTAAAGACCCAAGCCCTCGGCCCAGAGAGAAGAAGGGGTGGCCTCAGGACACAACACAAGGGACCGGGATGCCAGGATTTCTTCATGAGCCACCCAAGGGCAGGTATGGGTTGGGAGCCCTAGAAGTTTGCTTCGCTTGGCCAATTCCCAACAGCAGAGATGCAGGGGTGGCTGATGGAGGTTACTGAGGCACCCTCTCACGCTCCAGGAGGATTCTGGCGGGCCTGAAGCTCCTCGGCCTCGGGCAGAACTGAGGAAGGCCTGGGCTGACCGCCCTTCTCGGGCCGCGCCTCCTGGCAGGGTTGGCAGAACCGGAGCCTCGGGACGCAGCCGCGCCCCTGTTCCCCTCCCTTCCCCACCCCGCATTGCTTCCGCCAAAGGTCCTTGTAGAAAATTCCAGGCTGGACGGGGTTTTTCTAGCAGGATGGGAGCAGCCGGGCGCGTCCCCGCGGCCGAAGCCGCGCAGGGGGCAGGTGGGCGGGCGCCCCTGCCGCCCCTGCTGGGGGACCCCCGGCGCGCCCTCGTCCCGGGGGCCTCCGCCGGCCTTGGCTCCTTGGGGACGGGCGGGCCGGCCAGGGGAGCCGGCTCGGGACGTCCTGGCAAACAGGAAATGAGACAAAGGCGTCCGCTTATCGGGAGCCCCGCATTCCTTTCAGGTGATGCCGGGACGCGGCCGGCCCTGAGGGGCTGCCTGCCGGGGAGGAGGACCTCCCGCTGCTCCCCCTGCGGGCGCCCCTAGGCTTCCGGTCCGCTGGGGCTGGGGGCGAGGACAACTGCGGCCCCGGGAAGCCCCCGCCGCCAGGCACAGCCTCCCCGGGCTCCTGGAGAGGAAGGGACATCAGCTCCCGGAGGACTGGGCTGGGCTGGGGTCCTGGGAGCCGAGGGGAGGGGGAAGAACAGGGCAGATTCACGCAACCATTCCACGAACGGTAACGCCCCCTTACACCAGGTCCCGGGACCCCAGTCCCTGCCCTCAAGGAACTTCCAGCCCAGAGGAGGAAGGCAGGCTCTCAGATAAGTGAAATACTGGGTGAAAGGGCAGGGCCAGATGAGTCCAGGGAGGAGGTGCCGAGGCCATGCTGGGGAGGGGAGGGGCGGGGCGGGTGGTTTGGGAAAGCATGGGTCCCTTGCACAACACCTGGCACATCAGCAGTCCCCTGGGCTACTATCCGAATGAAGGAATCCTGGAGTTGGCTTTGAAAGAGCAGTGGGACAAGGGGTGGGTGGGATGGAAGGGCATCTGGACTGGGGAAGAGCATGTGCAAACTCCTGTCCGTCTGCAAGTGCGCTGGACATTCGGGTAGCAGTGAAGACTCTGGAGTTGTCTGCACACTGGGCAAAGAGCTCTGGCCAGGAGGCTGGAGCGGTGGGTCCTGATGGCCTTGAAAGGTAGGCTGAGGACTAGGCTTACTTTGCTGGCACTGGGAGCCTGGGGAGGTGGGGTAGGCAGAGGGCTCAGAGAGGCCGGCCCAGTACAGCCCAGGCACCTGTGGGGGTGTGGAGGCGGGCTTCGCCTGGGTGGCTTGGAGAGGCTGATCTGCAGAGACAGAAGCTCCAGCCACTATGGGGCTGTGCCCCCCTTGCCTGCTGGGCACCGGCGCCAGTTCTGCTGATGGGTGGGTACGGCTTCCCCCCACCAGGCAGTGCTGACTCAGCGTCTGAAAGGCGGTTCCCACGGGCCCATGTCTCTCTAGGGGCCAAAGGACATGCCATCCATGCCCCACCTCCAAGTGGGTCAGCGCCCAGGGTCACTGGCAATTAGGGCTGAATGGAGGCTAAGATTTCTAGTCTACCAACCCGTGCCAACCAGCAAGGCCTCCGGCGGTCCTTTCTGCTGTCTAGCCATATGCCACACCATCTCTGGCCTGGCTTTCCACTCCCCAAAGTTCCAAGGTACCACAGTTATCAATACTCTTTTTATTTTTAAAAACAGCGAAAAGAAAAATAAATATCTTTGGAGAATAAAAGTACAAGGGTGGGGTGGGATAGGGTGGTGGGGCTGGAGACTTGGGGGTGTCCTGGCTTCAGTGGTCTTGAGCGGGGGTGCCGGGGCCTGGGATCTGCAGGCCCGCTCCTCCCGGGCCAGGCCCTGCCCAGTCCCCGCTGGGAGGTCTGGGGGCTCCGCCAGCCTTGCCTGCCTGCGGCTCCCAGGCCGGGCGCGCTGCGTCAGCGGAACCCGCGCAGGGATTAGACCCCAGGCGCCCGCCTGCGCCCGCCTGCGCCCGGAGCTGCGTCGGGAGGGGCGGGGCGGTGTCGCCGCCCCAGGGGTTCTTCCGCCGGCTGGCCCGGCGCGGTGCCAGGGCCTCAGCGGTGCCCCATGTCCTCCATGCCCACGCGGCCCCAGACACCCAGCACGAAGCTCTCGATGTCGCACTCGTTGGCGCCGCGCAAGATGCGAAAGTGGCCCCTCTCGCCCCAGGCTGGGCCCCACGAGTTGGCCGCCGTCTGGGAATGAGGAGGGGCGGTGAGGGGGGCCCTGGGATGGGGGGAGGGGAGGAGGCAGCAGCCGCAGGGCACCCCGCGCAGGGACTCACCCAGTATTTGAGCGTCCTTCCATCGGGCAGCGTCTCCTCACCCCACCTGGTGGGGGGCAGAGCCACGGAGGGAGAAGGGAGCTGATTCCACCTGCTTTCAGAGGCTGGAACCCCAGGGGCCTTCCGCTTCCAGACCACTGTCTCCCTCCCTCAGCCTCCACCTCTGGAAGTCTATGTTCTAGCACCCTTGTCGGGGGAGGGCACCAAAGGGGTAACCGAAGGGGGTGAGCAAAAAGGGGGAGAACTTGGGCCTCCCTGCAGGGCTCTGCATCCTGGGGACCAGTTCTCTGGGACCTCACACATCTGCCTTCCCTCCCTCCTTGCTTGGGGAGCCAGGGAGGGGCGGGTGCCAGGAGCCACAAGGAAGAGACTCCCAGAACAGGGGTACTTTGGAGGCCCCAAGCTCCCACATTTGATGGTTGGACAACTGGAATCACTGACTGGAACATCTCTGGGTATAGCCGGCGGGGAACTGAGGACTGGGGGCGGGGGGAGTCTGTGAGGCAGGTAGACTTGGGGTAGGTGCTGAGATGGAGAGAGGCTGAGCCACCCTTGGGATCCGTGTCTGTCTTTCAAGGGAGTTATTTTATCCCAGTGTGAAAGGAAGGAACAGCGCCTAGAAAACCTTAAAAGGCCCCCACCTCTCTGTGCGACCCTGGACGAGAACCTCCTCTTTTTTTGTCTTGGTTTCCTCCTCCTCGACAGGGGGCTTTGCAGCCCGGTGGCAGGGATTCAAGGGCGGCTCAGAGCCCCTGGCGAAAGGCCTGCTGCCCCATCCCCTCCGCCGCCCCCCAAGCCCCTCACCCTGTGATCTTGACCGAGTGCGTCCCATGCCGGCGGTGCCGCTCTGGCCTGCCGAGGCTCACTGGTGTGTGACTGTAGACACCGCCCTGGTACAGGAAGAAGTCCTCGTGGACCTCCATGAGAGCTGTGGGCCAAGGTCAGAGTAGGGCCGGCTCAGCCCGTCAGCACAGGTCCGGAGCTGCGCGCCCAGACCCATACCAGGACTGTAAGTGCCCCCCACAGGTGCCCCTGACTCCCAGCCCCAGCGGGTCTGCTGCTCGGTGCTACACAGACCACTCGTGCTGCTGTGCTGTGCCCAGTCTCCAGCAGACACAAGCTTCTGGAACCAGGAGGCAGGACGAGGGGCATTTACCTTGGACAGGGCCATTCTCCATCAGCTCCTTCATGATCTCCTTCTCCTGGAGGGTTGGGAGTGGGGAGGAGCATAGCCATCAGGGCTGAGGCTCTAGCCTCTGGCCAGCCTCCCGGCTCCCCTGCCTCTGCCCCCTCGACCAAGCACGAACTTACACTGGAGCCGAGGCGGTAGGCAGGAGTGACCTGGTAGATGTCATTGGCATGGGCGTGGCTACTGGGGCACCGGGCAGTGGCCTGGCGCTTGCCCCGACCCATGGCCCGGCTGTGCATCATACAGCGAGGTGCCGGGCCAGCCTCGTCCTGCTCACGGCCCACGAACGGGTAGCAGTGGTCAGACACGACCCTGGAGGAGAGGCAGCAGGGAGCAAGGGCGGTGAGCCTGAGAAGCATGGCCCGGGCCCTTCCTGCGGATTGCCTTCCTGAGGCCCCGGCCTCACGTCCCTTTCCCTGCCCACACCCTCCGCAGCTCACCCTCGACGTCGCAGGAACCACCAGGCCCCGTCGAGACGCCCCCCGCGGCAGCCCCGCTGGTTGTGGGTGTCACAAGACAGCAGGTTCTGGGGCGACAGGACAGGTGTCATATGGCCCAGAGAATGGATTGAGACGCGATCGGACGCCACGGCTGGTGGGGGAGGCAGAAGGGCCGTCAGGGGGCTCAGGCCTGGCCGTCGTTTCGCGCTGCGCCAGCCTCCGCCCTTGGACATACCTGCTGTGGAGAAGGCCCAGGAGCCTGCACAGTTGCCCTGGTCCAGAGGCTCATGGATCAGGTCGGGCCACTTCTCAGAGGCCTCGAAGGCTGTGGGCAGCACCTCCCCGGGGCGCAGCACTGTCTGCAAAGCAAGAGTCAGTCCGTCTGCCTCCTGCCTCTGCCCTGGCCGACCCTTCAGGGGCCCGTGGCTTTGAAGGGCCCCCGAGAGTCCAGGGCCTTCTGCGGTTTGTTCTTGAGTATTCCTGCTGCTGAGGGATTCTGGCAATCTCCACACTGACTTGCGTGGAAGACCCAAGCACCATTTAGTGCCTCCCCTGTGTCAGGTGGGGGTGACTAGTCCCATTGTACGGATGAGGCCAGCAAGGAAGGGGCGAGGCCAGGGTCACCCACTTTCCATTCTTAACCCTTGCCTTGTCCTTCCTCTGCACCTTCTGATCTGACACTTCCTTCTTCCTACCAGGACCTTGGGCTTCAGGCCCTAAAGGGCAGGGGAGGGAAGAAGGAGTAAGGTCCTGTGACCGGGCAGGCGGCCAAGGCAAATAGCAGGAGGCAGAAAATAGCAGAGGCCCAGGGGAGTGAGGGCAGGGGCAGGGTCTGGTCACCCTAGCCTTGAGCTCAAGTCCCTCTGCAGGGGGAGGGTGGCTCTGGCCCACGACTACCTCCTCCCTGCCCACCACTGAGGGACAGACCCTGCAGCCTGTGGCCCAGCCCTGACCTGCTGGAGTTCCCCTTCCTCACCCTGCGACTGTTTCAGGTCTGGTTTCCGTTTCTCCCCGTAGAGGGTCCCACTGGTAGGAAGGGAGAAGCCCCCTCCTCCCTCGGTGTTCCACGGAGTCAGTACTGGTTTCCGAGAATTCTGGCTCTCTAGCCAGAGCACTATCTGTCCTTCCCTTCCCAAAAATACCAAGGTGACCTCCTGGCCCCTTGGGGCCTGACCCAGCTGTACTGGAAGGAATAGCATTTTTCCCAGGCTGGAGAGGCCACCAAGGGGCTTGTGCGGGGACCACAAAACCCAGAATCTGAGCATCGAGCCTTCCTGCTAGCACATCCAGTTACGGGCAGGAACCTAAGGCCCAGAGAAGGTGAGTGAGTTGTCCGGGAACACACAGTCTGTTGGAGGGGGTTAGGCCCAGGCCCTTGGAGGAGCAGGAAGGAGCGTGCCAGGGTTCCTGGGGTCCCAAGCAATGGGGAGACGGCAGGATTGTGGGCAAGGATGGACTTACGTGAATCTCGTTCATATTGCTGACAGAGGAAGAAGGGCGGAAGGTACCCAGGCGGTAGCGAATGCCTTCATCCAGGGTCATGCCCCAGAAGGCACTGTGGTTCCCAGCCCGCCATCTGAAAGAGAAGGGATGCAAGTCACAGACCGGCCACGGCTGGGGGTCCCGGAGGTAGGTGCCTGTGGGTGGGAGATGTGCATACTGGCTTCGCATCCATGTGCATGAGATCTGGGTGAGAGTGTGACTGTGCCCAGTGGGGTCATTTCCAGGGCCTCTCACCCGTAGTTGCCCTGGTTGATGGCGTTGATCATGTCTTGGTCCACCAGGCATGGCTCCTGGTCACACTCCCACCGCCCTTGCTCCTGGCAGGTGCTAGAAGAGCAGGAGGGAAGGAAGAGGTGAGGGGGGCTGGGCATCCTCTGAAGGGCAGGAGCCTCAGAAGTCACCATGCGCCTGAGATCCTGTGCCAGCGGTTATGGGAGAAGCCCTAGGTGATCCCGTTCAACCTGGTGGCTTTCAATGTCAACTTCAAGTTCACAGTTCTCAAGTTTGTATCTGCTGCCCAGATCTCTCCAGATCCAGGAATCTTGCTGCTACACAGTATCACCACTGGGGTGTCTAACAGCACATCCCAGACTGAATTTCTGATCCCCCACTCCCACGCCTGCTCTCCCTATGGTCTGTGGAAAATGTCCATCCTTCCTGAACCTCAGGCCAAGAGCCTGGGAGTCACCCTTGATTCCTTCCCTCACGTGCTGATCGGCTTCATGGGCAAATCCTGTTGGCTTTGCCTTAAAAACACATTCAGAATCCAAACCACGTCTCATTCCTCCTGCAGCCATCATGGGCCAGTCACCTTTTCCCTGGATTCTGCTGCGGCTTCCCCACTGTTCTCCCCGCTTCTGCCCTGCACCCCCACTTCAGTATATTTTTTAACACAGCTGCCGGATGACCCTGTTCAACCCAAGTCATATCATGTCATCCCCCTGCCCAAACCCTCTCTTGGCTTCTCACCCCAGGCTAAGAGCCAGAGTCCCTGCCGTGCTAACAAGATTGTCCCTGCATGATCTGTCCTCCTGTCCCCTCTGTGACCCCCTCCTCCAAGTCCTGGCTCCTGAGGCTCCAGCCAGGCTGCTCCCCTGACTGTTCACAACAGCTATACTCCTGCCCCAGGGCCTTTGAGCTGCTCTTCTTCCCACATTCCCAAGGTTCACCCTCACTTCCTCCAAGTCTTTATTCAGAAGTCACCTGCTCGGGGAGGCCTGCCCTGGCCGCCTTCCTCTCCTGCTTTCCTGCTTCATTTTCTCTTTAGCGTGTCGTTGCTACCCGACACACTGTATAGTTCGCTATTCGCGCTCTTGATACCTGCTTCCTCATAGACACTAAGGGCCCGGTGGGCAGGGTTTGTTTGGTATCTTCGGTGCCTAGAAAACTAAACCCAACACATCGTAGGCACCCCACGAAATATTTCTTGGGTAAATGAGTGACCGAGGCAGTGTCGTGAAGTGACTAAGAGCCCGGCTCCTGAAATTCAAGTCCTGGGCTCTGACCCTCGCTGATGAGTCATGTGACCCTGAGGACGTGAATCATCCCTCCCCCCCCCCCCCACTTCCAGGATTTAGGCTTTACAAAAGCCTGTAAAGCCGTTAGCACGGGGCCTGGCCCACCTTGGGTGCTCGAGAATCATTATCTGCGACTAGTGTTTCCATTCCGGGAACCCCCAGCCTCCCGGTGTCTTGAGTTTCAGACTCCTATCCACCCGGCCTCCTCACATCTCCTCCTGGGGTATCTCAAGCTTGAAATGGCCCAGACTGCCTTTCCCCAGGGCTGCTCCTCCCCTAACATCCGCAACTCAGGACACGCCTCCTTGTCCACCCAGGGGTTCAAACCAGAACTCGAGGTCTGTGGTGTACCCCCAGTTGCCACGCCCGCTGCCAGCAGATCCTGGGAAGGCACATCATGAAAGGTTCTGTATTCACCTGCCTCTCACCCCTCCACTGCCACCCCCCTCCTCCAGTCCCTTCTCACCTGTCACCTGGACCATTGCAACGGCTTCCTACCCAGGCTCCCTGCCCCTCTCTGCGATCCACGGCATACCCCGCGGTCCATCCCCAGAGATCTCTCCACGCCGTCTGTCAGGCTGTGTGCCTCTAAGTGGCTCCAGCACCGCTCATGAGACCCATGGACGTGGCCTGCACCTCCTTGGGGCTTCTGTCCCCACATCACAGCTCCAGCTGCGGTGAGATCTGTCCCACCTCCCAGCCTTCCCACGAGCTGGTCCCCCCTGTTCCCTCCTTGTCTGGCCGCCTCCCGGGTATCAGCATAACCATCTCCCTTCCTGGGGGGCCTTCCCTTGCCCCCACTCCACCCTAAACCAGGATCCCCCATTATTTCCTTCCCCCGTCACACCCGTCACAGGTGGGAAGATGTTTATTTGTGTGGGGCCTCCTTCATCGTTAGGACCAGAAGCTTCACTGCAAGGACAAGGACCCTCTGCCCCATCTGTGTCCACCTGGCCCAGCACAGTGCCTGGCACATAGTAGGTCTTTCATCAGTAGGTGTCGATGAGCAGGGAATTCTGCAAATTCTACGGTGCTTTTACAAGCTCATAACTCTGCTATTACAAGATGCGAAGCTCCCTGCTTCCCCTGTTGCCTTTTAAGGAGCCTCAAGGGGAACAAACCCAGTATGGCTGGGCTCTTCAGTCCCCGGAGTGGGCGGGGGCACTTTTGGGGAGGGCTGGCGGAGGCTGCGTGGGAGGGGAGGCTCTCCTCACGTTCCCCTTCCCTCTCTGACTCTCGAAGCATTCCTCGAGGTCTCACACAGCCTGGAAGGCCCACAGACATTGCCCCGCACCCTCCCTCGCTCAGGTGTCAAGCACAGGGAACCGAGCCACCCAGTGCAGGCCAGTGGGCTGGTCACTCCTTTCCTGCCACCTCCCCCTTTGCCCCCAGGGCTGCCCAAGCAGGTCTAGACTGGGCTGGTGGCAGCAGATCCCAGCATTCCAGAGGGGCCCAGGGCAGCCAGGCCCCAGGGATAGGAGTGGGAAAGAGGTTAACCCATCCATGCCCAGAGGCATCCTACCAGGAGCAGGAGGGTCATGCAGGCGTGCTTGAGCTTTCTGAACACACATGCGTGATGAACACACACTCACACCATACACACACACACTCTCTCTCTCAGCCAGATGCACGCCGAATCTCATGAGTCCCCGCTCTCACTGTGACCCAGCACCCCTCACGGTGAGGCAATGGAAACAGCTTATGTGTAATGCATTCCAAAAAGTTTCCTCCTCCCTGGGGCCTCTCAGTCCCAGGCAAAGAGGGCATGGGGTGGAGTGGGTGCAGGGCCGCCTCCTCAAAGCCACAGGGTCCCCATTATTTTGATCAGGCGTTCAAGGCTTCCTTACCCAACCCCTCTTGGCTTCCCAACTCAGGACTCAGACTAGAGTAGGGGGCACTCCTGACCTGTCATCCTCCCACCCTCCCTCCCTCGTCATCCTCCCTCCCTTGCGGAATGGTGGGGAGGGGGGCCACATTCCAGGGAAGGCCCCCCGCTACAGATTGGCTGGCCTCCAGCTCAGCCATCCCTGACCCTCATCCCGTCCAGGGCAGCGGATGCTGCAGTCAGAGGTTTCCTTCCTGGCGCCCCCTTCTCCGGATTCTCCCGTGACACCGAGAAAGTTTGGGAGGGGCAGTAGCCCAGCCCAAGCCAGGAGGAACAGGGAACCGCTCCCAGCTCAGGGGCCACACCTGGAGCCAGGCATCCGTGGCTGACCGCTCCTGGGGAATGCCGTTAGAATGTTGTTTTCTAAGCTGACATGGTCAGGGTAAAAATCCCCGTGTTACAGACGAGGACACAGAAGCTCAGCAAGTAAGTGACAGGGACAGAACTGGAACCATGTCTGTAGGCCATGGGGTCCACAAGGCAAGGCCCCTCCAAGCCCCAAACACTCACCAACGGTTACAGTTGTCCCAGTAGGTTCCCAAGACTGGATAGATGCGAGTCCCATGCGTACATCCTGGGGGGAGGGAAGAGAAGAGAAGTGGAACCAAGACCAGAGAAGACAAGAGGGCCAGGTCCTCAGAAGTCAGGTGTCCCGAATCCTCCCAAACACACACACACACACACACACACACATGGCCCAGCCCTCACTGAAACTAAACTCAAACTATAACTTCTTAAGTCCTCTCCGGCAGGGTCGGTCACATACCAACTGCTACCTGGGAAGTTCTTCAGTGACCCCAACTTGGATCCCTCTTGCTTCACTTGGACGCCAGCCACAACATTCCCTGGATCCTTTGCCATTTAAATGACTTGAAACTTGGAGATGGGGAGTGGAAGGGGCATGGGGAAGCCGAGGCCCAGAGAAGGCAAGTGACTTCCGTAAGATAACACAGCACTTTGGGATGACAACCCAGGCCCGCAGGCCTGCAGAACTGGGGGAAGGGATTCAAATGATTCCTCTGTCGGACAGGGACAAGGGCAGGGGAAAGATGGTGACACCGGCTGAAAGCAGGAACAGATTCGCCCCACCTCCCAGGCGTGACCAGCCACCTCCCGTAAGAGAATCCTGAGCAAAGGCAGAGGAATGGCTAAGATGAGCCTGACCAACCCCTGAGGGCTTTATCAGCCTGCGGGTGAGTCAGCGGGCGGGGCCAGCACCTTCCCTGTCTGGCATTGAGACAGGACTGGGAGAAAGGGCAGGAGGCTGCCTTTCTCCTGGGCCAGCTGGGAATCCCACTGACCGAGGATCTTCTCTTTTTCAGTCTTGCTGGAGAGATGCAAGTTAGACCAGAGCGGGACTTCCCAGAGGTGCAGACAGTGGGGCGGGGTCTCTCCCAGATTCTACAAAGCCTCCCTTGGAAATGTCAATGCATCAGCCTTGCTTCTGAGCCCTGCTGAGTCTGGGGCTGACTAAGCGACCCACCCTCCTGGCCGTCTGGTGCCCACCTTGGATGGGGGGAAAGGGGGGTGGCACGCCGAGGCAGAAGTCCCAGAAGTCAGGGCAGCAGTCGGAGATGGTGCGGTTGCAGAAGAGGTCGCAGTAACAGGTAGCGCCCAGGTAGGGCAGGGCGCAGTCGTCAGCGCGGCCGCGGCAGCACAGGTCCTGCTCCTGGCAGTACCGGCCGCCCGCATCCCGGATGCCCCGCAGGTGCAGGCCTGGCGCTAGCTCGCGGCGCCCACGACCCCGCCGGGCACCCAGGGCCGACTCGCCAGCCAGCAGCAGCAACAGCAGCAGCTCCAGTGGACATCGCCACATGGTGCCTCCTGGGCCCAGGGAGCGCAGATGTCAGGGGTCAGAGGTGGTGGGCAGCTGAGACTCCCCGGCACCCTGGGGACTGATCTCCCAGCTTCCTGCGGCTCTGAGTCCAAGGGGGTTCAGCGAGGGTTCGGCAGGGTCGGAGACCCTGATTCCTGTGTCCCCAGGCAGGAAGGGGATTGAGCCAGAAACGGAGCTCCTCTCTGACCTGCCTGGGGACCTTCAAGGACAGGAGGTGGGGATTGTGGTGATTTTGGTGCCCCTGGCTCCACACCCGTAGCTTGGACGGAGTTCTTCTCTCCTATCTGGGTCCCTCTTACCCTTTTGCAACCTCCAGTCCCGACACGGGTCCCCCTGGCTCGTGTTCCTCTGTGTCCCTCTTCCCCCCTCCACTCTCCCTCTCTGCCAGCCCTCCCTGCTCCCTCCGCCTGCCTCCTCCTCTCTGTTCCTTCCTTTGGCATACACCCCTTCCCCTCTGCTCAGGGGAGCGTCCCTACCTGGTGACAGGCTGTGCCCACACTGCCCCACGCGCCTCCGCCTCCCGGCTCCAGCGACCACGGGACGCTCAAAAAGTCAAGCGAGGAGTGCGGGGCGGGACCGCCTTTTGTACCGCCCCGCCCGCAGCGCCGCCCTGGGCCGGCCGGGCTGCAGGAGGAGGGGCCCCGCTGGCTCACACCTGGAGGAGCCCTGTCACTCTGGAACTGGGACCTGTGACAGCGGTTCCCTTAGGGGGCGGAACTCCAACTGAAGCTGAAAGGATTGTGGTCTGACGCCGGTAAGGACTTCCCAGTGGGCTTCACCGCTTGGCTGAGGGCTCCAGGGGAGAAGGGAAGGTTGGGGGCGGAGGAACTCCGAGTTTTGAGTTTTGGAGCTAAGTTTGGGAAACGATGGGGAGGGTGTGGGCAGCAAAAATCTCTAAGAACCTCTCCAACCCCTCAGTAATAAAAACAGTCATACCCCCCCAACCCTCCATCATAGTACCCCCCAGGCTTGGGGCCGTCCCAAGCCGCCTCCATTCCCAGGAATGACTGGAATCTGGAAGATGGTTGAGGACCCTGCCGGCTCATCCTTCGAGGGGGTGGGGTGGGTGTGGGGTGGGGGCCACCTCCCTGCCCCGTAACTCCTTGGGTCTGCCCTGCTCAGGCTGCCCGGGCACCTTGCCAAGCACTGCCCCCTCTACCAACCCTGAGGGCGTCCTGCTTGGCACCTGTCCCCCTCCAGGGCCCAAGGGCAAGAGCTCTGGCAGCTGGTGCCCCCCACAGAGCCCCCCTTCCTGCCTGGGGCATAAACCCTTCCTTTGCCCGGGCTGGCCTGGGCCCCAAACAATGGGGCTTCTGTCCCGCCAGGCCCGCCATCACCTTTCACCTCTCTGTTGCGCAATCCCCTCTTCCAGCAGGTTGGGTCCCTGGCTCTGGGACTCTAAGGGCAGGGAGGATGAAAGATGACACCTGGACAGACTCCCCCATCCCCAGACCCGCGCCTCACAGTCTGCCCACGGAGGGGGAACATCAGGCATGGGGATTCCCTTTGCCCTCTCTCTGACCACTCCACACCCCTCCCCCAGCCCAGGGATATCCTCAGCTGGCCAGTTCCTGGGGGTGGGGAGAGGACCAGGACAACGGGCATCTGTAACTGGGTTACCCCCTGCCAGGGCGCACTGGGCAGGGAGTCACCCTGCTGTAGGGCACGGGGTGGTGGTGGGGGAAAGCAATGTCCCAGGGCCCCCTGCACTAGCAGGGACACGCCAGGAGCGGGCCCATCTTCTCCCTGCAGGGACCTGGGAGGACCAAGCCTAGTGGGAACCCGAGGCTCAGAACAGACTTGCCCGTTGGCGGCCAGAATGCAGGCTCCCTACCTGCCATTACTTGGCTCCTATCCCTCTAGCCATCCTTAGTCACCCACTACAGGTCTCGACACGCTCCTAGTTGGGAAGTCCCTGGTTGTGTCTAGCCTCCATTCGTCCGACTGCAAGGCGGGCCCCTCGGTATTGTTAATGGCACATCCTCGGGGTGGGAGATGGAGGCTGCCTTCAGAAGGGCTCATACTCACAGCACCCACTTCCGTGGGCCAGTTTCAGTTGGGTTCTGGGGCTGGGGGCTGGGCTGTGGCCCTGGACAGCTGGCTCGTCCTTTGCCCCCAATCGCTCCCTGTGGGCCTCCCATGTGAATCTTTGGTGTGTGTGTGTGTGTGTGTGTGTGTGTGTATCTGAATCGTTGTGCTTGTGCGGTGTTTCTGCTTGAGCGTGTCTGTCTGCGTCCACTTGTCTCTCTGTTATGTGTGTGCTGTCTGTGTGTTTGGATGTTGCCTGCGTGTCGGTCATGCGTCTGGTTATTTGTTGGCAGTGTGTTCTTTGCCAGTATTTGTGTGCTTGTTGGCTTGTGTGTCCGTGGGTATAGCTGTGTGACTGTCATTGTCTGTGCCCGCCTATCTGCTAGGTGCCTGTCTCGCTGTCTGTGTATCTGTGTAGGTGTCTGTGTCTGTTTGGGGGCTTGGGCTCTCTGCCCGTTCTTGCCTGTCTGTGCCCAGGAGGCAGGAACCCAGAGCCAGGGAAGATTGCAGAGCCAAGAGCATGGCTGGGGGGGGGGGGCGGGTGTCCCTTGTCATCACTCATTTTGACCTTCAGCCCACCCCAGTGGAATCTCATGACTTATTGGGTTCCTTGGCCAAAGAGGAGAGAAAAAGGGCAGGGCTGGGTGGGTGCTATAGCCTCACTTTCCTTTTCCATGCCCCCCCCTTCCTGGTGCCTCATTCTCGGTCTCATTCTGCTGCCAGGGCCTGGGGGCAGAATGCCAGGTGAAGAGTCACAGCAAGACCCTCTGAGCCCTTCTGCCTCCTGGGAGGCAGGTGGCCTGGGCTTGGTGGCAACTCTGTCTTCCGTAACTTGTGACCCTGGGTAGATACTGTCTCTCTCTGGGCCTTGGTTTCCCATCGGTACCCAGATGACTGTTAGAGGCCTTTTCACGCTCTTCTCTTTCTACAAAGGGAGGTGCAAGCAAAAAGGGATAGTGACGTGCCTAAGGTCACACAGCAGAGCAGAGGCCCAGGCCTCCTCTCCTCTCCCCAGTCCAGTGCTACCCCCACCCCCCACTACACAGCTGCTCCGGGTGCTCAGAATGGGCCATTCTCCTCTGCAGGCTGAGCAGGGCCTTCTGGGAAGACAAAGGCCCATTGTGCTCTGCTGAACCCAGGTCTGCGGCCAAGGGCCCACCACTTGGGGCCTGGGGCTCGATGCTTGGGTCCCAGAGGACACTCCGGCTAAGGCTGGGGGTCCTCTGTGGCCCGCTGTGGTCCGCCGGGACATGTCCAGAGCTGAGAGTGGTGATGCCCGGCGATCCAAGCGAGGCCTCGTGCTGTGCGTGTGGGCCATGTCATGACATGTTGGCCTTCCCGGGGCCCCTTGGACTGTGTGACGGAAAGCCCCGCCCTCGGGGCTGTGTGACAGGCTGTGCTGCCGTAGCAGGCTGCAGGTTTCGCAGAGAAGATTCCGGGCCACGTGGAAGTGCGTGGTACCGTGCCGTGGCATGACGTCCCGTCGGATTTTCTCCTTCACTCAATGACTATTTCTTGGTCATTTACTATGTGCTGGTCATTTACTCTGTGGCCGGGGTTGAGAGCTCAGGGTGGAGCCGAACAGACACAGGTCCTTCTGCGGCGAAGTCTTCGCTCTAACCAGAACACGGACACGTAAACGAGCAAACGAACGTTTCCATAAGTCATTCCACAGAGTGACGCACTCTCTACACGCGTACACGGTGTAGGACCCTGGAGTCACGTGGTGGCCAGCGGGGTCTAGGGGAGGAGACGACATGTGAGCTGAGACCTGAAGGACAGGAAGGAGCCTTGGGTGGGGGGGTGTCCCAGGAAGGCGAGGAGCGCGAGCGAGAGCGCTGAGGGCTGGCGCAGGTGGGTCTGCTCCAAGGAAGCCCGGCGTGGCCGCAGGGCAGTGACGGAGCAGGACAGAGGGGCGAGATGAGCCTGGGAGGGCCCCCAGGCTGGAGTGAGGAGCTTGAATTGACTTCTGATCACCGGAGAGATGTCACTGGGGACTGAAATAATGTGACACACACCAGCAAACCCCACTCGCGCCCCTCCGGCGAGAACAGTGGACCTCGTGCCAGAAATGGATCCTGGGACACCAGGCAGGAGGCAACGGTGGGACCAGGCGAGAGGCGCTGGGGCCTGAACGAGGCTGGTGGCCGTGGAGACAAGAGAAGTGGACCTATCTGAGACCCAGTCTGTCGGGGGTGGGGGGTGGGGGGTGTTGACAGGACTTACTGAGGGAGCAGATGGGGGGTGGGAGACGGGAGAAACCGAGCAGGACTTCTGGGTTTCTAGCCCGGTGGGTTGACGATGGCCACAAATGCTCTGCTCCTATATTGAGAGTTGGAGACTGTTCCCCTCCCCCGAGTCTGGGCAGCCTCAGGGACATTTGGACCTCTAGGCTACTGTGTGACTTATACTGGTTTCCAGCTCCCACTGGAACAGAGGGAAGGGACTGAGCCTGGGTAGGCTCCCGTATTAGAAGCTAGGCAGAGAGGGAGGAATGGTACAGTAGACTGAGCAGGTGGCCAGGGAGAGAGGAGGGAAGCCAGGTAGCAGAGGTCAGGCAGCCAATAGGAGAGAGTGTTTCAAGACGGAGGGAGAGTTGACCTGTGTGCAATGTGACCCAAAGGCCGAATGAGCTGAGCACAGAGAAACATCCACTGGATTTGCAACAGGGACATCGGGCGACCTTGCTGAGAGCAGACTTAGTGGAAGAGAGAGGCTGGAAGCTGGAGTGGAAGGGGTGGAACAGCAAATGGGAGCCAGTGAACTGGAGAACACAATCATAGGCAACGTTTCAGAACGTGTTAGTGCCAAGGCAAGCGGAAAGCTGGAGTGTTGGCTGGAAGGGAATACGAGGGTCACGGGAGCGTTTCCTCCAACTATGGAGGCTACAAAACCGAGTCTGCGCTAATGGTCCTGACCGCTAGGAGGGGAGGGCCAGGTGATACAGAGGAAAAGGATTACCCTGGAGCAAAGTCCCTGATAAAATAAGGGGGGGGGAGGGGGCAGAGCTCAGAAGATAGAGCTGGCTTTGAGAGGAGCGGGGAGGCCAAAGAGAAGGGGAAATGGGTTTGTAGATTTCGGCAGACGAAGACCAGGGAGGCTCCTCCGATGGTTTCCATTTTTCCAGTGGAGTGGAAGCAAGTCACTGCCAATGTGAGACAGGCGCAGAGGACGGGGTGGAAGACCAAGGGTTAGGTTTGAAATCATTATCACAACCAAGGCCACTGGAGAAACAGAGTAGGAGAGCCAGCCGTGCGGAGTGACCATTTAGAGTCACTGCCCGTGAACTTGTGACGACCTTGGCCCGCCAGTCTGTTCTCTGTCATACGTGGCAGGTGCCAAGCATTAGCCTTTCCCCCAGGTGACCCAATTATCTCAATTTACAGATGAGAAAGTCAAGACTCAGAAAGACTTTCTGGCTCCCCCACACAGCTGTTGGGGGCCGAACAGGACCTCAAGCCCAAGCCCAAGCCCTGAACACCTGGACACACGCTTCTGCCGAGGCCAAATTTGTGCAAGGGCTAAGTTGACTCTCATACCTGGTAGTGTTTGTGGTTTTCGGTGGTCAGTGCGAGTGGGAAAATGCCGAGCAGAGAAACACAGCTTTCCCTTTTGTGTAATATTTCTGCATCACTGGTGTTGGGGCCAGTTGGGTACAAAAGGCCCCCGGGTGCTGCTTCCTTGCAAAGTCTATGTGCTGAGTAATGACACCACTGAGCCGTCTTCACCCCCGGAGTACTGGGATATTCGGGGTTAACAGCTCCCCCTCATCTCTTAATTATCTGCCCTCCTTCAATTCAGCATCACTTTCAGTAAAGAAGGCTCCCCGGGGATAGGAAGCTTGGTGAGACCACCAGCGAACATCTCAGAAGGCTGGTCCAAGCTTTGAATGCCTGTTTACAGAAACACGTTACTTGATGTTTCCGCTGATCTTCTCACCCGGGAATGTGAATAAGAGGGTCTTGAAAAGTTCAAGAGGCTCTCCCACGGCTGCCAGCACATTTTACACTTGGCCTTTCCATCCTGAGCAGAAAGTGATAAAACCCCAACAGATGGGTGAATTCCAATCCAGTGGGAAGAGTCACTTTTAAGAGCTGCGTCCCTAAGGGGAAATACTGTTATGTGACCCTAGTGGTCGTGATGGGTTGAATGAGGCCCCGAGAAAGATATGTCCATGTCCTAATCCCTGGGACCGATGAATGTTACTTTATTTGGAAAAAAAGTCCTTGCAGATGCAATTATCTTGAAATGAGATCATCCTTGATATCGGGGTGGGCCCTAAATCCACTGGCCAGTGTCCCTACGAGAGATAGATGGGGGGCAACACTGAAGAGGAGGGAGGCCTTGTGACCACAGATGCAGAGATCGGAGTGATGTGACCAAGGCACACCTGGGGCCACCGGAAGCTGGAGGAGGCCGGAAGCAGCTTCTCCCCGACAGCCTCCAGAGGGGGAATATACCTGCTGCACCCCCAGCACCGTGAGAAGATACGTTTCCCTTGTTATCAAGGCTGTGGCAGTTTGTTGCTGTAGCCCTGGAAAACGAATACAGCGGTCTTCCATTTCAAGGCTCTACGGGGTCTGAGATCTGTGTGTCCACTGGAATGTGCCAGATCCAGGGCTGGATGCAGATCGAGCCAGGACAAAGCAGCTTATGTTGGCCAAAACAGAGCAGACTGGCTCAGCTCAAATCCACTCCTCTTGAAGTGGTTCAAACGCTCATCTGTGCGCTGGAGCCCGACGCGAGGTTCAGAGCGCAGACCAGGAGCCGGAAGGAAGAGGTTCAAATCCTGCTTCTGCCTCTCCGTAACCAGGGAACCTGGGGCCAGTGTCTTAAGCTCTCTGTGCCTCAGTTTCTCCATGTGTAAAACGAGGACACCGTCTCTACCTGTGGGGCAGGTGTGAGGATTATATGACTTAATATATGAAAAACCCTTGGAATCATCAGGGCAAGGTCAGGGTCTGCTATTATTAAACGAACCCAAATCCAAACGGCCGTACAGGAGTTCAGAATAGCTGAGTAGACGCAAATGTGCTTAAACTGACATAAAGTGAGTCGAACCCGTTGAAAGTAGGTGATGCTGGTGTAAACCTGCTCGGACGTCTTGGGTGGACCTGTACTAGCACCAGATTACATCGGTCACACGGGGCTAGAACAGGTCTGCACCCCGCACAGGGGGTCTCTGCTGTCTGTGTGCATCAGCTCGGACAGGAGCACACGGCCTCGCGCAACTCCCAGGAGCAAGTGACTACGGGCAGAGGGCCGTGGGAGTGAGTCCACACCTGAGATGGACCGCGACAGGCTCTCCAGTCAGCAACACAGTCAACATCTCCTAAAAGGAACACCTTTCTTACATCAGGTCAAGGCTCGACAATCAGGACCCTATCTCACACTGATTAGACAGGAGACGGAGATCTTGCTCCAGGATCCTGAGGAATCTCCTGGAATCCAGGGACAAGAAGGGCAGCGGAAGCCCCTGGGGATCTGGAAGGTTGCCAGAACCCAGGAGCCCCGTGTGTCTGGTGCAGGGAGGGCAAGCCACGTCCTCAAGCCCGGTAGCTCAGCGAGCAGCAGGATGAGACGAGGGAGACCCTTGGGAGTTCGGAGTTTCAGCCGACACACCAAAGTCAGGGGTCATGCCAGTGCTCACGCAGGTGCCCCAACTCATGGGAAGTCCCTCGCCCCCCACTGGCTTTCCCCCACCCCCAGGGATGCTCTCTCCAGGGGGAACCAATAATACAAGCTTGTTACCCGTGCCTCCTGCAGGTGGGGGAAGATGCAGGGCGTGGGGGTGGGGGGACAC
This sequence comes from Ursus americanus, assembly GCF_024610735.1. Classification (NCBI taxonomy): domain Eukaryota; kingdom Metazoa; phylum Chordata; class Mammalia; order Carnivora; family Ursidae; genus Ursus; species Ursus americanus. The sequence goes on from NC_142159.1 coordinate 7,439,776, forward strand.
CCAGGCGGGGCTCAGGGCCAGCAGGGGACCTGGGGTCTCTGAACTCAAGGCTGGGTGGGCAGCAGCCCTTCAGTGACACCAACCAGAAGCAGAGAAGACGGGGGAGGCCCCGGGAGAGTGTCCCTCGTGTCGCCACATGGTTGTCTGGACACAAATGTGCTCGGGCAGAGAGAGGCGTGCGGGTCAAGGGCCTGGGTGGGTGGGAGTCGGGGGCCTTCAGGACCTGGCTCTGCCTCTGACATGCCCTGTGACCTTGAACAAGCTGCCAATCCATCTGGGCCTCACGACCCCATTTCTGAAATGAGAGGGAGAGGGAGCCCGCCGTGGTCACTGAGCGCTCTCCGTGCCTACAAAAGAGAGAGCTCTTCCAGTGCATTCCTCTCGTCTGCAGCTGCAGAAACGAGATCTCTTGCTCCAGGATCCTGAGGCATCTCATAGCGAAGGGAAGGAATCCGGCCACAGTCACTCAGCACGCGGGCGGGAAGTGAAGGGCGCTGCCATTTCTTGTCCATCCAGTGCACGCTTGATAAATCACCTCCTTCCTCCGTCCCAGCCAGCGCGACGCCCTGAGGACCTGCCACCGGCTGGCTGCCTTCTAAGGGCGGGTCACTGGACGGGAATGATCTCACCGAACCGCCCACCAACGCTCTGAGCGATCAGCCCCATTTCACAGATGCGAAAACTGAGTTCCAGAGAGATGACTTGCTCAGACACAGCTATTTGAATTCTTGTCTCTAATTCTCCAGAGGCACAAGGGAGAATGAGGAGGAAATACCAGAGGTCAAGGGTTCCACGGAGGACATGCCCCTGAATCAGCCCATAGGGGCAAGACGAGGGAGCAGGCTGAGGCCGGAAAGAAGCTCTGAATAGAAAGTGCCCCACTGATTCATTTCAGATTTTTTAAAAAGATGTAGGTATGTATTTATTTATTTATTATTTTAGAGAGGGGGGAGGGGCAGAAGGAGAGGGAAAGAAAATCTCAAGCAGACTCCCCACTGAGTGCAGAGCCCGACACGGGGCTCCATCTCATGACCCTGTGATTATGACCTGAGCCGAAACCAAGAATCGGACACTTGGCGCCCAGGCGCCCCCCACATTGATTCATTTGAAAACAATTTTTGATTTTTTTCATTCATTAATACATCTTCAAGGTTCAAAAATATAGTGAAAAAGCATGGAGTAAAGTCTCACCCTCACCCCTGAGCCTCCTCTGCCCTATTCTGACTCCTCGCTCCCACTCTCCATAGGTCCCCACTTTTTATTAGCACCTCAAGAAACCCTTTTAGAGTTTCCTTCTTCATGTCGAAAAATGAGCATATGTTCATAACACCGTTTTTACATAAAAGACAACAAACTCCATGCACTGTGCTGTACTTTTTTTTTTTTTTTTTTTTACTTGTCAGGCATCTTGGAGAATTCTATCAGCAAACAGAGCCTCTTCGTTCTTTTGTAACACGGTCCATGACGCTGCTGAAGAGACAGAAATGATTCATTTCACCGATTCTTACTGATGGACGTTTGAGCTGTTTCTAGGGTTTGGGTGTTTTATTTGTTGGTTTGCTTTGGTTTCGGTGTAACAACAATGTTGCGATAATCCCGTAGCTACTGTCTCATATGCACCCATGTATAGGTGCAGAATAAATTTCCTGAAATGGATTGCTGGCTTGTGGATGCTGTATTCGTTTTCTTTTCTTTTTTTTTTTTTAAAGATTTTATTTATTTATTCGACAGAGATAGAGACAGCCAGCTAGAGAGAGAACACAAGCAGGGGGAGTGGGAGAGGAAGAAGCAGGCTCATAGCAGAGGAGCCTGATGTGGGGCTCGATCCCACAACACCAGGACCACGCCCTGAGCCGAAGGCAGACGCTTAACCGCTGCGCCACCCAGACGCCCCTGTATTCATTTTCTATGGCTGCTTAGCTCACAGGGCATAGTGGCTGTATTAGCTCACAGTCTGCTGGTCAGAAGGCCAGCCCCGGGTGGTGTGTGCTCTGCTCAGGTCAAATCAAGGGGTTGGCAAGGCTTAGTTCTCGTCCTCTGGAGGCTCTGGGGGAAACGTGTTTCCAAGCTCATTGCTGTCATTTGCAGAGTTTGGTTCCTGGTGGTCATAGAACTGAGATCTCTGGGTTTCTGGGCGGCCATCAGCTGGTGGTCTCCCTCGGCTCCTCGATGACATCTGTATTCTTTGCCATGTGGCTTCCTCCAAATGGCACGATGAATTCTTCTCAGGCTTCAAATCTCTGACTTCTCCTTCTGAGACCACCCAGGGAAAATTCTGCCTTTAAAGGGCTTCCCTGATCTGGTCCAGCCCACTCAATGTAATCTCTACCTTAAAATCAACTGACAGAGGACCTTACTTACATCTGCAAAAATCTCTTTGCCATATAATGAAACATAATTCTTGAGTTCACATTTTCTCATATTCACAGATTCCGCCCATGTTGCAAGAGATCACACAAAGGTGAAAGCCATGAGAGTCGCCTTAGAATTCTGCCTAACACAGATGTATTTGTAATTTTTATAGATATTGCCATTTTGTCCCCACAGGGGTTGTGCTGAGAGAACGCCCCTCCCCCAGGGATGATGAGCTTGCCTTCTTTTCCCGCATCACCTAAAGGACGCTATTCAACTTTTGGCTTTCCGCCAATTTGATGGGTGAAAAGTGGAACCTACGTGTATTTTAAATTTGTGGTTACCTTATGAATAAGGCTGAGGATTTCTTCAAAAGCCTCAAAGCCATTGAGAGTTCTTTTTCAGTTGAGCTTCTGGTTTTGAGTCCTAGAAAGGGCTTTCTAACTGTAAAGTCAATCAAAAACCCTCCCATGTTTTCTTCTGATGTTTTTACGGTTTCATGTTTTGATCCACTGGTTCTTGGAACCGGCAGCTTCTCTCATCATTTCCTCAGCAGCGAGTACAAAGCTGGACCCCAAAGGGCTTGCGGATTGGGGTAGAGGAAGAAGCTGCCATGGTGGAACTCTCTAAATGCTGGGCTCCGTGAGCTCTGCCAGAGATCCCAGCCAGCAGAGCTTCCGCTTCCCTTCCTCCAGCACTCATTGTGTCCTAGGGTTGGCCCAGGGGACCCAGAGGTAAGGGGGTCCCTGCCCCGCCTGAAGATCTTCCGGTCTGGGGAGTGAGACAAGCACATGGCCAGAAGAGTCCAGATACAGAATGAAGCTAAGGGCACAAGGGAGGGGGAGGGGGATCTGGTGAGGGTATTTGGGAAGCTTCAGGGAAGAGTTGGCCTCTGACCCGAGCCTTAAGGAGGGGAAATGTAATGGTGATGATGGGGGGGAGGGGCCCAGCAGGAGCAAAGACAGGGAGATGGGAAAATCAGCCTGAAGTGTAGGCTGGAGAGAAGGATTTAGTGAACCATGAGGTCCTCGAGGGTAAAGGCAGGGTATGACTTATCTCCATGCATCAGCCAGAGTTTGATAAATGAAATGAAACAGAAGGGACACGGGTCTTTGAATCCCAGGCTTAATCATTTTTCCTTTACAGTGAGAAGCAAAGACCTCGAAGAAGCCCTTGGCTCTGCCCTCATTCAGCTCAGATCCTGGTCACTCTCTGCACACCACTGCCCCCTAGCGGCAGATCTGGGAGTTCTCCATGACTCTCCTCAGGGGCCAGGTGGAGGCGGAGGGAATCTGGGAACTGAAGGTGGGGAGGAAGCTGAGTGGCATCTCAGAGCTTTGAAAAACCATGAAATCCTAGTCTGAGAACGTCTGAGTCCAACAGGCCCTCAGGGGCCATGTGGCCTGACTTCTTCATTATGTATGGAGAAACCAAGTCTCAATAAGGATGCTGCCAGGGAGTAGAAAGCACCAGCCTCGGTTAAGATTCAAAAAGCCCAGCAAGGGGTGCCTGGGTGGCACAGCGGTTAAGCATCTGCCTTCGGCTCAGGGTGTGATCCCGGCGTTATGGGATCGAGCCCCACATCAGGCTCCTCCACTAGGAGTCTGCTTCTTCCTCTCCCACTCCCCCTGCTTGTGTTCCCTCTCTCGCTGGCTGTCTCTCTCTGTCTAATAAATAAATAAATCTTAAAAAAAAAAAAGCCCAGCAAATCCCAAGCAGGATAAATGAAAAAAAAAAAACAAAACAAACACCTAGAAAGGCTCTATATTGTATGATTCCAATTCTAGAACATTCTGCAAAGGCAGAACCATAAAGACAGTGAACCGATCAGTGGTGGCCAGGGGGTTGGGGGGAGGGAGGACGTTTAGGTGGAGCACAGGGAATTTTTAGGGCAGTGAAATTATTTTGTATGATACTATAATGTTGTATTCATGTCATTCTACATTTGTCAAAACCCACAGAACGGATAATACAGAGTGAACCCGAAGGTAAACTATGGACTTTTGTCGATAATGATGTGTCTGGGTTGATTCATTGTTACAAATGCACTAGACCCCAGGGGGATGTTGGTGGTGGAGGAGGCTGTGTGTGGTGGCAGAAGGAAGGGACATGTGGGAATTCTCTGTATCTTTCACTGAATTTTGCTATGAGCCTAAAACTGCCCCCCAAAATCTATTAATTCAAAAACATTTTTACACCTAACATATTATGGTGAAACAGCAGAATGCCAAAGATACAGATAGACTCTAAAAAGCTGCCAGGAAAAAAAAAATAGATAGCTTATCTTCAAAGGACCACGGTAGACTGAGAGCTGACTTCTCATGATCAACAGTGGAAGAGAGAAGACAGCAGAAGGATCGTCTTCAATATATTAAAAGAAAACAGCAGCCAGCCCAGGATTCCATACCCAGGGAAAAATCATTTATGAATGAAGCTGAAATCAAGACATTTTCAGACAAAGAGAAACTGAGAAATTATGCCACCAGCAGGCTTTAGGTAGAAAGATAAAGCCCAGAGAGAAGATAAAAAATTCAAGAAAGAATGAAGAGTAATGAAATGGCAAATATGTAGGCAGATCTAAATGAACTGTATAAAAACAATGCTAATGTCTTGCGGTGTTTAAAGCAGAAAACATTATAGAATTAAAATCCATGAGGGGCGTCTGGGTGGCTCAGTGGGTTAAGCGTCTGCCTTTGACTCAGGTCGTGATCCCGGGGTCCTGGGATTGAGCCCCACCCCCATCAGGTTCCCTGCCCAGCAGGAGTCTGCCTCATTCTCTCCATCTGTCCACCCCCCCCACCCTGCTCATGCGCACACGTGCACTCTCTCTCAAATAAATAAAATCTTAAAAAAAAAAGAAATAAAATACATGACAAAAATGATAACTAAGTCAAGAGGTGAGTAAATGTAATTAAAATTTTTTAAGGTTTTTGTATTGTCTTGGAGTAAATGTGTTGATTAACTCTAGACTTGAATAGGCAAAGTGTGCAGCTTATAACCTCTAAGATAACCAGCAAAACAATAAAAACAATTACCTCACAAATTAGGTAAGGGTAGCAGAAGTCTCTTCTGGGTGAGGTCTACTATGAAATACACATATTTACTGATATCATACAAAGTGGATTTAAGACAAGAACTGTCAGGAGTAGAGAGGACACCTGTATAATGATAAATGTATCAAGTCATCAGGAACATACGCCAATTTATATACACCTACAAATCAATAAGAAAAATACAATCTAATCAAGTGATGGTTAAAAATATTGAAACAGGCACTTTACAAAAGAGGAAAACCAAATGACCAATAAACATATGAAAAAGTGCTCAACCTCACTAGTAATCAGAGAAATACAAATTAAGACCACAATAAGATGTCACTACACATTCATCATATTGGGATAACTTCCAGTTTGAACAATGTCATGTACTGGAGATTATACTAGACATATGCACAGGCAAGAAAACATGACTGGTAATAAAGAGAAAAAATAGACAATAGTGTCAGAACCGTAGTGATCCACAAATTGCGGTTAGTAGACAAGAGCTTTAAAAATATCTTTGATAATATGTTAAAGAACATAAAGGAAAGTGACAAAGTGGATAAAAAATAGAGATTGTCAACAAAGAAGTGGAAGGTATTTTTAAAAATAATCAAATATTCTAAAACTGAGAAATACACCTGAAATTAAGAACTTATTGGATATGCTTAACAGAAGACAGAGTACAGCAAGACAAAAGATGGTATTAGCAAACTTGAAGACAGTTCAACAGAAAACACCCATGCTGAAACACAGCGGGGAGAAAGGGCAAGAACAGAATGTAAGAGATATGCATAGTCCGAAGGTCTAACATTTGTGTAACTGGAATCTTAGAAGGGGAGAAAAGAGAACTGGGACAGAAGCAATATATGAAGTGATGTAACTTACAATTTTCCAAAAATGTTGGAAGATATCAATCCGCAAATTCAAGAAACCTAGTGAAAGCCGAGCAGGATAAAGACAAAGAAAACCACACCTAGACATATCATTGTCAACAGCTGAAAACGGAGGCAGAAAGAAAATCTTAAAAGCTAGGTAGAAGAAGACACAACAATAAGATTGAGGTACACATTTCAACAGAAACTATGAATCCAGAAGAAAATGTCATGACATTTTTAAAGTTCAGGAGGAAAAAAAAAACCAACCCTGCTAATCTACAATTCTATTCCAGGGGTAGGGAGAAATCTTTTAAGAATTAAGATGAAATTGGGGCACCTGGGTGGCACAGCGGTTAAGCGTCTGCCTTCGGCTCAGGGCATGATCCCGGCGTTATGGGATTGAGCCCCACATCAGGCTCCTCCGCTATGAGCCTGCTTCTTCCTCTCCCACTCCCCCTGCTTGTGTTCCCTCTCTCGCTGGCTGTCTCTATCTCTGTCGAATAAATAAATAAAATCTTAAAAAAAACAAAACAAAACACAAACTTAAAAAAAAAGAATTAAGATGAAATGAAGACATTTTTATACACAGAAAAGCCTGGGAAAATACATTGCTGGCAGACCTGTACTACAAGAAATATTAAAGGAAATTCTTCAGACTGATCTCAGATGGAACCACAGATCTTTAGGAGTAATAAAGGGCATTGGGAAAAAAATAGGTGGGTAGGGGCGCCTGGGTGGCTCAGTCATTAAGCGTCTGCCTTCGGCTCAGGGTGTGATCCCGGCGTTCTGGGATCGAGCCCCGCATCAGGCTCCTCCACTGGGAGCCTGCTTCTTCCTCTCCCACTCCCCCTGCTTGTGTTCCCTCCCTCGCTGGCTGTCTCTCTCCCTGTCAAATAAATAAATCTTTTTTTAAAAATAGGTGGGTAAATCTAAAATAATTGGTTATAAAACAATAATAGAAATGTCCTATTGGGTTAACAACATACGTAGAATGAATACACAATAATAGCACACCGGGTAGAGGCTATAAATAGCGTTGAACTTGATGTGTCACATGCACAGAGATCCCTAGGCTTCAACTCCCAGAGATCCTGATTCAGGTGCCTGAACGAGGCTCCCCAAACCGCCACATTTAAAGAAACTCCCAGATGTTTTTATATAGCCATCCCCCCTGGATGCATTTTAAGAAACACTGTGAAGGTGCTGGGGAGCCAGGGAAGGATTTTACAGAGAAATGACAGGACTTTTTCACTCTAGAAAGATCCTTCTGAGGACCGTGGAGGGTGAGTTAGAGGAGCCCGGGGACTGACTCATAAAGGCAGAGAGATGACTCAGGCCTGGCCATCGGGGCAGTGGCCTTGGGATGGGGTGGGGCGCAGAGACGAGAGATGTTCAAACTTCGCAAAGCCTTTCCAAATGCCCAACACATATGAATCTTTGGGATTTCAGTATGAGATACCAGAATCCCAGGAAAACTTCAGAAGTTCCTTATATCATACATTATGTCATATTTTTCCTAACACTTTTTGTGTTTTGAAAAATAATGATTGACCATAATAATAATTGGTGAACATTTTTCTGTAAGAGGGCTATACCAAACATTTCAGAGGTTTGCTATTTAAAAACTACATTTTTGAGGTGCCTGGGTGGCTCAGTCGTTAAGTGTCTGCTTTCGGCTTGGGGCGTGATCCCGGAGTCCTGGGATCGAGCCCCATATCGGGCTCCTCTGCTGGGAGCCTGCTTCTTCCTCTCCCACTCCCCCTGCTTGTGTTCCCTCTCTCGCTGGATCTCTCTCTCTCTCTGTCAAATAAATAAATAAATAAATAAATAAATAAATAAAGTCTTTAAAAAAAACACTACATTTTTAAACTACATTTTAATATGTGTTTATTATTATAATGAGCCAAAATGAGAAGATACTATATTTTAATAACATGTAAAAATGATCTCTACCTTATATAGACATTTGACCACAAAACACATTAAAAAGGGGAATGTTAGCTCAAAGCAATGTCGAATAATAATTATTTTTTAAATGGAATGATAAATCATGAATGTTTACTCTTTAAAAGTGCCTCTTAAAATGAAAATTTAAACACATCAAGTATTAGTTGCCCTTGAGCTTTGTTTTTATGATAAATATTTCAGAAGTAGAGACACGTATCTCATTTTGCATTGATGCTGGTTGAATTCAGTGTGTGTCCAAACACAGATTCAAGTTGGGTATTAGGGTACACATCGCTTCCTACAACTTTCCTTTCTTTCAATGGTGGAATATTTTGCTTGACAAAGAACTATAGCCTATAGCAAATAATCAAACCCTGGAGAGCGCCAGCTAACACGATTGGGTTAGTGTTTAAGTAACATGTTGAAACTGCCACTTTAGGGACTTCTTTTGCTTCCAAAAGTGTATTATTTTTTGGAACACCACTCATAGGATCTGCAGAAGGCATGCTCGTAACTGTGTCTACAAACTTGTAAATATTCATTTTATTTATTTGTTTTTCTATTAAAATATTTTATTGACTTATTTATGTATTTGAGAGCGAGCGAGGGAGAGCAGAGAGGGAGAGTGAGAGGGTGAAGCAGACTCCCCCCTGAGCAGGGAGCCCGATGTGGGGCTCGATCCCAGGACCCTGAGATCATGACCTGAGCTGAAGGCAGATGTTTAAACCACTGAGCCACCCGGGTACCTGTAAATATTCATTTTAAACACGTTTAAAAACTTAATCACTTAACACATGCGCAAGAGTGACTCACCATTAGCCACAGACAGGGTCACAAACACACTTATCCCTCGGCAGCAGCTACAAACAAGCCTGAATACACCTCCACCAATTCTCTCCCGCATACTCCTGTCCCCGGTCCCAGAAATACCAATTTTGACCTTTGAGTCCACGCGCCAGTATTTCCTGCTCTCGCTTTGGACAGGTCAGTGAGTTCCTTCAAATCTGAAACCTCTCGATGTTGAAGGTTAAGCTTTAATTGTCACAGGAGAATAATCCTAGCTTTTCCTGCCCCTGGAGGTTGGTGTCACACAAGCCAAGACAGGAGGAGCTCCAAGGACCGAGTGGTCAGCTGTGTGAGTCAGGTGGGGGCTGAGAGAGGCTGCGGACTCCCTGAGAGCGGGTCAATGGCATGACCCTCCCGACAACGTTCGGCTCTGACCGCTGCACTTCTCACGGGCTGGGCGTCATGGGCTCCATGGGATCTGGAACCTGCCTAAATCTTGCAGAGCCTCAGGGCCTTTGCCGTCCTGTTCCCTCTTCCTGCAGGATCTTTCCCGACTCTCTCAGCCATCAGGTCTCTCCTCCAATATCATCTCCCAACCACCCTCTCCAGCCACTCTCTCTTTTAATCTCTTCCCAGCACCCAGCACCATTCCTCATCTGGTTTGTTTACTTGTTTAGTATCTGCCTCCCCCACCCCAGCCCCCCAACGGCAGCTCCGCAAGAGCAATACTCTCTCCTGCCTTATTCCCTGCCGAATCCCGGTGCCTAAACACTGTCTTCCACGAATACTTACTGAGTGAACACCTGAGCGGATAGGGTACACCAAGAGCAGAGGAATTTTAAGGTCACCTCTCTTGACTTCCGTTTTCTCATTTGTCAAAGCCGGTTGGTGGGGAGCAGGGGGCGACGGTGGGGAGGCGCGGGATGAGAACTCCTATCTCATCCTTTCAACAGGGTGTAGTTGGACCCAGACAGTGAATCCGTGGTGGGCTAAGCAAATCCTGCGCAGTCCGTCTGGGTGCAACACCGCCAATGGCCAGTAGGGGGCAGCAAGTCACTACAGTTGAACGTGACCACACCTGGGGCTCCCAAGACCCAGAACACCTGAGGTTTAATCCCCCAACTGCCAACCTTGCTTATTTTCACCCTCTGGGGTGCAAGACCTTCTTAAACACAGCGTGCACGCCCTGCTGCCCTGAAGGGAGAACACCGACCGGCGTGTGAATTCAAATACCAGCTCTGCAGCTTACCCCTGGTGCCCCAGCTTTGTTTGCTTCTCTAATGTGGGCGTCATCGTGAGCTCACAGGGTCGTTCTGATTCGCCAGCAGATACGGCTCTGGAAGGACAGTATGTGGGGCCACGAAAGGGCTTTGAGGACTGCAGGGACTTCGGGGTAGCCAGCTGGAGCCTGGACCTGCAGAGACCCCCAGGAGCTCCCCATTCTCCGGCCCATCTATGGCCATGGCCACCATGGTACACCTGCACCCACGCAGTGGAACGTGGCTGAAGACCAGCACACCAGATGGCCGGTCTCGCTCTAGACCGACCCCCGCAAACCTTGGGTGGGCCCCGTGCTGGCCATCTGACCCCATTTCACTGGCCCATTCACTCTCCCGCTCTTGTGACTTCCCCACCTCTGCCCTCTCCTCCAAACACCAAGACCCCCTCCTGCCCCCTCCCTCACAGCCCTGACCTTATTTCTTTTTTTCACTAATCAGAAGAGAACTCCACTTTCTCCCAAGGACCTGTGACCCCCGCGGTGTTCCCAGCCTCCCACGGTCCCCTGGGATGTGCAGTCTGAGCTTCCCCCCTCCCAGGTTCAGCTCTTGCGACTGTCTCCTCTCTTCTGCATCTTAATTATCTTCCCTGCTAGCTAGCGAGCAGGCCCAGGAGCCCACAAACTGTAATAGCTCTCATCTTAGAATAAACCTCCTAATAAAGAGATAGAAATTGAAAAAAAAATAAAAATAAAAATAAACCTCCTGACCCGACCTGCCCTTCTTCCAGCCACCTTCCCTGGAGGAGGGGCCCACAGCCACCCTCTCTGGACCCCACTTCCACCAACCGCCCCCTTCCCTTGCACCAGGTCTCTGGTGCAGATCACCAGTGACCTCCTCTTCCCAATCCCACCCTCGGCCCTCACCTCACCCACCTGTGGGCCGTATTGGACAGTCGGGCGTTGCCTCTTTGAAAGGCTTCTTCTCTTGTTTTCTGTGCCTTGTGTCTTCTTTGGCTGGGAGGCCCCAGGGATGTAAAGTCCTCGGGGTGCCGACGCCAAGCATGTTCGTTTCCCCCATACTGAGCCCTGGCCCCGAACCCAGGGCTGCTGTGTGACTCCCTCTGGCGGTGGCAGAGACCGCTCCAGCCTGACTTGTCAACGCTGAGTTCTGGATTTTCAGCCCTCCTAACCTGCTTCTCCTCCCCAGCGTCCCAGTTCATGTACCAGCCGCTCTGGCCAAAAGCCCTGGGGTTGTCCTTGACTCCTCTCCTTGCCCCAGGTACCCCAGCGGGCCCCTCAGCCGATCCTCCTGACACAACCTGTCCACCGTGTCCCGAACTGGCCACTTGTCACCACCAACACCCTGACCGCCCATCGTTTCCCCAAACTGGCAGGAGGCCCTCAGATTCCCAATGCCTGGACCTGCTCAAACCCTCCAGGCTTTTCCCTCCAGCGCCCAGGAAAGTCGAAGCCCTGCCTTCCCATGAGGCCTGACAAATCACCCCCCAGCCCTCCCCCTGCCTCCTCTCCCGACACTGCCCCTCACTCACTCTGCTCACCCGGCCGCCTTTGTTGTTGTTGTTAACAGTCTCCATCCCTGGCATTGGACTTGCGGTTTGCTATGCCTGGGACTCTGACCCAGTGACCACACAGCCTCTCTCTGCCCTCAGGTCTCTGCTCCCGTGCTCCCCCTCGGACTGGCTACCGCCTCCTTCTGCCTAAAATAGCGTATCTTCCTTTATTCACTACCCTCTGCCTCTGCTTTATCATTCCTCATAGCAGGTACTTTGTTGTATACGTGCTATGTGCTTGCTCACGCTGTCTCTTTTCCCAACTGGAAGGTAAGCTCCGAGAGCCTGGGTTTTCGTTGTGTGTTACTGTGCCTAGAACATTCCAGACACACACTAGCCCTCAGATTCCTGCTGAGGGAATGGATAGATGGTGGATGGGTGGATGGATGGGGGGATGGGTGGATGGATGGAGGGATGGAGGGATCAATGGATCCGTGGGTGGATCGAAGAAGGGAGGGATAACCACAATTACAGCATCAGAGGACGAAACACAAACACAACACACACCCTCATGTCTTGCATCTGATTAAACTTTCTACTTTCCCTAAAGCCCACTTAGGTTTGTGCTTCCAGACTCTTCGGAGGGCAGAGTTCAGGCAGTGGGAGGAGATGAATTGGGAACAGGCTGCAGGCTGTCTGAGACCTCTGGCTTCCTGGCGTGGCCTCTGGAGTCCGTCCCTTCTCACGTATCTGGGGGATAATTCGCCTTAGTCGGGGGATGCTGGGAGATTCCTCCGGTGTTAGCGGAGCTGAGGAGACAGCAGCAAGATGGGTGGGGCTGAATCTGGGGGACAGACAGGACAATCACGGAGGTGGGGGGTCAGCAAACGTCTCCTCAGAAGACGCTTAACAAGGACACAGGACACAGGAGGTGGGCGGCTTCGGCCTCTGGGCCCGCACATGCCAAAGGAACGCGGTAGTCATCCTGACGTCTCCCTGCCCTCGCCTCTGCCGACCTCCTTCCCTGTAGGACTCGCTTTCTTTTTGAGCTCAGAGCTCCCCACATACTGTTTTGTAGTTTCAGCAGGTCTAGAAGACACACAGTAGCACCCACCCTATTTTGGAGTTGGCTGTTTTCACACCCTATCCATCCAACCTCCCAGTCTGGGGGCTTCCAAGACCGAGGCCAGGTCTGCACACCCACAGGGCTGGCCCATTAGCTGTGTGGTCAGAGGCTACGCCTGCTTCCTGAGAAACCCCAGACCCTGGGGCAGTGGGGGGGGGGGTCTCTGAGTGGGCCAGGCCTGGGACCGGGAGCAGCCAGAGGCAGGGCCCTGGACATGAACTGAGGGGGAATCCCTGCCTAGGGATTTGCATTATTGGACTTACTCCTCTCCACAACCCTGTGAGGGGGATACTAATATCCAAGGGGAAACTGAGGCACTGACACCCCTGCCGGTGTGTGGGGAAGCCTGGAGTCACTCCAGGCCGGTCTGAGCCAGTGTTCTCACCACGAGTGGGGGGGGGGGCATAGCTCACACAGACTTTCCTGCATCAGCACAGGGGTCACTAACTGAACGGAAGGAAGGTACTGGTCAGGGCAGGCCGCCTCACATCCAGGACATAGCCTTCGAGGGGCACTTGCTGTCGGGGTACAAGGTTCTCAGCCCTCCCCGACCAGGGTCTGGGGCATAAGGAGCAAGGAGGATGGGGGCGGCAGCCTGAGGGGCTAACCTAGACTTCAGTCAGGCCCGCTCTGGGAGAAAACCAGTTTTGAACATTGAAAGTTGCCTCATCAAACACTCAATGCCCAAACCTTGGCCTCCCCCTTGTCCCCCCCACCCCGCTTTTCCCCACGTGGCATACCAAGATGTCGGGAGCACCTCCACGGCCACCTCCCAACCTAAGGCGCTGCCCCCAGCAGGCTCCTGTGGAAGGGATGTGCCAGTAAAGGAAGGTTCTAGAACTCCCTCCCCACCGGGGGCGGGGGGGGGGGCTGAGCCCTAGGTGGGGCAGAGAGGGGACCCTGGGGCCGAGCCTGTGAGGGACCCTGAAGCTGGTAGGGAAGGGACATCTGAGAAGGAAACTGGGGAGTGGTTGCAGACAGAGCAGAGTGGGGGCCTGGCCAAGGGACTGAGGGTCAGCTGGGGCCACAAGGCTGCCTGATTCTGCCCCCGAAGGTGTGCACACCTCAGAGCTGGCAGAGCCACCCAGGGGGCTACCTTGGGCTTACCCGGGAAGCAGCTATAACAGGGTCAACACCAAAGGCAGAAGCCAGTGTCAAAGGTCAGTCAGACACTTTGGGTTTTGCTGGGGCTGGTGGGGGAAGCTGGGTGTTTTTTGGGCCTGGGACTGCAGAGCTTAGCCACATTCTCCGTGCCAAACTCAGATCCTGATGAGATCCCCTCAGTGCCCTGCCCCTCCTCTCCCCCTCCGGACACCTGAGCTTGGGGTCCATGGCATAGCAGACGGAGGCGGGCAGGAAGCCGTTGAAGGTGGAGCTCATGGTGGTGGTGTAAGCGCCCATGGAGGGGAAGACAAGCCAGTCACCCACATCCAGCTCGGGCATCGTCACCTCCCCTGGCAAGAGCTTGTCAAAGGCATCACATGTGGGACCATAGAGGGTACAGGGGAAGAGGGGCGGCTCTGAGCCGAGCTCCTACAGGGAGCAAAGAGCAGAGACTCAGAAAGGGAAGAGCCCCAGCGGGTCCCCCCAGCCCCCTCCCCGGGCCAGCCGGGCACGCCCACAGGGCCCCAGCGGGAAGGCACCCACTCGGACACTTATCAGCCACCCACCGTGACCCATGAAGGCGTGGTCCGCTGTGCCAGGCACTGTTCTCAACCCTGTCCTCACGGGGTTTATAGTCTAGTGACACAGCCCCGCCCTGCCCATGCACAAGTGCGGGCCCAGATGGGACCTCAGTTGTCCCTGTACAATGGGAAGATTTTATTCCATAGCCACTCAACATACTGGCCTCATGGTTGGCAGCCGCTGGAGTCACCTGGGGAGTTTTCACACAGGACTGACGCCAGGCTTTCAGCCCACTTGGGATTCTGGTTTCAGCCGTCTGGGGCATCGCCTGGGCATTAGGGTCTCTTAAAGCTCCCCAGGTGACCCACTGTGGAGCCAAGTTTGAGAATCTCTCCTTCCTAAGTCCCCTGCACCGCCAGCATGCACGGATTCTGGAAACAACCTGTACGTGCAGAGATGCACGTGGAAACACACAGAGCCGAGCAGATGTGCATGCACACCTGCACAGACTCACGTACCTACACACCCCCCTACCTGCGCCGGTGTACGTCGGCAGCCCCCCCCCAGAAGTGCCTATGCAGGTGCACACGGACACCCGTGTGCCTGTCCCTGAACACGCACGCGGCATGGCAATCTGCAAAGCCATCGACAGTCTGAGCTCCTTCACCTCCCCACCTGCCACGGTGATCCCTGCCTCTCGGGACTGGAGGCTGCAGGCCGTGGCCCGGAGACTAGGAACCCCTGAGCCACACTGGGGCCCCCTTACCTTCACCACAATGGGCATCTTGGGGACAGGCTCCCTGGAGAAGATGCGGAAGATGCCGTAGTGACCCTCATTGAGGTAGTACAGCAGCTTGCGGTGGCCTCCTGGGAGCGGGGGGAGGGCGGCAGTGAGGTGCACGTGGCCAGTCTCAGCACTGACCCTCCACGCCCAAGTGTGGAACCCTCGGGAGGGGTCCCGATCCGCAGCCCAGCGCCGGAGAACTCCTGCTCTCTGCTCCAGGAGCTTTCCTGACCCCATGCCAGGTTGGGGCCTGTCCTCTGGGCTCCCGCTGTCCCCTCTGGACAGCAGGCTTACCTGCCTCACCCCTTCCTGCCCTCGAAAACCACACTGGAGTCTCCCATCCTGGCTTTTTGCTCGCTCCTTCTGCTCCTGCCCCAGCTGGGTGCTTCCCCACCGGCCCCGCGAGGCACTCCAGGCCCCCTGTTTCTAGGGAATTGTGAGTAAAAACTTCTCCCTTTGGGACAGTGCTTTCCATGTCCGCATGTTACCTGGTGCAAACGGACCTCGACACATTTAAAACGAGCGCCAGACTCTGACGTGCGCGGAGTGGAGTAGGAAATCCCTCCCTCCACCGAAATACTCCGCCTCGAATCGCGTTGCTGAAGTAAGCGTGCGGAGACCTTCTCATTGCCCCACCGCACTCCTGGTGCCTATGAAGCTGAGGTCACCTATGATCCCGAGATCCTTCAGACGTGACCTACTACCGAGCCAGTTTCTTCACAACCACTTAATCCACATAATCTAAACTTGGGATTATACACAGGCATTTCAGCTACTGCTTAGATGCTCGCATCTTTCTGAATATTGTATCCCCCCCCCCCGGGTCTTCTTCCCACCATCTTCTCCCTGGTGTCAGTCACCCCTTCTCCTCCCCACTCCCGCAGCTGCCATTACTGATCCTGTCTCCAGCGACCCCAGCCCCAGGTGTCCTAAGCCACTTCGCCATGACATCCTAGAGGCTGAGAGCTCAGCGAGCACACCAGCATTTCAGGCCAGGCAGACAGGGGCCCTGCCGTACCCCTAACCAGCCGTGCCGTGTGGACAAAGCCCTTCCTCTCCCCGAGCTTCAGTATTTCCACCTGTAACGTGGGAGCGACCCAAAACTACCCCCCCAGGATTGTTGAGGAGAAGTGAGACAAAAATAGGTATTTCACCCAGAATAGAGACTTAATTATTAGCAGCTCTTATTATTTGGAAATAAAAATAATAAGCCCCAAATCCTTCTAACCTGGACTTCTGTTAACGCTGGCTACCGTCCTGTGCTGCATATCACAATAGTCTCTAACAACACACTTTGTGGGGAAATGAAATCCGTTGACACAAGCGCCTTTGGGATTAAAAGCTGTGGGCCAGCATGTGTCACAAGGATAAGGGAGGAGATTAACGGGATTTATAAATATTTATACGTCAGTTATCACGAAGCCACAGAATAGAGTGGTGAGATCTTTTCGTACTCTCTATCTCGTCATGAAATTGAGTTTCTGGTTAGTTCACTGTGTGAGAACAGCCACCCCAGCCCATCCCTGATGCAGAAATAGCAATCAAAAAACTCTCCCATGATGGTCGACCTCAATTGTCAAAAGGTTTCCTGTCACCCTCTAGATGTCACCCTTAACCTGCAGGCCCCTGCAATGACACTCTTGCCTTCCTGTATTTGTTCTAAGAATTTGTATCGACTCGGTGTATTTTTCGTTATAATAATCTGCACCTGCTAGAAAGCACTTGCTGGAAGAATTTCAAACGCCCGTTGGCAGCACAGTGGTGTCTGTGGCCTCATGAGCGGTGTTCTGTGACTTTGCCTCCATAAATGCCATATAAATGCCTGGGCTGCTCAGCAAGGGTAAGGACTTGGTCTGGGTTCTCTGCCTCCCAGTCGGCTTGAGAACGACTGAATGGTGATACTGACAGGTTCATTCTCATACCCGATTCACAGCTTGTCTCTCACTAATTAGGCACTGGGGGTGGAGCCCAGAACTTCTGTCCGTCCTCTTCCCCAGGGCCTGAAGACGTCTGCAGGGTGCCCCCCCCCCTGCCCAGTGCTGGCCCACCCACCAGGCTGCAGCACAGCCTTCTTGGCAATGATGTTGACAGCGGCCATGCAGGCGGACGCGGTGTAGAAGCGCCCCGGCTCCGCGATGATCTCCACACCGCTTCCCACGGGGAAGTCCTGGGCCAGCACAGCATTGATCACTCTCGCCATCTGCAGAGACAGACCCAGACCCTAATAGGACCTACGTGGGGGGCATTGCCTGCGCCATCCCCCTTCGTTCCTATAATAGCACTGTGGGGAGGTGTTACCATCCCCACTTTGCTAGGGAGGAAACAGAAACTGCGGCCCAGAGAGGAGAAGTCACTTGTCCAAGGACACACAGCAAGTGTATAGGCTGTGGACCGGGAGGGGTCTGAGTTCGGACCCCCAGAAATCAATACATGGTCAGCCAAGATGGGCTGTTCCCTGGGTCGGGGGCATAGTGAACTTCCACCTGACGGCAGGTCACGCACGGACAGCAAGTAACATGTCTGCGCTCACACAGGCTCACATGGGCACACGGGCCACGTGCATAGAGTCAGACAAAGACCTCTCAACAAAGACAAATCCCAGCTACACGCATGCACACGACTCGGTGACAAGAGCTCCCCCTACATAGGAGCGCACGCACACATTGTCCCCGACCCCAGCCCAGGCTCCCTCTCGTCCTCCTCTCTGACCTCCTCAAACTTAGGCTTTAAGCCCTCCTCTCCCGGGAAGCCCCCTCCGATGTCCAGGAGGCTCATGTCGTGCCCGAAGGCCCGGCCCATCTCGAACACGCGCCGGCAGTCAGCGAGGGCCTGGGTGAAGGAGTGCGCCGTCTGGCAGTTCGAGCCCACGTGGAAGCTGGACGCAGGTCAAGTGCAACGTGGAGAAACACACACGGGAAAGTAAGGGGGACACTCCGAAATGCCAACGCGGGTAAAACGCGGGGACCAGCGTGGATACACACACCGGGACACACGTGAGGAAGGCGGCCGCACAAACACGCAGCCCTGGATTTATGTGTGGGTGTCCCGGGAGACGCACACGCTGCCTGTGACCGGCCTTGAGTTGGGGTGCTCACGGTCATAGGGCAGTCACTTCTCTCAGCTGCCGCCTCCCAGTGCCCCCATTGCAGGGCTCCCCTTCCCCTCCTTAGAGGCCCTGTGATGAGAACCCCAAATTCCCTCCCCCACCCCCCGCAAGCAGGCGGGCTGAGGAACCAATCAGGGCCAGGTAGCGGGAGGCGAGGGAGGCCCTCAGCTCAGGTGCAGAGTTTAAGGGGTGCCAAAATACTGAGCCATCAAGGTAAATAGCATTTAGTAGTGTGATATTTTTAAGAAGCAAAATTGATGCATGTTTTCCCCAACGGGTAAAACACAGAAATTTTAAATAAAGGCAAAACTGGTAACAGTGATTGGACCCCAAGGCAAAAGGAAAAGTCAGGAATTCCAATCCTCTTTCTTTAAAATTTTTATATTTTCCTCATCATGGATTTTTTACATTGATGTTGATTTTTTAGATATTGCATCAAGATGTTATTTATCTAGAGTACTAAGGTTTTTTTGGCACCCCCTTACATTTTTCACCCAAGGCGGGTGCCTTCTGGCCCTGCCCGAGTCCCAGGTAACACCCAGCTTCTTTGCTGAGGACAAACGGAGCATCTTAAGGCCCAGAGGGGCCACGGCTGACCAGAGGGCAAAGACTGGGAATTGGCAGTGCACACCAGGACCCCTGCTTCCCGGGCAGGGAAAACCAGCGCCCTCACCTGGCTCCGACCACCGCCAACCCCAGGGCCCTGGCAGACTGGAGCAGGTGTTCACACACCTCCAGGGTGGCCCCGAACTTGGCGCTCAGGGGGAATGAGCTCTCGCTGTCCTGGGTCCACAGCCGGAGGACCAGCCTGGGAAAGGGTGCGAAAGATGCCAGCGGTTCTTAGCCGTGCGAGCTCCGAGGCCTGGAAACTTCACCCCGCCTACCCCCCAATCTCTCCCACCTTCCCAGAGGCCCCCTGCCTCGTTCCTCTGGACTGAGTCCCAAGGAATGAAAACACTCACCACTTAGAGACTTCTGACCAAGCAAGAAAAAACAGGAAAGTGATAAAATTATAAATACACCTTCTGTAGGCCTCTGTGTTACAGGATCAGAGATGTTAAATAACCTTCCCAAGACCACACAGCATGTGCCCATGAATCGGCCTCCCTGACTCCAGCGTGAGTGTATCGGCCTAGACCTCCTGTGCTTGAACCTCTCCCGGGTCACCTCATCTGGTGCGCAGATGGTTGCAGAGGCCCAACTCCTCCGGCAGAGGCCCCAGGCTTGCCGTCCCTCGCCCCACCTGTCTCCCCACCTGCCTGCACCACCCCGCCGATCTCACCTGGCCTCGGGGTGGTGCTTGGCCACCTTGGTCAGCTCCTCCTCGCTGTCGAAGGTCAGGAGCCGCACCCCCCGGCGGGCAGCGTACTGGATGTGGGAGACAGGCTTGCAGGGGTTGGCGTAGATGATGCGTGAGGGGGCCACGCCCAGGCCCAGCACCTGTTCCAGCTCCACCTGGCACGGGGGACAGTCAGGGGCTGCCTCCCTCTGGGCCCAGAAAGCCGGGGCACGAGCAACAAACAAGTGAGGGGCCGCCCTTGACCGAACCCATCCTCTGCACCTGGCACGGCGTTGGGCATGTCTGTGCCGCTTAGGCTTCTAGACGACCGTCAGGAAAGCAGAGTTGGCCCCATTCTAAAGAGGAAGAACCTAGGGTGTGCGTGAAATGTCTGTGCCGGGACAGGAACGGGGCCTGTGCTCAAAGCCTGTGCCCCTCGGCTCACTGGCTCCCGTCACCTGCCCCCGTCACGCGGCCCAGCAGCAGGTCGACCCCCCTCCCCATAGTTCATTCATTTCTTCCTTCAAAATCAAGGGAGTATTTCCTGTGTTGGCCACTGTCCCAGGTGCCGCAGGCCCCACTCCCAGATCCCCGGCGGCTGGCCGCTACCCCCAGGACGTGTCAGGCCCGCGAGTGAGGCCCCCGGCAGCGGGCACGGGCTCACCTGGCTGGCGCAGTCGAAGCCAGTGCCCAGGGTGGCCAGGACGCGCAGCACCCAGTTGCTGCTGTTGCACTTCACCGCGTAGAAGGGTGAGACCCGTGGCAGGGCGCGGCGGAAGGCCTGATGGCGGCTGGCCAGCACGCCCAGGTCGGCGACCATGAAGGGGTCTCGGTGGTCCTGCCAGGGCCGGGGAAGAGGGAGGGGAGGCTGCGTGGTGGGTGCCTCACTTAGCCTTCACAATGACTCTATGTGTTCAGTACTAGAGCTACTGCCATCTTACAGACGGGGCAACGAGGGCTCAGACATGGGAAGTCACTGGCTCAAGGACGTACAGTGAGAACGTGGCAAAGACAGGCTATGACCCCAGATCTTCTAACTCTTCGAGCAGCGAGACGTGAGGGCCACAATGATCTTTGTGGATCAAAGCAGGGGCAAGACAGCTCCAACCCTCAACTACACAAACCGGCGCTGGGCAATTACAATTCCACGTGGGGATGGGAGGTACGAGAAGGGGACAGAGGAACTACTCCATGACCCCCAGCAGAATCCAGCTTTGGAATAAGACCTAGTAAATGGAGCTATAGAACCACGAAACAGTCTTATTTCTCGTCCACCAAAGTAGGGACTGAGACTCGCCCTCTCTGCTCCCTACTCCCTTCCACCCTCACCCCTCCCTCCTTCTCCCTCCATACTGAATCAGAGAGCTCCTGGATCTTCTTCAGGACCACCTGCCAGGCGGATTCCCCAGGCCCCAGCGCGATGAGCTCCTCTGGCCATGTGCTTCCAGGGGGTCCTTGACTCCCCTTCGGGTTCCCAAGGGAGACGTTCATCCCCGACACTCCAACAGATCCCTCCAGCAGGCACGGTCCTGGTGTCCTGGAAAGGTTTTGCTCTCAGGATCTAGCCTGCTCCCTTCTCCCAGCTCCCTGCAAGCCCCAGGGGCCAGAGTTCCCCGGGCCAGTCAGTCCTCGGCCCTCCCATTCACCCAGAGAGCTCCATGGAGCCCTAGTGAATTTTCCCATCTGTAGGATGGGCCACTGGCCTGGTCCAGCCTGCTTCAGAGACATGGTGGGAGACGGAGCAGATGGACACACCGTGCATATGGAGTAGAAGATTGGCGTCCTTTTCTAGGCTCCTTCACACACATGTCCCCACCCACAAGTGAGAAAGCAGAGGCACAGAAAGGGTAAGCGAGGAGTTCAAGATCTTCAGATTACGAGATTTAGAGTTAGGGCCTAGGACATGATCCAGTCCGACACCCCCACTTTACACACAGGGACAGGAGGAGAAGGGAGGAGACTGGCCCAAGGTCACTAGCTGGTCAGTGGCTGGGCTAGGACTGGCACTTGAGCTCCCTAGAGCAGACACGGGAGCCACTGTTGGCCACACACCCCCAAGACGGAAGTGAGGGCAGCCCGCAGTCGAAGTCTGTCTGTCTGTTTCAGCAGTTAGTACAGCACCCCTGGTCCCCACTCCACACCCGGACTCACTTGGCGTCCGTCATGACCTGTTTCTTCAGGCACAGTGCAGGGGACTGGGATCTATGGTGTCCTGGGCTTCGGGTAAATTCCTGCAGGAAGAGCGCAGCTCAGCCCAGAGCTCAGGGGCTGTCCCACCCAACCTTAGCGCCCCCCGCCCCCGGCACTCTCAGCCTCAGCCTCCCAGGCCTGGAGAACAAGCCTTCCTAGGTCACCCACGTGGCAGCCCGCAGGGCTCCTGTTATTAAGCAAGTTATTAAGTTATTAACTCCTGTTAATAAGCAAACACCAGCAAGGCCCAGAGTAGAGGGACCCTGGAAGCCCTGCCATCCACTGTTCCCACTTCACGGATGGAAAACCGTGAGGCCCAAAGGTCCTCCGATGACTCAGCAGACCAGGAGGGGAAGCAAACCAGGACCTCAGACTTCAATCAGGAGCCGGTTCCAACCACCTCAGACCCTAAGCTCGTCTCCCCCGGCGCTGGCGCTGCGTCTCCGCTCTCCACCACAGGTTTTAACGTCTCACTGGAAGTTTCAAAGGTGAAGCCGTCTATGTCACTTGGTATCCAGGCATATCCTGTCCCTTACCCTCTCCCCACTCCCTCTTGATGTGGCCTTCTGAGGTCTCACCAGGTCACCTGCGGACCCTCCCAGGCTGAAGCCACCACCTTGGAGCGGCCCCACCTCTGGGATGTCAGCTGTCACCTCCTGCTTCCACCCCACCTCCATGCTGTGACCCAGAGCCTCCCCTGCCTGCTCCGAGAAGGAAGACCAGTGCGGAGCCCGCTAGTGCCCGACCTCTCTGCCAGCCCTGCCCCACATTCTTGTTGCTTGAGACCTTCCGCCTTGCACACCTCCCAGCAGGAGCCCATGCCCCCACCCCTACCCCATCTCCCCCAGGCTCTGGGGGCTTAAAAATCTAGGAAGGGACAACAGGAAGAGCCTGGATTTGAGGAGGTTGGGAGGGGTCAAGGGAACCTTTAGAGGCCTCATGAACTCCATCTGTAAAATGGTGGACAGGAGATCTGTGATTCCACACAAGATGGTAAAGTCCGTGGCTTTTACAGAGACTCCAGCCCACTCCCGCCCCAGACCGATTCGGGTAGAAGCCACTTCCAGCTCATCTTCTCACATGCTCTACGACTCTGGGCAGCTGGCCTCCTTTCTAGAACGTCCCGGTCATCATCTGCAAGATGGGGGTGACAGCCCCCTCTGCATCACAGCGTCCCTGCAAGATGAAATGAGAGGACACTGCAAGGAGTTCAGCAAGGGCCAGCACATTCTAGGAATCCTGAGGACAGCTCAGCAATGGCCAAAAGTACTAAGCCCTAAGTAAGTCTCAGGCATTATGTGAAGCACTTTCTGTGGGTGAATCATTGAATCTTCAGAGCAACTCACGAGGCGGCTTCTCCCCAGCTATATACTTGTGGGACATGGGACAACAGAAATCTGCGCCAGGCGGGCAATCCCTCAAGGACTGCAACCTTAATCCCAGGACAAGCTCAGTACCTGGATTAAGATGGGCCACAAGCCCGGGTGAGTCACCTGCCTGATGTATAGTGACATCGCCAGCCTGGGGCAGGAACCGCTGACACCTTGTCCTACCCCGAGGGGTAGGGGCTACAGGGCCATCCGCCTGACCCCAACTTGTTGGCTTCAGGCACATCTGTACAGATAGAGCTGATCCACCCAGATCGCCATGAAGCAGGGGAGCCCTACGAGGAACACCCCCCTATGTCCCACCAGCCAGGGTAACTCGCCTACCTACCCAGGCCAACTCGCAATGACAGGCACACAGGTCCAGCTCAGACTCCTGCTGATGGGGGGCCATCAGAGCCCTGTCAGAACCGGAAAGAACTGGGAAGAAGGACCCCTCAGTCCTTCCACCCACGGGGCAGCTCGAGGAGAAAGTCTCCGTGTCCCTTGAATTCAACAAGAATTTGAGGGTATAATTTAGCTTGGGAGGGATATCGGTTAGGGTCTAACCAGGAAAAGAAAGACCATTTCAACTATTTACAAGACAACTGAATGCAGAATGGTTTCCACAGGTGAAGAAGAGCTGAGGGCCAGACAGGGGGGAGTAAAGCAAGCAGATCCTGGCAGGAAGTTGTCTCCAAAGGAAGAACGGGTGCTTCCCAAAATCAGGGTCCGAGGTCACGTTGTGGAAGTTGGAACCACAGACTCGGAGCCGCTACCTAGGAAGCTACCTGGGACAGAGGGGAGGGGCAAACATACCCGGGTCCTCCTGAGGCCTCCCAGTCTCCTGCCAGGGACTTCCAGTGGCTGACCTCTGCTGCAAGCCAGCCCCCTGGGAGACAAATGGAGAGGGGGAGGGACAGAGAAAGGACCTGGAGGCCAGGAGGCCCAGGATGAGCACAGGGGCTCAGAGTAGAGGTAGACATTACCTGAACACTTGAGGATGGGTAGGTGCCAGCCAGACCAAGCACCAGGGAAGAACATTCCAGGCGCGTGTGGCAACTAGTGCAAAGACAAAGAGGGGAACGAGCCTGGCCGCTAGAGGGATAGAAAGGAGTGTAGCCGACCGACGGAGGGAAACAGGAATTTCCCAGGCTTCAAAGCTGATACATGTCAAGTGTCAGCCTGGTCTAGACCCAGCTAGATGCTTGGAGAGGGAAAGCCATTCCATTCTGTTCCTTTGCCAGCCTCCCTTTCCCTACCACGTACACAACCCTGAGGGAGGCTCCTTGTCCGTCTCCTTGTCTCTCCAGCTACAGACACCACCCTGGGTGTCCCCTGACCCTCTTCCAAAGATGCAGCGACTTGCGCTCCTGGGCACAGGTGCTCCTTTTGTCAGAAACACCCTTCTGTCACCCTGGAGGATGTTGAAATCGTGTTTCCTATTGCTTCCAGAAGTCATTTGATCAGGGTCAGTTTCAAGGGTAGACCAGCCAGCTCAGCTGCTGAGGCGCCGAAACACCGGAAAATGAGAGGAGAGGAAGAAAGACGGAGGAGAAAAGGGAGTCTTGCCAAGCCTCAGTACGAGACTGGAAGTCACGCTTCAGTAGGTCATTTGGAGCGAGGTTACAATCATGTAATCACTTCTTATGATCAACCTGGCTCCAGACGAGGCCGGGTCTGCTGAAGTGTGGGCTTTTGCTTTGCTGAAGAAAGGCTGCAAGTCTGGGCGGAGCTGAACTGCTTAGGACAGGAGAGGTGGGGTTTTGTCACCAACAGGCCCACACTTACCCTCCCTCCACAAAATTCCCCTCTAAATGGATGTCAAACAAATATTTGAGGAATATTTATTTAATGCTGGAACAACTGGACATCCACACGTGAAAGAAGAAGAGAATGCCTACCTCACACCATATGTAAAAGTTAACTTAACATGGATGGAAGAATTAATACAAGAGTGAAAACTATAAAGATGAGAGTACACTCACAGACCTTGGGTTAGGCAAGTTTTCTTAGGGCACCAAACGAAATGGGGAGAGACTTGGTGACTACAGGATTTTTTTATGAGTGACAAAAACATTCAAAACTTCCGTTGTGGTGATGGTTGCACCACTCAGCGAAGATACTAAAAACTGTCAAATTGCAAACTTCAAATGGGTGAAATGTATGGTATGTGAATTATATCTCAAAATATGGTTTTTTAAAAAAGATTTTATTTTTTTTTAAAGATTCTATTTATTTATTTGACAGAGAGAAAGACAGCCAGCGAGAGAGGGAACACAAGCGGGGGAGTGGGAGAGGAAGACACAGACTTCTAGCGGAGGAGCCTGACGTGGGGTTCGATCCCATAACGCCGGGATCACGCCCTGAGCCGAAGGCAGACGCCTAACGACTGCGCCACCCAGGCGCCCCAAAAAAGATTTTATTTTTTTATTTGAGAGAGAGAGAGAGAACAGGAGCAGCAGGGAGGGGCAGAGGCAGAGGGAGAAGCAGGCTCTCCGCAGAGCAAGGAACCCAATGCAGGACTCGATCCCAGGACCCTGGGATCATGACCTGAGCCAAAGGCAGACGCTTAACCGACTGAGCCACCCAGGAGCCCCTCAAAATATGTTTTTGAAAAGAATATTCATTTAGGGGCGCCTGGGTGGCTCAGTGGGTTGTGTCCAACTCTTGGTATCAGCACAGGTCATGGTCTCAGGGTCGTGGGGTCGAGCCTCAAGTCGGGCCCTGAGCTCAGCTCGGCACCTGTTAAAGATTCTCTCTCCCTCGGTGCCTCCTGCTTAATGCTCTCTTTCTCTCTCTCAAATAAATAAATAAATAAATCTTTTTAAAGAATAAATAAAAAATTAAAGAATATTCATTTCAAGAGACACTGAAATATTACTTCTCTACAGAGAGGGCCTATGGGTCTCAGTCCACCCTGAGTAAAAGAGACAGAACATAGATCTTGGAAACCTGCAGGTCTGCATTTGAACCATATCCAGAAACCTAGAACGTTGTGTATCTTTTCTAAGCCTTGGGATTCCTACCCACAGAAGGGTTATGGTAATAAGTACATACAAGGTAGATTCCTAAAGCACTGACTCTTAGATTGCCAGAATCTTTCAACCAAAGCATCTCAGATCCGAAAGAATGTGTGGTTCAAACCCCCTGTTTCCCAGTTAAAAATCCCCTTCTGAAACCGACGGTCATCCCATTGGCTTGCTTGCATACCCCCTGGGACAGGGAGCTCCTCTCCCTTCCCAAGTCAGCCACCTCTGTTCTTGGTCAGTTCTGACCGATGTTCCTTAAACTGTCCCTTCTTGGCTGCCACTTATAGGCCCTGTATCCTGCCTTTCAGGACCCAGAGAACCCCTTCAGACATGAAGTTTGTGTTCATATGTCCTTGAGTCTGTCCTTTTCTGGGTCAAACATTCCCATCTGACTTCCATTTGTTGAACCCTGTGGTTTTTCCAGTGCAGAAGCAAAGGCCGAGAGATTCACCACATGTAACACGGTGAGTGAGAGGACACACGGTGAGTGAGTGGCCCAGCGCACATCTACCCTGAGCTCCTCTGACAGACAGCAAAATGTGGGTCCCCAGGGTCAGCACGGGATCTTCCCTGGGGCTCTGAGTTCTGTGTCTTGCCTCCTAACCTGGGGATAAGTGCAGGATTTATCCAAGAGGCATTGTGACAAACACAGCATCCAGCCCCAAGGACACCTCACTGGCCCTCCCAGTAGGGCCTGCATCCTGGGTCCTTCTGAACCATGATTGGAATGAATCACTTAGTACCCAACAATTATGACGGTCCCTGGAAGAGCAGAAGGATGGGTAAAACAGGCTCTCTTTTGTCAGGTAACCCCTGGTGTTGTGAGAGCAATAGATACATAGACAACCAGAGAGCACAGGGGAAGACGGAGTATTCCCACTCGATTCAGGGAGACTCAAGGAGACGAAGAGTCTCACCCGAGGTCCCACAGTGACTGACATACAGAGAGCGGGAATTTGAACCCAGCTCTGTTGACTTCATAGCTCTGTTCCTAGGAACCAAAAGGCAGCATAGGGGCGCCTGGGTAGGCTCAGCTCTTGAAGCATCTGACTCTTTGTTTTGGCTCAGGTCATGATCTCAGGGTTGTGAGATCGAGCCTCGGGTCCGGCTCTGCTCCGTAATGGGGTCTGCTTGTCCCTCTCCCTCTGCTCTACTCCCTCCCTCAAATAAATAAATAAATAAATAAATAAATAAATAAATAAATAAATAAAATCTTTAAAAAAATTTTAAAAATAAATAAAAGAAAGCATAACTCAGTGACTACACACAGAATTTAATGTGCCAACTGGAGATGATGCTGGTGGTGGAGACCGTGTCATCATTTATCAGGTGCTTCCTCATGACCGAGCCCCTTGCCAGGCAGCAAACCACCGAATACTCACAAAACCTAATGGATGTAGCTATGATTATTATCCCCATTTTACACGCAATGAAACCAAGGCACAGAGCAGCAGCTTCGTGATAGAATCCGCTTAACAGGCTCATGGGGAGTAATGAGATGATGCGTATAAAGCCGCAGCCTGGCGCGTTCATGACGCTGGTTAAGAACTCATTAAACTAGGGGTGCCTGGGTGGCACAGCAGTTAAGCGTCTGCCTTCGGCTCAGGGCGTGATCCCAGCGTTCTGGGATCGAGCCCCACATCAGGCTCTTCCGCTATGAGCCTGCGTCTTCCTCTCCCACTCCCCCTGCTTGTGTTCCCTCTCTTGCTGGCTGTCTCTGTCAAATAAATAAATAAAATCTTTTAAAAAAAAAAGAACTCATTAAACTAGTTAATGCTAATGATGATGTTGGCATTCGAAGGGTCTTAGAGATCATCTAAACCAGGGATTCTAAAACTTTTTGTCCTAAAAACTAAAATGCAGGCCCTATAGTGGATGTTTGTTATGTCTGGTGGAAGCCCTGCGTCTTCGAACATCTGGGTCACGTGAAAGCAAGACACGGGCTTTCCCAGACTCCTTTGCGGCCAGGACGTGTGAGTATGACCCCGGCTCTATCAGGCTGATCTGAAGGCAATGAGAACCAGCTAA
This sequence comes from Ursus americanus, assembly GCF_024610735.1. NCBI lineage: Eukaryota > Metazoa > Chordata > Mammalia > Carnivora > Ursidae > Ursus > Ursus americanus. Next base: position 7,468,042 of record NC_142159.1, read on the forward strand.
TGTGATTAAAGTGACTGTGGGAGCCGTGGTGTGGAGCGGCGCGATAGTCGTTAATTAAATTATTACCTATTGTCAACTGGAATGAAGTTCCTCGAAAGTAAGGACCCAAGGTTCCCTGCTGTGGAACGGCACAAAAGGCATGAGGATACAAGTGTCCGGGGTGGAGTACTTTCTGACAGTCCTAGAGAATTTAGAGAAATAAATTGGCAAGCTCAGAGTCCTAATTTGTTGGCCTAAGACACGGCCAGAGAGCCAGAACTTTCTATGACTAAACTAAGAAATCGCTCATCTCTTGCAGCCAAAGAGATGAAGGAGCCAATATTTAAAATAGAAGTTTGAGCAGACACGTTGCCGTGTTACGATGCCAGCCAAACATACAGCCTTGCCTCACGCAGGCGTGTGCACGCACACACGCAGAAACACGTGAGAGGTCCCCAAATGCCCCACAAGCATCTGAAAAGTGCTCAACACCACTAGTCACCAAAGACATGAAAACTGAAACCATACGAGATTCTCCTCCTCCTCCCTAGTGTGGCTAAAATTAAAAAGGCTGGTAATGCCAAGTGTTTTTGAAGACGTCGAACGGCTGGAATTCCCATTCTTCGCGGTGGGGCTGTAATTGGTAAAATCACTCGGAAAACCTCTCTGGCAGTGCTTGTTGGAGCTAAACACACACCTACCCTGTGACTCAGCAGTTCCCCTTCTGAGTATGTATCCAACAGAAATATGTCCACCGAAAGCCGTGCCTGGCTGGCTCAGTCAGCAGAACACGTGGCTCTTGATCTTGGGGTCATGAGTTCAAGCCCCGTGTTGGGCATAGAGCTTACTTTAAAATATATATATATACAAAATATTCATAGAAGTTTCTTTACAGTAGGCCCAACCTGAGAGCATTCCGAAAGTTCATCAACTGTAGAAATAATACAGAAATTCGTGTATATTCTGTGGAACACTACACAGCAATGAAAAGAGCAAACTAAAGCTAAATACATAAACTTGAATGAGTCTCACAGATGGAATGTTGAGCAAGAGAAGCCAGACCTAAAATAATATGACATGCATACTTTATGATTCCATTTATGTGAAGTTCAAACACAAGCAAAATTAATCAACGCTAATAGTTGGGAGAATCATTAATTTTGCGTAGGGGACTATTGCCTGAGAGGGGGTGTGAAGGAGTTTTCTGGGGTGCTAGAATGTTCTATCTTAGATCTTGTTCTGGGCCACAGGAATACAGAACACACACACACACACACACACACACACACACACACACACAGCTATCCCCTGCTTTTTGAGAGTTTACCTTACTCCACATTGCTTTTGTGAAAGACCAACTTTCGTAGCTGTTCTCGCTAACCGGAAGAAATCCAAAGAGGATTTTTGTTTTATGGAAAAAAAGGCATTCAGGGTTTGTTTTGCAGGGGACGTTAGTTACAGAGGCAGAACTCACCTGGAGCAGCCCCACCAAGCTCCTTCCCCGAGCTGCCCTCAGCCTCTCAGCCTCACGACGCCCCAGCTCGGAACTGAGTCCTGCGAGCCTCGGTGCTTGGTCTCAATTCAGTGTGTGCACCTGTTAGCAAGATGTGTCCTAAAGTATCAGAAAAGCCTCAGAAAGGTTCTTTTTTTGGACCTGGGAATGCTCAAAAACTTTTCCATCTAAGTGAACAGGAATTGCTTCTTTGGTTTACACCATTTCAGCCCACAGAAGTTTTCATAGGAATGCTCTCTTCCTACTTTCAGATAGCGGGGCAAACCTGTAAGTTCCTTTTTTTATATGTACGTATCTTCCTGCATGCGTACAGACATATATATTTTTGTATATATTCTGTGTGTCTATATGCACAGAATATATATATATATATATTCATTTATTCAGCTATACACTTAAGATTAAACATTTTATAGCTATGGTCTCTTATTTGAAAGTTGAAGAATTGATTTGGAAAGAGTGCATCCTAAGAATTGTAATAGGGACATATGGGAAGATTTAGATATCTCAGACTACCTCAAGCCCACAGAATACACCATGTCTCCCTTGTCAGCATAACGATCCCTTTTCTCCTGGACTGAGAAGGCTGTTTCTGTCTAAAGATCCCTGTTATAAACTTGTTCAAGGTTATAAAGCAAAAGCCAAACTCTACACCCACCCATTGCGTCTTCAACAGGACCCCCCAATAGGGCTGTGAGTTCCCATTTGGCTGTGACTTGGCTAAACGGAGTGACCCTGCAGGGAGGCTGGAGACGGAGCCATCCCAGATGGATCATCCCACACTCACTCCCATCTGAGGACACCCCAGGGGAGCAAAGCCTGCCTGCCCAGCCCCACCCCAAGCAGAACGTGTATCCTGGGTTTCTGGGTCACGTTCCTATATAATTCAATATTAGCAAAGAGGTACTTCCAAGAACAGGAAGAAGGAAGTCCCCACTTTGTGGATGAGGACATTGAAATTAAAGAGGATTAAAGGCTTGCTTAAGACACAGCGCTGATACAGGAAAGATTAGGAGCCGGGCCTGACCCCAGGCCTGGGTTTCTAGGTCACTGGGGTAAAGCACAATGACCTGTGTTTGAACACGCGGGCCACGTGGCCGCTGCTTCCCTGGCCTATTCTGAAGGTCGAACGAGGTGTGAACACACAGAACCCTGGGCACGGCTGCTGGCCCATCATAAATGCCTCGCGCATTTTCCCTCCTGGTGGGGATCTGGTGTCAGAGCTGTGAGGTCTGGAAAGGTGCTCCACGGCAGGGCTCCAGGTTTGACCTGTTGAAGCTCCTTTGAGTTTGAAATTCTTGAAAACTGAAAGGTTAAAAAAACTCGTAACTGTCGCACAGCGCTGTGTTCTCTAACGAACACAGCTAACAAAAGCTAACGACCCCCTTCGGAGGGAAGAGTCAAGACAATGTTTTGCATACGAAGAGCCCTAAGGCGTTCTAGCACCTTCGATTTTCATAGATGAGGCAATGAGGCCTCTGGCTGATATTTTCCAGGTCTCTTTTCTGGCTTGAACAGGTCTTCCGCAGGGATGCCAAAGCAGGGGTCTGGAGCCCGCAACTCAACGGCTGCCTTCCCTTGGAAAGTGAAAAGACCTCTGGTTGCCTCCTGGAAAAAAGAGAGCAGGTGCCTATCTCCTCCGTGACCTCCCTGGACATGGTAAGATAGACCTCTGGCAGCCACGGGGGAGGCACAGAATTAAGTTGGAGCTCCAGCTGTCCCGAGGCGGGGCCGTATTTGCCATCTTTGCATTTCTCTCTGTGTTTGGCATCGAGGTCAGTAGTTTGTCCTCAGGGCTGCCCTCCAAACCGCTCTGCACTGCAGGCAGATTGCCCTCTTCTAAGGGAGATACGATCATGGTCCATTCCCTTTGAGAATCTGCCCAGCGATCTGGGATTCTCCACGGGGCTGATGAGGTCCTGCTTAATCTTGTCCACTCGCCGTCTGTCTTGCCTCAACGTGTTCTGGTTCTCTCCTGGTTCTCTCATTATCTCCTCTCCCATCTTCTTTCCTCTGGACGTATTCCCCACGCTCCCTCTCATCTCACTATCTTCGTAATGTTCTTCCCACTCTCTGTGCAAGTCACGTGTCCTCCCCCTCTTTCCCCTGATGATGCTTCTCATCATTCGTCTTCTGAGATACCAAATCACAAGAGGGGCTGACATCTGGGAAAATAAAGAAAATGTTGGGGTGCCTGGCTGGCTCAATCAGTGGAGCATGCAACTCTTGGTCTCAGGGTAATGAATTCCAGCACTACGTTGGGTGTAGAGATTACTTTAAAAAAATTTTTTTATTACAAAAAAGAGAATTGTTTGTTTGTTTGTTTTTAAAGATTTTTACTTATTTATTTGACAGAGAGACACCCAACGAGAGAGGGAACACAGGCGGGGGGAGTGGGAGAGAAAGAAGCAGGCTCCCCACCGAGGAGCCTGATGCGGGGCTCGATCCCAGAACGCCGGGATCATGCCCTGAGCCTAAGGCAGACGCTTAACGACTGAGCCACCCAGGCGCCCCAAAAAGAGAATGTTGGAAGCACTATTTGATAAACTGCCTGGGGTAGGAGTTCTCCAAGAGGCGTGCCTCAATGCGAATGGCTGGTGGTAGGCTGCCTTCCTGGGGGACTGAATCTGGGTAATTCCTGGGCTTTTGCTTTGTATTCAGTTAGGGCATGCAAGTGTGGGTCGAAGCTAAACTGTTCAGGACAGGAAAGAAGAAGCCGTGGGCCGTCAGCACGAGGCTTTCTTCTAAATTCTTCCATGCAATGCTCAGTCACTCCTCCAAATAAATGTTAAATCAGAGTTTTAGTTGAAATTGAGAGCAAACCCAAGGAATGACAAAAAGGAACTTAGAAGAAACAGAAAAAAATGCGAAGAATGGGCCATAAAAAGTTAAATGGCAAAAAAAAAAGTTCAATGGCATTAGACAAATAAGAGATTTCAGAAGCATAAAGCAAGAACATTGTGCTGTGGAAAAAAAACAGAGGACAAGAAAGAGCTCTTAGAAACTAAATTGTCAGAACAGCCGCATGCATCAGCACAGGCTCGACGCTGTAACAAGCCACGCGATCTCCGTGGCTTGTCACAATGTTATTTTTGCGCACAGCCCCTTTTTTCCTGAAGTCACAGGGAGGCATCTGCTCCATGCACTCACTCAGGGCCCCAGACAACTTCCTTCACGAGGCCTCGCCATCTGCTGGGTCACCAAAGCCCTCCACGGGCTCTTCTGCATCCAGCCAACAGGTGCAAGAGAAAAAGACAGGAGGAGATCCAAAAAGAAAAGACATTGGTTGGCCGCCACTGAGGAAGCGAGGGCATCAACTCATTTCTCTGAACATTGATAATCAAAGGGAAATCATGAAGTGTCTGTCATGCCAAACAGCATCATACGGTCACAAAAGAACCAAAATGAACGAAGAAAAGTCCTTCCCTACAGGAGAATTCCAGCTATTAAATGCAGAAGGAAATAGAACCAGAAAGTCATCTTTTTTTTTTTTTCAACCCCCAGTGACATAACTGATTCAGGCAAGAGTTTTCCATGAATGGTTAAACCACTCAATGGAAGGTTGGCGGAGAGCTTTTCAGTGAAGGGGTAAGGTGGCCACCACCTGAACCTGAGACACAGGCCGTTTGTAGCAAGAGGGGCAGACCTGTGCCCGCCGTGTGATGACCCACCCATGAAGTATTCGGTAATGCTAGCTTCTAGCTTCCAGGAAGATGAGCAGTCAAAAAACAAGCTGTACGCCATCCTAGACAACAGGAGGGTGAGACGCCTGGGTGGCTGAGTTGGTTAAGCATCTGCGTTTGGCTCAGGTCATGATCCCACGGTCCTGGGATCAAGTCCCGCATCGGGCTCCTTGCTCAGAGGGGAGCCTATTTCTCCCTCTCCCTCTGCCTGCCACGCCCTCTGTTTGTGCTCTCTCTCTCTCTCTCTCTCAAATAAATAAAATCTTGAAAAAAGAAAAAAAGACAGCAGGAGGGAGCCATCAGCCCCATTCAGGGTAATTGACCTGAAGTTTCTTCAGCAAGTCAGTAACATTGAGAAAAACTACAGGAAGGGGGACAAGCATGTTAAAAATGGTTAAAGAGAGTAGAACTCACAAAACTCCATAGCATGAGTAAACTTTGTTTGGACTCTGATCTCAATAAGCACTGTCAAAAGACGTTTTCTTAGACAAGGACAGGTTAATATGAGTTAGATGTTGCGTCCTATCAAGCAATTTTCATCATGTTGGGTATGAAGATCGTGTGGCAGTTACATAAGAAATTATCCTCTGTTGAAATACCCTTGAAAGTATTCAAGGTGAAACAATGTCTTTAGTTTACTTTCACATGCTCTGGCAAAAAAGAAAGCGAGGGGTACGTGGGGAGAGTGGACAGGTAGAATAAAGTTTGGCCAACTGTTACGGCTGTTGAAATGGATGATGGGCTTGTGAAGGTTTATTATATCCTCTACTTTTCTGTATGTTTGGAAATCTATATTATAAAGAGTTTAAAAATTACTGGGATAAACGTATGGACTCTGTATTATCATGAACACCTTTTTAAATAAACCCTTTTTGTTGTTGTTCCCCCCACCTTCCCTCTCGCCTTTTCCCATCCCCCTGCCCGTCCCAAACGCCCCCACCATGTAACTTACTTTAGCCAACGTCCGTAAGAAAAATCCTTCCCTAAGAAAAATGTCTAATTTTTGGCCTTTTGTTTAAGAAAAATAGGATCGTGGGGCGCCTGGGTGGCACAGCGGTTGAGCGTCTGCCTTCGGCTCAGGGCATGATCCCGGCGTTATGGGACCGAGCCCCACATCAGGCTCCTCTGCTAGGAGCCTGCTTCTTCCTCTCCCACTCCCCCTGCTTGTGTTCCCTCTCTCGCTGGCTGTCTCTATCTCTGTCGAATAAATAAATAAAATCTTTAAAAAAAAAAAAAGAAAAATAGGATCGTATTAAAAATACACATTTCTCTGTGTCTTGCAATTCTTACAATACAGTGTGAAAATCCCTCCAAATCAACAGGTCTGTCTCTGCTCTGTTGTTTGTAACGCCTGCATCATAGTCCGTGGTAAGGAGGCTCTGTGATTTATTTAGCCTTCACTCTTTCTCTCTAGACGGGCACGCATCTCGTTTCTGGTGTAGTTGTAAACCATACTGCTAACAAAAGATCTTCGTACTTAAACGCTTCCATGCTTACGTTCTTATTTCTGTGATACAGATCCCAGGAGTGAGGTTGCTAGGTTTCAATTCTTTTTTTAAAATACATATTGTATTTATTTCCTTGAGAGAGAGCACAAGTGAGTGGGAGGAGTAGAGGGAGAGGGAGAAGCAGACTCCCAGCTGAGCAGGGAGTCAGACAGATGGACAGACGTGGGGCTCGATCCCAGGACCCTGGGATCATGACCTGAGCTGACAGCAGATGCTTAACCGACTGAGCCACCCGGGGGCCCTTGTGTGGTTTGAATTCTAATAAATATTGCCAAATCGTATCGACCCCCAGTTCCACCAGATGCCACCCACAATGGGCATAGTCTCCCTTGCACTTTTCACCTGGAATCTCCCTCCCCAAGGGGGACTTAAGTCCCTCCAACAGTGAAGATTGGTCCAAACCTGCCTAAACTTGCCTCGGCCTGCCGCCTGCCGAGTCTATAATTGCCAGTTGGGTCCAAGCAGATAAAACCAGGTCAAACTCGTTTCCAAATCAAATCAGAATGGAATAAGTCAGCCCAAGCTTGCAAATGCTTTCAAGCTTTCGACTTTCTTCCACGTCCGCTCCTGGTTTCCTAAGAGCCCCTGCTTGAACGGCGGGCACGCATGACGGATGTCTGAGCACCCAGCCGCCGAACTCACGAGGGCTCCATCGCACACACTCCGTCCGTGGCAGCAACGATCTGCCGAAAGGTTCTGCATTTCTTTCGTGTTTTCTTAGTTCTTCTGGTTACGAGAAAGCCACCTTCACACTAACTGACTGAAAGGGGATTTCTTGGAAAGCGAGAGTCCAGGGGAGACAGATCCAGGGGTGGCCCCCTTTGTCATTCATACCTTCATTCCGGCTTTCCTTTGAAGTGGAAACCAAGGCCCCAGGGAAAACAGCTTGTTTGGGGCCCACAGACCATGAGGAGTCTCACCACATCAAGGATGTGGGGACCTTAGGGCTCAGTGGCTCATGTTGGCTGGAGGGTTCTGGCTGTGGCGAGTGTCCTGACCCACCAGGAAGCCCCCAGACCCTCACCGGCTCACCTGCAGGCCCACAATGACCCTACTCTTCTCCTGAGTCCCCTGGAGCCCTGCGAGGGTTTGTGGGCTCTAAAGCTGTCCTGACAGCAGGGCCGGCTTCATGATGCGAGGGAGGAAATACTAATGGCAGGAAATGCCAGGTAAACTCAGACAAGTTGTTCACCCTGGGTCCCCAGGCTCTTCTGTTTCTGTCCGCAGGTCCCCTTCTGTTTTTCGTCTCTGTCGGACCACCTGCTCTTTCTCCGAGCAGCTGCTCGCTCTCCTTCCTCCCTGTCCTCACCCCAGCTGTTCCTATAACCTGAACCACCCTTTCTGCCCGCTCTTCCCTTCCCCAGTCTGCTCTGTTTTCAAGTTCCATTGCTCTCCCCCCAAGAAGCTCTCTGATCCTGCCAGTGGCCTTGGCCCCACCTGACCTGACCCTGAAGAATATTCCACGCTCCACCCTCTACTGCAGCCAGTGGGCCCGGCCTTATCTGTCTAGTGATCTCGACAATCCTCAAGGACTGGGTCCACACCCACCTCAACGGTCCCCCAGCGGCCAGCACCCACCCTGGCCTAGAAGAGGTGAGCGGGCCTGAAGGGACACCCTACCACACTCTAGGAAAAGGTTCCGGATGTGGGGTGGGGTCTCAGAGACACCTAGACCCCAGGGTGAAGCTAGCAAGAACAGGGTGGCCTAAGAACACCTGACCCTAAGTGAGACATTCATCTTAATCCTGACAGCCCTATGGGGGAAGTTATTTTTACCTTTATTTTACAAAAGGAAATGAGGGTTCAAGTAAGTTACTCAGACTGTCCCAGGTGGAGAGCTAGTAAGCAGTGATGTATCTCCAAGCCTCTAGAAAACTGAAGTTTGCCACAAAAGTGATCCATGACAAAGGAACGAATAATGTCATTATTAAAAGGGAAATTATAAAAATGGATTCAAATAGTGGGATGGAGACAAAGAACTCTAGGTTCACAGGTTTTTTTTTGTACATGACAATTTTTAAAATGAAAGAAAGTTTTAGAACTTCTGAAGCTGGTATTGGGCCATAGCTTCCCTTTCATGACTATGCTTTGCGTATCTAGGGCGTGGAGACTGTTTGCGACGCCAAGTGCCCTTGCTCCCCACCTTCTCAGGGGTTCCCCCCAAGTCTCTCTCCTGCACTCGACAGTTCAGCTCCTCCCCACACCTGCACTGGGCAGAGCAAAAGCCCTGCGGTTACCTGTGCTCCAACGTGCCTTTGAGGGCTCACCCCTCCCCCAGGTGAGCAAGCCTCGGAATGTGAGCTCTGTGATGTGTTCACTGGGGCGTCCGTGTCCACACCGTTCTCGGCCCACAGTACGTGCTTTATAAACATTTGTCAGATGAATGAATGGGACTGAGGTGCCCTGTGCCTCCCCCGCTGGGTCCCCAGAGGCTGGGCCCCCCTGCTGACGAGTGTGCACACGGACACACACTCACACACGCATACAGGCCTGAGCCCCGTCAGACAAGGCGGATGGTCACCAGGATGGGGCTGTTTTCCAGAATATTAAAACCGTTCTCTGCTGGTTGTGAAATAGCTATTCTCCCCCAAGTCCCCAAGAGACTTAGTCGACCCCACGATCCAGCAAATTTTGTCACAACTTTTTTTTTTTTTTTTTTTTAAGAACAGAACCCTGGTCCGTTTGGAGCTGCTGGGCTTATGGAGGGCAGTCTCGCATAAACTGGAGATTGGCTGCCTCTATCCGCCTGCCTCGGACGGACTCCTGGGCTCTTATACCCCGTCACCCGCTTTAGCCACTGGCAGCCGGAAGGGGCAGAAGGAGCCCCATTCCCCACTGATCACGCCCAGAATGCCATCAAAGATCTGAGCTTGGGGGTGCCTGGGTCTCAGTCGGTTAAGCACCCAACTCTTGATTTTGGTTCGGGTCATGATCTCACGGTGGTGAGATAGGGCCCCACGTCGGGCTCCGCGGTCAGCGTGGAATTTCCTGGAGATTCTCTCTCTCCCTCTGCCTGTCCCCCAGCTCACTTGCACATCACACACTTTCTCTTTCAAAATAAATAAATAAGGGGCGCCTGGGTGGCACAGCGGTTAAGCATCTGCCTTCGGCTCAGGGCGTGATCCCGGCGTTATGGGATCGAGCCCCACATCGGGCTCCTCCACTATGGGCCTGCTTCTTCCTCTCCCACTCCCCCTGCTTGTGTTCCCTCTCTCGCTGGCTGTCTATCTCTGTCAAGTAAATATATAAAATCTTTAAAAAAAAAAACAAAATAAATAAATAAAATCTTAAAAAAAAAAAAGAAAAAAAAAAAAGAATCTGAGCTTGGTGGATTCCCACCGCCCACCGCCGTGATGCAAGATCTACTGGGATCCCAGATCCAGCAAATGAGATTCCCAGTGTTTTAGAGTCGACCTTGATACCTGACCATACTTTGTTTTTGATCCCAATGAACCAGAAATCGTGAGCTATTAGGAGCCCTTTAGACCCTGTCAGTTACCTTGGGAACTGCGACCCACATTTTCTCGTCCCTTGTCCGGAGGAGGCGGTCTTTAGTCACACAAAAGCAGCTGATCCCCAGGGCTGGTATAGCCCACTTGGCAACAGAAGCCAGCAGGGGTTCCCAGCGCCCACAGTCAAACCCTGTTGGAGCAACCAGGAGACTGGGGAGATTGGGGGCAGGCAGGGTCACCCACCTTTCACTGTTTCTCCTCAGGGGTGAAGTTCAGGGCCTTCAGTGACAGGGCAGATGGCTTTTCCCTGAACTGGGACACCGATGTGCAAGTTTCTCGAAAGGCAACGCGGGTATCGACAGGGCACGTAGCAAGCCCATGACCTAACCGAAGGGAGCGGAGGAAGGTCCTCTACACCCCACATAATTATCCAGCAAGAAGATGCAGTCCACAGCGGGCCTTTAAGACGACATAATTCCCTTTGTCATCATAAAGCTTCACAGAAGGGGCGCAGCAGCCCTGTGTGGGGTAGGTCGGAAGAGTCACTCACAATCTTTAATTCCATCTGCTTCCCTCCCAGAGGGAAAACTGTCGCTTGACAGTGACAGTGACAGTGACAGAGGATCTCAGGTCACATGTCAGGGCTTCCCTGTGACACTTACTTGTGTTCTCAGTTTCCTTATCTTCAAAATAGGGATAAAGAAAAGTGACGTGGCACGTAGATAGGTGCTTATAATCCAAGACACAAAGACACTTAGAATCACAGAAGCTTACCGCCAGACTTTCATTGTCAGCAAGGACAGTGGAGGGTCCCTGGGACGTCAGCTTCTTCTCCCAGGACAGGAACACCCTCTCCAAGAGCCTTTCTATGTGTCCATCTAGCTGCCTCTGCTTGTACACTCCCAAAGACAGAGAGCTCACTCGCTTACATTTCTTTTTTTTTTTTAATTAATTTATTTATTTGACAGAGATAGAGACAGCCAGCGAGAGAGGGAACACAAGCAGGGGGAGTGGGAGAGGAAGAAGCAGGCTCACAGCGGAGGAGCCTGATGTGGGACTCGATCCCACAATGCCGGGATCACGCCCTGAGCCGAAGGCAGACGCTTAACCGCTGTGCAACCCAGGCGCCCCACTCGCTTACATTTCTTGAGTGGTAGTTTCGACCGATGGCAGTTTAGCTCAAATGCCCACTTCTTGCTTCCAGCTCTGTTCTTTTTTTTTTTTTTTAAGATTTTATTTATTTATTCGGGAAAGAGAGAGAGCGTGTAAGCGAGCACAAGCAGGGAGAGTGGCAGAGGGAGAGGGAGAAGCAGACTCCCCGCAGAGCAGGGAGCCTGAAGCGGGACGGGGGCAGGGGCTCAATCCCAGGACTCTGAGATCCTGACCGAAGCCAAAAGCAGGTGCTCAACCAACTGAGACACCCAGGCGTCCCTCAGCTCTTGGAAGCCACACGGTACAACTCAGTTTAACCTCCACCTGTCCATGGCAAGCTTCTGACAACAGGAAGGTCAAGATTGAGTCTGCCAGTACTTTCTGTTCTCTATGGCATGCACTTTTAGCTTATTTCACAGATGGGCAAACCAAGGTCCCGAGAGTCCCTGGGTCTTGCACAAGATCACAAGCCCACATTCACGCCTGACAGATAGCAGAACTAAGGTCCTCTCCGAGTCGGACTCATACCCAACAGAAATGAGGAAGGACCCCCACCCCATGCTCAGCACCCAGTTCTGATTAAGAATGCAGCTAGATGTGGCCAGGACCCCTCCCTTCTCCCTTCCTCCCCACAGGGAAATCCTTAAATTGGTGGGTATCATTACCATGCATGTTTTGGGATTTCTACTTAGGCATGTATCCACAGACAATACAGAGCGTGATTTTTGTGCATTAAAAAAATTAACATCAATGGTATCACACCGGATCATTTTGCAACTTGATGTTTCTCAATCTTCAGTGTGTTCTTAGGGTATCCTTATTAGTTCACGTAGCTCTCCTGAAACTGTTTCTGATACCATAGAGAGTCTTCGTCTGAGTAAACCTCAGGATATTTACCCATCCTGAACGGAGTGCTGAGTAAGTTTTTCACAATTTTTATTACTATGAACAGAGCTCCAACCTTCTTTGGACATGTCGCCTGTGCATGTGGTGAGAGATTCTCTAGGGTAACCCTCCGTTGACGGAATTGTTGGACTAGAGACATGTTCGTCGTCAAGCTGACCCAGTGTTGCCTCATGTCTCTCCAAAGCGGTGGCCCGAGGACGCACGCCTCCCACAGATATGTGACTACTGGCTCTCGACATCTTGCCAACATAAAATGCCATTTGCCTTCCTAATGGTTAAGGAATCTATGTCCCTACCTCCCTCTATCTCCATCAGTTGTTGCATATGCCATTCAAGTGTTTGTATTCTTCTACTTTTTTACTATTTGATGTATCATTTACTGTACAAGACATCTGCAAATACCATTCTAAGTGTACACTTGTAGGTTTCTCCTTGTATGTCTGTCGATTTTTGCTTGTTATAATTTAAGGCTACAGTGCTGGATCTGTAAAGGTTTAGGTTCATTATAATTTCAGGTGAATTTTTTTAAATCATTAAATGATGACTCTCTTAGACTTCTGCCCATAAATCCACTTTATTTGCATTAATACTGAGACACCAGCTTTCTTTAGGTTAACATATGCCCATTGGGTCTTTTTTCGTCAATTTACTTTCCTCTTTTGCATCACTGTGTTTTAGGTGTGACCCTTGCAGGCGGTATGTAGATGTATCTTGTTTTTTGGTGTTTGTTTGTTTTGTTTTGTTTTGTTTTTAGAGAGAGCGAGAGCACGTGAGTGGGGATGGAAAAGGAGCAGAGGGAGAGGGAGAGAAAGAATCCCAAGCAGGTTCCAAGCTCAGTGCGGAGGCCAAGGCAGGGCTCTATCTCAGGACCCTGAGATCAGGACCTGAGCCAAAATCAAGAGTCAGACACTTAACCGACAGAGCCACCAGGTGCCCCACTATACCAGTCTCTTGAGTGCGGTAGAAGGACGGAGGAAAATAAATAAAATGAATGTTTTCTCTCAGGCATCCTGAAATCCAGTGCTAGAGATGGAGATGCGAGCGAGGGGAAGGTATTACGGTGGAGGGAAAAAAAAAAAAAAAGAAGCCGCAAAGGTGCAGATGACTTGCCACGGTTTGCAAATGGTAAGTGACAGAAGTGGGATTTGAACGCAGGACTGTCACATTCCTAAGCCTGAGTTCTTGAGAATGAGTCCTTTTTTTTTTTTTTAAGATTTTATTTATTTATTTGACAGAGAGACAGCCAGCGAGAGAGGGAACACAAGCAGGGGGAGTGGGAGAGGAAGAAGCAGGCTCATAGCGGAGGAGCCTGATGTGGGGCTCGATCCCAGGACCCTGGGATCATGCCCTGAGCTGAAGGCAGACGCTTAACGACTGAGCCACCCAGGCGCCCCATTGAAAATGAGTCCTGACCTTATTGCGTTGTAATGAAGTAATACGTGTAAGGTATTCAGTACACAGTGGAAGTCCGATCAATGAAGGTGAGCATGACCGTCTCAGTGGTGACGAGGACTGGGGTGGTGGTGATCGTGGTGATTGTGAGGATGATGGCTTTGCTCTTGGGGGTGAGGGTGCTGATGATGACCGTAATGATGGTGGGAGTGAGGGCGATGGCACTTAGGGTGACCAACCATCCCCCAGTTCTCCCAGGACTGTCCTGGCTTCAGTACTAAAAACACTGCATCCCAGGAAATCCCTCAGTGCTGGGCAAGTCAGGACAGCAGGTCACCTTAGTGGTGCTGAGAGTGATGCGGAATGTCCAGGAGAGCTTTTAGAAACCATTGAATCCAGGAGATCTGAACCTTTCCTGAGCACAGACCATTTGGAGAATCAAATGGAAGTTCTCATTCTTTTTCCTTCTGTCATCCAAAAAATTTTGCAGGTGAAGAGCATCCAATTCTCTTCCATCATCCCATTTCTCAGATGAGGAAACTGAGGCTTTTGACTCAGCCATTTGCCACAGCATGGAAAGGTCCTCTGCTAGTGTTGATCTGTGCAAGGAAGCATCTGCACCTGCCGTCTGACGGCTAGGAGCGGCCCCCGGTTTTACACTCTAAAAGGCAGAAAGGACCTCCTTCTTCTCTCATGAGCTGCCTGCAAGTCCCACACGGTAAGAGAAGATGATCTTGCAAGTCTCCGAGACAGCAGAGAATAAAACCCAAAGGGACGGAACTGGAGCGTGATGACAGCTTTCGGGATACTAACCCACGCTGCCATCTGATACGGCCCACAGGGCTAAGTGGACGTTCAGATGGATGAGGCCAAATGTTTGCATTTACACAAGCCCAGAGATTGCAGAGAAGGCTGGCTGAACCGAATGACTAGCTGAACTGGTTCGCCCGGGTCTGGGGCGGTGTCCTGGGGCATGAGACTTTCAGGGCTAAAACCAGGGAAGTATTTATGACTGTGTCCTGACAGGTCCACGGAAGGTCCACAGAAGCAGGATGAAATGGACACTCCTTCGTGGCCTCCCCAGCACTCACCCCAACCTGCCCTAGCATAGAGATTGTCCAATCATTCGAATTTGGATGACATTGACCTTACCTCTGTGGGAGGTGGAAATACGCAACTTTCGTCCCTGACTTGGGGGCCACAGACAGAACTCAAGGGGTCTGTGAGCTCATACAGGAAAGCAACTGCGTCTTTCTTTGCACGAGCCTCCCTGGAAAATGTATCATTTTCTCAACAAGGCATGTGGGTAGCAAACCACAGTCACATGAGCAGCCCTGGTGTCGTGGTCACCGATGGCAATCGGTTATTCGGATCGCATTACAGTTCTTGCAGACATCTCAAAATATCATCTATGTTCGTCATTACTTCTAAATTAAGGTAATTATTAAACTTGCTGCCGAACACATGTGACCAAGACCTTCTCGTCTGATCTCCCGCAGGACTGCTGGTCAATGTCAGGCAACTCTGTGCCCTGGAGTTGCTCAGTCACCAAACAGGGACGTCCCATGTGCTCACAATGGTGACCCAGACAGAACTGCTTTCCATGACCTCCTACCTACGTAATTTGTTGATAACTAAGCAAAAGGAGGTGGGTGCAACGTCACCTCACCGTTCAACGTTCTCAGGAACACTGGGCAACATTTGCCCTCACTTTAGTGTATCATTTTAAAAGAAAGTTAAAACTTTGACTTGCCGATATTAAAAATATCTTATTATGTTATTGTTCATTAAAAACACATTATTCTATCGTAAGGTTATTTATTGTTTTGGTAACTGTATTTTAATATAATTGGTTACCTTGCAATCTTACATATTTTATTTCTGGGCATTTAAAAACATTCTGAGACGGGGTCCTTAGGTGTCACTAGACCGTCGGAGGCTCAAAGCACAGAAGACGTTAAGAACCACTGGCTTACCCTGCTCCCCCCCAAAATAAATAAATCTTTAAAACAAGAAAAAAGAAGGAAATCCTGCCATTTGTGGCAACATGGGTGATGCTGGAGACCATCATGTTAAGTGAAACAAGCCAAAGAGAGACAAACCCTGTCTGGTAGGGCGTTACTTATCCGTGGAATCTAAAACAAAGTCAAACTCCTAAAAACAGAGAGGACCGATGGCTGCCAGGGGCCGGGGATGGGGAAACGGGGGAGAGGCTGGTCCAAGAGTACGACCTTTCAGCTATCGGACGAGGACGTTCTGAGGATCTAATGTGCACTAACACGCGGCATGGCCACTAGGGTTAGTAATACCGGATTCTTGAAATTGGCTAAGTGAGTAGATCTTACCTGTTTCCAACCAAAGAAAGAAACAATGAAACTATGTGAGGCGAGGCCATGTTCATTAACTTGATGTGGGAACCGTTTTACGTGTCTATGCGGATCCAATCGTCGCCTTAGCCAATGCATGCATTACCATGTGCATATCAGCCGTCACTTTACCAAATGTATGCTTTAAATATATCACATTTTCATGTGTCAATTATACCTCCATAAAGCTGGGGAAAATAGAGTTAAACAAGCACTTTGCACACACACAGAGACACACACACGCACGCACACGCGTGTTCAGTTGTCCAGCAAGCATATAAAGCAGTGGCTGACATCACTGGTCATCAGGGGACTGTCAAGCGAGATCACAAGATACTTCTACGCGCCTGCTTCAGACCTCCGCTCCAGGATCACTTCCTCAGAGAAGCCTTCCATTCCCTTCCAGGCAGGCTGGATCTTCCGGTGATGGAAGCTCACGGCACCGGCTACCTTTCCATCATGGCCCTTGACACACTTGCAGCTTTGCACGTGGTGGTGGGGCTCTCAGGTGTCTGTCCGTCTCCGGACTGTCAGCCCCACGATGGCAGGCACGATGTCTGCTCTGCCCACCGTGTTCTCCGTGCCTGGAACAAGGCTGGCAGAGGACAGGTGCGGGTGAACCAAAGAAGAAGGCGTTATCACTGCCGTTTTATAGGTGAGAAAACCGAGTCTCCATTTGCTTCAGTCACCTTCTTCACCTGTTGCATCTCGGGGTTCGTGTCCTACTGGGGAGTGGATCAATCATCCTGGCTTGGTCACTAAATGTTTTAAAGACCCCCAGCTGGGTGGAGGCATCCTACTCAGACGGATAAGTGATCCGAACAGAAAATCTAAGTATCCAGCAAGATGAGGGCATGGCTCAGGCTGGGCTGGCTCCAGGCGCTGGTTAAGATGTTGTCAGAGCAGAGATCTCCGCAGCGCCCACTCTGGCGTCTCAGTGCGCGAGCAGAGGCAGGGAGCGGCGGGTGCTTGTGCCCTGCCTCGCCTCTCTCCGGGCAACCAGGGCCATGAGACAGCCCCGTACCGATCGGCGTGGGACAGCCACACATTCACAAACACACAAGTGTCGCGCCCAATCCTAGACATGTGTGTACCCGAGAGAAAGGAAAGCAGGTGCTCAAACCAACCCTCGTACGGGAACGTTCGTGGCAGCATCATTCATCATAGTTTTAAAGGCCAAACAACCCAGATATTCATCAACTGATTAAACAAAATGTGGTGTATCCGTACAGCGGAATATTATCCACAAAAAGGAGTGACGTCCTGACACCTGCTGTGATAAGGATGAACCCCAAAACGTGAGGCTGAGTGAAGGCAGCCAGACACAAAAGGTCACCTATCGTATGATTTCATTTACGTGAAATGTCCGGAACAGGTAACCCTGTAGACACAGAGAACAGATTAGTGGTTGCCGTGGACTGAGGGGAGGGGCATTAGGGAGTGACGGCGTGATGGGTAGGGGGCTTCCTTTGGGGTAAGGAGAATGTTCTGGAACTAGAGAGAATTGATGGCTGTGCAGTACTGTGAATGTATTACATGCCACTGAATTGTACACCTTAAAATTCACATTATGTCAATTTTACCTCAATATTAAAATTTTGTTTTCAATATCTAAAATCTGACTGTGGAATTGTTACAGAATAGTCAATGAGTTAAGATATTTGAAGCATTAGGGGCGCCTGGGTAGCGCAGTCGTTAGGCGTCTGCCTTCGGCTCAGGGCGTGATCCCGGCGTTCCGGGATCGAGCCCCACATCAGGCTCCTCCGCTGGGAGCCTGCTTCTTCCTCTCCCACTCCCCCTGCTGTGTTCCCTCTCTCGCTGGCTGTCTCTATCTCTGTCAAATAAATAAATAAATAATCTTTAAAAAAATATTTGAAGCATTAAAAAAGTGTTTATCCCATATTATACACCCATTAGGCGGTTATTATTATCATTATCTACGACTTAACTTAGCTCTATATTCATTTTATGTGGAAAAGTGGAGGCAAAGAATGGAGGGGTGACTTGCCCAAGCTTATACAGCTGAAAGAAATGGACAAGCCTGGGGGCACCTGGGTGGCACAGTCACTTAAGCGGCTGCGTTTGGCTCAGGTCATGATCCCAGGGTCCTGGGATCGAGTCCCCGCTTCGGGCTCCCTGCTCAGCGGGGAGCCTGTTTCTCCCTCTCCCTCTGCCTGTCGCTCCCCCTGCTTGTGCTCTCTCTCTCTCTGACAAATAAATAAATAAAGTCTTTAAAAAAATGAAATAAAATAAAACCAGACAAGCCTGCATGTAAATTCACACCGGGGGCTCCAGAGTCCCGCCGTTTCTGCCTCACAACCCTGTCACTCTCTGGCGTCTGCTCTGCCAACTGGCATCCCAGCAAGAAAACGAGGGCCACTCAGGAGTTTCAAACAGGGAGGAATTTAACACGGAGAATTCGGTGTTTGCAAAGACGGAATCAGAAGTAAATCCGGAGAGGCCACCAGCTCCCAGGATCAAGGGTCATCCTGCTGCGGTGGGTATGGAGAGTTGGAGCGTGCTGCTGCCACCTGGAGTCGAGAAAGCACAGGACACCATGGGCCCTGTAGCCGTGGGCACTGCCCTGCCGGTCCCGAGGCAGGGGACTGGCGGGTGGGACGGTGTCATCCCGTCACTGCACAAACTGCCATCTGCAGAGGCCCACACATCTCTCTGTGCGGTCACGGAGGGGAGCGGCTTCTTCCCCTCTTCCACCTTCCCGGTGTCCTGTGAACCCATCTCTTCAGGACACCCTGAGCGCTGTCGGCAAGCTTGCCAGCAAAAAGGGCTGGAAAAGTGGTTCCTGAACTTCCAGGCCCCACACAGCGAGAACCCGGAAGGGGGCCGTACGGCTGCCAGGGGGCCGACCGTCGAGACCGCGCCCAGGTTCCAAGGCCAGGCCTGCTTGGTGGCCATCCTTGAGTTAGGCGCACAAGTAGGTATTCTTTCATTTTTTCCACTCCCATTCATATTTCTTGAGGGCCTACTACGTGCCGTGGGCAGAGCCCTGCGGACAGAGCAGTGAGGGGGCCAAAGCCCCTCCAGAGTCTACCTGCAGTGTCGGGGGGAGATGGAAGCTCTCTCTGGGAGACCAACATGGTCAGACCTGGTCAATCTGGTCACTAGAGGGGAGTCTTCTGCTGAGGGAAATTCATCCACTCAACACACATTCGTTGAGCACCTACTGTATACAGACAGTGTGAGGCACTGGGGACACAGTGGTGAATTCGACAGCATGCACGCCCACATGCCTTTCAGTATTCTCTCCCAGGAAGAATTCTTCCCATCTGGAAACTACGTGCGTCTTTCTAAGGCAGCGCCTTCAGCCCTGGCCCATCATCGTCATCATCGAACAGCACATACAGCACACACGTGACCAAGCCCTGTCCTATGCACTCTACATAAATGAACTCATTTTATCCTCATCCAGCCTATGAAATGAGTGCCAATCATTATTTTCATTTTACAGACGGTAAAACTAAGGCACTCATTGAAAGTAGATCAAAGTAACTCTCCCATTATTACGTGGCCACAAATCCAGCCCAACTAGTGTGGCTGCAGAGCTCTTGCTCCGTAGCTCCCCTCGGATGTTCTAACAGGCACCCCAACAGAACATTCGATCACCTCTCTGAAACCAACCCGCCTTCTGCATGGGACAATGCCATCCGCCCAGTTGCTCCAGCCAAAAAGCCAGGAGTCATTCCTGATTCTTCCCTTTCCTTCACACCCTCATGTCTAACCCACCAGCAATTTCTGTTGGTTTGGCCTCCAAAACATTCCCCAGCTCTGCTCACATCACGCCATCTCCACCACTACCACGCTAGACTCCCTCCTGGTGGACTAGTCACCTCCTAGATGGCCACTGTGCCCCCACTCTGATCTCCCCCCACCCCTGACCTCATACTAGTCTCCTGAAATATAAATCAGTCACATCCTGTCCCTCCTTAAGGGCTTCTGACGGCCTCTTGTTGTACTTAGAATACAATCTGACTCCTTAGCGTGGCCTCTGAGGCCCTACACGGTGTGACCCAGTCTGGTCTGCGCCCTCTCCCTTACTCGGTCCACTCCAGCCACCCCGTCCAGTCCACTGCTTCTCAGACACTCCAAGCTCCTTCTGCCTTGGGGCCTCTGCACTTGCCTGGAATTCTCTTCCCCAGACCCTCCCACAACTGGCGCCTTCTTGGTCTCAGCTCAAATGTCACCCCCTGTCGAAGAGGCTTTTCCTAACCACCCTTGCTCGGGTAGACATTGTTTCAACTCTCCATCCCTTTGCTCGGTTCTATCTTCATCATGCTTTTCATAATCTGCAATTACCTTATTTATTAATTTGTTGACCTATTTTGCGTGTGTGTGTGTGTGTGTGTGTGTTTCTGGGTTTTTGTTGTTGTTGTTGTGTTAGTGTGTGTTTCCTTAACATATACGAAGCCCCTGCTTTGGGGCGATCTTGTGAATGGCTGTTATCTCCAGCACCAAGAACAGAGCCTCCATGTGCCCACTAAATATTTGCTGTGAGGACGTGAACAGAGTCCAGGCTCTGAGAAGAGGGACGTGTGTAGCCCCACCCTGGCAGACTCTCAGCCATGGGCAGGTGAGGCCCCAGCAAGACTGAAGAGATGACCCACCCGGAGGCAGTGATTGAGCCCTAGCATTATTGGGGAGACTTACCTACAGGGACCCCCGGAGCGGCAGACCGGACAAAGCCCACACGGAGGAAATCTGCAAGCAGCAAGCCTTCAGAGCGTAGCAGCGAGCCCAGCAGCCATCCGTAGCCTTTCCCCTCCCTGCACAGCCAGTTTTCCAAGATAAGTTCTGCCATCCAAAGACGCCCCAGGTTGGTAACTTCCCGGAGCCCCCAATCTTGTATGCGGAACGACACGTTTTTCTACATATTCTGTTTGTTGAGCATATAGACGGAAAATGAGATCTGTATATTCCTAAGATAGTGATATTATCAGGGGCATTCAGGGTGTGTTTGTACAAAGGAGCCATCCCACAGGCACTGTACAACATTGGTCGGTATCAAAAGTCAGGTGTAATTGAAGACTGGGAAGCACATAATGGAGGCCTCGGTCTCGCTCCGGAGTGAGGACATTGGAGCCAGGACCTGAAGGGTTTAGGTGCAGAGAAGAGAGAGTACTCTGGCTAGTTGAAATAGACATTTATTACAGAGTGTTACATGTTATAAAGAGTCAGCCGACCAGAAAGAACCTAATTTAACATTGAACTTTCAGGAGCCACTCCCAGAATCACGCTGCGGAAGTGGGCTGCCAAGGGAGCTGCCCCTGTCTCTGGGCCCTCACCACCCCTGCCAAAGCCACCAGGATCGGGGTGCCCCTGCAGCACCTCTGCAGAGCCAAGCTGCTCCTACCACCATCAATTAATTGATCAGCAAGGCTGGCATATGCACCAGCACACTGCCCGGCCCCACCTCTTACCTGCTGGGACCTGGTGCCCATGTCCTGGAAAAGGCCACAGAAAAAAACAAACACCCACAGACAATGCTTACCTGCAGAAACTCATTTCCACCTTCCAAAGGTCATGTGTCTCCCCAGCGGCTCAACCCAAGTCACCCAGAACCGGAGCTTTAACTGAAAGGGAATGTGTTCTCAGCTTTCTAGCTCCTATCGCAGGGCAGGGTGAATGGATACTGAGTGGCGGTCCCCTGCGTGCACGCACGTGTGTGCCATCTGCATGCGTGTGCACACGTGTCTGAGAGACACAGTGCGTGTACGTGTGCTATGCACCTGTTTGTGTGTTTGTGCTTGTGGGTCTCGGATGCACACGTGCGCGTGCACATACGCGTGCATGCGTCTGTGTGATGGGGCTGTTAGGGGACTAACCTGCCATCAAGACCAGAGAGAAGGAAACACTAATCACAAAAGACCATCACAGGTGTTCCTCTGGAAAGACCTGGACCCAAGCTCCGAGGGCCATTCAGCCAAGGTAGGAAAACAGGGTGTAACTGTCCAATGACCTAGTCCTACCTATATACTTTCCCAATGGGAAGAGCAAGGCCAAAGGAGTTATGTCCTTCACCCAAGGTCACATTGCAAGTCGTGGCTTGCCAGATCCCCCGGAGCGTAAGGTCTGTGTTTTCCCCTTGAGGTGTGACCAGGTTCCCGGAGAGGGCTTTACCTGCGGGTTCCTTCCACACTGGGCACCCAGCCCTGAGGATGCCTGGCAGCACCCCGCCGCCACCCCCCCCCCACCGCCTCCTTAGCAGGACTTGACATTTTAGCTGGCCTTTCAAGGGCACGCTCTGATGTATTTCAGTAACAGCAAACCAACAGTGTGGCAGGTGGGGGCGCGAGGTGAATGAGTGGGTAGGTTGCAGTTCTTCCCCTCCAGCGATCCCTGGTCTCGTGGGGAACTTGGTCAATATCTCACAGAGTCAGAAGACCCGCAGGAGGGAGAGGACACCGAAGGTGTCCGTTAGCTATGTTGTCAATAACGAAATTGAGACTCAGAATCCTTGACCTGGCCGAGGTCACACAGCCTGTAAGTGTCTGGGCCCAGAATTTGAACCCGATACATTTGACTCTAGATGTGTAGTTTTAGAATATAGGAGGCAGGGGCGCCTGGGTGGCACAGCGGTTGAGCGTCTGCCTTCGGCTCAGGGCGTGATCCCGGCGTTGTGGGATCGAGCCCCACATCAGGCTCCTCTGCTATGAGCCTGCTTCTTCCTCTCCCACTCCCCCTGCTTGTGTTCCCTCTCTCGCTGGCTGTCTCTATCCTGTCGAATAAATAAATAAAATCTTTTAAAAAAAAGAAAAAAAAAGAATATAGGAGGCAGGACAGCAGAGAGGGTGGACTTGGGTGTCACCCTGACCTGTGTCTAAATCTTAGGCTCTCCACTTACTAGCTGTGCTGGCTGTGTGCTTGGGTGAGTTATAAACCCCTTGGTTTTCTCATATACAAAGCAAGGCCATGAATATTTCCTCCTCGAGGGGAAGGTAAGAGGGTTAGATGATGTAACATCGAAAAGGTTGAGCCGGGGCTGGCCCGTAGGAAATTCTCATTAAGGGTTAGCTGTGTTTCCTCATAAGTCCTCAACCCGCCAGCCCCCGACTTGCTCAGGCTGCAAGAGCGGGCAAAGGCAAGGTGGCTCCTCTGGGATATTCGAAGTTCCAGAAGTCATGTCACTTTCCAGGCTGATCTTGTAAGTAATAAAGAATTTAATGGTAGCAGGGATTGGGAGTGGGGGAAATGCGGGGGATACTGGTCAAAGGGTACAACTTCCAGTACAACATTAACAAGTTTGGGGATCTAATGCACAGCATGGTGATTATAGAGAATAATACTGTATTATATGCTTGAATGCTGCTAAGAGAGTAGATCCGAAAAATTCTCACCACAAAAAAGACACGATAACTGTGCGATGGGATGGACATGGTGGCTAGTACTATGGGTAATCATTGTGTAATTTATAAATGTATCAAATGAACACATGGTACACCTTAAACTTCTATAATGTTATATGTCAATTATATCTCAATAAAGCCGGAAAAAATAGACTTTAACCTTGCCAAAAAGGAGGTCTGACCTTTGCCCTCAGCTCCTGGCCATAATCTTTGCTTCCCTGGGCGTTTTGGACTAGCCAGATAGTAACAACCCAATTTAGGGTGGGGGCTGGCCACACCAGAGAGACCAACCACATGATTTAAGGTGGGGGCTTGAGGTCACTCATTATCAGTTGACCTGGAGACTGGGATCGACCAGTCATCAATCCATCAATCACGCCTGTATAATGGAGGCCAATCAAAACTCTGAATGCCAAAGTGCAGGTGAGCTGCCCTCGTTGGCAGGGTTCCATGCACCTTGTGGCTCGTGGATGCAGGGAAATGAATGCATCCTGACTTCATGGGGAGAGGACAATGGAAGCCCAGCATCTGATGCTTCCTCAGAGTCCACCCTGCATGTTGTTGACCTTAAAAATAAAATAGTTATTTGACCAGCAAAAACAGGCTTATTTGGGAGTATCAGAGTATTACTATTTGGGACATCCAAGCTGTGGCACAAACCATAGGCTAGGCCAACAAACAAAAGAGAGAAACAGTTACTGTATGGGGAAGAAGGAAGTCAGGAGAGATGGGGTTTTTTTGTTTTGTTTTGTTTGTTTTTATTTTTTAGAGAAAGAGAGAGAGTAGGCCCAGGGAAGAGGGAGAGAGAAACTTAAGCAGACTCTGCCGAGCACAGAGCCCAATGTGGGGCTCAATCTCATGACCCTGAGACCACCACCTGAGACCAAGACCTGAGCCAAAATCAATAGTCAGAGGCTTAACCAACTGTGCCCTCCAGGTGACCCCAGCAGAGATGGTTTTGAACAAAAGTTCACTGGAGGAAAAGCACGCACTCAAGGTCGTGATGGCTTCTCATTGGCAGAGTTGCTGGGGTGGTCGATTTCTAGTAGGAAAGTAAATGTACAGCTTTTCCTTTTGTGGCCTGTAATAGACGATTCTTTCCTGTTGATTCTTCTGTTGGGATCTGTAATTGACAATTCTTCCTGGGATGGACATTGACTGGCACCCCATGAAAGCTCCCCCTTCTGGCCTCCCCACTCCACTTTAGGGAGGTTTCCCTTGATTATTTTTCACAGTATCTTCCTTCGGCTGATTTCAATCTTTGCCCTTTTCCTATAGTAAACCGTAACCGTGAATACAGTAGCTTTCAGGCAGCTGTGAGCCCTTCTAGTGAATAGTCAAACCTAAGGGAGGTTTTGGACACCCCTGAACTCGCAATTGATGTGGGAAGTGGGGGTCTTGAGGGCTCCTTCTGAACTGTCCGGTTGGCTGGGCTCTTGCCCCCTGGCGCGTCGAACGGATGAGGAAGTGAGCAGGTTGTCCAGAACGGCGCCCAGCTGACGTGAAACGAGAACCCCGAACCCTGCAGGGCGGGGACTCCTGTTTACAGGCAAGGAAGCGGAGGCTCAGAGAGGTACCTGGGCCTCCAGAGGGGCCAGGATGGAAGCCAGGCCTTCCAGACTCCAAACTCAGGATCTGGCCACCACAGGGTCCTGCCCCTCCAGAGAGCCCTTCCACCCCTGCAGCCTGGGACCCCTGGGGAAACAGAACCCAGAATGGCCGAGGCCAAAGCCCATCGCCCCTGAGGCATTTCGGAGGAGGGAGGGCAGGTCTAGGCCCCGCCAGCGACCCCACCACAGTCCCTGGGCCCTGTGTCGGGGCTGCAAACAGAGGTCTTCGGGAGCGAGGCGGCGCTCACATGTGGAAGCATCAGGTGCACGGCGAGGAGGCGCTGCGGGGATGGGCTGAGGGAGCGTGTGAGCCACAGCAAGACACCACAGTCCTGTCCACGGTGCTTGTTTTAAAGGCAGCAAGGGCCAGACCAGCTGCACTTGCCCGTCTCCAGTGTGCAAGCTCTGAACACCATAACCTGGGCCTTCCCGCCTCTGCCCACACCCCTCACCGCAAGGCAGCAGCCCCTCGGCTCCGGAGCAGGCCTGCCCTCTCACTGCAGAGCCTCTGCCATGCCCCGCCATGAGTAGGCCTCACCCCTTCTGTAGGCCTCAGATTCAAAGCCATGCCTTGGCGTTTTCTTCTGACCCTGCACATCTCAGTAACAGAAGTCAGGCCTCTTGACCCAGCCCAGGACACCTCTCCCTCCTACTTGGCTACAAACCATCCAGCCCCTGGGCTTTCCCACGGCTGTTCCGTGGATATCAACTAATATCCATTGCAATGGTCAGTCAGCCAGTCAGTCGACTAACGTGGCTTGGATGCCATTAAGATCAGTTTCTCTTCATCGGGCTCTATTCTAGGCACCAGGAATACTGTAAACAATGAGGCTAGGTTCTCGCCCTCGTTGACCTTAGGAAGAGTCCGACGATACAGTGAAAACCACACAAGAAGACACAGAATCACACCCAGCATCGTAGGCAATGCAAAGGAACAGAGAGTGCACTAAGGAAAATGGGGAGGCTGATTTAGACTGGGGGGTAGGGGAGACTGGGGTGTCAGGGCCCCCATCTTCCTCCTCCCTAATAGATTTCCTGCTCTCTGCACTAACAGGCTTGCTATGGATCAAAGCTCCTTGCTCCAGGCTGGATACACAGGAACCAGCCCCTCAACACGCTGGCTCCCTTTACGATTTTCCTCTCCACCTCTTGCCACCATCATTCACACCCACCTCGAGCAGGGCAAGGGGCTGGTGTCCCTGGAGCCAGAGGGAACACTAAAGCTGACCTCATCTGTTGGCCTAAACTTTATGTCTCAGTTCCTGAGTACTGACAGCCAGAGAAAGAAAGGAGCCGCCATTCCTGTGGCTCCCACACTGGGCTCAGAATGGTGCCAGGCCCTTTAGAGATATGCTTTCCCTGACCATGGCAACATCCCACGGGGTGGGGGCTCCTTTAAGCCCCATTCTGCAGATGGGGAAACTGAGACCCAGGGAGGCCACAGCAGCTAGGGGCAAAACCAAGGTAAGAACCTAAAGGGTCTTGGCTCTGGAGTCCATGCTCTTCCTGCAACCCAGCAAAGCGGACGGAATAAATGCAATGGCCAACGGCAGCAAAGACAAAATAAAACGGAACAGAAAAAAGAAAAGCACCAAAGGTTATATAAATGCCCAGCACCTGAGGATTAGCGAAGGAAATGACAGAAGACTCAGTAGGATCCTTTGTTGCTGCTTGAAAAGGTGAAACAGATGAATGCTTTTCACACTCTTGTACTGTTTGCCACCAGCACACCTTGTAGCTAAAACGATCTTGAAGTGGGTACGAAGTTCAGTTCACCCGTGAGCAAGAAACAGCATCTGTTCATTTGTTTCATATCATCTTTCTGTGTGTTCAAACCCCATCCCGCCAGGCTGGCGGGAAATTCAACCGCAGCTCTTCTTCACTGCCCCCCCCACCCAATCCGCTCCGCGGTAGTGCAAAAGTCCTGGGGTCACATACAGCAGCAAGGCAGTGGGCAGAGTGGGAGAGACCTGTTGCCAGGTGAAAACTGGACTTCCACCCCTCCCAAAACACCTCCCTCCCCAGGTCTGAGCAGCTCCCCCAGGCTCTTCCCTGCTCCCCCAGCTCAGCAGGAACTGGGGCGCCCACCCTAGCTCAGGGAACCCACAGCCTTCTGCCTCCTCTTCCGTCACAGAGAACTTCTCTAGGGTCTCAGAGAAATGGCCACATCTCTCATCAAGTTCCTGCAGGGGCTCTTCCTCTCACCTCTCCCTCCAGAAGGCACCTTGGCTGCCCCCTCACTGCCCCTCCCCCACTGCCCAGAAGCCTCTCAACAGACTGGGCTTTTGGTTACCAAAGCTAGTAGGGGAAGTGTTATTTTGCAAGTAACCTCCCTCTCCTGCTTCCCACACTTCCTCAACCCGCCCCCAAGGTAAGGAGATCTAGAACTTTCTTCTCCTGTGTGTTTCCTAGAGGAGAGAAAAATGACTATCTCAAAAAACTATCTTGTCCGAGTTTCTCCTGCTACATGCAGTATGTATACGTACATATGTCTGTTATATAAATACATAGACTATACATTTATTTATAAATATATACATAATGAGTGTGTGTTCTACACTCTTGCCACCCAACAGTCCTGAGTCACAGAGATCAGTTTCTCTTGTTTATTATTATTATTTTTAAAAATTTTATTTATGTATTTGACAGAGAGAGACAGCCAGCGAGAGAGGGAACACAAGCAGGGGGAGTGGGAGAGGGAGAAGCAGGCTCCCAGCAGAGCAGGGAGCCTGGTGGGGCTCGATCCCAGGACCCTGGGATCACGCCCTGAGCCGAAGGCAGACGTTTAAGGACTGAGCCACCCAGGCGCCCCTCCTGTTTATTATTTTTATTATCATTGAAATTAATGATCGTCTCACATGTCATATCAGAAATACATTCAGCTGCAAGGAACTTAATACCCAATCAACAGGAGCTGAAACACACTGGCCTTTGTTTTCCTCATGTAACAGAAGCTCGGGGTCAGGCACAGCAGGGCGCATCAAGGACCCAGACCCCTTCCAACCAGCTCTCTGTACCGTGATCCTCACCTTGTTGGTTTCTCATCCCCAGACTTGTGGCCTCACTGTCCCAAGATAGCTGCTGTAGCCCCAGCCATCTCATTCGTGTTCAGATAGGAAAAGGGGAGAATAAGCAGTCCCTTGTAGAAGAAAAGCAGCAGCTTTCCTGGAATTGCTCCTTAGCCTTCCCCCTGGGATGTCAGTAGCCAGCATGTTGTGAGGTAGCCACTGCTCTTGGGGAAGCTGCCAAGGGACTCGCTGACTTTTCCCACCCTCGTGATGGTGGCCGGAAAGGGAGGGGGTTGTCGGGAATGTCTGCTGGTTAACCGCACTGTCTGGCTCCGCCAAGTGCCACACTCTATGGTTTACAAAACCGCCACTGTTGCCATCTTACGGAAGCTGCCGTGGAGGCTCAGAGACAGGACCGAGTTGCCTTGGGTCACGTGGTGAGGGAGGGGGGCAGACAGGACCGGAGCTGAGCCCGGAGAGCTTTCCAGTCCCCACACTGAGCTGTGGGCTTCGCACTCAGCTCTGCCCACAGAGCCCTTCTACAGCCGGGTCCAGAGGGGCTCCCTTCTGGTCATAGCCCCACCTGTCAGGCTGGCCCGCGAAAAGGGCTGGGGTCCTATGGGCCTGTGCCACAGACCCAAGAAGGACAGGAGGTGACAAAAGAGAGTGAGAGGGGAGAGGGGCAACCGAGGAGAGGGTGTGAAGGAAAAGAGAGGGGAGCTCAGGAAGGAGGCGGGGTGTAGGGGTGGAGGTGGGAGGAAGAAAGGGGCAGGGAAGAGGGCAGGAAGGAAAGGGAGGAAGGGAGGGAGGGAGGGAGGACATGTGGAGCCATGGTGCTGGGCAGCAGGAGACGAGGGGCACCCAGCAGCCAGCCCCCTGGCTGGGCAACAGTCAGCCCTGACATCTGCCCCCACCTCCACCACATGGCCCACCAGGTGAGTGAGCACGACCCCTGCCTTACTGGAGGGCAGAACAGGGACTGGAGAAATACCGCTGGGGTGGGCCCTTCGCCCTGTCTGGGAGAAACCCAGGTGGCTTCTCAGAGGTGGTGACCTCCAAGTTGAGACCTGAAACTCCTTCTCCAGACATTCAGACTCTTCGGCCTGGCCTCTGCCCCCTTCCCTGCCAGGCCCACCCTGGCCCAGACCCTGGGCCAGATCTCATGCTCAGGGCAGGTTTGTTGAATGAATAATTTAAAAACTGTAGAGCAACGTGACACAAAAGGACAAAATGGACCACTTCTACAAATTCATTAAAAAAAAAAAAAAAGTTATCAGGAGCACGGTGTGGGCTTTTTCTCCCAAAGGCGAAAGGAGGAAAGAAACGAAATCTTGAGGGGCAGGGGGCAGGGGAGATTCGGGCTGCTCCATCGAGAGGGTTTCCTTGGGCTAAAGGGCACCCAGGGCCAAGAGCTTCCTCAGGACCTGTCCAGGGTTGAGAGCCGCTGTCCTCTGCGCCTGCCCCAGTCCACGCCCCACCCCCTCCCTTCATTCCTGGGCCCTGCCACCTGTCCCAGCCACCAGCCCTCTGTTTCCTCCAGGGAGATCCTTCTAAAATAACACCCTGACCACGTCACTGCTCTTTGCTTGAAGCCTTCCAGAACTTCCCCATGCTTACATCCCACCTTCACTGCTTCTGTCTGGCTCCAAAACCCTCCTCAGCTCCCCTCTACGCCGAGGATTACATCTGATCTCATCGCAATGGCCCTCAAGGGCCTGTGTGATTGGGGCCCAGCCCACCTCTCCCAGCTCACACCCACTCCTGACCCACACGCTTCACACCCAGCCAGTCCCGGAATGCCCCACTCTCTCTTGTTCCCATGCTGTCCCCTCTGCCTTGAGCATTTTCGTTCCTCTTGCCCCAGCTGGCCCCACTCACTCTGCAGGATGTCTGTCCTGATGCCCGGCCCCTGGCAGGCGTCCCCTCGGCGCAGCCTGGGCACCCCCACAGCCCTCGTGGCCCACGAGCTCCCTGGAAGCGGCCCATGCCCCTGCACCCCCAGCACCCAGCAAACCCAGTCACATCCTATCTGTGTGTTATACCCACAGACATGGCTTGTGCGCAGCCGTCATATCAGGACCAGGCTCTGGGGCACAGCCAGGAGACTGCTGTCCCGGCCGCATCACCACACGCCTTCGGAGATGGAAACCAATGGTGTCTATCGAGCCCCTGCCGGGCACTTCACATCAGACATTTCATCCATGCCTCACAACAGCCTGGGAGCGGGGGGCGTCCTCCCGGCTGATGGCTGAGCCCCCAGGGCCCAGAAGGGAAGGACTTGCCTGGAACCCCACACAAGCCCCATGGCTTCCAAGCTTCTCAGATCCAGGCCCGCTCGGCTGACTCAAGCGCGTGCTCTTCCGCCACCGCGCCCTGAGTCTGGGGATGGGTCCGATTCTTCTCTGCATTCCCCAAGACCCCTGGCCCAGAGCAGGTGACAAGGACTATGGCTATGGCGGGAGGAAGGAGTAAGACCCTGGCGGTGGGCCAGAGATGGGCAGGCACTTGGTGGGGGGGCGGGCACTGGTAGGATGATGAAGACGGCCCCCTCAGCCACCCCACACAAACGCTCCTCTCCACCCTGACTCTGGCCTCACCATCCCTCGTGTGGACACTGTCCCAGGGCCTTTCCTGGCCCCGAGAAGCCCTTTATCCAAAGCCCGTCCTTCCCCTATTCCCTCCCCTGCCTCTGCCCCAAGGCTCTCCCCACCCTACAGAACACAGCTGGGGTCCCTCATCTGGCCTCCTCCTCCCTGACACTGTTTCCGCCCCCACACTGGCCGCAGACGGTATGGGGGCCGCGCCCAGGGTGGGGGCCACAGAACACGGGAAGGTACATACACTGGCTTGTTTATTGCGCGAAGTCATGGAGACTCAGTAAGGCACGGAGTCCAGGAAGGGAGCGGCGTGCCCTGGGGGACAAGGTCAGCCCTACCGGGGCCTCAGTGCCGGGCACCCCATCCTGGGGAGTGCTCCCACTCTCTGAGTGGCTCTGAGCTTCTCTCCTTCAGGTCCCTCTCCCGGGGAGCTGAGAATAAGGGGCCCTTTTTTCCCAAGAGGGTAAGTGCAAGGGATGGGGGACAAGGGTAAGGAAGAGGCAGCTCTGTGGCCTGGAGGCAGCGGGAAGGTAGGGCTCAGGCTTGGGCCTGAGGCTCCCCATCCCTGAAGGCACTAAGAACAGGGGGCCCGGCTCAGGGGCAAGTCCCGGAGGTGGGCAGGGGTAGGGGCTCAGCGTGGCTGACTCACTGAGCCCCGAGGCACCAGGTGGCCAGGCAGCAGGGGGCTGCCTCAGCTAAAGTCGCGGTTCGGCAGGAGGATCGGGGCCACCAGGGTCCACAGGTAGAGAAGCAGCCCCGCCCAGCTGGCACAGATCTTCACCCACACCGCAGTCCACGTGCTGGTCATCTTCCGGGTCTCGCTGGGTCTGGAACACACCGTCATCCCAGTGAGCCTGGCCCCCGGTGCTGTGACCCCAGTTCCAGTCCTGCCCTTACAGACCCTGTTGTGATCCCAGACTTTGACCCTGGTTCTTACTCGGTAACCCTAGCCCCCCATCTCGGGTATTCTTGACACTTGGCCTTGGCTCTCTCTTTGACCTTCAATGTAGCTTTTGACTAATACCACAGACCCGACCCTGACCTCAATTTCATCACTGATCCCAGTTACCTAGACTCTAAAATTATAACCTGGGGCGCCTGGGTGGCACAGCGGTTAAGCGTCTGCCTTTGGCTCAGGGCGTGATCCTGGCTATATGGGATGGAGCCCCACATCAGGCTCCTCTGCTGGGAGCCTGCCTCTTCCTCTCCCACTCCCCCTGCTTGTGTTCCCTCTCTCGCTGGCTGTCTCTCTCTCTGTCAAATAAATAAATAAAATCTTTAAAAAATAAATAAATAAAATAAAATAAAACTATAACCTGACTCCTGGTCCCTGCCTTTGGGACTCTGGAGCTCCCGACCTTAGTCCTGACCTCCAACCTTGACTCTAACCCTCAATCCTGTAACTCCATCCCTGACCCCTGACCTTAGGACCAAGTTCTGATATCTCTGACCTTAATTCTGACCCTCGACCCTGGAACACCAGTCCTGACCCCTGATCTTCTTACTCTGATCTTAGTTCCTTGACCTGGCAACTTCAATCCTGGCTTTATGGCCTGCTAACTCCAATTTTAACCAAATGACCAAATCTGTGATTTTATACGGCCCCAGTCCCAACTCTTGACTTCATGACTCCTATTCTTATCCCTGTGACTGATTCTAACCCCATACCCTAAATCCTAACCCTCCAGCCATGAATCCTAACTGTGACCTTATAATGCGAATCACCACTCCTGATCTGTAAGCCCCGTCTGCCCTGCAGAGACCCAGCGTCACCTCCTATGACCACCTCCCCTCCCCCCCAGCAGACTAAGACACTGGCCCGGAAGCTGGGGCATAGATGGGCAGGCTCTGCGGAGGGTCCTGGGTGGACCCTTCTAAGGCCCAGCCTGAAACAGGCATCAGGAGAAACCCAGGGGGGAGGAGCCGGGGAGGGGGGCAGAGGAGAAGAGACGTGCGGCTCCCACACCCCCGCACGGCGGATCCGGTCCTTGCTGGGCAGATCCGGTCCGTGCTCGGCGGATCCCGTCCCTGCTCGGCGGATCCGGTCCATGCTCAGCAGGATCCGGTCCGTCGCCCATGCTCAGCAGGATCCGGTCCGTGCTCGGCCGGGCTGCACGCACCTGTACCAGTTGGTGAGCGTCATCATTATGTGCAGCGACGCGAGCACCAGGCAGAAGTGGAAGAAAGAGTAGCTGTAGGTGACACCGTCCTGCTCGTTGTCAAAGGCCCGGCCCTGGCATTCCACCACCTGCCGCTGCTGCGTGACCTCCAGCGTGGACGGGCACTCCTCCGTCTGCATCAGGCTGTTCACCTGCCGGTGGTCCGAGGAGCGCAGACTGTAGGGGAGGGAGGAGAGATGCAGGTTGGAAGCTCCAGGGGGCCTCGCGAGCCACGGCATTGGCTCAGCACGGCATCCTAAGGATGGGCACGATGGTTCCAGAACCTCGGGCCCTAGTGACCTGGTGGTTAGGTTCTGGGCCCACCCACTCCCTGCTGTGACCGTGAACTCCACCCCCACTTCCTGTGTGGCCTTAGGCAAGACACTTAACTTCTCTGAGCCTCTGTAAAATTGGAGGTTACAGTGCCTCCCTCGGAGAGTTGCCAGGAGGATTAATAACGTAAAGCCCCCAGCACTGTGCCCAGCACAGAGTACAAACAAGAGAAACAGGTGCTATGATTCAGTTTGTCCATCTGGCAATCCCGTAAATACCTACGGAGTACCTAGTACTGCAAGGGACCAGGCAAGGGACAGCATTCATTGATCATATAATAATTAAGAATACTCATTTGCCATGACGTTCGTTTTCCTTCTATTAGTTAGGTGAGTAGTTTTACCAACGATGTCCCCTATCTCCATATTTATTATTAAAAAATACTAACAGCAATGATTTTTTTGCTCATTTCTGTAATGAGGTCTTGATGTTTTTAACAGTATTTAATAGTGTGAGACACATAGCAATTTTGAAAATCCAACTTGCATTTGGGACAAAAGTGACACAGAAGGAGAACTGGACCCCAACCCCACCCCATCAAGCTGAGAAGTCCCCCCCACACACACCGAGCTTCTGCTGACCCAAATCACTAAACACCAAATACCATGCTGATGTCTAATGCATGGGAGCCCGGGTCCTGGTGCCACAGCAAGGCACGGCGGGCCCTCCTCAGGAGTCCCTGCCCTTGTGGCTGCTCCTGCTTCTTCACTTCCTGGGTTTTAAGAACTGTGCTAAGGGGACGCCTGGGTGGCTCAGTCCGTTAGGCGTCCGACTCTTGGTTTCAGCTCGGGTCATGAGCTCAGGGTTGCAGGATCGAGCCCTGGGTCCGGCTCTGTGCTTAACAGGGAGTCGGCCTGAGATGCTCTCTCTCCCTCTCCCTCTGCCCCTCCTCCTGCTCTCTCTCTCTCAAATAAATAAATAACACTTAAAAAAAAAAAAAGAAAGAAAGAAAAAGCACTGTGCTAAGAACAGAGCCTGGGCTCTCAGAGACACTGCCAAGGGACCACAGGCCGGGGAGCAGCTGGAGGCGGAGCTCGGAGCCCGGGTGCTCTGCGGCCACCACGTGCGCGTGACCTCGGACAGGTGACTGCTCCCCTCGAGCCTCCTGTTTGGTTATCTGTACCATGGAGGTGATCTGGGCCTTTCCAGGTTGAAAAAGGGATCAAATGAGGCGACAAAGAGTGACCTGCCCAGGCGTGACTTGGAGAAGGTCTTTTGAAAAAAGCTCAAAACGAAATGTGAAACAGCCTCGAAATGTTTGGAGACAGGTGCGCCGCTGTGACGAAAACAGGCCCTGCCCGGGACGGCTGGCTCGGGCAGGACAGAGGAGCCGGGCAGCGGCTTCCTCCGGGCGGGCATCGTGCGGAGGCGCAGAGAGCGGCGCTGGGAGCGATGCTGGGCCCCGCAGAGTCGGTCGCGAGTCCGCCGGACGTCGTGTACACGGCAGGTCCACTCAGTATTATCACCTGGTGACCCTTACACAACAGCCACTCGCTGCCACCCAGCTGTGCAAACGTTCACAGTTATTTGCAATAAAAGCAAACACTTATTTGGCGCCAACTACATGCCAAGTTCTTTCCTAAGTGCCTTATTCGCACCCGCTCATCTCCCACCCTTCCGCGATCCCGTGAAGTAGGTACCGTATTTATCCTTGTCTGACAGAGAAACAAACCGAGACACAGAAAGGTGCAGCGACCTGCCCAAGACCGCCCCGCTGCTGAGCGGCCGTGCCACGTTCAAACACAGGCGCTTTGGCTCCAGAGTCCACACTGATAAGCACTTGCTAAGCTGCCCCTTTAAAAAAAGCTGTTACGTGATCTTCAGCCTGAACTGCCCTCTCTCAGGTGACACTGGGGGGTCCCCACCACCCTGGGCACTGGAGGTTACCATCCTCCACCATCACAAAAGCTCAGAGAGGTGAAGGCACTTGCCCCGAGATCACACAGCAGGTGGGTGACAGGGCCTGCACCTGCTGGCCCCAGTCCAGGCTTCTTCCCTGCCCCCACAGGCACCTGCACCCTACTGAGCTTGGCACGTGCCAGCCCGACGTGCAAGAAGGGGCTCTGGGCCAGGAGGCAGCGTGCAGCCGTGCCTCTGCTGCCAGTCACGCCGTGCCCTCAGAGGGACTCCGTTTTGCACCAGCACAGGGCTGGACCTGCGCTTGCTAAGGGCATCTTCCCACTTGGCGTCTGGGCTCCCACATCCTCCCCTCACTCGTACCTTCAGGCCCCCGGTCATGATGCCTCCCCAGAAGCCAGACGCCCCCCCCCTACCCGATGAAGAGGGTGCACAGGATAAAGATGACAAGTCCCACGATGCTCGGTGCATCCCACCAGTGGGTCTCGTAGCCGTCGGGGCCTGCCAGGATCGTCCCGTTGCCAAAGCGGGTCAGCAGGTGGGGGTTGCACTTCTGGTCTAGAGATGGGAGCATGGTCACCCTCGGCCCCTGCAGGCCAGGTCTGAGGAGGGGCCAACCCAAACGGACAGACATACAACTGACCATCCGAATCCCAGCGACAGACAGAGCTTAGCAGACGAATGACAGAGAGAGAGCTCCAGGAACAGATAGGGTCCTCCTACCTCCCTGAAGGACTCCGATGGGGAACAGGCTGGGCTGCGATGTCCCTGTCACCTGTGAGGGTCCCCAGCCCCTCGGAAGGCCGCTGCTAACCTAGGAAGGAGCCCAGTCTTCCCCAAACCCAGGCCTGTACTCACCGGGGACACTGGACAGGGCCAGCCAGGTGACAAACATGGTGTAGAGCGTGATGACTGAGGCCTGCAGCAGACCCGAGTTGGGCTGGGCATCCTGGCAAGAGCAGTCCATCAGGAAGACCCCCGTCAGACCCGGGGGGCACCCCACCCGCACTTAGCCCACTCACACCCCACCTCGGGGCCTCAGGAACCCCCAACACCCTAGGGCCATCCCACCCCACGCCCTTTGGGAGAACACAGCACCCAGGCCACCCGCCACCCACCTCGCCCACTCAAAGGTGGAGGCCTCCTTCTTTCTCTTAACGGACTATCCCAGTCGCTCCCCTGCTGAGAACGCACCCAGGTGAATCCCTTCTCATTCTCAATTAAAGCCGTCCCGGGTTTGCCCCTGTCTTCATCTCCCCCTGCTACCCCATCCCACCCCCCCACCAGCAAACTCCTCCCCGCCGACTGCGCTCCAGCCGAGCTGGCCTCCTCTCTCTCCACAGAACCCACCAAACCCTCTCCCACCTCAGGGCCTTTGCACTCGCTGCGCCCTCTCCCTGACATGGTCCTCCCCCACATCTCCACATAGCCAGCCTCCTCTTAGCATTCAGGCCTCAACTCGGAGTTCCCAACAAGGGCCCGACACCCTGACCCCAGCAGCAGCCCCCCCCACTAGCCCACCCACCTTTTGTCCACTCTCTTTTATTTCCACATAGCACGTATGATCCCAAATTATCTTCCTTGGCCTCATCTCCTACCAGCCGTTCTTCCCCACCCTCACCACACACATGCTTGGAATTAGGAATCTAAACTTTGATTAGGAGGGGGCGCCTGGGTGGCACAGCAGTTAAGCTTCTGCCTTCGGCTCAGGGCGTGATCCTGGCGTTATGGGATCGAGCCCCATATCAGGCTCTTCTGCTATGAACCTGCTTCTTTCTCTCCCACTCCCCCTGCTTGTGTTCCCTCTCTCGCTGGCTGTCTCTATCTCTGTCGAATGAATAAATAAAATCTTTAAAAAATAAAAAAAATAAAAAATAAACTTTGATTAGGAGCACAGGCTCTGGGGCCAGTAAGCTGTGTGAGCTCAGACGCATCTCCTTCCTTCTCTAAGCCTCCCTTCACTGGTCTGGAAAGTGGGGACGATGGCGTTGCCTGGACTACATGACGGGACAGGTGCCATCAACTAGCAGCTGCTGGTACTCTTCCCCTCTTCCTCACAGCTGCACCCCCAGCATCTCCAAGAGGGCCCGGTACACAGTAGGCGCTCCGGAAGTATTTGCTGAATGAATACTCATTGCTGTGTGAGCTGGGACAGAGGCATCACCCTCTCTGGGCTTCAATTTTCTCACTGGGAAATAGAGGCTCCGACGAGAAGGGAGGTTCTCCACCTTTCTGCTAAAGACCCTCAAAGGCTCCCCAAGCTACCTGTGAAACTCCTGGTGGGCTGAGATACCCAACCGTGAGGCACCGCTGGGCTCACAGGGCTTTCTTCCTGAGGAGCACACGATGACCTGGGGAGCCCCACCCGTTACCCCCGGACGGTCTGGGACTGGAAACTGTGCCACCGCACCTCCCAACAGCACTTGATGAGGGCCTAGGGGTCGTCACTCAGTGGTCCTCCCTAATGGTCTCCCATGCCCATAAAGACAGCAATGATAACAACAATTGATGTCTGATGGATATCTATAGGCCAGGCCCTGTTCTCTGTGTTCACAAACTCTATCTCAATCCTGCAAGGAGCTCCAAAGGGTAAGCATTACCTTCATTTTTACATGTGAGAAGAGAGAAGCACAGAGAGGGTAAGGCACTTTCCCAAAGACACCCAGCAAGTAGCCATGAAAGCTCTGATTCCGACCCAGGGAAGCTGACTCTGGAGCCCGCTCTCTTAGCCCAAGCATCCGTGACTGACGGCCCTGCCCCAGGACCCCAAGTTCCTATCAGGAGGCCCCCTGACCCCAAGGGGCCCGGCGTCAGGACAGGCAGAGACGAGCAGGCTCACCTGGACCCTGGGCAGGACGGCGACCACGGAGACGCAGAAGCAGAGGGTGAGGTTGAGGCCGATGAAGACCTTGCCTTCGTAGCAGCTGCCGGGCTGCGTGTAGTAGACGAAGAGAAGCGTCACGGCCGCGACGGACAGCGCGTAGAAGAGGAGGGTGAAGAAGAAGAGGCCTGGGCGGGAGGGGTGGCAAGCGGCTGGGTCAGGAGGCACGGGGACCCCCCCCTCGAGGGGGGCTTGTCGGGCCGCCCCCCGTGTGGGCCCTCGGCTTCCTCGTCGGAGGAATGACATCAGCGTGCCCTGAATGTCCGTCACTCGCCAACGCCTGTGGGAGCTTTTGCCCCGTCCTGAACTGAAAGGACTCACTTGCCTTTAATAAGTTAACCATGGAAAGAAATACAATGAATACAGAAGAGTCTTTCACAAAGGCCACGGGATGCATGTGACCCGCTGAAGCCCTGCTCTCTCGTCAGGGAGACCACTTTCGAGAAGCGGGTAGTCCAAACCAGCACCTAAGTGAGTCTTGCTTCGATCGACTCAGAACTGAAAGGGAGCGGGGCAGGGACCCGCTCTGCCCCTGGGGGGCTTCAGAGCCCCAGTGTCATTCGGTTTGGTCTGGGCTGGCTGTGCGCGGCCCACCCCGCAGGAACTGCTGAACTGGTCCCCGCCAAGGCCTCTCTGGTCTGGGTCTCCTCGACCCCCAGCAAAATCATCCCAGAACCAGCCGCCCCTGACCACATACACCCCCTTCCCTCCATCTGCCTGGGATGGTTCAATCGCTGCCCTAGGGCCCTCGAGGCTTTCCTCCAGCTTTGGGGACCCCCTGCTGCTCAGGAAGGTCCAGTTCCCAGCGAGCACGGGGGCTGTCGCGACATGGCTCACCTGCGTACCAGGCCCGGGAGTCACACTCCTCGGCCTTGCCCAGCCACCGCTGGTTCCAGCAGTGAGCGAAGTCGATGAGCAGCACCAGCTGGATGAGGATGAAGAGGAAGGAGCCCACGACGCCGAAGTAGAACCAGACTGCGTGGGGAGAGGGGGGAAGGGTGGGGGGCAGGGCCGCGGGGGAGCAGCCTGAGTGCCGGGCTCCCGGGATTAAGGCGGCAGCCACGCTCCACACCCCCGGTCTCCCTCGCACGCACATTTATTTGTTCAACAGTCGTAACGCCGTGCCCTGCCATGGTGACACTGAGAAGAAGCAAAGTCCCTGCCCTCAGGGAACCCCTAGCCAGGTACAGAGAGGCAGTGTGGCGGGGTATGGGGCAGGGGCGAGGCAGGTTCCACCCACCTGCCCCCCACCCCACCGCCATATTGCCCAAAGGCCATGTGGCCAAGCACGAGAGCGCTGTCTCCTGGCCAGGAAGGCAGGGGGTTGACCCAGTCAGCAGCCTGGGGTCTGTGTGCCAAGGCAAAGAGCAACCCCCACCAGTGCTCCTCCCTCTGGAGACCCCACCTCCTTCCTGGTAGCCCCCATCCGTCCCACCAAGGCCACCTACCATTGGTGAAGGAGCCGTCAGGGATATAGAACGCGCCCACGGTGATGCCCACGAGGATGAGGAACTTAAAGAACCAAAATCTGTTGGGGTGGGGAGGACAGACCAGGGAGCTAAGTGGGGGGAGGGGACCAGGCCCGCCCCCAGAACCCCTATCCCCAAAGAGCCGGTCAAGTGAAGAGGGGCTTTCTGATGGTCTGATGGACACAGAAAGTCTGTCCCGGCCCTAGAAAAATCCCTGAGGGACAGAAGGACTAAGTCGGAGTGACGGTGGTCACCCAGGTCCTTGTTCCAACTGTGTCACTGAAGTGCTGTGTGACCTTAGGCATGTTCTCGCCCTTTCTGACTTGTATATCTTCATCTGGGAAGTGGGAAGAACTAAATGAGCTGGTCTCTGTGCTTCGGTGGCTCCCGAGTCTGGGGCAGGGCCCGGAGACCGCTGGAGACCGGCCGGGGCAGAAACCGCGGTGGGGACTGGCTGCAGGCGGCGGGGGGGGGGGGGGGGGCGCCCTCACCCGTTCTGGACGGCAGCCCTGGGGTCCCGGCTGCTGCGCACGCAGATCATGAACAGGGCGAAGAGGAAGAAAAAGGCCGCCGTCGCAAAGCACAGGCGGTAGACAGCGCGGTGGCCGAGCAGAGAGCCGCAGTCGATATGGCCCTGAAAGATGACGGGGGTCCCGGACCCCTCCTCACACACCCATGGCAGCTGTGGGGAGACAGAGCAGCGTGAAGGCCCCCGCCCGCAGAACCCTGGGCCGACTCTGCCAAGGCTCCCTCCTTCCCCCGCCATCGGCACCCCCACCCAGCCCGGGGCTGTCGTCCTGTGAGTCAGCCCCCAGGACAGATGGGGACACATGCTCCAGTGACAGATCGTTCCCCTCTGCTTGTTTTCCTGCTGTCGCCCCCGCAGCCTCAGGACCGCATGGCACTGTGGGAAGCAGGACTGAGTGCTCTCCCCCCATCGCTTACACCAGAACCCCCGGGGACTCTGGGGGAAGGTGAGATTCCGGGGCCCCTCTCTCGGACAGAGCCAGAGTCCAAGGTGAGTCTGAGAACCTGCATTTCTAGCACACTCCCCGGGGCATTCACACCTTCACGCACACTCCAATGTCCGAGCCACTGGCCAAAATGTGCCACTGGGTCTGTGCCAGGCTCTGAGATGCTGGGATGGAGGGAAGAGTGAGGACCCCAAACAGGGCTTGAGCATAAGGAGGGAAAAGCATGCCCTGGGACCTGTGTCCAAGGGGAACAATGACGATTCGTAAGATGCTCCGAGGGGCCCACAGCTTATGAGAAACAAGAATTCCCACGTGAGATTCCAACTGTCCTCCCCACACGAAGAAATGCCCCCATCACCAGCCCTGGAGGGTGGGCGCCCCAGCCTTCTGGATTAGCTGGGACCTCAAGCCCCCCCCCCCCCCCCGAGCAGCTGGCCCTTCTTCGCTTCAGGCCCGGTCCCGCCGGCTGCCCCACTCCCCTGCCTGCCCCGGGGCCCCTCACCTTGTGCAGCTGACTCTCCACGCCGGGGCTCAGCATGATGATGGACACCAACACCCCCAGGAGGAGGAAGGCCGTGAAGATGAGGCGGGTCACGGTAGAGTTGGGGCTGGAGGGGCAGCAGCCACAGAGGATACAGGGGGCCGAGCCGCAGAGGCAGGACACCTGCGGGAAGGGCAGACCACGGGCAGGTACCCTCACTCCCTGCCTCCTCTCCCCTTCCCCACCCAAGCAGGGGCACCCCCGCCTGCCCAGTCCACGTCTCCAAATCTTTGCCAAGCCTGCCCTCCCTGGGCCAGGCAGGGGCGCACCTCCTCCTGAGACATTATCCCATTGAACGTTCAAGCCCCAAAGGGCGCCAAGGAAACCAAGCTTCGAGAAGGTTGGGTCACACTGTTTCTTACGTAGGGGGAGGCAGAGTGCTAAAAGATA
Organism: Ursus americanus; assembly: GCF_024610735.1. Taxonomy (NCBI): domain Eukaryota; kingdom Metazoa; phylum Chordata; class Mammalia; order Carnivora; family Ursidae; genus Ursus; species Ursus americanus. Next base: position 7,509,173 of record NC_142159.1, read on the forward strand.
GACAGACAGATAGATAGATAGATAGATAGATAGATAGATAGATAGATAGATAGATAATTGATAGACAGACAGATCGATCCAAAAGACCAGCTCCAACACTGATAAGCTGTGTGGCCCTCTACAACTCACTCAACCTCTCTGAACCTCAGCTTCCTCATGGTACCCACTTCTCACAGGAATTTTAAATTGCAAAGCGCTCCAGCTTCCTATTCCCCCTCCTGGTGTAGCTTTTCTCCATAGGACTTGCTATCATCTGCCGGGCCTTCTCTTTTACATGTTTGTCTTCCTCCCTTTTCTAGCATGTAAGCTCCTCCAGGGCCGGGGTTTTGTTCTCTGTGCTGGACCCAGAAATCGGAACGCCGCTTGGCTCACGGCAGGAGCTCAGTGACTATTCACTGAGCAAATATAAAGTATCCGGCACAGTCCCAGACACATGTTAAGACCGCCAGAAACAGCCAGCTCGGGGTAAACATCTGCTGAATGAATGGAATGCAGAATTGTGAGTGGCTGTGATTTCCTGCTCCGGGGCTGGCCCTGTCCTGGACAGCAGTGGCGGTCTCCCCCCTCCCCCTCCCGGCTCCGCTGCCCAAGCCCGGCCTCCCTGCGGCTGGCTGAAACCAGGTGGGGGCTGGTGATGCCACTCTAGTCACTGCTGGCATCCCCAAAAAAGACTGACCCTTCTGGGAACCGGGCCTACATCCAGGTACATCTGGTCACCAGTTTATCTCCCCCCCCACCCAGACAGCCCCAGCTCTTCACCCACGTATTTAAGAGTCAAGAGCAAGAAAGACACCGGCCCTCCTGCAGGAAAGACACTCAACAATCATGCCACCTGTCATAGTCGTTGCTGCCCTGAGAGTCAATGACGGGGGCCTTCTTCAGACTGGGGGTGGAGGGTCCCTTCCTTGAAGAAGTGACATTTAAGCTGAGCTGAAGAATGAGGAGGCCCTCTCCTGACCAGGGGGAAGAAAGAGTGTTCCAGACAGAGGGCACAGAGGTGGAGGCAGCTGGGCGACGGAGGAAGAGAAAGAGGCCCTTGTGGCCAAAGCTTCGAGAGCAGGTGGCGAGTGGGGGGTGGCGAGGTCGGCCAGGCTGGCGGGGCCTGGCAGCCGTGTGCAGAGCCCTGGGGTTGATCCTATGAGCAGAGGGTATCCAGCAAGGGTTTGAAGCTGGGAGGGACAGGAACAGCCTTACACGGAAAGACTGGCTCTGTGCAGGGCAGGCTGGAAGGGGCCCCTCCCTCCTCAGAGACCCTGCACCTGCCTTTCTGGACTGGTCCCAAGGTGTGCAGCACACGCTGCTTGACGTGTAGCTGCCCTTCCGTCTCCCCTTCCCTGCTTCCCAAGAGTAGAAACACCCCTGGAAATGCTCCTTGTTACCCATCTCTCTCACCCACGAAGCCAAGTACAACATGTTTGCTAAATGCAACGCCTGCAGAATGAATTTCCTCTTCAGGGTCCAATCATAAGTGGTCCGGCAACTCCGGGTTACATCTTGCAGCCCTCACCCCAAGCCCTGCCTCCTACTGCTGGCTGCCTTTTAGGGGTGAAGGGATGAGCAAATGCCAGAAACGTATTTCCTAAACCATAAAGAACATTCTGGCTATGAGACAGGCTAGCTATTAGCCCCATTTTACAGATGAGGAAACTGAGATCAGAGAAGTTAAGAATGTGCCAGAGTCACCCAGCAAGTGGAGGGCACTGCTGAGATTCAAGCAGTAAGAGTGACAGCATTCGTTTGGGAGTTGCCCGGTCCCAGGCCCCGTGGTAAGCCCCTTATCTACACCACACGTCACTGAGCCTATGCAGTTAGTGTGCTGTGCCTCCCACTTACAGACCGGGAAGATGACTGGGGCGGGGGGTGACACGACCAAGGTCACAGAGCAGGTAAGCTGAGGAGCTGGGGTTCGAGCTCATGTCTGTGTGTACCAAGGGCCCACTAGCTCATTGATGGCAGTCTCACTTAATTTCAAAACACCGCAGGGATGGAAACCGACGGAGGCCCACGAGCACTGGTCTCAGGGGCCACGTGTTCAAGTGCCCGAGTCAGGGCCTGGCTCTGACTTGTTTCCGCTTCGATTTGAGACATTTGACACATGAGAAAAGCCACCCCACTGCACTCGGGGAGCCTGGCCTTTCAATTCACCCTAATTCTTGGAGATCAAAAGCCAGGTGTTCCTTACACCCGAAACCTCAGGATTTCCAAGGGCCCATAGCCAGAGAGACTGGGTCAGGGAGAGAAAAACACACAGCAGCCCCCAGCACCAGCTGCTTCTGGTGCATCCCTGGAATCCCTCGTGCGTTCTGACCCAGGCTCTCCACCCCTGGGGCATGGCTCCAACCAGAACCTCTGCCTGCAGAAGCAGCGGCTGGCAGGAGTAAGGGCAGACGCGTGTGTACGCGCCTACACACGCACACCCACGTTCACCATGGCGCTGCTCATACCCGGAAAGCACTAGGGGGAAACTTACAAGAACTCAATGCCCGAGCAGACATCGTGGGGCTCCCCGAAGAGGGATCTCCGCTGAATGCTGCGGACGTGTAGGTAATACTTAAAGGGGGACACGTAACTAAGTATAATTACATACAAATTCTACCGCAATAAAGCTGATTTTATTACTAAAAGAGAAAAATTTTAAATTAAGACAAAAACCCAAAATAGGCACAAAGCTTCAGTCTTTATGAGCTTATTGGAATCTCAAGAGGCTGCAAATAATCTACTTTATGTCCAGCGCCAGGGGTCGGTGGTGGTCCATTCACTCCATGGAACATTACTGGGGCAGGAAGTAAAGAAGTCACAGGGCTGCAGGGCAACACGGACTCACATTTATGACGCAAGGTGAAGAGCCGAGGCAGACGTGACATGGCTCCTGTGCTAAGATTACGCTCCCGCCCCCAATCGTACTCAGGGGAGCGGCAGCAGCAGAGAAGCACCTAGACGCGGGGTACGTTTTCGCAGCAGCCAGGTTCTTGGAATGGGCAATCGGATCTTAGGAAGCCCTGCGTCTTACAGTTTTCAGGCTGCAAGGCTCCTTGGCATTCAATTGGTCTGGCCTCTCTCTCGAAGAATCGCCCAGAAAGCAGCCTCCACTGCTTACGCACTGCCAACGACAAGGAGCTCACGACCCCTGAGGCAAGCTGGACTGCTCTGGAACCATGTGTGGTTTGGCATGCTGGCAACAGGCTGTCACCGATCATTCGCACTCTCTCCCGGTTGCCCCTAAAGCCAGGGACATTGCTTCTCAGGACCATTCCTGGGGCACCGGGCAGGCAGGGGAGGGAGCTAAGGTTGGGGCTACAGTTTAAAGTTGTTTTGTTTAAAATAAACTGACCCCGGGGCACCTGGGTGGCTCAGTCACTTAGGCGTCTGCCTTCAGCTCAGGTCATGATCCCAGGGTCCTGGGTCCTGGGATCGAGCCCTGTGTCGGGCTCCCTGCTCAGCCGGGAGTCTCCTTCTCCCTCTCCCTCTGTGTGTGTGTGCCCTCTCTCTCTCAAATAAATAAAATACATCTTTTTAAAAAAGTAAAATAAAATAAACTGACCCTCCACCTCTGGGTATTAGTCAAAACAGATATCTGCGCGCCCATGTTTATAACAGCATTATTCACAATAGTCCAAAGGTAGAAGCCGCCCGCATGTCCATGAACTGACGAATGACTAAACGCAATGTAGGATATACATACAAGGGAATATTATTGAGCCTTAAAAAGAAAGGACATTCTGCTACAACACAGATGAATCTCGGGGACATTGTAGCGAATGAAATAAACCAGACACCAAAGGACAAATGCCATACGATTCCACTGATGGGAGAACCTAGAGCAGTCAAATTCACAGAGACGGAAAGTAGACTGGGGGTTCCCGGGGGCTGGGGCAGAGGGGAGTGGAGGGAGAGTTATTACTGAATGGGTAGGGAGTTTCAATTTGGGGAGGATGAAAAAGTCGTAGAGATGGATGGTGGGGATGGTTGGACCACAAAGCGAATGTCGTTAACGCCACTGACCCGCATGCTTAAAACCGGTTCAAACGGTCAGTTTTATGTTATGTGTATGTTACCACAATAAGGAAAAAGGAGGGGGCTGTTTTCAAGGAAGCGTAAGAAGTCAGCCAGGTGAGGAAGGGAAAGGTGTTCCTACAAAGGGAATGGCATGGGCAAAACTGCGAGACCCACTGTCTCTTCGGGGCAGCTGTCAAGAGAAGAAGGCAGGGGGATGATGCTTTACCCTGAGAGCAGGGAGCAAGCATCCCGCAGGAGGAGCAGACGTCAGATCTGCATCACCAAAGACCACTCTGGCCACAGATGGAAGACAGATGCCGGGGTGGTGCGTCCTCGGAACAGGGAGAGCGAGCGAGGGGGACAGACTCCAAGGGGAAGAAGACGGGGCCAAGAGTTTTTCTTGTGTGCTTCAACCCCCTATATTTCCCCTTCAGACACTACCGTTCGTTTGGGATGATTTCATTTTGATATCATAAAAATAGATATTCGTTTTAAATATATATATATCCTATGTCATGAGATAAATTACAAGCTCCTTGAACGCTAAAAAAAAGTGTTAAAATGGAAATATTTTTAAAGATTTTAATTTTAAGTGATCTCTACACCCAGTGTGGGGCTCGAACTCACAACCCTGAGATCAAGAGTCACAGGCTTTACGGACTGAGCCAGCCAGACAGTCCCTACAATGGTAAATTTTTATGTTATGTATATTTTGCCACGATTACACAAAAAACTGGTCCCAGCAAGGATGGGGTGCCCCTTGTAGACTTCGTGAACAGCCCCAATACTAGCCGAGCCATCCTGGGACTGGAGGAAACACAGCAGAGAAGAGGTCGGGTCCCAGACTACTCAGGGCACGCTTACACCCCCAGGCAGTGCTAAGAAGAGAGGGCTTAGTCTTGGCTCTGCCACCAACTTGCAGAATGACCTTAGGCAAATCTCTTTTCCCCACCGTGGGACTCGGTTTCCTCAGCCATAAAGTGGGCTCCTGGGCTGGATAAGGAAGTGGCTCAGAGCCCAGGCTCTGCAATCAGAGGGTCCCAGGGTCCCCGGCTCTACCACCTCCTCGAATGAGGTCTTGAGCACTTTCTCACGAGGGGGTGCTTAGAGGGGCCGCTGCAGGCCAGCTTCCTGCTACGTACTGTCGTCGTCATGCTCATCTCAGTCCCACTTAACCCTCACAACGTGCTGAGAGACAGGCACGGCTGCTGTCTCTGCTTCCTTACTCTCTCCGCCCCAGAGAGAGGGGTGAAGGGACAGCCCACAGTCACGCAGCTGGCGAGAGCCCACGCAGGATCTGCGTCCCATCCTCCGACCCTTTCACGCTCCCTCGCATGTAGAGGATAATTAGATTTGATGGCATGCAGATATTAGACAAGGCCCACCCTAGACGTTTGCTCACCGTCCAGCCCACCAAGTGCTGGCTGGCCTGGTGACTCCCATTCCATTGTGGGCCCATCTTATCTCCTCTTAGCCGGGACTCACTCTCGCCCCAATACAAACACCAACCGAAAGGCATGATGGGCAGATGCAAATGCATCATGGCTGAAGGTCTTTTCCATGGATCCATAGACTCCAGAATGTTCCCCCAAAGATGCCCAGGAACCCCCTATCAGAACTTTCCTCCTGTGGAGTAAATCTCCGTTGAAACAGGTTGTTTCTGGTTTGTTGTTTCTTTGTTTTTTTAAGTAGGCTCCCCGCTGGGCATGGAGCCCAGTGCGAGGCTTGAACTCACAACCCTGAGATCAAGACCCGAGTTGAGATCAAGAGTCGGATGCTTAACCGACTGAGCCACCCAGGTGCCCTCGAAATAGGTTGTTATTGGTGTCCAGCAACACCCAACTGCCCCACTTGATACTGTGTGGCTGTGGGGAAATCACCTTCCCTCTCTGATCCAGTTTTGTCATCTGTGAAATGGGAATCATATTAGCTGCCTCACTAGGGTGGCAGTGAGGACTGAATGGGAGAGGGCTCACTACAGTGCTGGCCTGTGCCACCCCTGGACAGCGCTGGGCCCTGAGTGAGGATGCCGTGATGGTGGCTGCTGCTGGTATCATTGTCTGAGACAGGATGACCATGTCACAGGGCTGTGCCGAGAACCAACGAGACAGCACGGTGAGGGGCTCCGCACAGCGCCTGGCACGTGGTGGGAACTCAGTAAATATCGGAGGTCAGAACCCCAAGGTGAGGCCACTGAAAGGAAGGACAGGTCCCCTGCACACATTAGCTACTCAGTAAGTGGACCCCCCAGTTCTACCCGGGACCAGCCCTGTCCCTCAGGCACCCGGGATGTTAAGGAAGGGAAGGTGTGGACAGAAGCCTGGACCAGGAATCAGATTTTAATCTTGACTGTCCAGCTCCGCAACTGTGCTCCGTGCAACCTCTGGGAAGTTGGCTAACCTCTCTGAGCCGCAGTCTGTTGAGAGTTTGAGCAAGCCTGTCAGGTACCTTCCGGACTCAGCATTGGAAGCTTCCATGACTCAGCGGCCAGCTTAGGCTCCAGAGGGAATTCTCCACCCACCTTGCCAAGAAGATAACAACAATAGCGCCACTCACTGTCGCCAGGAAGTAGGTGGGGCACTCTTCGATCTTCCTTAAACAGAACCATGAGGGGGGCAGATGGGGAGACAGAGGCACAGGGGATTGGCAGGTCACCTCTCCACACGGGCCACTCCCAGGCCAGCCTGGCCAAATGGAAATCTGGTCAACTTCGGAGGAAGCGCTCCCTCCCCTACCAGGAAGCAAACCCTTCTTGGCCAGAGACCCAGCCCAAACCTAGAATTCACTGGGAGAAAGGGATTTCAGAGACCACTTCTGGATTCCCGTGGGCTCGTACCCACACACGCACACGCACACACACACACTTCACAGGTGGGTAAATGGAGGCCCAGAGAGGACAAGAGACTGTCCAGGGACCCACTCTACAGCCTCTCTGTGCAGATATCATTCTCAGAAAATGGCTGTAAAGTAAATCTCTAGATCCCTAAGCTCGCCACCCCTACACCCCATCCTAACACACACACAAACCAGGGACAAAGGAAAGCAAGTCCTGGGATTCAGGAGTCACCAGACCCCCCTCTTCCTCTCCGCTTCTCTTTGTGTAGGGCAGGAGGGAGGGAGCTGCCTGAATGAACCTCGGATTTAATGAGGGGAAGAGGGGAAGGAGAGGGGGCTGGGAAAAAGGAAAGGAGAAGGGGCCTCCCAGGCGGGGTCGGGCTGAAGCTCCTCCCCTTTGCTGGCTCCAGCCCCAAAGCAGAGGCTGGCTGCCCCCCACCCAGGTCCCTGAGCCCAGGCGACCAGGTACCCACCCCCAGTCGCACACCCCAACCTCCCTCAATTCCTGGGTCTTCCAACCCAGAGCTGGGCCCAGGGGTGGTTGGCACCCCAAACCGACCTCACTCAAGGGTGGCTTAGGAAGGCGGATGGGGGCTTCCCACCCCCATTTCAGGCTCGGGGCCTAGAGGACAAGGGTCTGGGGCTCCTTGGGGAAGTGCCCAGGACTTCCTGTGAGCTAGTCGGACAGAGGCAGAGACAAGATTGGACGGTAGGGCAGACCCACAGACACCCGTGAGACAGACAATGACTGATGGAGAAGCCACGGACGGACAAAGGCAGTGGGATAAACGAACGGACAGAAACAGATGTCAGACAAATACAAATGGGCAAACTGAGGCAGGCGGGCAGGGAGACAGACTGATGGACGGATTGCCAGAGGGACAGAAAAAGACACACTGCAGAGTGGGGCTGGGACCAGGCGGGCCACACAAAGAGTCAGAACGTCCGAGAGAGAGGACAGGCGCACGGCGAGGACGACCCCAAGTTGGGCGAGGTGGGGCCGCAGCGCGCACCCCCACCCCGGGCTCTGGGCCTCAGTCTCCCCAGGACCCGAGAGGGGCGCCCGCCCAAGGCCCGCCCCTCCCCCCCCGCCACCCCGGGCGCGCCCCAACCCCTCCCCCGTGGTAACCCGAGCCCCGGACACCAGCTGTCCCCGGCGCACGCGGGTCCGGGATGGGGGTGGGGAGACCAAGGGACGGGGGGACCAGAGGGGCGAGGTGGCGGGGTGCGGGCCCAGAAAGACAAGTTTGCAGGAAGGAAAAAGAAGAAACTATTTGGAGGAAGAAGACGGGACAAAAGTGTGGGGCCGAAGAAAAGAGCTGGCGACGCGCGGGCGCGGGGGTCAGGACTCACGCAGCTGAGCACGGAGCAGGCCCCCAGGCAGGCCCCCATGGCGGCGGCGCCGGGCGCGGGGCGCGGGGTGCGGGGCGCGGGCGGCGGGATCGCTGGGGCTCCGGGCGCCCGGTCCTGGCCCCGCCCCCGCCCCGCCTCGGTCGGGCCCCGCCCCCGCCCCCGCCCCGCCCCACCTGCCGAAGGCGCTCGCCGCTTTCCGGCGGCGCGGCGCTCGGAGCCTCTGGAGACTCACCTGGGGCAGGTGCGCCCAGCGAGACCCCTAGGGAAAGTGATGGGGCCCGGGTCTCCCGCGGCCGTGCAAGCCGTGAAGCGGGATCCGACTCTGCCCCTGGTTCAAGTCCTGGTCCAAAGCGAGGGTTTGGAAATCCTGAGACCTGGGTTCGAGTCCAAACGAGGCCACAGAGTGACCTTAAAACACTGTCCCCCCACAAGGGGCAGAAGCCAAGTGATGGTCACCCCAAACTCCTCGGTGCAAAGCCTCCATCTAATACATAGGTGTTGAATGGTGCATGATTGGATAAAGAAACCTGGGCAAGTCACTGCACCTCTCTGAGCCTCAGTTTCCCCATCTGTAAAGTGGAGATACCCACCTCAGGGGGCTGCTACAACACTTAGTAGATGCCTGACAAATGTGAGCTCCTCGTCGTCCCTGTTTCTCCTAAGACCCTGGCCTCACACTCTTTCAGCCATCCTTCCCTCCATCCACCTGTTCTTCAAGCTCTACTGACTCCTGTCTTGGACCACACGCTCCCCCGAGGCATTCCTGCTGGCTTATTGCTCCCCAAAGATGCTCAAACTCTGGCCCCCAGCTAAGGAGGTCAGAAGGGGTGGGTGGGTCACAGTCTCAGCCAACTGCCCCGCAAGGGTAGGTGGGGGAGACCCAGAAGCGGGGCTCTATAATTACACTCAGTTTACCCTCCAGTCCTCTCCTCGCTCAACCCTAGACAGATAATGTCAGGGCAGGAAGTCTCAGTGCCTCACAGCTGGCCCTGGGGCCAGAGATCCGGCCTGACTGCCTCCTTGGGTGATTCATGGAGTGCCAGGCTATTAATTGTGCCCAGGACTGTTCCACAAACACACCCCACAGCTTCCCTCCTCCCCACTTTTGTCAGCATGATGCTCTCCCCCTGAAAAGTCCTTTTTTTCTCCTTACCTCCCCCCGCCCCGTTCTGCCCTTGGAAGCCTCGCTCACATCCCGTATCTTCTCAGTGAAGAGAACCACCAGTACCCCCAAACCACTACCTGGCGCCATTAGGAATGAATATCCTCCAGTTTCCCTGTGTTTCCACCACGTGGGCCTATGTTACGGCCTCACAAATAACTCAAGTTACCAAAAAGCTCGAGCAGGTACCAAACTCCTTCACCTCCATGGTCCCATCCAAACCCCACAATCACCCTAAGTAGATTCATTCCGCACTCCACCCAGTTTACAGATCAGGAAACTGAGGCTCAAAGTAAAGTGACATGCCACCGGTAAACCGAGCCTTGAAACAACATTCGTTGTGATTATTGTGGGCTGCTGTTATTGTCGCTCAAGGCCACACAGGTCAAAAGGGCAGAGCTAGAAGACCACCTGGCCTGGCCTTGACCTTGGAACCCAAGGCCTGTCCCTGACATCTCACTGCCTCTCTTGGAAAGTGGAGGGGGCGATATCCTCTCTCTGTACAAGAACGGGAGCCGTCCTTCCCTAGTCCGAGACCCTCAGGAGACTGTGAGCCACGCCGGGACTGTCTGTGTCCGGCCGCCCCTCCCCTGACCTGCACCCCGTACCAGGCCCGGCACAGTGTAAGCAGTCTGTGCTTGCTGAATGCACACGTGTCTAAACTTCCACCACAAGCCCAGTGTCCTCAACTGGTTGTGACTGATGGTCTGATCCCCAAACAGCCCATTCACAGTCCTCTTCTCCCCAGCAATCCTTTGTGTCTGGAATGCCACCACGCAGTCTGGGGGACCCTTCCCACAGCCGCCCGCCCCAGGTCAGCGTCTTTTGACACTTGTGCCCCAAAGGCCTGACTCCCTTCCTCAGCCTCTCCCTCGCTCACGGCCTCATCCAGGAGAAAGCACCCAAGACCAAGACAAGCGACAGCTGAGACTCTTCTTCTGTCAGAGCCTCTGTCACCCTCGGCCATCCTAAGGGACACTTCACCTCCCTCCTCTCCCCTAAAATGGAGATGCTTATCCTGCTTAACTTCCCAGAGCAGTTGTGAACATTGAGAAGGCATTCAAAGACATAGGCAGTTGTCTGAAAGGAGAACGGGATTAACAGGTACCAAGTACCCAACCCTATCTCGTTTTAGATTGCAGTTTTCCAGAGCAGGGTGACGCACCGCCGTTGTCCTGGCCCCACCCCGCCCAGGATCCCCAGGACCCAAGCGAGTGGCCCTTGCGGCCCCGTGGCCCCCACAGCCCCCTACATGGAGGGGCCTCCGCGCTGTGGATAACTCACTGGGTTGCCTTGTCCCGGTGACTCCTCCTCTTTCAGCCTCATGCTTCTCATCTGTAAAATGGAGACCATCGGTTTTGCTTGAGCTATCTCGGGATTATTGAGAGATGAAATGAGGGAGATAAAGAAGCTTCATTTCTTGTATCTTGCCCAGCCTGCCCACCTGTCTCCCGGTCTTGAACCTCCTTCGTGGACCAGAGTCACTCTGTCTCTCACACGTCCAGGGGCAAGATCACGGTCAGCAGCTGCGTGACCTTGGCCAGTCACCCAGCCTCTCTGAGCCTCACTGGAGGTTGGGCTCCAGGATCATCGCAGTTCTTTGAACTACATCATACCATGTAAACTATTCCCATTGAGAGAAATACACAAGAGTCATACAGTCCATCCCTCTGTGCCCATCACCCAGCCCAGACAGGTGCTCAGCTCTCCAGATCCCAGAGGAAACAGCCTCTGTCTTCTTGGCCACTCCTCCCAAGGATTCACCAATCTGATCTCATTGGGCCTCAGTTTTCAAATCTCAATATAGCAATAATCCCCTGCTCAAGCCCCTAGGGCCCCTCAATGTTCCCCAGTCCATTCTTGCCCCATCTCCACTCACCATCCTCCCGTCCATGAGGACTCAGATGCACTCTGGCTTGGAGCCTCCTATCCACGGGGCCTCGCTCTCCACACTGGCCTCCACTTCCTGCTTCTGACCCATTTACAGAGTGGGGCTGAGGCTATCTTTTATGAATATGCATGTGGGATAATGAGGGCTTGGGATTGGGGGAGGACGTGGCAAGAGGCGTTCACTATGTGCCATCCACCCGCTCTCCCCATACACAGCCCCCCAAGAAGGCTGCCCTCCCTCCCAAAAGGTGCATGGGAATTCAGGGCAAAGAGTGAACTGACAAGAATAGTACCTCCAGCAACCATCTTGAAGGGCCTACAACACGCCAGGCGGCACCCTGCTAAGAGTATTTCCTGTAAGATGCTTTTGAGGTGGAAACTATTCTCCCCATTTAACAGATAGGGAAACTGGTGCTCCAAGAAGTTAAGTAATGCACACGTCAACCAGGTGCAGAATGTACACAGTGATTACCTGCAGAGCAAGGATGGAACACGGTTTTGTCGGACTCCAGAGCCGGTGCTCCTCACTCCTGCCACACAGATACACGGGATCAAGCCAGGAGCCCCAAGCACGTGGTCAGGGGGCCACACATGGACCTCACAGCTGGCACATGAGCTCACAGTGATCCTAGGCGACCAAGGCTTGGGCAAAGGCCCTAGGGAGCGGAATGGACTCCATCTGGAGAGCACGGGAAACAGGCAGACAGGTGTGTGCACGCAGTGCACGTTCACAGGTGTGCAGATGCGTGTGTGATGTGTGTGTGAGCACAGATGAGCACACGCGTATTGTGTGTACATGGAGGTGAGCGTGGCGGGTGCCCCCGAGGCTGCTCATGCCGCATTTGTTCCTTTTCCAACCCACACCTGAGGGGGTCTGCCAAGCGCCAGGGGCTGGGCAGGTGCCGTGAACAAGACCAGCACAGTCCCTGCCCTCCCAGACGGACAGTCTGGGGGGCTGTGCACCCAGATGCGGGAACACTTGGAAGGAATCTGTGTGCGAGGTGCTCTCTGTGGCATGTGGCAAGGAGGTGAGAGAGAAGATGGAGGAAAGCGGGAAAGGTGGGACAGGGCCGGGCGGGAGCTGCAGGGGAGCCCCTGACACTTGCCAGAAATGAGGGGTGGGGAGTCGGCCGGCACCTGGCATGGACTCCATGAGCGTTAGAGGTCCGAGGATTCTAAAAGGTCTCTGGATGCTTCCCTCACAGATATCAAGGGTCTGCCATGAATGCCCATGTGGGAATTGGGGGTGTGTGTGTGCACACGCGTGCGTGCAAGGGTGATTGCGTGTTGTGTTTGCACACGTGGATACGTGTATATGGAGTAAACGAGTGTGAACGGGGGGCATGGATGAATCACACGTGGTGTGTGCACATGGGAGAGATTCACATGTAGGTGTGTGTGGTGTGTGGGTACGTGTACAGGTCCTGTTACTGTCGGGGAGAAGGAGGAGAGAGCACTGTCATTTGGCCCAGGCCTCACATTCATGAGCCTCCAAAATGCATCAGAAAATAGATGGGTGGATAGAGAAGAGATGAATAGATGCAAGGTTGGATTCAGATGCACCGACGGCCAGATGGATAGAAGGAGGGGACAGAACGATGAGAACGTCATAAAGCAGATACTGCGGAATGTTCACTGGAGATCCCAGGTGGGGAGGGCACGGGTATCCACCATGCAATTCTTTCAGCGTTTCTGGAGGCTTGACATTTTTCACAATAAAATGTTAGAAAACAATGCACGTGCCAAGGGGCCTGGATGTCTCGTCCCAGAGAGCCGTGCACACGATGGAAAGAACAGGACGCTCATCGTACGGTTTTAAACTCCTATCCCGCCGCTGGACCGTGCAGGACGTGAACGCATACCCATCGTAATTCCTGCAACGATCTTCTGACTCTCTCAATCGCACTGCGTTGGGTTTGTGACTGTGTGTGTATGTGTGTGCGTGTTAAGGAGGTTAATTTTTTTTAAGAGGTTAATTTGTTAAGTAAAAACTTGTATAATACCACCAACCCCCTCAGGCATTTCTTCATTTTTAACTTATGGGGATCTTCAAAAAACCAGAACTGCTCGGGCCTCTCTTGGACTCTGGGAGTCCCTGCTGCCTGCGCGGTGTGTGGGTTTGTGCATACGCGCATAGGAAGGGATGTGAGCACACTGGGTGACTGAGCTGGTGGCCCATGTGAGCCCCCCCACCTAGGAGCTTGGCCTCCTCCAAGCCCCTACGAGGCTGGCACCATTCCCGGGGCGAGGGGATGTTTCGGGGCTGAGGAAGGGCAGCCGGCAGCCCCAGGGCAGCCTTGGGCACCGAGAGCTCTGTCATCTGAAGCTTGGACACGCTCAGGCCAAGCCGCGTCGTCTGGCCAGCAGTGGCAGCGTGGGCGGCAGAAACCAGGCTATTTCCCGGAGGAGCTGGGGCACAAGTAATGTCCTGGGGCTCTGTGGTTCCTCCCCTCCTCCGCCCACATTTCTCTCCTATCTGACCATTCCTCTTCCCCTGCACAGGGCCTGGAGGCCCAACTCTCAGCAACCCCTCCCCCCACACACACATTGTACAGATAGAAAAACTGAGGCCAGAAGAGAATAGAGCCACCCAGGCCACACAGCAAATCAGCAGCAGAGTCAGAACGGAGACCTAGCCTGGGCTCTATTCTTGCCACCCATCGCCTGTCACCTCTGTGTGTCCCTTCTTCGGTCACTGTAGGAGGGGCCTCCAGGCCCAGCAGACCCAGCAGGTGAGGCCCCAGAGTGCCCTCCTGCCTGTGCAGGTCACATATGGGATCCAGGAGGCCATGCAGGCACTAGAAAGAGCGTGCAGCTGGGAGGCAGGACCTAGGTTCTAATCCCAGCTCTGTCAGGACAACTCTGGACAGCCCCCTGTCCCCCTCCGGCCTCAGCTTCTCCATCTGTAGCATGTGAACGATAGCAGCGGCTTTCACACCGTGCTTTGAAGCAGAATACCCCAGCAGCGACAAGAGTCCCTGCCCTAGTCCTGCAGGGAAGGCAAGGAGATCTCCACCCACGCGGCCCCTCACCTGCCCTCCCCCGAGAAGCTTGCCAAACAAAGTCCCACCCAATCGAGGACCAGTGGAGAAGAGATCAGGCTTCAGCGCGGAACCAGGGCCCAATTCTGGCCACGCCACCGACCAGCGGCGTGGTCTCAGGCAAGGCTCTCCAGGCCTCAGTCTGCTCCTCTGTAAAATGGGGGTAACGATACCGCCCTCCTAGGGCTGTGTAAGATTAAATGATTCACTTGCAGTGCTTGCACATGATGAAGATATTAAAACTTGGAGCCGCAGTGGCTGTTATGACTAGTTACCCCAATGAGAATCACGCACGAGCCCACTGTCTTCACCATGAGTTCTAGCTGTTGTTCTGGACCCCAAAGCCAACGCATTCGGCAGCTGCTACCCTAAATTCCTCAGCCCATCTGTCTCCACAGCTGTTCCGGAACAGCTGGGCATGCAGAGGTTGCTTGGAGGCCAGCCCCAGGCTGGGGCCCTGCAGAGGGGAAGCGCAAGGCTCCCTGTAATCAGGCCAGGCTGTGGAGCAGGGTCCGTTTCATCTGGACAACCAAGCCCCCAGCAGGCCATCATTAGCTCCCCCACCCCTGCCCTGCCCCAGGCCCCGACCTGGCTGCAGAAGCCCCAGAGAGAAGGCGGTACGTATTTAGCTGAAGCCTTTTATCCCCAGGGCCCTCCCCAGGGAGGGAGGGAAAGTCTGCCTGGAGCCAGGGCCCCCACCCCACCAGGCAGCGATCTTCCCTGCAGGAGGACAGAGACTCGGCATTGAGAATCCTACCATGTCCAAGCTGCAGGAAGCTCACCTCCCTCCCCTTGCACATACATACAACGGAACATGATTCAGTCTCTGAAAGGAAGGAAATTCGGCCCCATGTTCTAACATGGAAGAACTGGGAGCACATTTTGCTACATGAAATCAGCGAGTCACCAAAGGCCAACTGTGTGATTCCACTTATATGAGGCCCTTCGAGTGGTCAAACTCACAGAGACAGAAGATAGAGGGGTGGTTGCCAGGGGCTGGGGGCAGAAGCGAATGGGCAATTATCAAAAACAAACAAAAGCCACATCTCCTGTCTCTTCTCGTTTAACTGATGGGGAAGCTGAGGCCCAGCCAGGGGAAGGGACCTACACGGTGGGTGTCAGCTGTGTTCCCGGCTCTCTGCTCCTTCCCAAGGAAGCCCCGCCCCCACAGCCTGCTCAGCCTGGGGGCTGCACTGCCTCCGAACCAGACTCCAAGCTTCCAGCTGGTTCCCTGGCACACCGACCCGCTTAATTTTATTCGTCTGTTTCCAAAATAACTTTTCTTCTTTACTCTGGGTTTCATGTCTCCCAATTCTAAAGTGATACCTGTTCCCCGAGAGCAGGGAGTCATCTGTCCGGTTTGCCCCGTGTGCTCTGGGGGGCACTGCTCAGGCGGAATACATGAATCTTAGGAAACTGGGGAAAAACCGGAATGCTTCAAAAAAATAAAAAGAAATCGCTGGTGAATTCCCACCCTCTACAAGCTTTCATGTATCTTATTCTAGGGGCGCCTGGCTGGCTCAGTCAGCGGAATATGCAACTCTTGATCTCCGGGTCGTGAGTTTGAGCCCCACATTGGGCGTAGAGATGATTTAAAAATATACATTTATCTGGGGCGCCTGGTTGGTGCAGTCGGTTGAGCATCCGACTCTTGATTTCAAGTCAGGTCATGACCTCAGGGTCATGGGATCGAGCCCCATATCAGGCTCCTTGCTCAGTGCAGAGTCGGCTTGAGATTCTCTCTCCCTTTCCCTCTGTCTTTTCCCCCAACCCCAACTCACGCTCTCACTCTAAAAAAAAATAAAAGTTACAAAAATATATGCATATCTTATTCTGATCTATTTTAATGCTTAGACACTTTTTGAAAACCATCTGTGTTCACACTATATAAACAGCTTGCGTCCTGCCTTTCATATGTTACAGTCCACAGTGCGCACTTCTTGCCATCAAAACCACTTCTGAACAGCACGAAGCATGGCTCATCGGTGTGCGTCAGCCACTCAGAAGTCACCTTCGTGGCAAGGCTCCTGGGACCCCTGAGGCTACATGAGCTCTCCAACCACATCACTGTATTTTCCTCAGGGCGTTGTCATATATGAAATTCTCCTTTCCCTCATCTGTTCACTAGCGTATGTGGGCCTGCCTGTTACACTGTCCCTGGGGCAGGTTAAGCTCCAGGACACGAGGAACTAAGACACCCTAGTACCTGGCACGCGGGTCCCCTCAACAGACATCGATGGAGTGGGGGCCAGGCATAGTCCTGGGCCCTGAGAGTACACTGATACTGAAACGGACAAAACCCCTTGCCCTGATAGAGCTTACATTCTACTGGGGAAGGAATGAATGAATGAGCAAAATAATGAACAAATGATTGAATTCAACTACCTCCTGTTGTTGGACATTTAGGTCAGTGCCCCTGAAACTTTTCCCTGCGGCACCTTTAATGGGCTACAAGCAGGAAATGCCTTTAAATTCTCCTATTTTATCATTAAAATCAATGTAAAGCTTGCATTCTCATCAGGGTGACCACCTCATCCTGTTTTGCCAGGGACTTTTCTGGGGTTAAGCCCTGAAAGTCTGTGTCCCAGGAAAACCTTCAGCGTTGGGCAGACCGGGACAGTTGGTCACCCTTGTTCTATACCACCCTGTACCCATGATTTTTTTAAAAACAGCTTTATTGAAATACATACCATGTACCATACAAATCTACCTATTTTAAAAGGTACAACCCAGAGGTTTTCAGTACATTCACCAAGTGGTGCAATCACACCACCATCTCATTCCAGAACCTTTCAACACCCCAAAAAGAAACCTCAAACCCATGAGCAGCAGCTCCCATTCCCCACCCCCACACCCCGGGCCACCACGAAGCTACTTTACGTCTCTACGGACGTGCCTTCTCTGGACATTCCGTATCATGGGGCCATACACAGCGTGTGGCCTTTCGTAACCGACTTCTTTCACTTAACATCGTACTTTCAAGGTTCACCCATGCTGCAGTCGGGGACGGCATTTCCCTCTCTTTTATCACCCAATAATATTCCATTATGTGGCTAGATCGCTTTATTTACTGGTACCCCAGCTGATGGATACTTACCTTGCTTCCACTTTTTGGCTCTTAAGAGTAACGCTGCCATGAAGGCTCGTGAGCAAGTTGTTGTGTGGACAGGGGTTTCTGGTTCTCTTGAGTTGCTGGATCACACGGTGACTCTAGTTAGCAATCAGGAAACTGCCAAACTGTCTTCCAAGGTTCTGCCCCCTGTTACGGTACTGCCTTATCGTGAGGCAGGCCAGCCTTGTCCAAACGTGCCACTGTCTGTATTTTTAATTTGTGACTCCTTTGTGGTGTGAAGTGCCATATTTGTTACAACATAAAAATGTCATTTGAAATTACTTATCATCAAATAAAATCAACCCCCTTTGAATATGCCCGATGTCAGTTATGTGGCTCAGAGGACCCCAAGACACCTCCCAGTACCTGCGAGGACCAGGGCACCAGCCTGACGTGTGTGAATTAAAGTCACTTCCCAAGTTTTGATATCAGAAACAATGCTTTTTTGAGGATAATAAGTACTTTCCTTAATGCCCAGAGCCCAGTTACCCCAGCCCCCCAGCCACCTCCCCTCCAGCTACCCTCAGTTTGTTTCCTAGAGTTAAGAATCTTTTATGGCGTGTCTTTCTCTCTAATTCCATCTTATTTTATTTTTCCCTCCTTTCCCCTATGATCCTCTGTTTTGTTTCTTAAATTCCACATACGAGTGAAATCATATGATAATTGACTTTCTCTGATTGACTTAGTTTGCTTAGCATAATACCCTCTAGTTCTATCCATGTCATTTGCAAATGGCAAGATTTCATTCTTTTTGATGGCTGAGTAATATTCCATTACACACACACACACACACACACACACACACACACACACACACACATACATCGTCTTTATCCATTCATCTGTTGATGGACATCTGGGCTCTTCCCATAGTTTGGCTATTGTGGACATTGCTGCTATAAATATTGGGGTGCAGGTGCCCCTTTGGATCACTACATTTGTATCTTTGAGGTAAATACCCAGTAGTGCAATTGCTGGGTCATAGGGAAGCTTTCTTTTTAACTTTTTGAGGAACCTCCTTACTGTTTTCCAGAGTGGCTGCACCAGCTTGCATTCCCACCAACAGTGTAGGAGGGTTCCCCTTTCTCCGCACCCTCGCCAACATCCGTCGTTTCCTGACTTCCTTATTGTAGCCATTCTGACTGGTGTGAGGTGGTAGCTCATTGTGGTTTTGACTTGTATTTCCCCAGTGCCGATGATGTTGAACATTTTTTCATGTGTCTGTTGGCCATTTGTATGTCTTCTTCGCAGAAATGTCTGTTCTTATCTGCTGCCCATTTTTTCACTGGATTTTTTGTGTTTTGGGTGTTAAGTATGGTAAGTTCTTTATAGAGTTTGGATACTAGCCCTTGATCTGAGAAGACATTTGCAAACATCTTCTCCTGTTCTGTCGGCTGTCTTTCAGTTTTGTCGGCTGTTTCCTTTGCTGTGCAGAAGCTCTTTATCTTGACGAAGTCCCAATAGTTCATTTTTGCCTTTCTTTCCCTTGCCTTTGGAGACGTGTCTAGCAAGAAGTTGCTGCGGCCGAGGTCGAAGGGGTTGCTGCCTGTGTTCTCCTCTAGGATTTTGATGGATTCCTGTCTCACATTTAGGTCTTTCATCCATTTGGAGTCTAGTTTTGTGTATGGTGTAAGGAAATGGTCTAGTTTCATTCTTCTGCACGTGGTTGTCCAGTTATCCCAGCACCGTTTGTTGAAGAGATTGTCTTTTTTCCATCAGATATTCTTTCCTGCTTTGTTGAAGATTAGTTGACCATAGAGTTGAGGGTCCATTTGTGGGTTCTCTATTCTGTTCCGTTGATCTATGTGTCTGTTTTGTACCAGTACCACACTATCTTAATGATTACAGCTTTGTAATAGAACTTGAAGTCTGGGATTGTGAAGCCACTAAACTTGGTCTTCTTTTTCCACATTCCTTTGGCTCTTCAGGGTCTCTTCTGGTTCCATACAAAAAATTAGCTTTGTTTTAACTTGTTTCATTACTGGTGAAATTGAACCTTCTTCATATGTATTATTTATATTTTTCATATGTTTATTATCTGTATTTCTTATTGAAAAGAAAAATCTGGGGCACCTGGGTGGTTCAGTCGGTTAAGCATCTGCCTTTGGCTCAGGTCATGATCCTGGGGTCCTGGGATCGAGTCCTGCATTGGGATCCCTGCTCAGCAGGGAGTCTGCTTCTCCCTCTACCCTTCCCCCCCGCTCATGATCTCTCTCTCTCTCACTCTCTCTCTCAATAATAAAATCTTAAAAAAAAAAAAAAAGAAAAGAAAAGAAAAGAAGAATCTGGAAGTGCCTGGGTGACTCCGTTGGTTGAGCAGCTGACTCTTGGTTTTGGCTCAGCTCATGATCTCATGGGTCATGGGATGGAGCCCCAAGTCAGGCTCCACACAGAGTCCTTCACCCTCTCTCCTCCTGCTTTTGGCCCTGCGTGGGTATCACCTCGTCCTGAATGGCTCCCAGGCTCACTTGCCACCACACGTGTCTGGTGGAAGCTCTTGTTTGCAGGGCCAGCTCCACGGGCATGCGACCTCTGCAGAAGGACCCTGTTGTCAGGAGCCACCCCGCAACTGATTTAATGCTCTGCAGTCACTAATTTTGAAATTCTTTTCTTTCTTAAGCTTTATTTATTTGAGAGAGAGGGAGAGCACAAGAAGGAGGGGCAGAGGGAGAGGGAGAGAGAATCTCAAGCTGACTCCTCGCTGTGCGCAGAGCCTGAGTCGGGGCTCGATCCCAGGACCCCAAGATCATGACCTGTGGTGAAACCAAGGGCCAGACACTTAACCGACTGCACCACCCAGGAGCCCCTGTTATGAAGCTCTTTATAATTTTTTAACAAGGGATCTCATATTTTTAAGATTTTTATTGAGGATTTTATTTAAGATTTATTTATGGATTTGAAAGTGGGGAGAGAGAGGCAGATGGGAAGGGAGAGAGAATCTCAAGCAGACTCCCCGCTGTGCGCAGAGCCTAAGTCGGGCTTGATCCCAGTACCCCAAGATCATGACCTGAGCTGAAATCAAGAGTCAGACGCTTAACCGACTGCGCCAGCCAGGTGCCCCAGGATCTCACATTTTTATTTGTCACTGAGACCCGCCAACTCTATAGCTGGTCCCAATTGTTTGCCTTCTCCTTCCTGCACAGGATAATACACTCCTTTAAAAAATATATATTTATTTATTCAAGTAATCTCTACACCCAACGTGGGGCTCCAACTCCCGACCCCGAGATCAAGAGTCGTACATCTTCTGACTGAGCCAGCCAGGTGCCCCAAGATAATTACACTCCTTGACCTCAGGGTCTGTCCTACCCTCTCTGTGCCCCCAGTGCTTGGCAGAACCAGATGAATGAACGCCCAACATGTATGAATGAAATGAATGAATGAATGGATAGGAAGGAAGGGAGGCAGGGAGGGAGGAAGGGGAGAAAGGAAAAAGAAGGAATTCGTCTGTTACACCTTGTAGAATAAAGTAGGAGGCGTTTTCATGCAAACAGAAGTGGAAAGGGCATTCCAAGCATTCTAAGGGAACAGCATGAGCAAAGGCACTCATGGGTGAAAATTCCCCATGAGCAGAACCAGATGACCCGAGAAATGTGGTTTCACTGACCTCAGCTGAACCCCCAGGATTTAGGGGAAGTGGGAGAGGTGGAGGTGATACCTGCTGTCTGGCAGGAGCTGTTTCCCTGTCTGTAGGCAGAGAGAAAGCCCTGGAATCCAGAAGAGGGGGTGTTAATTAGAGCCCTCACAGGGGCCTCTCTGGTCACTGGGGGGTAGGAGAAATCAGTCCAGGAAGTTGAGGGAGGCCAATGGGACAGCTTGGCTCAGCGCCAGGCCTTCAAGGCTGGGCGATCTTCACGACTCCAATCAAAATACCTTTGCCACCACTGGGCCAGACCTCAGGTTCTCTGACTCACGGGTCAGCACCACCCGCCCAGCAGCCTATGAGCAAAAAAGCTTCTCTGGGCCTCAAGCCCCATGGTGGCCCCCTTCTCCTGGGAACTGGAGGTTACCAGTGTCCCCAAACCAATGAGAGTTTGAAAGAGGCCCCAGCAGTGAGTACCCAGCTGCCAGGCAGAGAGATAATGGGGTTTATGGGTCTAGGGCTTGGCCCTGCCTGGCTACAAACCCTCGAGGGGTTTATACTGCCAATCTGGGTCCCTCTAACTCCTCCCCAGCTCCCACCACCCTCTCTCCTTCATTCCCATCCTCCTGGCCACGGGGGCTTTCTTTCCAATGAGCTGGAGAAGTCACGCTCATTTCGTTCCAGGGCCTTCGCACTTGCTGTTCCGTGCCTGCGATGCTTGTCCCCCAGATCTAGCACGGCGGCTCCTGGTCATCAGGCAGGTCTCAGCTCAAACACCACCGCCTCACCAGTGAACCTGTAAGCGCCTTCCCCAGCTGGACGCGTAAGCAGCCCCTCTCAGCCTCATGACCTTGTGAAGGTTTCGGACTGCCTGGGCCAGCCTCCTAGGCCTACTATCTCCAAGCTTGGGCAAGTTCCCAAACCTCTCTGTGCCTCTATTTCCCCACCTATGAAGTGGGGATACCTGGGGGAACTTACATCATTATGTTGTTGGAGGGAGTGAATGGGACGACACGGGGTCTGGCACATAGTAGGTCTCCATAAATAACAGCCACGAGGACCATCACCGTCAGGCCCTTCCAGCTCCCGTCGAGAGAAGGCACTGGGTCTGCTTGCCCGTAGCTGCAACCGCAGGGCCTGAACTGTGCATGGCACCTATAAAAGGCGCCCCAGAAACATGTACCGAGGTAACCCATCTGCGTCTTTCTCTCCTGGTATTTTGCCCTTTTCCGAAGCTACCCCTCTGGCTACAAGCAGGTGGTCTGTGAGGCAGGTGAGAGCCTCCCCCGCCCCCCAGGATGGAATGGGAGGAAGGATGGAGCGAGTGGTGAATCCGTGGCCCCACGGAGGGCAGCCAGAGTCCAGAGGGGGGACCTGCCAGAATGACCCCAAACCGCAGGGCGACCCCCAGCTGAGCAGAACGGTTCTCGTGTCCTCCAGGACAACCTGGAAATGCAGAGAGACGTCAGCCATTCAAAGCCAAAGGGACAACGATGTCACCCAGGTGACGTGTGTGGACCCAGGACTGGGAAACACAAGGGCCCACCCAGGCCTTAGCTCTATGTCAGTTCATCTCCCACCCCAGTTGAGACAAAACTCACTGAGGAAAAAGAAAGTTCGATTTGCTCCACCCTTGGGTGCTGGCCGCCCATCACGCCTGGTGCCCAGCAGAACGTTACCTGACTGTTGCTCCCTGCTGATGTCTCTGCACCTCGGCTGCCGTCGGTAAGGTGGAGGTGGTTTTGCTCCCATCCCAGGACGCTAGCGCAGGCTTGAGTCGTGAGAAAAAGCTCCCGGGGACTTGCTGTGCCTCTCACTTACTCCTTCCAACAACTCTGAGGTAAGAGCTAATGTAATCCCTGTATGTTAACCAACTTGAATTTAAATAAAACCTGAAAAAAACCACAAAAAGAATGACTGTGATCTCTGCTTTACAGTTAAGGAAGCGGACGCACGAAGGCATGGGCGGCCTGGTCTGAGGTTGAGTCGCTGGTGTGACTGCCACCCACTGGGTCTAACCCCGGGCCCACCCCCTCCTCCCTGCAGACAAGGCAGAAACGCTGAGAACGCCCCTGTCGCCTAAACCACACACCTGGGCTGACAGGGGCGGGGGACGTCACCGGGCACAGCAGGGACGAGGCAGGGTGTGGCTCTGCACTGGTCAGCATGCCAGGGAGAGGTGACAGGCTGCGCCAGCCAGGGCTGTGGCTCAGCCCAGCCCGGCCCAGGAGGGCCTTCGGAAGGCGGTAGACCCAGCCCCGGGCCACATTTGGCTATCCATCTGACCGACGTCAGGTGGCCCGGGTCAAGTGCCAGTTCTGTCTCTGGCTCTCAGGATGACCTTGGCAAGTCCCTCTCCTCCTAGGACCTCGGTTGTGCCGTCTGGCCCCAGTACAGATGAACCAGGGCTCCGGGCTCAGTGAGCAGACCATGCTGTAGTGCCCCCTGGTGGACAAACTGGTGCATGCGCCGGTCAGCTCTAAAACCAGGACCCCCAGAATCGCCTCTCTTCACCCTGAGTGCATGTTGGGGACACCCTCAAGTTTCATTTCCAGGTCCCAAGAGGAGGAGGATGGTGCTGAGGAGATCTGGGGAGGCCAGGAGAATTCTCGGACGCTGGTTCTGCCCTCACTTGCCGTGTGAGTTTGTGCTCACCTTCCTGTCTCTAGGGCTGTTTCCCTGTCTCTAAGGAAATCCTGATCCGGGAGGAGTAAGATTTGGTTTCCATCCTTTGAATAAGCTGTGTGAGCTTAGGCAACTCCCTGCCCTTCTCTGGACCTTCTGACGGGACCAAAGGGCCTCAGGACCTCTCTGGCTCTGACATTCAGGGGTCCAAGTGGGAACTGTATTTAGGGAGATGAAGAGGAGGTGCAAGGGACCCCAAGGGGAGCTTCCTTGAGGGAAGGACTGCGTCCAAATCATCTCCCTGGGCGAATAGGAGCCCACATGGCATTGAATATATTCAGGGTTTTTTAACTTGACATATTTATGGAGAAATTACTCAGTTTCAGACCCTGCACTAGGCAGTCTACACAGTAACATACAACATCGACACAGTCCTTGCCCTTGAGGAAAATGTACAGCCTAGTCAAGGGTGCTGATTAGTAAGCAAACATTCACCTTCTTGTCTGAACAGGTAACAAGAGAAATAGGGACAAGTCCTGGCCATAGCACTGTTGGGAGATGAGATGGCAGGGGAGGGGTGACATGAGTAGGGTTTTGAAGAATGGAGAAGAGTATAACAGGCACTGCGTTCTTTTATTTTTTTAAGATTCTATCTGTTTATTTGTCAGAGACAGAGAGTGAGAGCGCACAAGCGGGGGGGGGAGGCAGCAGAGGGAGAGGGAGAAGCAGACTCCCCACTAAGCAGTGAGCCCAATGCGGGGACTCGATTCCGGGACCCTGAGATCATGACCCGAGCCGAAGGCAGACACTTAACTGACAGCCACGCAGGCGTCCCATTGCTGCATTCTTTTAAAATTAAACAATCCCTCCTGCCATAGGGGCTTGTGCAAAGATACCGATCTTCGGGCTAGCCCTGCCTTTCCCTGGGGAAGAGGGCCAGCGAGTTGTGATGGGGGCGAGAAAACCTAACCAATAAGCCGGGCTGTTCCTCTAGATGCCCGGGGTGAGAACTTGCAACCCTCGACCATGATGAGCTGTGTGAGTGTGAGACACAGGGTGGGGTGCGGAGATGGGCTGAGGCCAAGGGTCAGAGATGTTCACTGAGCAATTACTAATAAAAAAACGACAATCTCACATTTCAGTACGGAGGAATGAAAATGGCCACAATGGACCAGCCATGGGGATGGTATGTCCCGCCCTGAAATTTGCCCTTAAATCTCTTCCTTTCAAGTTTCTTCCTCTGCTCCAAGACACAAACCAGCTCAGACTTTTCCAGGGCAAATGGCTTCACCACGGTCCTTCCAGCCGTGGGGTCTCTCTTGTTGACAGCGTCCCATGGGATGCCTTAGGGTGGAGACATGTCCGCAGGCGCCAGAGCTGCCTTACCAGATCACAAGGGCCAGTTGCTGGAGGCTCAGGAATTTTGCTAATCGGTTTTTGGACAGTCATTGTTAAAATTTAAATTACCTACATTTACAATCAAATACATTAAAATAAAGATAATACTCAAAACTCTTTACTTCCTCGTGACTTTAGGACATTTTACCATTATCTAGTCTCCTGAGGTTGTCCACATCCGTGGTATGTAAGGGAAGCTTGACCGAACCTTGTGCTGCTTCCGCACGTCTCTTCCCAGCTCTGTGCTTAGTGATACCACATTGGTAACTTGAAATTGGCCGAGGCGGGAATACTTACCACCGGGGAACTGGAAACTCTACACATCAGGGCTTGTTTTGCTGTTTGGACTTTCTAGACGAAAGAAAGTGATGCACAAAATGTTACTAGCACAGACTGCACTGAAGGGCTGCCGCTCAAAGAGGTTTCAGCTCAATGAATACCTTCCTAGGAGAGTGAGATAAAAGTGAGACAGAGTGTCACAGTAGCTCGTGTATCAGGTTGAATAACAATAATTTATTGGGAAAAGAGTTAGTAGACTGAAATGCAAACCCACTGCAAATTTTGATTGAGTTGCAACCAGAGACGGACTAGAGATACAAGACTTTGGCAACAATTAACAAAAGCATTCTGTGAAATCAGTTGCCGATATGGAATGCACAGTCAAGAGTTCATGCAGCGTGTTGTTATTTGTAAACTGTGTGCTACGCATTCCTTGTATCAGTGAAATTTATAATAAGTGTACGTACATATATAATGCATGCCTTTGGAATTCTGAAGAACCAGCTGTCAAACACTGGCCAGCCCACCACGGAACAAATCCAAACCCAAACTTAATAAAGTCCTTTTCAAAGCAGATTTCCTCTTGCGCAAGACATGTGGTAGGTACGCCGGGAAGTGATTTCAGGGCGAAGAGACAGATGACCTCACGCTTCCATTGTGGACGCTTCCCTGACACAGGTAGCTCTGTGACTTTGAGGTCCGCCATTTTCAACAATGACAATAAAACCACCACATTCAGGGCCTTTGTGGTACTCCGTTTTCTTACATTTTCCATCTTAAGTGCCTCAAATAAGGCCATTTGACTACAAGTAACAGCAATTTCTCAGGCTCATTGAAACAAAGCAGGAATTACGCGAAGCGCCCAGTAGGGGAGGCCGAGTGCGAAACCTTCCCCCGACTTCCCCCTGCCCTTGCCTGTACACAGCTTCCCGCTGCTCTTCTCTTGTGCAAACAGCAGTGAGGGTAAAGGCTTTGCTTTACAGCCGGCAGGTTTACCTGCGCTTAGGTCAGGGACTGGCCCCAGCCCGTTGGGCCGACCCATAATCCCCAGAGGATCTGATTGGGCCGCATGGAGCAGGTAGGCACTCCCGGACCAATCCGCGTGGCCATGGGCGTGGAGCGGCGGGGGTCACACGAGGCAGCCTGGCCTCCGCGGGCAGTGCCACCGCGCGGGGAGGGGCAACTCTGCGGAGAAGGAGGGTGGGGCATGGGCCGGGCAGGCGCCCTGTGGCTCCGGTGTCAAAGGAGGTCACAGGTGAGGCCAGGCGATGCCCAGGACTCCCTGGCTGGGCGGATTTCTCCTTATTCCCATCGGTGAGAAAGTTTTCCGGGTAACAGGCCAGCACGTGCGCTGTCCACTCTCCCCCCACCTACACTGCTGTCACTGAAAAATGCCTCACTTACAGCATTGGGGCGCCTGGGTGGCTCGGTCGGGTAAGCCTCCCCCTCTTGGTTTCAGCTCAGGTCATGATCTCAGGGTCCTGGATCCAGCCCCCAGTCGAGGCTCCATGCTCAGCCTGGGGTCTGCTTTAGGTTCTCTCTCTCTCCCCCCCCACCCCGCCTCTTTCTCTTTCTAAAATAAATTGACACTTTCGTCTGTAAAGAGGTGACACAGGTGTATGTCTCGCCCTCAGACATCTTCTAAATCCTGAGATGTCCTACAAGACACTCCTCTCTGTTTCCGCAGTCTGGTGACCATCCTGCGGCTCCCAGGGCTGCCCATGGATCCCGGTCAACGTGTTGCTGCATCAAAATCACATTTTGCCTTCATTTCGAAAGAGGCCCTGAGCTCCCAGGGGTGGGCCCCTGGACCACCGGGTCCACACTCCTGGTACAGACCCACAGCAACAACCGACAGAGCAGACTCTCTGGAGCCGTTGGCCTGGGTTCAAATCCCGGCTTCCTTACCAGCTGTGAGACGTCAGACAAGTGACAACTTTTCTGTGCCTCAGTTTCCTCATTTGTCAATGGAGATAAATCACTGCCCCTACCACATATGGTTGTGACGAATGAATGAGTTTGTATTTATAGTGTTAGAATAGTGCCTAGCATGTGGTAAATGTTCATATCTTAAGTATTATTATTATTATTTGGGTATTATTAGCATTCCACTCTCAGCTGCACCCCTGCAGACCGGCATACAGAGCGGCTAGACGGGCTGGCACTGCCCTC
Source organism: Ursus americanus (assembly GCF_024610735.1). Lineage (NCBI taxonomy): Eukaryota > Metazoa > Chordata > Mammalia > Carnivora > Ursidae > Ursus > Ursus americanus. Next base: position 7,536,619 of record NC_142159.1, read on the forward strand.
TCTGTCATCCACTCCCAAGGCAGTAGGCAGGCTGGTGTGTGTAGGGGGAGGAGCTGTGTGGGGTAGAGGGCAGGAGAGAGCCGCAGCCCTGATAAGGGCCCTGCAGGTGGCGGGTCTGGCCCGTGGGAGAGGCCCTGGCTCAGGGAGAGGCTCCGGCGGCACAGGGGCTGGGGCAGTGGCGTGTCTGGGGTGTGAATGTTTGTCTGTGGGTGAGTGTGTCTCTGGCCGGATGTCTGTGGGACTATGGGTCCCCCAGGGAGTGATTTGAATGTACTGGATATGGGACCCACTTCAGGGATGTGCAGCCTGATAGTGCCTTCTGCTCGAAGGGCTCTGCTCTCGGTTTAATGCTTGGCTGTCACTGTCTTGGAAATTCTTAACAGGTTTTTTTCTTTTTAACAAGGGGCCCATATTTTCACTTTGCAGTGGGCCCACCAATTACCTAACCGGTCAAGGGTAGGGGATATGTGTGTACGTGTCCGGGTGTGTGTGAGGTCACACGGGGTTTTATGTGGATGTGTGTGCTTGCATGTCTGGGATGTGTCTTCCTCTGGATGGGGGACCAGAATGCTAGTCTCTGTGGGAATAACCTACCCCACCCCCCACCCAAGACACGGGAAAGCCTCTGGCCTCAGTTCCCCCTGCACTCCCAGCCTAACTTCACACCCCCACACCAGGACCCCACTGTCTCTGCAAAATCCTAACCCCACCGCGCCCTAGCCCTGCCCCTGTGGGAAGATGGGAAGAGTAACGAAATCACCAGTCCTGGGGAGAGAGCAGGGAGAGGAGAGGAAGCGGAACCCACCTGGCTGCATTCACGCTGTGCACCACAATCTCCACCAGGTGTCACTGTGACATCTCTGCGTGCCCCCACCCCCAGGGTCAGGGAGGTGTCAGTCTCCCCACTGCCCCGACGTGGCTATTTCCCTGCACCTCCTGACCAGGGCTTCCTGTAAGGAGAAGCTGACACGGGTAGTCACGAGTCCTGCTTCTGGTCCTGGCTCTGCCTCCAACCCATTCTGGGACTTTGGACAACTGGTTGCCATTCTTGGGCCTCAGTTTCCCCATCGTACACCAAAGAAGTTGTAACCCCTAAGTTCCCCTCCGCACTTGCATCCTACCTGACCCTCAGTATCAGCTCTGCTGTGACGGCCACTCCTGGCTCCGCACAAGGGGACCCTCGCCGGGGGTCCAGACCCCTGCCCCAGTCTCTGACTCCAGACACAGTCACTGACTCCTGGATGTGGGAGCATCTGGTCCCCTTAGACTGATGGAGATAGCGTAGCCCTGAGAAGGGACAACACACACCAACTTAGCAGCAGAGTCCAAGCTCCTGCCAACCCTGCCCCCATCCCTGCCCCCCCCCCCACGCCTCTGATGCTGTGCCCACCATCACGGCCTCTGAGCCACAAGCTTCTGGGTCTCTCTGGGGAAGCTCAGCACCTGCAGCCCCGTCTCCACCCACCCCCATCTTCCCTCCGGCCACAAATGAGAATGGGCCTGAGGACTTCCACATCATTGAGCTCATCCTTCATTGTTCCATTGGGGAAACTGAGACCCGGGTAGGTACAGTGGCTGCTCCAGATCACGTGGCTCCAGATCAGGGGCTTCCTGACCCAAGTCTCGTGGTTCCCCCTCAGTTCTCCTCGAGTCGGCTCTTCAAAGCCTGCTGAGCCTCCAGAGGCCTGGCACGGGAGGGCTCTCTCTGCGGCCCCTCCCTCTAGCCCAGGGACCCAAGGTGTGTTCGTGGGTGATGCCGGCTCCCAGGGATAGAAGGGCAACCTGGGGTGGGGCTCTGCCTGCTGTTTGCCACAGCTGTGGAACACCCATCCCCACCCCACCCCTGCAGCAAGAGCAGGCACAGGTGGGGCAGCCAGGCCCACCGAGGCCCAGAGATCCACTGGGCACTCTTCACACTGGCCCTATTGGCCCCCAGGTCCACACAAGCAGGGGCTAGGCCCCCTCTCAGCAGCCACCCGTGAACAGCTCCCTCTCATTTCTTGTATCTCTTAGACTTTCTCTAAACGTTTGCTTGACAACAGGACTTTCTGGTGTAAAAGTAGCTCACTTGCCCGCCCGCCCCTTGCCACCACCCCCCGCCCCCATTACTCAGATGTGGAGACTGCTTCAGAGGCCAAGGGATTTGTCCCAGGTCCCAGAGCAAGGCAGTGAGATGAGGGAGGCTTGCCTGGGGCCCAGCTGCATCTCCTTCCCCACAAGGCTGCCTTTCAGATCTTCCCCTAAGCAGGGCCAGGGGTGGGGGGTTGCTTCATGTAGGCCTGGAACTGGGGGCTCAGTCTGGGGTTTTCTGGGGGTACCTAGGTGCTGCCCTATGAAGGGGACAGAGAAATGCCTAAGGCGCACTGCCCTCAGGAATCTCCCCCTCTGGGCCTCACTATGGGGCATTCGCTTCAAAGGGAACTCTAGACACCTCACCCCTCACTTTAAGCTCCTCACCTTCCCTCAGTCTTATCACGCTGCCTTTCCCCTGAAGTTGCTCTATCTACCCCCCAACCTTCTGGGCTCTTCTCCTCCCCCTCCCACATTAGCTCTCTGGCCCCACCTGTCTTACAGCAGCAGTAGCCTGGAAAGATGAACACGGGCCAAATGAGGGAGAAGGTAGGACAGGTAAATGGCTTAGCAGGACGGAGCTACAATGCTCCCCCTTCCTGGGAGGGGTCACGTGGTCACCTTCCATGACCCAACCCTCCTGGGCATTTAGCCCTGCAGGTGCAGCCCAATTTCAGAGCCAGGACTAAAGTCTAATCTCCACAGCCATGTGGCCGGAAGCAGGGATAAGTGATCTCCCCCTTTGGGGGGGGAGACCCTGGTCCAGAGTGGGGTGATGGTGGCTGGAGGCCCCAGGGTCACAGAACAGCTATGAGTCTGAGCCCTGCTTCAAGCACCCTTGACTCAAATCTAACCACCTCCTCCTGGTTCTGGGGGACCTGTTGTCCTACGAGGAGCTCGGGGCTGGGCTGCCTCTGAAACTTCTGAGTCCAAGGGGTAGCTCTTCTTGGGCCACCTGTTGGTGAATTCCCTCCAAAACCAACCTTTCTGTTCCCGGGGTCCCCAGGCCCTGCTCCCAGAATATCTGCCTCAGCTAAACCATTGATGTCAGGGATGGAGGGTGGATAGTCCCAGCTGCCCCAGCCATATAGCAGCCCCTACATGGGCACTTTGGCTCTCCCGGGGCACTCGGGCAGAACCTGTCCCCAGAACATCCCTTTCTTTCAGAAATTGAGGACAGCTCCAGACCTCACTATGTACCAGGCTCTACTCTAAGACTTGGCACGTTAGCTCACTGTACCTCGACCAGGTGACAGGGGCACAGAGAGGGTATGTAATCTGCCCACGAAGCTGGTAAGTTGTAAGGTGGGACTTTAGCTCAGGAAACCTGATTTCAGAGAGAGACTTTCAACCACTGTGTCAGGGACCTCCCATCCCCTGATGGCCATCCTCTCCGTTTTCCAGACTTGTAGGCAAGCCAGAATAATGACCATGTTTCCCCGTCTCGCTTGCAGCTACATGTGGCCCTGGGCCTAATTTCTGGCTGAGAGAGATGTGTGAGCTTCCAGGTCATGTCTTTAATTAGGAGAGGTGGGTCTGGGGCGCCTGGGTAGCGCAGTCGTTAAAGCGTCTGCCTTTGGCTCAGGGCGTGATCCCGGGGCTCAGGGATCGAGTCCCATATCAGGCTCCTCCGCTGGGAGCCTGCTTCTTCCTCTCTCACTCGCCTGCTGTGTTCCCTCTCTCGCTGGCTGTCTCTCTGTCACATAAATAAATAAAAAATCTTTAAAAAAAAAAAAAAAAGGAGAGGTGGGTCCACCCTCCTTTCCCTTGCCTGCTGGCTGCTGGCATAGGTGAGAGCCTGGGACAGCTGCCACAGACTCCTAGCTGACCAGTGCCCAGTCCGGCCCCCACACGACAACCAGAGAACTCTTAGCATAATCCAAGTCAGATCTTCATGCTCCCCTGCCCAAGCCCTCAATGACTCCCCATGGCCTTTGGAAGAAAGGCCAGCCTCCTTGATGGTGGGCAAGGCCTTTTCCTGTCTGGCCCGAAACTATCTTCCCACCTTATCACTTGCCACTTTTATCCTCTGCCCTCAGCCCAGATCAATCACCAGGAAAATCTCATCCTTCCTTAACTATCTCTTCTTCCTCTGCCTTCCCAATTTCTCACCCCACACCTGGCAGACTCCTATGTAACCTTCAAGAGTCAGTCCAAAGGGTACCTCCCACGTGAAGTCTTTCCTGACTGTCGTAGCAGAGTGGGCGGCTCCGTCCTCTGGTCTGCAGTCCATGTGAAGTCTGCAGGGGGGACAATGATAGCCTTTCTGTATTGTCATCACCTCTAGACACATTCACCTCTCCCCTCTCTCTGTAAGGGTGGGAACCAAGTTTAGGCCATCTGCTGGTTTTCAGTACCTAGCACAGGTCCAGGCACCAAGCCCGTGGCAGTCAAGTTCAATGAGAGAAAGAGGAAGACAGAGAATATCTGTGTGTACATGTCCTGAGCTGGCTGGAGGCCCAGGCCAAGGAGACAGGGAGGGCATTTAGAAATAGCCACATCCCTGGGTCCAGACCAGGCTTGATCCCCAGATAAACTGACCTTGGGGGAGATGGGGGGGTGGGTGGAGACCAAGGGCTATGACTCAGGAAGCCCTACTGACCTCTGGGGTCTGCTAGCCAAGGCAGATGGGCCCTGCCTGTAAGTGGACAGTCCTGGCACTTGCACCTCAGTCACCCTCAGTGACCAGTGAGTATTTCAGGCTAGGGCTGAGCATCACCTGCTTCCTTGGCCCCACAGCTTGTAGGGCAAAGGGGAGCCTGCCAGCCTACCCACTGAGGAAGCGACAAGATTGGAGCAGGGATGCTGGGAGACTCTGTCCTCTCCTGGTTCTTGCCCCACCTCACCCTCTTCCCCACTTGGAAGTTCCCTTCCTGAACCAAGTGCCAAAGCTTGAAGGACTAAAGGGCTCATCTGCCCAACCTCCTGCCATGAAACAGGGGTCACTGAAAGGAAGAGACTGGCCCAAGGTCACAGAGCAAAGATTACCACGGGGAAGGGCAGTGTGGAATAGTGGTAGGCTCTACAAGATCTGGGCTCAGGGTCCTGGGTCCAAATCCTGGCTCTCATCTCTAAATGGGGAATGGGAACAAAAGTGCCTGCATTAGTGGGTTACGGTCAGAATTAGAAGTGTTAAAGGCTGGAAGCTGCTGAACCCAGTGTCCAGCACGTCATAAGACAGCAATCATTGTCTGCACCACACTGCAGTGGTGTCCAGGTCAGTGTGAAGGCTCCTACCCCCACGATCTCATGGGCTCCTTCCTCCAACCCTGAAAGGTAGGCATTACTACCTCCATCATGCAGAAAAGGAAAGAGGCATGGAGAGACTGACTGGTCAAGTTCACACAGCTGGTATCACGTGTCCCAAATGCCCTGTCAGTGGTCTTTCCACCTCCTCCTCCTGGCTCCTGACAGCTCATCCAGTGACTCGTCAAGTGGACAGAGTGACCATGCGTAAGCCCGTCTTTGGTTCCTGATGCTCCCCTGGGCTCTCCTTACCCCGGCACTGAACCACCCCATTGCTCATCTGACATCAAACCCCCCTGACTCTGGTCCCAGCCTTCTAATCTCTTGGTTTTCTCACCTCCCACCTCTAGGAGGGCAACGCTCTCACCATAGGCTCCAGTCCTGGTCCTCCCCAAGTCCACCCAGTTCTTCCCGTTAACAGCGCCTTCCTTTTCCTATCTGGTGTCTTTGTTTACCACAGAGCCCACAGATGCTGCCCCCACCCCACTCCCCCACGGCTCCAGCCAACCCCAAGATCCCAGGTCCAAGAAAAAAAAAAAAGCCAAAGCCAGCCTGACAGCCTTGTCTGTGTACCTGCTTTCTGGAGCACACCTGGCCCCAGACTCCCGAGTCCAAGATCCATTCTCTGCCAGGCCCCCTGCCAGGGCTTGCCACCCAGCTCTCCTCACCTAAGGACACACAGTGGTCACCTGTCCACACCAGCTAGGCTCATCAGGTCTCCTGGAGCTGCCTGACTCTTTCCAGAACCTTGAGCAAGCTGTTCCTGAATGAAGGATGCTCTGGGGAGTGACCATTGAACAAACCATCTGTTGGGTGCCAGGTCACATGGCGCCTGAACACGCCCCAGACCTCAGGGTGGAGTGAGGTGCTGTTTCGTGAGCATTAGTTTTCCCCTTCTAATTATACTGCATTTAATCTAATATTAGCTGTACTTCCGCAGAGGCAATTTTTCATTTGAGAGAGGAGCAGTGGGGAAGGAGCCAGGGGCAGCCCCAAGTCTGGGATCTGGTTTGATTACTTCCTGGGCTGGAGCTGTCCCTAAAGAGAGTTACTGTAGGGGCACCTGGCTGGCTCAGTCGGTAGAGCATGCAACTCTTGATCTTGGGGTCGTGAGTTCAAGCCCCACGCTAGGGGTAGAACTTACTTAAAATAGTACTCCTCCTCTTCCTCCCCCTCCTCCTACTAATAATTTAAAAATAAACAAAGAGAGCTACAGTTGCAATTCTGGCTACACCTATGTGCCCAGAAGGGCAGTTCTCACGTGGGAGCACTTGGAGCCCCACCACCAACTGAAAATGAGCCAGTCTCGTGACCCTCAGGGACGGCGTGAAAAGGAGGATACAAGACAGGATACTTCGGCAGGAGAAAAGAGTCCTAGGAAACCAGGGCCAGGGGCAAAATTTTCAGAGAACACTGAAGAGGACAAGTGGTTTTCTTTGCTCTAGAGAGACTGTCTGTCCACTCCCTAGATCCATTCCAGGCTCTGTACTAGGCTCTGTGGACATGGCAGCCAGCCACACCAACTGGGTCCCAGCCATCGCAGGGCTTCCGGTGTAATAGGAAAGGCAGACTCGGAGCCGAGGGGACCGCATGAAAGCAGGGCCAGTGCTCTAATAGGGAAGATGGGGCTTCTGAAGCTGAAGAGTCAGCAGGAGTAACTAAAGGAGTAGTGGCTACGGAGGAAGAGTACTCTAGGCGAACACAAGAGGCAAACAGGACCCCGCTTGAGATACAAAAGGGCAGAGTGGCTGCAGGGAGGAGGGCTTACAGAGGCAGGCGGGGCCGGGGCCAGAGCCCCGGGGCTGTGGAGGGTAGAAGAGAAACAATTAACCTTTGTACTGCATTCCCAAGCTTATCCTACCTTATCTTCTCAGAGTCCTTGGGAGGCTGGCTGGGTGGGAATTGTGATGTGCTTTTTTTCAGATAAAGAAATATGGACCCAGAGAAACAGTGACTTGCCCAAGGTCACACAGCTGGTCTGTAAGGTGTAGGATTGCAAGCCAAGTGAGTCTCACTCCAGAGCCCCTAAAGCTAGAGAGGAGATAGATTCACTCACTCATTCACTCATTCATTCATTCAATAATCCATATACTCATTCGTTCATCCAATATTCCATATACTAGTTCATTCATTCGCTCGTTCATTTATTCATTCATTCATTCGTTCATTCAATATTTATTCATTTATGCCTACTATCTGACAGCCACTATTCCTGGAACAGGATTTCAGTAATAAATTTGACTAATGAAACAGATGGAGCAAGGTGGAACAGTTTGACCTTTACTCTGCCAGCAGGGAGGACAGCTGGTTTCTGGGAAAGCAAAGGTGCCTGCCCCACCACTCTAAGCTGGCCCCTCTCCTCCCTGTGCAGAGAGGGCCATTGTTCTCCTTCCAGGGAGCATGTGCCACAGGCAGCAGCTTCTCAGAAGCAAACTGGTGTTGAGTAAATCCCTATCTTTTAAAACCATCATTTGTTCCCTCAGCCTCGGAGTAGCTAGAACTCTTGGGGAACGAGGAAGTGATTTCCTAGTGGCAGAAAGAACACCACATTCCTGCCACAGTGGCTGCAATCCCCCTACACAGTGAGCTCAGGGAGGGCAGGGGCTGTGGCTCCCCCCTGGATCCCCACTGAGCCCAGCACAGTGTCTGGGCACAGGAGGTGCTCAGTTAAGATTGGTAAAATGGAGGGGCGCCTGGGTGGCACAGCGGTTAAGCGTCTGCCTTGGGCTCAGGGCGTGATCCCGGCGTTATGGGATCGAGCCCCACGTCAGGCTCCTCCACTAGGAGCCTGCTTCTTCCTCCCCCACTCCCCCTGCTTGTGTTCCCTCTCTCGCTGGCTGTCTCTATCTCTGTCTAATAAATAAAAATAAAAATCTTAAAAAAAAAAAAAGATTGGTAAAATGGATGGATTATTTAAAGAGAGAGAAAGGGAGAGATGTGGAAATTTCTCTGGGTCTCTGAAGACACTCAATGACCTAAGTGAGGAGACAGACTTGGATCCTTTGCTATTGGTTCAATGTCTCAAAGAGCCTTAGCTCATTCATGTGTATCTGTGGGACAACTGCCCTGGGAAGACCCAGAGGGAGAAAGGAATCACCCTTCAGTGAGTATTCATGTGTGTTAGGCTTCCATATGTTAGCTCTTTTAATCCTCATGTCAACCCTGAGAGTAGGTGACCGTCCTCCATTTGGGAGGAAAGGAGAGGAAGGGGAAGGCACTGGCTCCTAGTCTCTAGCTAGTAAGTGGCTAGTGAGTATACAGATTATTGAATGAATGAATGAGTGAGTATATGGAATACTGAATGAATAGATGAATGAGTCAATCAGTGAGTGAATCTATCTCCTCTCAAGCTTTAGGAGCTCTGGAGTGAGACTCACTTGGTTTGGGATGTAGAACCAGGCTTCTTTCCAAAGATGCTGCTTCTGAACCCATCATGAAGCCGGGGAGGGTGTGGAGGGTGCAGAGAGAAGGGTTAAGAACTTGATTCCACGGCAGAGAGCTGCACCACCGTTACCATCCAAAGAAAAAATTCCCAGTTGCAGGTACTGGGGGTGGAGTGGCATGGGGGCAGTCAGCATCCACAGACTTAGGCCCTGAAGGGGCGGGGGGGGGGGTGTGTCTCTATGTCCCTGGGTCAGTGGAGGCTCCAGCTCAGCCTCTTTGGCCTCTACCTTCCACAGTTCTCCCCATGCCAGCAGTGTAGCCCCTATTGGAGGCGTCCAGATGGCAGGGAGGGTCCAGAGAAGAGCTGGAGATGCTGAGTAGGCCTCCCCGAGCTCCCCCCCCCCGCCCCGCCCCATGGCCCCATGGATCACCCGGTGCGGCTGGCCCCTCTCATTGGCTCGCTCATGGTTACTCAGCTCTCCTCTTCTCCATCTTCCCAGCCTGTGGTTGCCGTGGAAACACAGAACAGTGACATCACCGCAGGGCTAGGGCTGGGGAGATGCTGCTCTTGGCAGGGACTGGTCCTGCTGCCTGCCAGATGTTGTACTCACAGCTGGATCTGCCAAAGGCAGGGAAAGGGAAGGGCTCGAGTTCCCTACCCTTGCCCCTCATTCCCCAAAGGTGGTGAGTAGAACAGGGCAAGGAGGATGCAGGTAGTGAGAGGGATGAGAAGCTGTGCACACTTGGGAGGGAGAAGAATGAAAGCCCAGGGCAAAGAAGATAGGGTGTGGCTTAGGAGTCAACTTCGGTGACCCTGGTCTGGGCATGGGGGGGGGGGGCGGGTAAGGTAGCAAGGCTAGTGGGTCTCGGCTTTGTCTCCATGCTGCTCAGCCAAGGCAGGGCCCGAGAGAGGGGTCAAAAGGACTTGCTGGCAGTGTCCCCCTTGACCCATCCCGAAGATTTCTGCAGCCCCTTCCTCACCGTGGCAGCGGGTTCTATGTAATCTTGTCTTGAAGTAAGAAAATTGAGGTTTAGAGAAGCCAAGCAACCTGCTGTGGGGGGCCCAGCAGGTGAGGGGCAGGGCTGAGAGCAGGTTTGAGACTCCTGCACTGTCCGTGGATAATAGGAACGGTAACAGCAGCGGTGGCGAGCATGAGGTCTTCCATACTCAGCACTTGAACCCCAAACACCTCCAAGGGGTAAATACTGTCATTACCTCCATTTTTACAATGGCTTAAGTGAATCGCCCACGGCCACACAGCGAGTACCGCAGGGAATCAGAACTGGCACACAGATACCTGCCCACAGCTACCTGCCCCAGCCCCAGCTCTCCCCGGCGGCATCATGAGGACCATGGAGGGAGACAGCTCTGGCCCCTGGGTCTCCAGCTACTCAGTCCTTGAGAGAGGAGGTTCAGTGTCTAAAGTTTGTGACCTTGACTTAGAAACCATCCCACTCTCTCCCCTCCCCTCTCCTGCACCTGCTCCGGCAATGAGGTCAGCAGGGCTCCATGCCCAGCCCTAAGGCCTGTCCCTGCAGCTTTGGCAGAAATAGGTCCCTGTCTTCTGGCAAGTGGACCTGCCCCAAAGAACCAGGACCTGGGGCAAGAGAGGGCTCTTCCTCCCTGGCTTCTTCCCAGAAAGTCAGAGGTAGGGACAGCTGTTTTCCACTTCCACACGGAGAAACAGAGGCCCAGAAAGGCGGGTCGGCAGGTAATGAGCTGACCGGACCCCAGGGCTGGTGTGCCCGTGACTCCTAGATTCACCGCTACCCCCAACCGTGGTCGTCTGCTGGCTGAGGTTCCGTGGGGCACCACACCCTTATGCAGAGCCTCCTATCTGTTAGGCGTTCGCTTACCCCTCACTTCCTCTGGGAAGTCTCCCCTCAGAATCACACCAGTTTTGTGTCTGTCTACCCAAAAGTGATCGATGTGAGTATGTTGTCCCTCATGGTTGTCTCTCCCTAACCTAGCCCAAGGCCTGGCCAAAAAGTAGCCGCTTTAACAACTGCTGGATTAAGAAATGAATGGGCTCCTCCAAGCTTCAGTTTGCTCATCGGTAAAACAGGAGTAATGATAAAACCTACTTCGCGGACTTTGTTGTGAAAGTTCAATGCGAAAATGCACTTAAAGCCCTCGGCATGAAGTAAATATCAATACCAGGTGACCTTACTATTAAAAGCGCTTTGTAAAGTGGGAACCGCACGGGAGCTCTTTCAGGCAGGTGAGTGACGGTCTGTGGAAGTGCAAGCAGCTTGCCGGCGTGCAGAGGTCAGAGAAGGGCGGCAGGTGGAGAGCTGCCCCGGGGCCTGTAATCGCAGGCTGGAGGGCCAGGATTTCTGAAGGAGGGGAGGAGGGAAATGACCTGATGAAATGCTCAGAGCCCCGCGTAGAGGTCAAAGGAGCCCTAAGCGTTGGCAAGGTGGACGGGGAGGGGCACTGCGGGGCGGAGAGGCGGGCGCAGGAGACATTCCACACGGAGGGGCGAGCACGTGCGGGGCGGCAAGGGCACGGCGGCGGGATGGGTCACGCTCTCGCCCCAAGCAGGCAGAGGGAGGGCACAGGGGCAGCTTAGCCGCCCACGGTGCCCCTGGTGACTCTTCCCGCCACCAGCGAGTGGGGAGTGGCGGGAGAGCGCGGCTTCCAGGGCCACCTAGACCAGCTTGCAATCTGGGCTCCAATGAACCCTCGCCTTATTTCCGGCGACCTTTTAAGTGCCCCGCTGAGCCTTGGACTCCTCACCTGCAAAATGAGTACCAAGATGCCTGAGCCACGAAGAGTCAGCCAGAGCTCTCCCGGCGCGGGCATTAGCCCAAGGGCGTTTCCTTTCTCCTCTAGTCTCTCATCTCTGCTCTAACCCCAAGCTCGGGTACGCTGGGGGACGAAGATGTCGGTGGCGTGCGCCCCGCCTCGCGGGCACTGTGCCCCGCCTCGCGGGCACTGTGCCCCCAGTTGCTTCCTTCTCAGATGGCGAAGAGCGCCTTGAGGCCAGAGAAGGGAGCAGGTCCTGCCAGCGCGGGGCAGGGACTCGGAGGCCGGGCCCCCTCGCTGACGCAGGCGTGCCGGGCGCCACTGGCTGCCCCCTCCCCCTCTGCGGGTCGGGGGATGGGCTGCCAGCTCCGGGCGGGTGAGCGCCAGCCGGAGGCTTCCTATTTCGGGAGCTGGGGGGTGTGGGCCACGCCTCACCACGTGATGCAAGGGCTATTTAAAGCGGCAGCGCGGGCTAGGAACCGTGGGTCCCGGAGTCCTTGCACGCCTCTTCTGTCGCCTCTGCTTTCTCGGCCTAGCCCAGCCTCACCATGGTGGACGCTTTCGTGGGCACCTGGAAGCTAGTGGACAGCAAGAATTTCGATGACTACATGAAGTCAATTGGTGAGCGCGACTCGGGATGCTGGGCTGGAGAGGGCCTGGCCGCGTGCGCAGTCCTGCACAACGTTCGGGCGCTGGCTAGTACCCTCGCACGCCTGCTGCATCCCTCTTGCTCAAGGTTGGGGAGCAGGGGGACGCGGAGAAGGGGGCAGCCTGGCCTAGGGCACGCGAGGCCTGTGGGAAGGCGGCTTTCTGGTCTGAACCCGGCTAGAGGGATTCCCAGGTAGGGAGACGCAAGGAGGTAAGATGTGCCGGTCGATGTTGGGGCACGGAGGTGCTTTCGAGGAAGGGGGGTATACACAGCATCTGGAGAGAGGTGGGTTTGTATAAAAAGAGAGCATCCATCCCAGAAGGTGGGAGACTAGCTGGAGGAGGAAAATGCAGGGACATGGGTGGTTTAGGGATTGGAAAGTGTGAATACAGAAAGGGAATGGGGCGGATGGGGAGTGTACTATGCTGTAAAGAAGCAAACTCCTTGGAGGAGGGAGATGGGAAGAGAGGGGAACAGCTGGTGAATGGGAAATGAGGAGAAGGCAAGATAGGGGCCCTGCACAGATAGCAACAACCCCGGCCCCTCCATGCTGAACTAGAGAAAGATGGTTGCTGGAGGATGCCCTCCCTCTCACCATGCGGTCTCTGACCTTGTCCTGCAGTGGTGTGTAACCAGGCTTTAATCACTGTCAGTGAGCCTAGTGGTAGGGCGGGGCAAGAGGACCCATCACCTGCTGGCTCAGACACTTGTTGGGGAGGGGTCTGGTGGGGAAAACCACTGGACTTTGGAGGTGCAGCAGGGTCCTGGAGCAAGGCCAAGATCTGTTAAAGGCAGGGAGGGTCTTTGGTCTAGGAGGGTGTGATAGTTGGGATGGGGAAGAATAAAGATGCAGTCTTTATGCCTAAGGTCCTTGGAGATCCCCCATGCCTTGCCCAGTTTGACAGATGGGGAGATTGAGACCCAGAGAGAGTAGAAACTGGTCAGATCAATCTCATAGCAGAGCTGATACGATAACCTAGATTTCTAGATGCACAACCCAGAATAGTTTACACTATGAACCCCCGGGGGTGGGAGTGGTAGGAACTGCTTAGCTAATGGTTGACCTCAGCCCTTCCCCTCCTAGGATAGGCTTAGATGGAAAAGGTGGATACCCTTTCTCTTAAATCCCCAGCTATGAGATTATCCTAGTCACCCAGGCTGGGACAGGGAAACCAGAATATTGTTCAAAGCTGAGCTACATTCCATGCTTTCCTACCAGGGAGAGGGGGCTGATTCTGGCAGATACCCAAATACGGGGTGGAGGACCCACCTTTCCCCTCTGTTCCTAACCCTTTCCTAAAATAGGGACTGTAAGTGTTGGCTCTTGAGGCTAAAGCTCTCATGCCCCACCATAATATGCTGGGTACTATGCCCACTGACTCTAGGAAAGAAGCCAATCTTGGAGCAGTGGGCCCTGGGCAGCTGTTGGGAAGTTGGGATGCCCAGAGTTAGCCCCTCCTCCCAAGCCTCCCATAGCAGACATTCCAGCTGAAGATCTTGTGTCCCTGAAGTGAGCTGCAACATCCTTACCACACTTGTTCCCTTATTTTGCCCCAAATAAGGGGCAAATTTGGGCTACAGGGCTGAGAATCTATCCAGTCTGCTTTTCTCCATACACAGCTGGAAAGATGAGAGGTCCATGGAGGAGAAAAGACCGTCCTCAGCTCTCTGTAAATAGCCTCCGCTTCATTTCTAAGTAGAACCCAGCTCTTTCTGAGCCTCCAATTCATCAGCCCCATTTTCGGTCTCAGTTTCTCTTGGCTCAGTCCCCCAATCACCCCACAGTTGTTTCCTTTCTCAAACACACCACACCTCTGGGTAGGTCCTAAACAAACAGAGCTCCTTGTATGGTGACAAGGCCCTGCTCGCTTCTGGGGAGTGGGATCAGCCTGACTCACTCTGACAGCAGGGGCTAAGGCCAAGTCCCTTACTGGCCAGGCAGGGCAGAAGTTGCCCTCGTCCCTCTAGTTCTAGACCAAGGGTCCTCAGGGGGCAGACAGACCCAGCCTAGTTAGTACCTGTGATCACAGGCACACCTGCAGGCCTCAGTGCCAGGAGGAAGTTCCTGCCCGGAGAATGGCCCAGGAGAAAGAATGAACGGGTTTTGGAGCCTAGATTCGTATCCCGGTCCATCACGCACTCTTTGACTTTGGGCAAGTCACTTCCCTCCAAGCCTAATTTGTGAAGTGGGGATAATTAACCCTACTGTTCAGGGCTGTTATAGGTTATGAGCATTAAGTGAAAAAACCCATACAGGCCACGGGCTAAGTATCTCGCTTCCAGCAAACGCAGTGTAGCTGGCACACCACCTCCCCACACTGGGCTGCTCCAACCTCACCTCTGCTCTGCAAGACAGCTCACCACTGCTGCTGGGGGCAGAAGGGCAGGCAGTTGTGATGGGAGGTTGGAGGCAGAAGGCCAGATCTCAGGGAAGCTATAACCTGAAGGGGTTAAGGCTTGGCTGGAGTTCTTTTGTTTCACACTGTTGCAGGACACTCAGGGAAGGCTTTGCCCAGCACCCAGGGAAGCCATGCTTTAGTCCGAGGGGGTCCCCATAGGGCCTCAGACCAGGAGCCAGGAGATCTGGATTTGAGTCCTGACTGCACTAGCACTCAGGCCTCTTCTAAATCTGTACCCTGAGACACACACTCCCTTCTGCCTACCTCCTACCTAGGTCACGGAGAAGAGGGTTTGAAAATATTTTGCTGCCATTCATGGGGGAGAAGTGCACCACTGTTTAAGGGCAAAAACTTCCAAAGGTAGGAAATGCCTGTCCCTCAGGCTTTGGAAGGCAAAGTCCACATTTCTCTTCTTTCCTCAGCCTGTGGCTAGAAAGCTGCTCAGGTGCCCTGGAAGGGAGCCCTGTGCTCCAGCCTCGGGAGACAGTATAGTCGAGCAGTTACGTGAGCTCTTCAGTCAGCCGGTTCTGGGTTCGAATTCCAGACCTGCGACCCTGGGCTTGAACCCTCAGTTTGTGCATCTGTGAAGTGGAGATAATAGCATCATGCTATAGAGATGCTATTAACTCCACAGGGAGATAGGAAGGGCTGAACACGATAACACACGTTCAGGTCTCACCACACAGAAAGTAGCTTGTTCTAATCTCAGATCTGCTACGACTTGCTGTGGCATGCCTGTCCCTTAAACTTCTCATCTGCCCAGTGAAATCAGGTGTCGCTTCACTGCACAGAACTAACAAGAAAACTGAATTTGAAAAACAGCCAGAGTCTCTGAGAGTTCTACTCCTCTTCCCTCTGCCCAAATCCAGGCCTGAGAGTTGTTCATTGAGGTCCTTGTACCCTGCCTTTCCACTCCACTCATGCTCCTAACCTTCCCCCTGCCCTTAGGTGTGGGTTTTGCTACCAGGCAGGTGGCCAACATGACCAAGCCTACCACAGTCATCGAAATGAATGGGGACACTATCATCATAAAAACACACAGCACCTTCAAGAACACAGAGATCAGCTTCAAGCTAGGGGTGGAGTTCGATGAGACAACAGCAGATGACAGGAAGGTCAAGGTGAGTCATAAAAGGGGGTCTGGGGATTAGAGATCTTGAAACTTGGCACCCTATTATTGTACCCTGAGGGGCAGGTGATTTGGGGGGATTGAAATGAAACAGGTGCAGAAAGCCTGTGCAGTGCGGGGATGTCCCAGGTGCTAGGAGCACGCCAGCCCTGTCCTCATGCTTTCCTCCCTCCCTCCATGGGGAGTATCCGGCGCCTCTGGGAGTGGGCAGCACAGAGCCAGGGTGTTCTTCTGACCTCGGTGTCGACTCCAGCTCCAGCTGGGTGACGTTGTGCATGGCATGCAAGAGCTCTGGGTTTCTTTCCAATCCATAGACGGGAGAGTTATGTGGCCATGGCTGTGACCTCAGTACTTTAGGAACAATGCCCAGGAGAATTCAGAGCTCTTCCCTGAGTGAGCAGGTCATTCTGGCCTCCAGCAGCAAAGGAGGCAGCTAGGCACAAAAGTTGGAGACCTACTCAGATGCCTGAGGAACTAGTTCTAATTCTGCCAGCCCACAGGCAGGAACAGCTATGTTCTGGATAGGGCATCGCCTAAGGTGTTTGTACGTTTTCTCACCAAGCCTTAGCCCCTCTCCTCCCAAGGAGGGAGGGAACAACTACCTCCAGTCTCAGGGCTTGTCACCACTGTGTGGTGGCTCTGTCTTTGCTGCTTGCCTCAGGCCTCCCAGCCCCTAGGCCAGGCATGTCAGAGACAGAACTAAGGGACTTTGACCTCTAAAGGGGGTCCCTATAGCAGTATCCTCCGGCTGACCCTATCAGTTTGCCCCTCAGCTGTTTCTGCTTCCTCACAACTGCCCCAGGAAAGACAGGATAGGGTCTGGTCTCCTTGTGGAGGAAGCTGGCAGCATAGCTGGGATGGTGCCCAAAGATGTCATCCTACCTTAGAGAGAGGTGGCTGGCCTGTCATATGCGTCTGCCTCCTTGCCTAGCCCACCTTTTTGAGGGACAAGAACCCTAATTAAACACAGTGCTCTGGGATGCCCTAAGCTAAAAATAATCTGTTCTAAGTAGGCAAAAGGCTTGGGGGATGGGCATGAGGAGTAAAGTGGTAGCAAGGATGCACACCCTTCCTCATGCAGCCCCAAACACACACAGCCTTCTCAGACTCTCCTCCTGAACCCTGCTCAGCCAGAGTCCCCTAGCCTGACCTAGAGCCCCCGAATTCCTGAAGAAAAGAGATCCGGGAGAGCTGCCAAATGAGAACCAGCTGATGCAGGCCGGCAGAGCCCAGAAGACTAAGTGGGCATCTGACCAGGGCTTTGGAACACTCCAAGGGCACCCAGTCCCTGGACCTGGCAGTTGCTGTCTACTTGTCAGCTGAAGGGGCCACGTGATGTAGACCAAGAAGAGATAGGAATACAAAGCGGGAAGTCTCATTTTCCAATGCCTTCCATCCCCAAGGTGTGTTAGACATTATGTGTGGTCACTACTAGGCTGGAGAGCCTCAGGACTCCTCCTCACTGATCTTCCCCAGGGATGTCGGATGGTACACGCCCGTCTCTTAGGGACTCTAGGGCTGTGGGTATCATGTAGAGGATGGGTAAGTGCCCATTCTGAAGGCTAGTGGCATTTCTCAGAGCCAGGCTGTCTGGCTCACCATACTGCCTGCCTCTCCTTACCTGCCCAACACCTGAAGGCCTCAGCCAGGCAATCGTGGAGCAGAGGCTGGAGGTGAACGAGACAGCCTGTGCGGCTAGGTTGGAAGTAGGCCACCTGAGCTCCGGTCCTGGCACCATCATTAGTTTGGGGCAGAGGTGGAGTCCTCTGTGGCCCCAATGACCAGACACCATCTTGTCCCTCAATCCTGGCTCAGATCATAGCTCAGGCCTCTATCCTCTTTTCACAGTCCACCGTGACACTGGATGGAGGCAAACTTGTCCATGTGCAGAAGTGGGACGGACAAGAGACAACACTTGTGCGGGAGCTAGTTGATGGGAAACTCATCCTGGTAAGACAGACAACTTTGGAGCCTCCCTCGTTGGTTACCATTACTGCCCGTTCAGTCAAGCCTGTTGTGAAAGCCAGGATCTTCCCCTGGGATCAATGGAGGGTAGAGGCAGGGCTGGGGTATTAGATGGGAATATTCTGTGTGGTAGCTTTGGAGTCACACAGGTCTGGTTTCAAATCTCAGCTTACAGGCTACATGACTTCAGACAAGTCCCTTCTCCAACTCCCACTGTAAAATGGGCATTAGCAACACCAACCTTGGGGGCTGCTGGGGTGGCAGGAGACCGTGATGCAGATCACAGAGCATCACAGAGCCGAGGCAGAGGGCTACCAACAGGGGCTCCACAACCTTAGTCTACTCCTCTGTGTTGCCACCTTGCCCCACCCAGGAGAGGTAGAAAGCAGGGCCACATTGGATCCCAGGCTCCTAGGAGAGGCTCCCCTCTCCTCCCTGGGACTGTGCTGCCACAGAGAAAGCCTCTGGGCAGGGACAGACTGGTGATGGTGGGGCAATGACAGTCCAGTCCCTTCCACCCCATTCCAGTCCCACTGCCTCTCAGTGTCTTGCATGCCTGGCCTACTGACAGCCTGGGTAGGAAGGGACAACCAGGCTGGCACATCAGTCTGTTTAGGGACAAACTTGGGGACTTCACTAGAAGAATGTAGCCATGACTGAACACCCCCAGATCCGGGGCAGAGGTAGCAGCTTCTGTGGTCTCTGCCTCCTGACTCTGTAGGACCTCAGGTTTTCGCCCCAGCATCTTTACTGCAGACCTTCTTGGGTCACTGTAACCTGCTCCCTTCATTCTTGCATCACCATAAGCAGGGTCCCTGCACAGTCAAGAATGAGGTGTCTATCTTTGGCATGTGATACGCAGGACCAAATACTCACTGGGCAGTCGGACTATGGTGAGGCCATGGGCCTGGCTCTACGATGCCAGGCTGGAAGGATGATGGTGGCTCAAGCCTCTGGCTCCGGCACCACCCTAAGTCAGGAAGGAATGGAGAGTTAATAGCCTAAGACAGCCCTTCCCCAAGAGTCTCTGGACATTCTTATTCACCTATTTGTCTACGACGAGCCAGGCACCATCTTAGGCACTAGAGGAATGGTGCAAGGAAAAGGGAGAGACTGCCTGGGATG
Source organism: Ursus americanus (assembly GCF_024610735.1). Taxonomy (NCBI): domain Eukaryota; kingdom Metazoa; phylum Chordata; class Mammalia; order Carnivora; family Ursidae; genus Ursus; species Ursus americanus. The sequence continues at coordinate 7,555,335 of NC_142159.1, forward strand.
TTGACCGAGTCACTTCCCCTCTCACAGCTCATCTTCCCAAAACTCTTAACAGAGGAATTAAGTGCCTAACTAAATGAAAAACTTGGTGTAAGTATCAGAAAAAAAATACAAAAAAGTACCTGGCACATAGTAGGTGGTCAATAAATGAAGGCTACTGGGATGAAGGCAGAGGCTCTCCCCATCAGAATGGAGACTGCCCTGGAGACCTTCGGTGCCCTCACCCCTGCCCTAATCTGGCTCTGTCTTTCCTTCCAGACACTCACCCATGGAAGTGCAGTTTGCACTCGTACTTACGAGAAAGAGGCATGACCTGCCCGCTCCTTCACTGTCTGCTCCTCTGCCAATCGGCTAGCCCTGGACTCAGCACCAGATTGCCTCATTTTTTTCCTCCGGGATTTTGTATAAATCCACCTTGGTTCAGTTGGGGAAATTCCTCTGGGGTCAGGTGGCACCAGCCTGGGTCCACTTCCGACTCCCACTGTGTATGTTTGTTTTTTTAACTGCATCCAAAGGGTGCTCTAAGGTCAATAAAGCAGAGCCAAGGTCACCAAATTGCCTTTTTGCCTTTGGTGACATGACTCTGAGAGTCTCGGTTTCCCTGTGTGTCGGAGAGTGGGCGGAAACGACTGCCTGAAGGTCACTCAGAGGCAGCATGGGATGAGACTGAAATGGACGGTCTCGGGGCAGTGGCAGCTGGTCACCTGACATGCCCAGTAATAAAACAGCTGTTCCTACACCTTGCCTCCACACTGCTCCTCCGCACGGCCACATGAGCTAGTCCATAATCAGTCAGTGGCACGGCTTCCCCAGGCTCAGCTACTGAACTGTCACCTCAGGCCCACCCTGCACTGTAGGCCCTTGGGTTTGGAAAGTTGCTCTTTGTGGGATGCTGTGGTCTCTCTTTCCAGAATGTAGGCTCAGGACACAGGATGCAGGCTTGTGCCTTGGTGGTGGGAGCCAATGCCCTCTGGCCAAGATGACTGCTAAGCTCCCACCTATGCCCTGGACCAGTCATGGTTACAAATTCTTACCGTTTCTCTAATCAGCTCTGGGGGAAGAGGTCATCTAATCATTACAGAAGAGAGGGCTTATAAGTGATCTCCTAAGAAGACTGTGACCTGTTGGTGCCTCTGGCTCTGTACCTCAGCTGGGCTTCTCTCCAAGGTCTGAAGTAACATATTAAATGTTTTTCTGTCAGTGAATGCAGATTCAGTGACTTGTAAGTCTGTAAATTACCCAGGAAGAGGGATTATAGCAGTAAGAACATTCAGCAAGTTTAAAACCAAACACACTTCCATTTAGTGCCAGGAATTTAAGCAGAGACCTGAAGTGGAACCAATTGACTCACACAGTAGTAAATACAAAGTAAAGCAATGATCTTGGCTTGAGCTATCTGGTTCAGCGGTCTGGCAGAATGTCACACACAAGCTCAGTCACTGCAAACAATGGTTTTCTGGCTGTCACTTGTAGCATGGTGGAATCACGTTAGGGGGAATGGAAAAAAGTGAGCACCACTTCTTACCATGTTCTCCCTCATCCTGCCGGTCTCCCTCGGCCCCGGTGTTGGATGCCGCAGGGATCACTCACCAATCAGCCCAGGGCAGATCCAACAGGGAGGGGCCCATTCCTGTTCTCCAACTACAGCCAGACTTGCCTCCACAGCAGTACCTGTGGCTGCAGCCTGGACTCCTGTGCAGGAATCTGGCTCTGGCAGTGGCAGCTGGAGAGGGTAATAGGACCTCCTGCCGAATGAAGGATTGAGTGAATGAATGGGTGAGCTGCAGGGGTCACTTGCAAAGGGACCAGGAATGATAAGTTAACAACAACTCATTCAGGCAGATGCTCTGACATCTAACTCCCAAACCTGCCTGCTGCATGAGGGGAAGCCATCTCCCGTGGGCACGAAGTCAGTGGGGTGGGAGGCCATACTCGCACTACTGAGTCTTTCCGGGAGCCAGGGCTTCAAGGCACAAGGCCCCTGGTTCCTCCTTCTCTCAACCACCCCCTCTACTCTCTCCACTCTCACTCCTTGTGCTTCTTCTTGTGCTTCTTCTTCTTCTTCTTCTTCTTTGCTGCCTTGCTGTCTTTTGATGTGTGCCTTGCCCTCTTGCCTGTGTCACTCTCAGAGTCTGAGCTGTCAGAGTCAGACGACTTCCTGTCTCTATGTTTTTTTTTCTTCTTTTCCTGAAAAGAAAATTTAAAAGCAACGTTGTATGTGTACATTTGCTTTAAAGTATCATGGCATATAATCAATAGGGGACCATTTAATAAATTATAAAGCATTAAATAAATTACAATTCAGTTAGATTAAAAAAAAAAAACAACCAGGCATCCTTACTTTTATTTTTAAAAAGCACGGGGTATTAAAGGTGAAAGGAGTCCTTAGAGGTCACCCAGTCTACCTGGAGACAGTGCCTCATATGCCCAAGGTCACACAATAAGGAGGTGAGAGCCCCAGGACCCTGGACTCCTGCTCTGGTTTCTAGCACAGCCTGCTGCCCGGGAAAACAGCTGCCATCAATTAGTACGGCTCCAGCTGCTGCCCTTGCTGTGTCATCTCCAACACAACCACCTTGTAAGATTATAATGATAAAAAGATCAGAAAGAACTTCCTCCAAACTATAACCACCACACCGTGCTGCCAAAGTAGTAACACAAACTCACACAAAAGATGGGAGGCAGATTCCTAGGCTTCTGTGGGGGGGCTTCAAGCAGTTTTAAGCAATGCATAACCCTTTTCCTTGAATTTCAACTGTCAATACTGCTCAGTAAGGCTTCTAAGGAGGAGAGACTAAGGGAGGAGCAAGAGAAGGAGCTGAAGAGCTGCGGCTCCTGCTCCCCCTACAGGCTCCCAACCAGCACGCAGAGAGCTGTGTGTCTGAGAGCTACACCAGGTCTCGGGAGCCGGCTGGGAGAAAGGAGGGACAGAACACAGAACCAGCGTTAGACCCAGACTTGAGTTCTGGCTCCGCCATGTCCGGTTACTATTCTGTAACTTAGGGCGAGTCATTTTATCTCATGAGGCGTATTCTCCTCACATGTAAAATGGAGATGGGAAGAGCACCTATGCCGCACGTTGTGGTGAAGAGGTAATGAGGTAGGATCTGCGGCTCAAGAAGTTGAAAGCCACTTGCCCCAGATCACATGGGCAGGGCTGGGGTTAGCGCACAGATTGGACGACTGGAAATCTCCTGAGCTTTCCTCGGAAGCTCACGGCCGGCCCCTCCTCCTGCACAGCAGTGGCAGGCCTCGTGGTACGGTGGTCAGCGCCAACGATTTTGGAATAAGGCAGAATAAAGTTCAAATTCCAGCTGCCACTTAATAGCTATGTAACTTGGAACTTGTGAACCTCAGCTTTCTTTTCAGTAAACTGCAAATAATAAATACTTACTTCAAAGGATGCTACGAGTATTAAACAAGATAAATACTAACTACTAGGCACTAAGTGCCTGACACACAGCAGGCACTCTGCATAGCTACAAGTATTATTCTGTCATTTCAGAGAACTCCCAGAATGTTCTGACAGTCTAGCCATGTATCCACAGCAGATGAGTCAAAGTTCTGAAAGGAGATTAGACCGGAATTCTTTCTTGAAGTCTCCAGTGGAGTAGGGAGAGCGGAACAAAGTTTCTCAGACCCCTATTACCAAGCAGTAGGAACCACGGCTGGGGGCAGTTGAGAGCTGGCAAACCGCTGGTTTGGCTTATGGTGCTGCACTTTCTGGATGACAAGATCATAGAAGCTCATCACAGGATATAAGGGCTGGGGTGCCTCACCAGGTTCTGCCCCTGAGGTAGGGCAGGGTCCTGGGAAAGTGAGGAAGCACACGTGGAGTCTGGTGCCCCTCCCCTCATAAATAAATGAGGAAGGAGAGCAGAATACTTTTTTACATCCAAATAGCACTTTAGTTTATCAAGCTTTTCGCATCCTTTATCTTATAATAATAATCTGGCAAGGCCAAAATTCAGGAATTATTATTCCCATTCTACAGATAAGGAAACTACAACTCAGAGAAGTAAAGTGAGGTGACCAAGGCTCAGGTGACAGAAACAGTGTGCTTTCTAACTCAGAGTCTGGCATTATTTCACTTTCTTCCCTCTCCAAGATGCAGGCTCAAGAGGAGGAAAGAGGAAAACAAGTCATAGGCTGTGACGAGGACTCCAGCTAGAATAAGAAGGAGTGGGGGGGAGGGGTCGGTGGAATGGCCTTGTAGACCTCAATCTCTGAACAAAGAAAATCTAGTCCTCCAGCAGGTGGCGTCGATCACTTCAGCAGTTGGGAGTTGGGACAGGGGAGAAGATGGAATACCAGAGGTGACACTAGCTTCTGGTCCCTTGACTTCATTCAAGGGGGAAGTAGAACAGAAGATAAAAGATAAAAAAATGACCCTGGGCGTGAGCCGCTGGCAGACAGGCCAGGAGGGGCATGGGAAAGAAGCCACTGCTCAGAACTGCTCCCCAGGAAAAGCCAATGTCTGGTGACAGCAGCTGGCCCACCCATTTTCTCTCATTCTGCAACAGGTTAGCAGCAGCCCAGCATGAGAAAAACAAAAACAAAAACTGAGAAAGGGGAATAACAGCAGCTAACATTTATTAAGTACCTATTTTTCCAGATGCTGAGCTGGGCACTTTTGCACACATATCTCCTCTACCCTTTATAACAAATCTATTCGGTGGGCATAATTATCCCTGTATTTTCAGGAAAGAAAATGATAAGTTCAGAGAGGCTGACTGAGACAAAGTGATTTGCCCACGTGGTAGAACCTGGATCTGACTCAAGCTGGGTCCCAAAGTGGATGTTCTTTTTAGCCCTGTCTGCATTACAGGCAGCACCTAACTTAGCACCTCCCAACCAAAAGGCACTCATTTTGGCCCAAAATCAATCAAGCAAGCATTTATTCTTTATGTATTCTTAAGAATTACTCTTGAGAAATGACTGATTCTCAAACTGAGAAGTTCACTGGGTAAACTTTTGGGAAGTATGACACAGTGTAATTCCTGGACAGAATTTACCCATAATGCACCAGTTTACCAGAGCTTGGAAAGGGTAAGACCAGAAGAAAAACGTCTATCAATCAACTCACAAATATGTATTTAATTTTACTACCTACAAAGCACTTTACAGAGCCACAGTTGCATACCGTGTTGCTTAGAAGATAAGGAGAATACACCAATTTTTAATAGAATTCAGAGTACCCACTACCCCACTGAGTGGTGGAGCCTGGCACCTTTCCTCCAAACCTGAGCCAACCTCATCAAACCAGGGAAAGAATGACTCCTTGTAACTATATAGTACATTCATTCAACAAATATTTATTGAGTACCTCCTAAGAGCCAGGAATATCTATTAATTAATCTCTCTTAAAATAGTTGAGCAATGTCAGAACACAGGGATAATGAGCCTTCAAGAAACAAATTATGTAAATCAAAGATAAAAACTAAGATACTAGGGAGTCATGGCAGTAATGTAAGAAAAGTACAAAAACCATGCTATTAACACACAAGGGAAAAATCCATCAGGTCTGAGGAATCTGAGGTTGGCTTCATGAAAGAGATGTAAGGTGTTACGCTTCTGAAGCATGAATATGGTCTTGGCAGGTGGAATGGTTGTGGTAGTGCTGATGCAAGAAGGGAAGTGGAGCCTTCCAGCCAGAGGGAAGACAGAATGAGGCAAACGCTTGAACTATCTTTCAGGGAGCTACAAATCACATCCTGTGTAGCTAGTTACTATGCGCTGGATCCCATCCCTGCTCTTATATTCAAAGCCATGGATGTGAGGATCCTCCTCTCTCTCCTGTATCATCTCCCCCTCCTCACTGGCTCATCCCCACCAATAAACAAATACATGATAATAGTTCCCATTGAAAAAAACCTCCTGAACAACTTTAACCACACTGTCACCCTACCACTACCATGGCTCTTGTCCGAGTTACCAGTGACCTCCTCAGGGCCAAATCCGTGGTCCTCATTTACTTGATCCATCGGTCGCATCTTGACAGTCCATCTGTTTTAGAACACACTCCTCCCTAACTTCCGCCACATTCTCTTACTTCTCTGCTAACATCCCTGGCTGCACCTTTTCAGTCTCCTTTGCTAGTCTGTCCTCACCTTCATAACCTCTAGAAGTTGGGACAATCTGGGGCTCAAGTCCTCAAAGCCCTGCCTCTCCCTGTATTTACTCGCCAGGCGATCTCATGTATTTACTTAAATACCATCTGTATGTGCTGACTCCCAGATTTGTATCTCTTACCAGGACCTCTCCTCTGGACTCCAAACTACACATCCAGCTGCCTCTCCTGGGTCGGTGCAAGTGGATATTTGACAGGCATCCCCGCCCCCCCGCCGTCACCCTCCGGCTTTCTTTCGCATCTTCATAGGTAGCACCTCAAACTAAACCCCGATTGCTCCCCATGCCCCTACTTACTCCTGCATCCCTTCTCCTCTCAACTCACATCTTCCAGTTACTCAGTCCAAAAACTTTGTGGAGTTATCTTCAACTATTCTCTTGCCTACCTTACATCCAATCCCTCAACAAATTCTGTCAGCTCTGCCTTCAAAACTATCCCCACTTCGACTCCCTCACCACCTCCAGCACCACCATCTTTTACCTGGCTTATTAATATTGTTTACTAACAAGTCTGCCGCTTCTGCCTTGCCTTCTGACTGCCCAGTTTCCACACAGAAACCAGAGTAATTCTCCTTAAAGGGAAGCCATATGACATCATCCCTCTGGTCAGACTTCTAACGATATCCATCTCCCTCCAATGGGACAGCTGCAGTCCTCATGTTCTCCTACAAGGCCCTCCGTGATCTGGTTTCCCCTAACTTCCTCTCTTCTCACTGGCTTCACTCCAGCTATTCTGGCCTCCTTACTGTTCCTTAAAGAAGCCAAGCTCATTCCCAACATCTGGCTATCGCACTTGCATCTGGCTATCGCTTGCTGAAATACTCTTTCCACTTATCAGAGGAGCTTGCTTCCTCTCTTCCTCCAAACATCCACCCAATGACGCTCTGAGAAAGGGCTGCCCTCACCACTCTATCTATGATGGTGAGCCACCTCTCCCTGCTACCCCCATTCCAGCACTCCCTATCTCTCATAATCAAATTTTCTCCACAGCATTCATCACTACTTGGCATATTAATATTATTTTGTATTTGCTTACCAGTTCATTGTGACCCCCATTAGAATGAAAATGCCATGAAGATAGGGACTCTACGTGTTTTGTTCACTACTGTATCTGCAGTGACTAGAACAGAGCTTGGCACATAGACACTCTTTTAACAAGTGAGGTTAAAGAACAGTTGTGTGTGGCAAGGAACTGGTCAGAGATGATGCTGGGACTGTGAAGAATCTTCAAGGAACTCAAACTTTATTCCATAGAAGGGGAATTACACAAGGCTTGTCAGCAGATTACCCCGGACAACTCTGTTTTATCAGAACAGGCCCAGGACTAGCAACCTCTCTCTCTCAGATAGGCACCTGAAGAAGTTCTCTGGACAAGAGGACAAAGCCAGCATTGCAGCCAAGGGATGACATTCCTAGATCTGTCCCTTCTATATATAGTACAGCAGACAGTAAATACAGTAGCCACATCAGAAGAAAATTATATTCTGGATCAAGTATAGCTAGATTTCACTATAATTAGTAGGCAGCCTGATCCTCAATGTACGTGCTTTCTCATAACAGCTCTTATGCAGAAAGATCCATGATGGCATATGATAAGTGAAAGAAAGAAGCCAGAAAGGTACAGACCACAGATTCATGGAAAGATTACCCAGGGCTTCACTACGAAAACCTCTATTCCTATTTTGCCAACCACTTCATATTCCATTTCCATTTTCAACACAGTTTCCTCTTGTTCTAATTATGCCCAGTAAAAATGACTTACAATTTTCAGGCACTTGGACAAAACCTGTCATGGTACTGAATGGATATACAGGACCAAATCAATGCATACTCGGTATCTGGACAGTACGTGCATTCACTACGTGTACGTTTGATAAAAAGGTGGGGGCCTCAGGGCTACAAGAATCCCATGCTCCTGCCCCTGTTCCCTTCATTACTACCTTCCAGCAGCAACAGGAGTCAGTCTCTGTTACTCTCCCAACTGAGGGCAGGTCTCACTGAGTGAAGGAACCTAAGGAGCTACAGCTAGCAGAGCTTATGGATGCTGTCTATTCTAAGGCAGCTGGTGCATGCCTATTATGTGCCAGGCATTATGTGGAACAGGTGACATCCTTTCTTTATCATGGGCCACTTCCTGGTTTCCCAACATGCCTAGCACCTTCTCCTTTACATTAGACATTCTCTTCACCAGACTGCAAAAAAAGTGGGACAATGAAGCAGTCTAGTAAAGAAGCAGAGGTGAGAAGCCAATAGTCCATTTCTGACTTTTTGGTTCCAGTTCTGAGTGGCCCAACCACACCTCACTTCCTGTTGCTGGATTTCTATGCGATCTAATAACTCCCTTGGAGTGGGTGTCTGTCCTTTGCCCCCAGAAATACCTTGTGTGCTCATCTTTCTCCTCATGCTATTAGTTGCTTGAGTGTAGGTATTGTGCATAACCTTTAATTCATGTGACCTGCCTATCACATAGGCCTTCCAAACACTTGAAGCATTCCTGCTACCCACTAACTTATCCGGCACCATGGACTGCTGAAGGCATTTCCCTTCAGATGAACCTACTTAGTTCCACATGTGGTTCCCAGAGCCAACTAGTGCTGGAATGGGTATCCGAATCGGCCACTCTCACATACCCCAAAACATCCATTTCCAGAAGTTTCCATTGGTAAGGAAAGCCAATCTACTAGAATCAAAGATTTAGAGGGTAGGGGCACCTGGCTGGCTCAGGCAGAGGAGCGTGCAACTCTTGATCTCAGAGTCATGAGTTTGAGCCCCACATTGGTCTTAGATATTACTTAAGGAAATTTAAAAAATTATTAAAAAATATTTAGAGGGTAAAAGGAAACAGATAGGAGGCCTAGAATCTTGGCTTACGGTTATGAACAGAAACAGATCCACAGGGAGAAAAAAAAGAAAGAGATCAACAGATAACATCAAATAGTCACTAAGGGTAGCTGGCGACAAAGCAAAACTGACCTTATGAGTCCTGATAAGTCAAGCACCAAACAATGCACAACAGACATGCATGAGGTACTCAGTACATATGTGTTGAGTAAATAATTGGAGCACTAAGAACACAGGGTTAGCAATCTGAAGGCCCGGCTTCTTATTTTAACTCTATCTCTGGTAGTTGCGTAGCTTCAGGTGAGACAATTTCTCTTCCTCTGCATTTTCCTAATATGTAAAATGGAACAATAACACCTATTCTGGCTACTTCATAGGAGTATATAAGGATAAAACAAAATAAAAAACATGAAGATATCTTATAAACCATCAGCACTGAACAAATACAAGGCATCAAAGATCATGAAAGGATTAACAATGAGGTGAAAAGACAATGATGCTAGATGAGATCTTGGTAGAAAGAGGGGGTGGAGGGGATCAAGGGGGAAGTTTTAAATGTTTCAACTCCCTAGAGCACTTTTTAATCAAAGACAACTCATGAGTTAGAAGTCCAAATACACATAGGTACTTTAGAAAATAATATGGCATGATGATTATTACTGCCATGGCTCATCAGACATTCCTCTACTCAGTGAAGAGCGATGAGGGGTAGGACAACAGGTTGACTAAGCAGCTCATACACAGCCTCATACCTAGCAGATCCTTAATAATTGTTTTGGTGAAATGAAATACATATTTCAAAGCAGCTTTAGAAACAAAGCAATAACTAATTGCATCAGTTGTATTAAGCAGTGCAAACCAACTTAACCAAAGACCCACAAAAGTAAAATATCCAGAAAACTGCTTTAGGAATCTGACAAATACCGTTTACTCACTGAAAGGTTAAAAGAGAAAGAATAATCCTTGGAACATATAAATAGAATACCTGTTAAATATCCAGCTCTATTAAACAGTCAAATTACCTGTTTGTAGACATGATCTTATATGCAGAAAATCCTAAAGATTCCATAAGACAACTGTCAGAACTGATAAGTGAATTCAGCAAAGCTGTAGGATACAAAATCAAAACCCCAAAAACAGCTGCATTTCTACACACAACAATGAGCAATCCAAAAAGGAAATAAAGAGAACAATTCCACTGACAATAGCATCAAAAAGAATAAACTTAACCAAAGAGGCAAAAAGACTTGTACACTGCAAAACACTGCTGGAAGAAATTAAGACTAACACAAACAAATGGAAAAATACCCATGTTCATGGATTGGGAGACTTAATATGGTTAAGATGCCAATACCACACAAAGCAATCTGCAGATCTGATGCAGCCCTATCAAAATCCCAATAACATTTTTTGTAAAAATAAAAAAATCCATCCTAAAATTCATCTGCAACCTCAAGGGGCCACAAATAGTCAAAATAATCTTGAAAAAGAAGAACAAAGTTAGGGGACTGACCTTTCCTGATTCCAAAACTTACTACAAAGTTAGAGTCATCAAAATAACAAACTGAGGGCTTCAGAGGGGAGGGGGGTGGGGGACTGGGATAGGCTGGTGATGGGTATTAAGGAGGGCACATATTGCATGGTGCACTGGGTGTAATACACAAATAATGAATCATGGAACATTACATCAAAAACTAAGGATTTACTGTATGGTGACTAACATAACATAATAAAAAATTATTATATAAAAAAACGAGTCATCGAAATAGTGTGGCACAAACATAAAGACAGACGTACAGACCAATAGCGCAGAGTAGACAGCCAGGACTAAAACCTCACATACATGGTTAAATGATTTTCAATAATGATGCCAAGACCAGTCAGTAGGGAAAGGACAGTTCTTTTGAAAAACTGGCACTGGGAAAACTGAAAATCCACATGCAAAAAAAAAAAAAATGAAGTTGGAGTCACATCACATACCAAAAAACCCTCGAAATGGATCAAAGACCTAAATGTGCGAGTTTAAACTACAAAACTCTTAGAAGAAAACAGGGGAAAGCTTCACGACATTGGATTTGACAATGATTTCTTGCGTATGACACCAAAAGCATGGGAAACAAAAGGAAAAAATAGGTAAGTTGGACTTCAACATTAAAATTTTTGTGCATCAAAACACATGATCACGAGAATGTACTTAAGACTGCCATGAAAAGCCATACACTTCAAAGTGGCTAACATGGTAGTTTCAGGTGTGTTTTTTAAAAATGCAAATCTAGAATAAAAACAGGCACTATCAACAGAGTAAGGCAATTCACAGAATGGAAGAAAATATGTGCAAGAAGTCACGAATCTAATCAGGGATTGATATTTAGAATATATAAACTCCTTGAACCTAGTGTCTACTTAAACCCAGTCTCTGACCACAAAGCCTCTGTTTTTAAGCATCAGCTACTCATAGCTGACATGCGCTGGGCTGTGCTGTATGCCACCACGATGCTCGGAGTTTTACATGCATCACCTCATCCTAACAACCTTGTGAAGTAGATGCTTATTATTCCCATTTTACAAATAGGGAAACAGATTCAGAGAAGTTAGTAATTAGACTAAGTTCCACAGCGAGGAGGTGGCTGAGCTGAGATCAGAACCCAGGCAATGTATCTCACAGCCCCGGTTCTTAAGCACCACTCTCTACTGCCTCCCCAAATCCCTCCACACCCACCTGACATAATACTACATAGCGCTGCAAATGAGGACTACAGGACTGTGTGGCAAACATGGAAAGATGCTCATGACAAAGTAAAAAAAAGCAGGAAATAAAACAGTATGTACATTTTTATTGTATCTAGGTAAAACATGCATCTGAAAAGAGCTGGTAGAAAAAACCGTGCCCCACCAGTACAGATCCTGGTCATTAGTGAGGTTATGGGTTGCCTCTCTTTTGTTGTACATTTCAATAATGAGGTTATAAATAGTGGAAACTCCCCTTTTCCCTCTCTAAATCAGGTCCTCAGACCTCTATGAAGAAGGCTCTAGAAACACTAGCATGAAAAACAAAGGCATGTCCAAGCCCTGTGTTCAAAAATAAGCAATCCTGCAGGGAGCATGGGTCTGGGTTGCCTCTGTGAGGGAGCTGGGCTAAATCTGGCAATGCTGAAGGTTTGCAGAGGCCTCTGGAAGGCAGTGCCTGAAGTAGGTAGGGGTTTTTATAAATTTCTATTTCTTTGGTTCACAGGAGAATAGTATCAAACTAAAATAATATCCCCAATGCTCTAAATCAGTGTTTTCCAAGTGCCATTCCTATAATATTGCCACAATTTTTACTCCATGTGTTTACAAACTGCTAATTTTTTACTTAAAAATTTTTTTTTAAAGATTTATGTATTTGAGAGAGAAAGAGAGACCACGCATGGTGTGGGGGAAGGGAAGAGGGAAAGGGAGAGAATCTCGAGCAGACTCTCCACTGAGTGAGGAGCCCAACCCCACAACCCTGAGAAAATGACCTGAGCTGAAATCAAGAGTCAGATGTTTCACTGACTGAGCCACCCAGGCATCCATTAAAATTTTTCTTAAAATTTGATTTCTTTTTACTTTAAGAAGTTTTACTTTAAAAAAACAACAAAACAGTTTTACTTAAAAGGGAAACCTCATAACAACAACTATAAATAGAAAGCCTGCATCCCATGCTTTAAGTAGAAGGTAACTATAAAAATAAATACATTAAAAAAAAAAACACAATGCTTTGGCCAGATATATTTACTGCCTGCTAAAAGCAGTAGCTGGTGGGGTTAGACAGTTTGTTTTCACAGGAGGCAGTTTGGATTTTATTTTAAGTACAGTGGAAAATCACTGAAGGATTTTAAATAGGAAGACGTGGTCTGATTGGATATCTTAACAACCCTCTCTTGGAAAATTTTTTAAAAATTAGAAAAGACATAGAAGAACCGAGCAACTGAACATCACCATCATCTACTTTTACCTAAATGACAATTAGCAGATACTACACCCTAAGGGAACCCTTGTGCACTATTGGTAGGAATGTGAAATGACGCAGTCACTGTGAAACACAGTACAATGGTTCCTCAAAAAAAAAAAAAAAAAAAAATCAGAACAGAATTACCACACAATCCTGCAACTCCAGTTCTGGGTATGTACCCAAAGGAACTGAAAGCAGGTCCTGAAGAAATATCTGTACAACTATGTTCAGAGCGGCATTATTCACAATAGCCAAAAGGTGGAAGAAACCTAAGGGCCAACAACAAATGAATGGACAAGCAAAATGTAGCGTGTACACATAATGAAATATTATTCAGTCTTAAGAGGGAAAAATGACCCATGCTATAACATGGATGACCCCTCAGGATAGTTTACTAAGTCAAATAAGCCAGTCATAAAAAGACAAATACTGGGGATGCCTGGGTGGCTCAGTCGGTTGTCTGCTTTGGCTCGGGCTCCTTGCTCAGCGGGGAGCCTGCTTCTCCCTCTGCTTGCTGTTCCCCCGCTTGTGCTCTCTCTCTGACAAATAAATAAATAGTTAAAAAAAAAAAAGATGACGACAAATACTGTGTTATTCCACTCACAGGAGATACCCAGGTGGTCTAAATCATAGAGAAAAAAGTCATGTGGAATTATCTAAAATTTCTAGATGTAAGAGACTCCATTTCGAAGCTCCATTTTCCTTTCCAAGCTGATGGACTCTTGAACTGGGACAGAAGCGGCAATTGTTGTACAAGCAGTTGCTCATAACATTCCAACAGAGCAACTGGTATTTGGATCATATGAGGACAGTGAAGGTAATTATTACATGCCAGTGACAGTTTCACTTGATAGCACTGATAAAATAATCAAGAAGAGAGGCATCAGAAGTGGCTCAGCTGGTCAGCACCAAACTAGCAGGGTCTGTTCTGCTCTTCTTCATCTTAATCATGTAATCACCCCATTCCTTCTCTCTCAGAAAAACCCCTGGCTTTCCCTAAATGAGTGAGACACATCTGTGGCCCCCCATTGCAATTCTGAGACCCCAAATAAAGGCCTTTGTTGTTTTTCAGTTTCACCTCCTTTTCTCAGTTGATGGTAGAATGGTGGTTCCCAGCTGCCAGGGAGGAAGAATGAGTTAGTGTTTAATGGGGACAGAGTTTCAGTTTTGCAAAATGAAGAGTTCTGGAGATGGATGGTGGTGATGATTGCACAACAATCTGAATTTACTTAATGCCAAAGAATTGCATAAAAATGGTTAAGGGCACCTGGGTGGTGCAGTCAGTTGAGCGCCAACTCTTGGTTTCGGTCCAGGTCGTGATCTCAGAGTGTGAGATTAAGCCCCACATGGGGCTCTGCACTCAGCACGGAGTCTGCTTGGGATTCTCTCTCCCACTGCCCCTCCCACTCATGCTCGCTCTCTCTCTCTCTCTCTCTCTCTTTAAAATAAATAAATAAATAAATCTTTAAAAAAAAAAAAAAGGTTAAGATGGTGGGTGCCTGGGTGGCTCAGTTGGTTAAGCATCGACTCTTGATCTCGGCTCAGGTCATGATCTCAGTATGGTGAGATTGAGCCCCTGCATCTGGCTCCTCGCTCAGCAGGGAGTCTGCTTGAGATTTTCTCCCTCTGCCCCTGCCACACACGCACACATGTGCACGTGCTCACTCTCTAAAATAAAATAAATAAATCTTTAAAAAAAAGAATGGTTAAGATGGTGGGCACCTGGCTGGCTCAGTTGGAAGAGCACATGACTCTTGATCTTGGGGCCATGAGTTTGAGCCCCATGTTGGGTGGGTGAAAAAATTATAATAAAAAAATCATAATCATAATAATGAAGAGAATCAAGCAGTGAGATAAATAAATAAAACTTAAACAAAAAAATTTTAAGTGGTTAAGATGGTAAAATTTATGTTATGGATACTTTACCACAATTTAAAGAAAACAACAGTAATACCAAAGCCAAAGCCTATAGATTTTGGCTTGAGCAACTCAGTGAATGGTGATCTGTTCACTGAGATAAGGCAAAATGTGGAGGGAGCAGCTTTGGATAGAAAAATTAAAGAGTTTTGGGGTGTGTGAAGCTTGATGCAAACTTGACAATTAGATGAAGATGTCAAGTAGGCAGTTGGATTTCTAAATCTGAAATGCCAAAAAAAAGTCAGGGACAGAATCACAGATTTGGACAAAAATAAGGATATAAATACTTAATCTGGGGATTATAAGCATGTAAGTAGTATTCAAAACCATAGGACAGGATGAAATTACCTAGAGAGGAGGTAGTTAGAGAACAGAAGGCAGTAACAAGGCAGCCTTGGACCACCCCAACATTCAGAGTTAAAGCAGAGCACAAAAAAATCATAATCAAAAAAATCATAATCATAATAATGAAGAGAATCAAGCAGTGAGATAAAGGAGATGCTTTAAAAAAAATCAGATGCCTAGACCCAACTCCTGGGAACTCGGAACAAAGAGGTGAAAGGCAGGAGGGAGTGCAACACACAGTAGAAGGAGTGGGAGGAAGGAGAAAAAGAGAATACTTAGAAGGTGCCACTAACAGGACTCGGTGACTGACTAGATGTGGGATGGAAAGGAGAGGAAAATAAGCGACATGCTGGTTTCCTTCGCGCAGGTTATTGCTGTCATTAAAATAAGTAATACAAGATAGAAGAACAGAAACAAGAGTTTTGGTGTTGTTTTTATAGTGGGGTGTATGTGTGTGTGTAGGAAGGAGGGCTGAAGAAGACAGAATGGTAGTCATGACAGCCAACATTAATTAGGCACGTACTTGTCAGTATTTTCTATCTGTCTTGGGGAGCTGGGCATGCCTTCACAAGGAACACTGTCATCAACGACCACAACAATCCTACTTTGAAAATGAAGGAGGGCCCAAAGTTACACAAATGGTCTACAGCACAGAGGGCCTCAAACCTGGGTCTGACAGACTCTGAGCCAAAGTCTGAGGTACCCGTGGAATACTGGTCAGGGATGTGGGAGTCATCAAGACAGCTGAAGTCTTAGGAGGGATGTGATCACTCAGGGAGAGAATATACAGATCAATAAATTATTATTCATATACTGGCTAATTCTCACAATGGTACAACGGGCCTTTTCCTCCCCTATAAAATGAAGTAATGCTTAATTTGTAGGGAATGCCCACTGAGGGCAAGAACCTGATCACAATTTTTGTATTCCTAGGGTTGCGCTACCTGGAACAAAAAGACCACTCAACAAAAGACTGCTGAAGCTTTTAAAAAACAAAATGCAACAAAAACCTAATAACTGGACACAATTAGAAAAATACTACACGATATGAGAACAACTATTTCCTGACCAAACTACAGCATAGTTTTTTTCCGTTCCCTCTCTGGGTGGCAAGCAACAAATGCCCTTTTTCTGCACCACAACAAAGTCTATGAATTGTTCTGCTGTAAGCAGTACACAGGAGACAGAACGCCGTGAGACAGGCACTCTTATCCACCACTGGGCACAGATAAGTACTTTCTGGAAAGACAATTTGATAAAATGTATCAAGAGCCTTAAAGCCCTAACTCAGTAATCTCATTTAGGGATTTATCCAAAGAAAACAGTAAGAGATGTGGCCAAACATTTAGGCTGGAAGTAATAAAAATATCCAACAATAGAAAAATTATTAAATAAACCATCATACAGCCATAGCGTAGAATACTGTATGTTGCTCTTAAATCAAGTTTTTGAACACTTACAAGTACAAAATGATTTCTGATAAGTGTAACGAAAAAAGTAAAATATAAACTAAACCTAGTACAACCATAATTTTGTGTTTAAATATAGATGTAGCTATCTATTAATCATTACCTAGCAAAAAGATTGGAATGTACCAAAAATACTGTAAGTCTCTTTGGATAGAAAGATTACAGGAGATCCTAGAATTCTTTATGGTTTTCAGGATTCTTAAAAGTTCTTCAAAAAGTACATTTTTATTCTACCTTATTTTTTTAGTACATTTTTCTTTTAAAACTCAAAAAAATATGATAAATGAAAGCAAGATAACACTCACCTTCTTTCTTTTTCTAGAAGAATTCTTCGTGGGATCAGGCTTCTCAAACTCTGCTGACTTTGCCTCTTCCTTCTCCTCTTCCTCATCAGGTATCAGAGAATATTTGGTCCCTCCTGGTTGCATAAAACAATCCTTTGCGAAGTGGCCTGCAGAAGAGAGGCAGAAAGGTAGGGAGGGGAGAAGGAGCCTCTCCTCTTGGCAGGTGGGTCTTCCCCTGAGGCTCCTGAAAGGGGCTAGCTGGTTGAAGAAGTATTACTGAGTTCATTCAGAGCAGCTGCTGGGTTCCGAGCAGATTTTCTGTCACCTCAAGACAGCATTGCCCACTCAACCAAAGCCAGACCAGCAGCTGGTCCTAGAGCTGTGGGAAACACTCGCACTGCTTTGGAAATGGCAGAGGAAGCAGGCTTGTGCTGCCTTCCATTAGCAATGGGGCTTAGTAATTTTTAAAGATCTGTTTGGAACTTATTCCTGACATTGAAAGGCTGCTCCAGAGAACAGAATGCTTAGCAGAGGGAGCCGAGTGGCAGGCCAAGCCCTACAGGAAGATAGCTCTTAGGCAGCTGGCAGGAAGGTGGCATTCACATCCAAGCTAACACACTGAGAGACAGGCAGTCACCTAGGGGCACTCAACATTCAGACTGTCAGGTCTGGCAAGGGCCTTAGAGATCATCAAACCCAACACTGCATGTGCAGATATAAAGGCCCAGAGTAGGAAAGTAGCTCAAGGTCACAGAGCAGCAGAGCTAAAACTTACTCCAGGTTTCATGCCTTCCTGTTCTGTTCTCTTCCTGCTGCACCAAAACCAACCCCCTTGGGCCTGACCTTTGCTGACTAGACCAAATTCCATCTCTCATTATTCTTCTCTGCCTCATGTAACACCTGGTGGACGTAAGCTGAAGATGACCCCACCCTCCCTGAACCTATAGGGTTATCAAGGGTCTGTTTAACAGCTACTACAGAGCTGGTTTTATTATTTATTTTTTTAAGATTTTATTTATTTATTTGACAGAGAGAGAGATGGCCAGCGAGAGAGGGAACACAGCAGGGGGAGTGGGAGAGGAAGAAGCAGGCTTCCCAGTGGAGCAGGGAGCCCGATGTGGGGCTCGATCCCAGGACCCAGGGATCACGCCCTGAGCTGAAGGCAGACGCTTAATGACTGAGCCACCCAGGCGCCCCTACAGAGCTGGTTTTAACAGCAACTACAGAGCTGGTTTTGTCCGAGCTTGCATAGACCCTATTTCAGGGGCAGAGAGGAGCACATGAGATCATCAAAAAGCTATGTGTAGACTGCTTTGCAACTCTGAATCCAGAGGCTAGGTGGTGCCTGGAAGGGGAATACAGCATACAGTTTTCCAAATATCTGGAATGTTCCCACAATTCCCCTGAGGAGGTATTCTTTCAATTTTTTCCCCCTTCCTCCCTCTACATTAATGGTAAGTAGGGGCTTAACTCCCACAATATCAATCAGGGCACAAATCTGCTACCAACTGTTGTAGAAAAATCAAGAGAGCAGGGTAAATGGAAGGCAAGGGAAAAGGGGTGACAAATTGAGATCACTCTGAAAATGAGATGCTGGCAATCCCTCTCGTGATAGCTCTGACAAGGGAAGTCAGGCTGAGAGAGCTCTTGAACACCTGAGTAAGACCAGAAGAAACCTGAGCAAGTGGCTAGCCTGTGTTTTTCATTACTAAAGATACTGTATTCAGAAGTCTGAAGTCAAAGAGAAAAGAAGAGCAAGAAAGGGTTTGACCTGGATCCTTGAGGAATGTATTTCCAAGTTACTTCACTTTTGCAGCAGAATGGTAATGGTCCTTGGAGATAAAAATTTACAGTGTTAACCATAAGCTAACACTCTTACCCCTCCTGGCGCAGTACATGGGGATCTTGCCCACACAGGGCATCAACCGCAAAGCGGGGGAGAGGTGGGGTGACAGTAGAGTATCTGGCAGGGCCAGCATTCAGAAGAGGACACAGAAAGGGAATGAACTCTGATAAGAGTCTAAGAGGAGTAACAGCATGAGCAAGTGAGGCCATCACTGACTAAAAAGCTCGGTGAGCCACAGCCAAACCAGGCGGTCTCCCCCACCTAGTAAGGGGCCAGCACAAGGAGGAAGGACTGGCCTGGCAGAGGCTTCACCTTACCTTTACAGCCACACTTCTTGCAGGTGGTGTTCAGGACAGCCTCGAGGGTGATCTTCTGCCCAGTGTAATCCTGGAAGGACCGCCGCCGCCTCTCTTCTTGCCTATAACGAAAAGGATACTGACTGTTGGCCCCCTTAAGAGATGTGGCCAGAGATACTAGGCGGTAATGCTGTATGCTGGGTTTTTGTTCTGTCTTTGGCAGGTAGGAGGGAGAAAGAAGGAAAAGTGTCATGCGTGCGGAGACAAGTAGTGAAAACAGCAACATGAAACATATTTTTTCATTCAGGACAGGCTCTGAATTAATAATTATGAATGAGACGACTTCAGCTCACTGATGCACAGAGAATGAAGATATAATTACTTACCTTCCTAAGCCCCCTGTAACCCAGATGAGGTCACCCCCGGGTTTAAAAGACCTTCAAAGACTTCCTAGAACCTGAAGTTCAAATTCCTTCCTTTGGTACTCGAGGCCTTCCACAGTGTCTCTAACCCGCTTCTCCAGCTCCAACTTTACTTGCATGAGATGCGCTGCCAAACAGGACTAGCCGACCTTCTCCAGATGGTTCACTGCCCTTGCTCATGCAGTTCCCTCTCTCTGAAATGCTGCTTCCCCTCTCTCCTCCCACCTCACCACCCCCAAACACTTCAAGGCTCAGCTTAGTCACCTCCTCTCCTTCTATCAAGTCTTCTCCTGAGACCCTCAGCCAGAATCCATCTATTTGTTCACATTCCTATAGCGTTTCTTAAAAATTCTAAGCTTGATTGGTTTTCACAATTTGAACATACCCAGGAAACCAACACTCCGAAGGAAACAGAACATTGCCAGCACCTCCAAGGCGCCTCTAGTCACCAGGCCGCCCTCAAGGGTAACCACTATGCTGACTTCTAACAGCGTAGATTAGTTGTATCGGTTTTTGTAAATTATGTAAATGGAATCACACAGCATGGACCCTTCTATGTCTGGCTTCTTTCACTCATCTGAGAGATTCATCCACATTGTTATGTGCAGTTATGGATCACTGATTCTCACTGCCATAAGTATTTCGCTGTTGATGGGTATCTGAATAGTTTCTACTATGAACAGCGCTTCTTCTATGAACTTTCTAGCACATCTTTCGGTGACAGATATATGTATGCATTTCTGTAGGGAAATGCCTCGTTCCAGGTAGGAGCGGAACAGTACACTGGGTTGTAGGGCATCAGCTGTAGCAGACACCGCCAGCCAGTTTTCCGTAGTGTTTACCAATTACACTCCTGCCAGCAGCAGAGCCTAAGCACCCCAGTTGTCATGGCTCTTTCTTTGACCTTTACGATATAACACATGATACCTGCGCAGAGTAGGTACTCAGAAATGTTTGATTGAAGAGTGTCACCCTCGATCACTTTTTTTTCAAACTCAAAATGTAGTCTATACACACTGCAGTCCTAGCACACATCAACTTTATTGCCTGATACATTAACATTTCTTCTCTAGATTGTAAGCCCTTTCTACAAGATCTTACTTGTGTTTGTTTCTCCACACCTTAGCCCAAAGCTTGGCAAGCAACAGCATCAATAAACGTTTGCTGAGGGATGCCTGGGGGGCTCAGTCAGTTAAGCATCTGCTTTCAGCTCCAATCATGATCCCAGAGTCCCAGGATCCAGTCCCACATTGGGCTCCCTGCTCAGCAGGGAGCCTGCTTCTCTCTCTGCCTGCTGCTCACCCCGCTTATGCTCTCTCTTTCTGTCAAATAAATCAATAAAATCTTTTAAAAAATAAAATAAAATAAATAAATGTTTGTTGAAATTTCTATGCTCTTGGGGCACCTGGGTGGCTCAGTCGGTTGAGTGTCCAGCTCTTGGTTTCGGCGCAGATCATGATCTCGGAGTCATGGGATCAAGCCCTGCATCGGGCTCTGTACTCAGCAGGGCTTCTGCCTGATATTCTCTTTCCCTCTGCCCCTCCCTCCACTCATGCCCTCTTTCTCTCTCTCTCAAATAAATAAATCTTATAAAAAAAAAAAATTCTGTGCTCTTGATACCAAATATTTTTTCTTTACCTGAACCTCTTTAACTTTGAACTTTGACTTCACCTAAGCTTTTCCAACTATTCACCAAGTCTCTATGGACTCCAGCAAAAACAGAAATATTCTGCCAAAAAAGCCACATTACCCAGAGAAAGGCAGGACGACAATATCAAAGCGGAACAAAACTACCCATCTCACGTATTTTAGCTAACAGTTTCATGGGATACACTGGTTCAAGGGACGAAACAGAAAAGACCAAGATACTCCATATTCTGTCCTGGTCCTTCAGCTCAGCTCATACACCACATCTTCTCTACAATGTCCCCTGCCACCACAGGAAGAGTTAATTACTCTTGTGTTCCCAGAGCGTTTTACTCTCTGGTTATTTTGTTAGATTTGTTTACATTTTGGCTCACCCTCTGTACCATGAATAGGCCTTCAAAGATAAAGACTATGTCTGGGCGCCCAGGTGGTTCGGTCGGTTAAGCATCCGACTCTTGATTCTGGCTCAAGTCTTGAACCCAGGGTCGTGGGATCAAGCCCCACATCGGGCTCTGAGATCAGTGCAGAGTCTGCTTGAGATTCTCTCTCTCCCTCTCCCCCACTCATGCTCTCTTTCTCAAATAAATAAATATATCTTTTAAAAAAAGGATAAGTCTGTATCTTATTTTTTTCTGTATCTAAGCAGTAAGCACACCATCTAGCATATCAGTGTCCAACAGAATGCAATGATGGACAGTTGTATAAATTTATGTCTGTACTGTTGACTAATATTTAGGTCTGTGGCTACTGAGCACTTAAAATGTAGTTAGTGTAACTGAGGAATTGGATTAAATTTTCATTTTCATTTACATTTAAATAACCGTATGTAACCATATGTAACTTAGTGGCTATCCAGTGGGACAGTGCAGACAAGTATATGATTTAAGTTTTGAAAATGCCTGCTCAAATCCCCAGGTTTTGCCCTAGCATAATCTTCAAAGGACAGGAGGTCAACTGTCTCGTATGGGTCATGGGAAAGGGTCCTTTCAAAGAATAAAGCTTGAGTAAGAAAAACCAAGGTTGTGGGGGGTAGAGAGGGAAATAGGAGTTACTTATCAACAGGCATCAAGTTTCAGTTAAGCCAGAAGAACTACATTTTAGAGCTCTGTTATACAACATTGTACCTAGTCAACAATACTTAAAAATTTGTTAAGAGGGTAGCTCTAATGTTAGGTGTTCTCACCACAATAAAATAATTTTTTTTTTATTTACAAAAGGGTAGAGAAGGGGCACCTGGATGGCCCAATCGGTTAAGCATCTGTCTCCGGCTTGGGTCATGGTCTCAGAGTCCCGGGATCGAGTCCCACGTAGGGCTCCCTGCTCAGCAGGGTGTCTGCTTCTCCCTCTGCCTCTGTGTGCTCACTCTCTCTCCCTCAAATAAATAAATAAAATCTTCAAAAAAAAAATTAAAAAATAAAAACTAGGGCAGGATCTTAGGGACGTAACTTGAGCAAGTCACAAACTCCATGGCTTTCAGATATTCTTATCTGTGGAGCTGAGTTTCAAGTGGCTATGAGTTACAGCTTAAACAAACCCTCATTATAATCAATTCCAATATTCTGTGGGTTCTAACATACAACAAGCCAAATCATAACTCCCACTCCATACTCAACAAATGTGTCACTTGCCTATCTCCCTTTTCTGTGCTCACTGCCAGGCTGGTTCAGGCCTCGCTACTTTGCATCTACATAGTAACAAGTTTTCTCCTCCCATCCACTGAGGGCACATAGTTGAATTAATCTTTCTTTTGTTCAGTTCAACTGTTAAGCGGCAAGCACCACTGCCAATGATGAGTAAGTGTGTCAAAAAGGCAGAACAGGGTCCTTCTCAAGGAGCTTACAGTCTAGCAGTGGAGGGAGACATACAGGTGGACAATTACATTGGTGAGCCACAAACACTCTTCTAAGAGACCATGCGATGCTGGCTGAAACTGCCTGGAAACTGCCTTTCCCCTTTCCATTTACAGATTCCCTTTAACACTCTGGGACTGGGGGAATGAAATGTAAGACAGATCTTGATGGAGAATGAAAGGCAGCTGACAAACTGTGGGTGGCTGAAGACAGCACTAAGACACTGAGCATAACAGGGCGAGGTCAGGGAATGGGGTACAAGGAGAGATTAATCTGATCAGGAGCCTCTGCCCTTCAAGGGCTTTAAAAAATTTTTTTTAAATATTTTATTTATTTATTTGAGACAGAGATAGCAAGAGAGAGCACAAGCAGGGAGGAGAGGGAGAAGTAGACTCCCCGCTGAGCAGGGAGCCTGAAAACGGGGCTCAAGCCCAGGACCCTGGGATCATGATCCGAGCTGAAGGCAAACGCTTAACTGACTGAGCCACCCAGGCGCCCCAGGGCTTTAAAAAAAATTAACGCTCTTTGACTGACAGTCAAAGTCAAAGCTCTCCACAATCTGACCCCAACATACCTTTCAAGCCTTACATTCTAGTACTTGACTGTACCCTCCTCTTGCCTTAAACAAGACTCCTAATGTGCCCTGTGCTTTCCTGCCTCGTGCCTTTCCTTAAATCATTTCTTCTGTCAGAAACACCATTCCTTCCCCTGCTGCCCGACAAAATCTTATCCATTCTTCTAGAACTAGCTCAAATGCCACCTCTCTTCTAGCCATCAGGGTCTGAAATCAACTCATCCTCTTCAAGCTAATTCCTAGAACCCTTTCTTTAACCTACTCTTTTTTTTTTTTTTTTAAGATTTTATTTACTTATTTGACAGAGAGAGAGACAGCCAGCGAGAGAGGGAACACAAGCAGGGGGAGTGGGAGAGGAAGAAGCAGGCTCTAAGCGGAAGAGCCCGATATGGGGCTCGATCCCAGAACGCCGGGATCACACCCTGAGCCGAAGGCAGACGCTTAATGACTGAGCCACCCAGGCGCCCCTAACCTACTCTTTTAGCATTTATTACATTTGCCTTATATTAAAGTGATCTACATAATTATCTCATTACACTAGGCAGTAAGGCCCTTAGGAAGAAAACTTGGTATTGCCATTGTACCTAATACAGAATATGAACCCAAAAAACATTTGCTGAATAAATGAGTAAATGAAACCACTAACAACTGCTACACATCAGGCACTCTGGGAGATAAGAAGAGCTGTGTGCCCCCTGTTCTCCCAGGTCTTATATATTCTTTCACAAGAAAAGGTGTGATAATCACAGAAGAAAAACAAAGAGATCTTTTAAAACACTAACTACAAGTAGCTACCATCTACTAAGTTTCTACCATAGACTAGACACTAATCTGGCTCTTTACAAACAAGCTTGTATTTAAATCATTCCATCATTTCTGAGATGTAGGCATCATCCCCTCCATCTGAGAGTAAGAAGCTGAGGGTCAGAGAAGAGAAGGAGTCTGGCTCAAGGTCATATACCAGTTTGCAGCAGAACTAGGACTCTTTCTGATTTACGTCTAGCACTAAAACCTCTCATCATTCCACTATATTTTCTTTCCCGGATGCAGCTCTAGAAACAGTTTATAACAAAAGTTACTGTTTGGCTACTTGGTTATTACTAGAAATAGCCTATACATAGAGACCTGTACAGCCCAAAACCAGGGAGCCCCTTCCCTTCTCTACCCTTGTTTTGAGACAGAGAAGTAGCTCTTTTATTTTACTTGTTTTACATTTTGCCCCTACAAGGGTGACTTTGGGAAATTCCATTGCTTTTTAATGAGTCTGTATATAGCACAGGATTCTTTGGAGCAGAAGTAATTTATTATAATGTAATCAGCAAAAGCCAGACTTAAATAACATTACTGAGCTCTGAGTTATAAAACATTTCTATTATAACTGAAAGGTGTTTTGTCAATAATCAGACTTACAAACATGTCAATATTTAGAGATGAAACTACAGAAATATGGAAAAAATATTTCACATACAACAGCTAGAAGCATCATGTGGTAAAAAGGGCCCTAGCTTCAATGTCCTAGTTCAGGTCCTTGACCCACTATAATTTGTCATTAACCACAGGGAAACTACTTATCACCAAGCACCAAAATAGAAACTAGGAATATAGGGATGTCTGGCGGGCTCAGTCAGTGGAGCATGCAACTCTTGATCTTGGAGCTGTGGGCTTAAGCCCCACATTGGATGTGGAGATTGCTTAAAAATAAAATCTTTTT
The DNA here is from genome assembly GCF_024610735.1 of Ursus americanus. Lineage (NCBI taxonomy): Eukaryota > Metazoa > Chordata > Mammalia > Carnivora > Ursidae > Ursus > Ursus americanus. The sequence continues at coordinate 7,580,636 of NC_142159.1, forward strand.
TTTTTTTTTTTTTACGATTTATTTACTTATTTTAGAGAGAAAGAGAGAAAGAGTGCACACGCGGGGAGAGGCAGAGGGAGAGGGAGACAAGCAGACACCTCCCTGAGTAGGAAGCCCAACACAGGGCTCGATCTCAGGACCCTGAGATCATGACCTGATCCGAAAGCAGGGTCAGATGCTCGACCGACTGAGTCACCCAGGAACCCAAAAATAAAATCTTTAGGAAAAAAGAGGGCGGGGCACCTGGGTGGCTCAGTCGATTAAGCGTCTACCCTCAGCTGAGGTCACAATCCCAGGGTCCTGGGATCAAGCCCTGCATCAGGCTCTGCTCAGCGGGGAGCCTGCTTCTCCCTCTGACCCTTTCTCCCCCGTCTCGTGCTTTCTCTCTCCCTCTCTCTCTCAAATATATAAATAAAATCTTTTTAAAAAATAAATTAATCAATAACATAACAACCACTGAGAACACCTGATTAGCATGAGATAAACAATGTGGTATTTTAACATCAAAAACAATACAATAAAGTCATGGTTAACCTGAAGTTAAATGCATGATTTTGATTAGCTTTCTGAAACCCTGGGAACAGTTCAGAAACCCTTCATGGAACCTTAGGGAACTAGGAACCCCTGATCAGAAATCACTGGCATACATTCAAGAAAAACTTTGAGACCGATAGCAAATTCCTTATATCACCAGACATTAGCCTGCATGGATAGCAAATCTTCCATTCCTAAACGAAAGGTCAGAAGAGCCAATGAAAGTAAAATGTCATATTCAGAACACAGTTATCCCAAGATGCATTAAACTCCACTGGCGTTGCTTCTAGATTACCCTACTCTTCCATATGGTCTTTATCTTTTTTGAGCCCCTGTGCTAGGAGAGAGACAAGTAGCAGGTGCTTCATGAATGCTTGTTGGCTAACTGGTTAAAGGGCAGACAAAGAATAAGGGGAAGGAAACAAAACCACTGATGGAGAATTTCTATGCTTTGCATGTTAGCATCCAATCTTAGAACTCTATGCAGTATGGTGTTACCGAAATCCAAGGATCACAAGGGCTACATAACTCATCAATATCAGAGACTATAAATGGTAGAGTTCCTAGGTCAGCCTGATTCACTACAGCATTCTGTGGTTTGAGAAGCAGGACTGTAGCCTTTCCAAACCTTTTACCTACTCAATGATAACGTTGTTAGGGTCGAGGTCTTTCCCAGTCCCTTGGTTGACAACTTTCATGGAGAGGGACACTTTTATCCTATCATTTTTCATCTGTAAAAGACAAAAGCAAAGTCACCAAGAGCTAAGAGTACACTATTTAGACTGCTGGTCTAAAATTATCTAACTAAGCATCAAAGCTTTATCATTATAACAAACACTGAGCTCCTCTAATGGCTGAGTCCTGTACTAGGAACACTGGGGGTACTAATGAGCATTATAAATAGATCTTGTGGCAGAATAACTTTAGGAAATGGTTTTTATCTCATTCTTGTCCTTCTCGGGAGGAAAGACAGAAATGGTTGCTCAGAAATTCAAGGCCAACACAGGTAACCAGGCAGAAAATAAAAGCTGTTTTTTCCAGGTAAGTTCAGCATAATGATAGGTTCAGAGATCCATGAGCCCAGAATGCATTTCCCAAACATTCCAGACTAGACTAGATCCCTTTTTGGACTTGGTCTAGTACATTTTTAAACATGAAGGCAATTGTTAGCCATGTTGGTCTTCTTTTGCTTCCTCCAACACTTGATGCCCTTTTCCACTTCAGGGTCTCTGCACCAGTTATTCTCCCTGCCTGGAATATGCTTATCCTAACTTTTCACATGACCAGTGCCTTTTCCTTTAGGTCTAAGCTCCCACATCATTTCCACAGAGAGCCTGTTACTGACCACTTTATCTAAATCTACTGCTGATACTGCTTGAGCCCATTACAGCACTTATAATTTACGATTATTTTATATGTATGTTTGCTTACTTTTATATTTGTCTCGTCCAATTACATTCTATACGAGCTCCATAACAGCTGAGGTCACCTAGGTCTGGCTCACTCTTATATCCCTCAGACTAGTACCTATTATTGAATAGTATCTCTTTCAGACCTCTCTCCCCTGCCATTCTCTGGGACAAGAGCATGCTGCCCACATCCACAGCCCTCATGCCTCAAGTGAGCTGCTGTTAACAGGGTCCTTCAGACCTTTCTCACTTGCCTCGCGCCACATGGTGCCAGGTATTAGGAGCAATAACGGTAACCTCTGTGTCTTTTCATTGTTTTGGTCCAAACTGAAGTGTACCTGGCAGCTATTCTTTGAAATTTATGATAAAGACCAGTTCCATAAATTAAGTTTTCTTCTGTCTTTTTGGTTCTTTTCTTTTTTTTTTTTTTCCTACCCACCATTTGGATAAACTTCAGGGAGGAAAGTTCTATAAACATGTACTTATTGCACCACAGTTATTATAGTTTACAGCACATCCCTTCTGAGTTTACAGGACAACCGGCCAGAAGGTTTCAATTCAGGACAGAATACAGTGGCAGGATTCAAAAATAAGATCATCAGCCACAGTTAACAATATATCCACATTCACCATCATGAAATACCAACACTGCCCCCCCCCCAGCTTTTCCTCGGTCTTTCTAACAACGTGAAAGTTGCACAGAACCTTACCTCTCGACCAATAAGCTTAACCCACACTTTGTCTCCGACATCTACTATCTCAGAGGGCTTATCCACACGACAGGATGACATGTGAGTTCGATGGACCAGACCTGGGTACAAAAGAAATGAAATAAAGCACAGGGTATATCTGGTATTTATACTCCAAATAATGAGGTAAGGAAAAGATGGGAGTTGAGGACTCACTGAAAAATGTCTGTTAATTTAAAACTGTAAATTAAAACAATCTGAGATCACTTTTTGTACTTAATCAAAACATATTCTTTAAAAATAATGCTCAACATTAGCAAACGTGATATAAGACAACACATTAGTAAAAACGCAAGTCAGTGGAAGTTTTTGAAAGCAAGTTTTGAAACATCAAGATGTTTATACCTTTGATGCAAGAATAACATCATTAGAATTTTTCCAAAAGAAAAAACTCAACGGAGGCAAAAACCAAAAACCTATGGGTTTATAAAAATACTTGTAGTATTATTACCTACAAAGGTTTTAAAAAAAACTATAAAGCAATCTAAATGACCAATAATTGGAAAATAAGCTTGGTAAACTATGGTAAAGCAATCAAATAGAAGAGTAAGCAGCCAATTAAATTACAATTACAGAAAATAATTATGATAGACGTTAAGTGAAAAAAGAAAATCTAAACAAGGTGCTATTTTTAATCTATTAAGTTAACAACATACTGAGAAAATAATACCCATGGGTGAAAGTGTAGTAAAATAAGAAATATTGCAAGGCTAGTATAAAATTTTAGAAATCATTTAGCAATCACTAACAAGAGTGGTAAAAATATTTAATAAAACTAATTAAAAGTTAAATGATGCGTTAGTATTAAATAATTTTTAAAATATTTATAATAGATCTCCTTTTCCTATCTGTCCAAAGTCCTTTCCTGGGAGAACGATCTTCCCTACTTTTTTTTTAATACACAATTTCAGATTTTTATGAATAAAATTATTGAAGTATTAATCAACATCACATTCCCTATTTTCTAAAATTAATCTGGTCCATGTGATTTGGTTGAAGCTGACATAACCCCCAACTGTGGGCACACGACACATGCTTAATCAATCAAGATAGTTCACCCCACTGAGTGATTAGCTAAATCAATTCATCATTTTCAAGACATCTGTCAGGATAATAAACTACAAAAATTCACCAATGCCCATCTTTACCACCAGGGGGCAAGAGCTGGCCAGAGGTAAGAAACAAAGCCCTGTGGGTGTAATCTGAGCACCTGATACAGCCCTGGGGTCAGCTAGATTTATTCTGCACCCCACAGTGAGAATAGCCAAAACATTTCTCAACTGTGTTTCTGTCCCCTTCAATGTATTTTGAAGACTGGAAAAATTAGAAACAAACTAGGGGCACCTGGGTGGCTTAGTCAGTTATGCATCTGCCTTCAGCTCATGTCACGATCTCAGGGTCCTGGGACTGAGCCCCAAATTGGGCTCTCTGTTCAGCAGGGAGTCTGCTTCTATCTCTCCTGCACCCACCCCACCCCGCCCCACTCATGCTCTCTTTTGCAAGCTATCTCAAATAAATAAAATCTTCTAAAAAAAATTTTTTTAAAACGATGTTCAAAAGATTATATAAGAATATGTCTGTAATTCATTCTTTAGTAAATATTTGATTGCCTTCTCTGTGTCAAGCACTGAAGACAACCAACATTTTCCCATGTAAATAATAACAGTACAACAGAAAATTATATACAGTATCCCTCTCCCTCTGCCCCTCCCCCTTCCGTTTGTGCTCTCATGTGCATACTCTCATGTGCATACGTACTTTTCTCAATAAAATCTTTTAAAATAATAAAAATAAAATATATTAATCAGATTGTAAATTTAGTGATTGGTACAAGGACAGACACAATTCACCAATTTATTAATTTACAACAGAAGATATATATATATATATATTTTAAAGATTTATTTATTTGTGGGAGAGAGAGGGAGAGAGAAAGCATGCACATGCACAACACGCAGAGGGAGCAGCAGGCAGAGGGAGAAGCAGGCTCCCCACTGAGCAACGAGCCCAAATCGGGAATTGATCCCAGAACCCTGGAACCACGACCTGAGCTGAAGGCAGACGCTTAAATGACTGAGCCACCCAGGCATCCCGAGGATATACTTTTTTTTAATTCCCAGTCCTTGCCTAATAAACTACCCACTGCTCCCAGTACCAAATACCTAGAAATTTGGATAAGTGATCAGAAATGGCTTCAACCAGAATCAGAACAAATGGAGACACATGGTTTAAGATAGGTTTCCAGTCCACAAGTTTAATGGACTATCACTTCCTCATAAAAGAATCCACCTCTCTCTAGTTCCTAGCATCAGATCCATTTCTGCTCTACATAAGGCAAGACAAACACTGCCAACTTCAGATACTCAGGCTTTCTTTTACTATGTTCCAAGCTGACAACCTGCCCTGTTCACATAATCTCCCCCTAGATAGAATGATATAGTCAATTAGATTTCAGTCTCCTAAATTATAATTTCATTCCAATCCCTTTTCTCTGGAATCACACTCAAGATTATCTTGTCACCTTCTCCAGTGCTCTCATCTATTTAGTCACAGACTTATAGGCAATTACCTGGTATATTTCTATCTATGGCTAATCCCACACTCTGTATGGGAATTCATCACCAGCTGCATTCTCAGAGGACAGTATATATTCTTGGGAGGTATTTCTCTGCTACCCACAGTTGAATCAAGTGCATATGGTAAAGGGCACCAAATAACATAATTGAGGCCCCCTCCCTCTGTGCCGGATACCTCACTAAATACAGTACATCCACCCATTCATCCCTTCTATCAACCCTGTGACGTAGGTTCACACGAGCAAGTACTGTGGAAGTTAAATACACTGTGCAAGATCACAAAGCTAGTAAAGAACTGCAATTCAAGTATGAGTCTGTAGGGTCTTCTACAACACACTGATATTTCTCCATTTTTTTATTATTGGTCTGTGTTATCTTTTCAATTTAAAAAAAAAAGATGGTCTCATCTACAAGTAGTAGAAACACATCTAATGCTGCTTCAGCATATGCTCCAAAATGAACAGAAACAACGAAAATGCTTTCCTTGTCCGTCTACATGGAAGGGAGCTCTTCAGAGCAGTTTGTGCCTGTATTTCTGACATGAAGCCATAAATGCCCAAAGGGCATATCAAGTCCATCATCATGTTTAGTAAACCCAACATGACACTTGGACTGAATCCCATCCGAATGTCTGCCGGTAAAAGAAAAGAAATTCTGACAACTTGGAAAGAGCTAGCATCTCAGTCACTATATATAAAAAACAAACAGAGGTAGCCTATTATTATTCCCTTAAAAATATTCTCCCAAATGTGTTGTTCAACCTTAATTTCTTCTACAACTCCCACTGACTATATAAAGAGGTGAAAATTATAAACCATTAGAGAACAGCTATGGCCCAAAACTGTCAAAATAAAAGGTCCCCTTTATCTTTGGGGGATCTGAATTCCCTTTCTAGAATGTTCAAATAAGTTATCACCAATCAGTGGTGTATGACAATAATGTAAGTCCACAAGTTAAAGTGCGTTCACACCCTTTATCTTGTTGGGATTATAGATTCGTTCAAACAGTTACTAAATATCCACAATATCATAGGCAAAAACGAATTCAAGGACAAGTAAGACACGATCCTGCCAATCAAGAAACTCGAAAATATGCACATCATTCCCATTTCACAGATAAGGGAACTAAGGCTCAAGTCCAAAGCAAATGGAAGTCAAAAATCAATAAATGGCACAGCTGGGACTAGAATTTATTCATTTAATAAAATGTACTGAATACCCACTATTCCCCAGGTACTGTTCTAGGCCCCATCATTTCACAGCTCAGGGACAACTGCAACTTCACTTATATTATTACACCACACTGTAATTTGTTCGTATCTCCAGACTATGAACAATCTGAGAGCAGCAGGGACTGTTTTCTTACCTCTATGTTCCCACCTAACGTAGTGATCAGATAACAGAATTCAAGAATTATTTGCTAAACTGAATTCACTGCTAAAAATATTTGAGCTTCGGGGTGACTGGGTGGCTCAGTTGGTTAAGTGTCTGACTCTAGATCTCAGCTCAGGGCTTGATCTCAGGGTCGTGAGTTCAAGCCCTTGCGTTGGGCTCCACAAAGTAAAAATATTTGAACTTCTACCATAAGCAAAACACTTTAAAGGTATAACACTGAACAACCTCTGATCCCCAAATCTGATGTGCTGGTGGGGCAGAGGATAGAAGAAAAAAAAGAACTTCATAAAAAAACTACACTGACACTATGATAGTCACTAGCCATGTTGCTGTTTTAAGCTTAAATTTAAATTAAAATAAATGAAGTTAAAAGTCAGTGGCTACATTACTGGACAGCACAGATGTGCTATAATACAAAAATATATTTGGTCTTTGTCCCTGGATCCTACACAGCCTGCACAGAACTCCTATAACTCCTGGAATCTCTCCAGTGATAGGAGAGTCTTTTGCTATTCATAAGCCCCTTCTGATCACACCAGAGTTTGTGCTAATGAGGTGACTTAGGGTAGGGCCCCTAGATGTCTCTGGATGGGCCAAGTCTCCAAAAGATCAAATGATGACAGGGTTGGAACTTTCAGCCCCACTGGTCTCCAGGAAAGAGGGGGAGGGCCTAGAGATTAAGCTCTATAGAAACTCTTGAACGACGAGATTCAGAAAGCTTCCAGGTTAGTGAACACATCAGCTTATTGGGAGGGTGGTGTGTCAGAGAAGACACATAAGCTGAGAGTACACCCCCCACCCATACCTTGCCATTCTAGGAAATTATCAAACTTGAGGAGGGGGTCATGGGGAAGCCTTGCTTCATAGTCCACCAGTCAGAAGTACAGGTGGCTCAGGACTTATGACTGTCATGTGAAGTTTAACTTGTGGGATCTGACGCTTACTCCAGATAGATAGTGTCAGAACTGAATTAAGACACCTGCTATTGGAATCCGGAGAATTGATTAGTGTCAGAAAACACACTGGAACAGATATAGAACACTTCCATTATCACAGATAGTTCTATTAAGTACCACTATGAGATGGGGGAAAAGTCTAGTTTAGATCTGAATACTAGGAAGGGGTCTTCAAGTAGTGGTAAAAATTCTGAGACTAGAAGGCTGAGAAAAACAACTCAAGAGTCTCCCTTCCTGAATCAAAATGTTAAAATCTGGAGACCAGAATTATTTTTTTAGCTCAGTCCTTTTGGCACGGGACTTAATGACCTTCCCCTTCGAGAGTAGAGAAGCTAAAATACAACTGTTTAAGTTATGCAGTAAACCCCCAGAAAAGCCCAGGATTAGAGAGTTCCCACCTAATTACTTGGCTTCCTGAGCTCTCCCTCTGAGGCCTGTCTCGCCAGCTGTCAGACTCACAGATCACTTGTAAGCAGGAAGCCACAATCAGAGGCATCCCCTGACAGGGCATGGACATGAGCGAGTTGAAGACTGACTGCTGAGAGGAGGCAGGCCCTCATCTCCACATGGTCCCCAAAGTGCCACATAAGTGCTCAGGTAAGGATGGGACTTTCAAGTACTGGGAGCTATGGCAAGTACACCAAGAAAATCTGTCTTCAGACCAAAAGAGGTGCATGCCTATAGGGACCAGGATGAGATCCCCCTCATTAAATCCTAGACGACATAAAATGAGAAACTTTATAACAGATTGCTGACTGCTAGCTTGGAAACCACTGGTGAGCCCTTTCTAATTCCAAGATGCAATTTGTGGCAAGTAGTCTCCAAGGCTAGAAGCATGGCTTCATTATCCAAAAATCAGCTGTTGGACTTACTTTTAAAGAAAAATTTTGTTTTAAAAAATGCACAGGGGTGCCCAGGTGGCTTGGTCGTTAAGCTGTCTGTCTTGGGCTGAGGGCATGATCCCGGTGTTCTAAGATCGAGTCCCACATTGGGCTCCTCTGCTGGGAGCCTGCTTCTCCCACTCCCCCTGCTTGTGTTCCCTCTCTCGCTGGCTGTCTCTCTCTCTCTCTCTCTCTGTCAAATAAATAAATAAATAAATAAAATCTTTTTAAAAAATTAATTAAAAAAAATAAAAAACTGCACAAAGAAAAAGTCCCTATTTCATGTCCATGTCTCCCCTAGCGAACTAAAACAGCCAGAGGTAACCTCTGTCAACAGTTTGTTGAGTATGCTTCTAGGCTTTCTTCTAAACATATGCAATAATTCAAAAACTACATAGGCTAATATACACATGCTTTAAAATATAGGTAGGGACAGAAGGCCTGGGTGGCTCAGTGGGTTAAGTGTCTGCCTTCGGTTCAGGTCATGATCCCAGGGTCCTAGGATCGAGTCCCACGGTCCTGGGATTGAGTCCCACATCAGGCTCCTTGCTCAGAAAGGAGCCTGCTTTTCCCCTGCCTGCCTCTCCCCTTGCTTGTGCTCTCTCCCTCTGATAAATAAATAAATAAATAAATAAATAAATAAATAAATAAAATCTTTAAAAAACAATTTTTTTTAATGTAGGCAGGAAGGTCATGTTCTTCAAACTCTGCTGCAACATGCTTTTTCATCTATCTTGGACATCTTTCCATTTCAGTAAGTTGGGACGCATCCATTTCATCAATTCTAAGAGGCACTTTCCTGCCCTCACTTTACCATCTCTGAAATAAGAATGCTTCCGACAACCAGTGCTATCTTATAAAGGCTCTCAGTCAGGCCTCAGTGTAGGGGGAGCTGTATCAAAACTTCTCACAGGTCCTTTCTGATAAAATGAAGAAGGCACCAGCATCAAAGTATCATGCTTCTTATCATCTGCATAGTCCACTGCCTAAATGTACATAATTTATCTAAGTCTACGCTACAAACTAAATCCGCTAAAGGACTGCTGGATTAAAGGGGAAGCACATTAAAAATGTGAATAGGCATTGCCAAAATCTATAACAATTTATACTCCCAACAGTAAATAAAACTATTACTGGAAATACCCACTTCCAAAATTGGTTATTAACAGCAATTTTTTTTAAAGATTTTATTTATTCATTCGACAGAGAGAGAGACAGCCAGCGAGAGAGGGAACACGAGCAGGGGGAGTGGGAGAGGAAGAAACAGGCTCCCAGCAGAGGAGCCTGACGTGGGGCTTAATCCCAGAACGCCAGGATCACGCCCTGAGCCGAAGGCAGATGCTTAACAACTGAGCCATCCAGGCGCCCCTATTAACAGCAATTTTTTTTTTTTTTTTTTTTTTTTTAAGATTTTATTTATTTATTTGACAGAGATAGAGACAGCCAGCGAGAGAGGGAACACAAGCAGGGGGAGTGGGAGAGGAAGAAGCAGGCTCATAGCGGAGGAGCCTGATGTGGGGCTCGATCCCAGAACGCCGGGATCACGCCCTGAGCCGAAGGCAGACGCTTAACCGCTGTGCCACCCAGGTGCCCCAACAGCAATTTTTTTAAGTTTTTATTTAAATTCCAGTTAGTTAACATACAGGGTAACAGCAATGTCTTCAACATTTGTTAATCTCAAAAATCTTGAGGTAATTTTAGATTCACATGTAGTCAAAAGAAATAATGCAGAGAAATCCTGGGTACCCTTTACCCAGCTTCTTAACTGTAAGTATAGCATCTCTGGTGTTCTCTGAGTTGTTCTAGCAAATTATCAAAACTGGGGGGGTGGTGTGGGAACATTCAAATGTGTAGCCAAGTCTGACAGTAGTGTGGGTAACCTGGGGACTCGATGCTTGTAACTGGCGTCTGACGTGAGGGCAGTCTTGTGGAACACAGCCCTAAAGTCTGTGGAGTCGGGCGCTACCTCTGGGCAGTTAGTGTCAGAATTGAATTAAACTGTAGGATACCCAGCTGGTGTCAGAGAATCAGAGAATTGGAGAACTGGTTAATGACATGCCACATTTTGCAATGGCAATAAACAACTGCAGTACTGACACATGCCAGCATGGAAGATCCTAGAAAACATGCTGAGTGAAAGAAGCCAGTCAAAAAGACCACATGTTGTCTGATTCCACTTATTAAGAAATGTCCAGATGAGGCAAACATATAAAGACAGAAGGTAGACTAGGGGCTGCCTCAGGCTCGGGCAGGTGGGATGCTAATTTGGAGTGACTGCTAATAGGTACGGAGTTTCTCTTTGGGGGGTGATGAAAATGTTCTCGCTTTAGATTGTAGTGATGGTTGCAAAACTGTGAATATACAAAAAAAACAGAAACAAAAACAAACCCCACTGAACTGTACATTTGAGTGAAATGCACGGTATATGCATTGCTTCTCGATAAAACTGCCAAAAAAACAAAAAACAAAAAAACAGGATGTTACACAAAAGGAATCATAAGGTCTGCAACCTTTTGGGATTAGCTTTTTTCACTCAACATAATTCTCCGGAGCTTGAGCCAGAGTGTTGCATACATCCACACTTGATTCTCATTACTCTTTACTGCCAAGTAGCAGTCATTGCATAGATGTGCCACAGTTTAAGTTAGCTTTTCTTTTTTTTTTTTTTAAGATTTTATTTATTTATTTGACAGAGAGAGACAGGGAGAGAGGGAACACAAGCAGGGGGAGTGGAAGAGGGAGAAGAATGCTTCCCACTGAGCAGGGAGGCCAATACGGGGCTCAAACCCAGAACCCTGGGATCATGACCTGAGCTGAAGGCAGACGCTTAACAACTGAGCCACCCAGGAGCCCCTAGTTTTCTTTTATTTTTTAAGATTTATTTATTTTAGAGGCGCCTGGGTGGCACAGTCGTTAAGCGTCTGCCTTCGGCTCAGCGCGTGATCCCAGCGTTCTGGGATCAAGCCCCACATCAGGCTCCTCCGCTGGGAGCCTGCTTCTTCCTCTCCCACTCCCCCTGCTTGTGTTCTCTCTCTCGCTGGCTGTCTGTCTCTGTCAAATAAATAAATAAAATCTTAAAAAAAAAAAAAAGATTTATTTATTTTAGAGAGCAAGAGAGAGCACGCACAAAGTGGTGGGGCAGAGGGAGAGAGAAAGAATCCCAAGCAGGCTCCACCCTGAGCACAGAGCTGGACATGGGGCTCAATCCCAGGACTCTGAGATCATGACCCAAGACAAAACTAAGAGTCAGACACCTACCCAACTAAGCCACCCAGGCGCCACTTAAGTTAGTTTTAAATCAATCCGGAGAATGAGCATCTTTTAAGGTATTTATCGATCAATTGCTATTCTTTCTCCTGTGAATTCTTTCCATATTTTTAGCTCCTTTTCCTACTTTCCCTTTTTTTATTAGTCTTTTGTCATGTGTCCTACAAATTCTTTTTCCCAACTTAACTTTGCTTATGATTTTTTTTTTTTAAAAGATCCCATTCATTTATGTGACAGAGAGACAGCCAGCGAGAGAGGGAACACAGGCAGGGGGAGTGGGAGAGGAAGAAGCAGGCTCCCAGCGGAGGAGCCCGATGTGGGACTCGATCCCGGAACGCCGGGATCACGCCCTGAGCTGAAGGCAGACGCTTAACAACTGTGCTACCCAGGCGCCCCCTGCTTATGATTTTTGAAATACAAGTTTTTACTTTTATGAAGTCAAATATCATTCTATATTTTTTCTAATAATATCCTTACAGTTAATTTTTTTACATTAAAATCTTTGATAAATCCTTATTTATTATAGCATGAGGAACTAGCAAGCTGAGTTTTTGGGTCTACTAGTACTATGATACGGTAAAAAGCCCACCGGGCTAGGAATTAGGAGGCTCAGGTTCTAGACCTAGCTGTGCCATTATCTAGCTAAATCACTCTCAGCAGGCCACCAGTCTGTAGAACTTGTCTTTTCTACTTACCACAATTATTTTAAGAAACAAATAAGATTATAGATACGGAGGGGATTCTCAAGAAATATTCAACAAATGCCTATCACTTTAAAAAGAAAAATTAAAGCATGATATATATGAAATACTCGTATTGGTTACAACACTATTCCCATTCCATGTGCCACATACTAGAAAATTCACAACGTCAGCCTCAGAGAGGAAACAGCTTGCCCTACCCCAAATCCTAAGACCAAAGAGGTCAAGTGCCTTGCCTAGGGTCACAGGTGAAATTTAGACAAGAGCTGGTTCCAGAAGTGAACCCAAGTGGCTACACCCAGCTCCCCACCAAGTCAGAGAGCATCATTCTTCTGAAGTTAAGACCTACGAAAACATGGACTATCAGCATTTGTCTACATTCATACCTCTACGCTAAAGACAAAAACAAAACTACTGTTTGAAAAAGAGTCTATAATCAGGATGTGATGGGGTGAGAGAAGACAGTGGAACAGAAGGGCTGAATTTCAAGTGACAGTTTCCCACCTTGCTTCCGACAGCCTGGGATTTTGATGAAGGCTCCATAGTCTGTCACCATAGCAACCTATAAAGACCAAGGGAAAAAAAAAAAAGAATCAATGTCACACAAATGAGAATCTCTCTTCCATAGCATTTAACCTAGTCTCCCTGAATTTCTACTTGGCACTGACTGCTGCAAAGCTCTCTAAAAGTTATGTTCTGTCAAATATTCTTTCTGTTCTTTTTGAAATTTAGACTGGCAGGTATGTGTGAACACATTAAAAACACTGGTGGGATTGGAATGTTGTCGGATGGTATGACAAAACCTAGGGGTGTCCAAATCCCACACCTACTGAAATCCCCAAAGGAGGTACTTGGAGAAAAGGGAACACACAGCAGGAAATAAAGTAATAAAGTTACACTTTCTATTAGCTGGGACTGAGGCCCCCAATCCCAATACAGAGAACTTTAATAATTTGGGATGGATTATATAGAACATCCCTTTTTCCTAAACTTCAAGTCAAAACAGATGATATAGCCTGCTCTATTTAACTCCAAACCAGTCTCAGGTTTATAAGACAGCTACAGAAAAAAATCAATACACAGACATCTGACAGAACCTAAAAAGATGTAATCAGAGAGAAAAAGAGTTGTCCCCAAGTCTTTTATAGAGGTGACCTAAGATGCATAAGTTAGAGGCTTGATGGGTCTATGTAATAGGTAATAGTAATGAAAGGTCTGGAACCACTGCCAGATAAAACATTATACCAGACTCTATCTCTGCCTCCCATCCATCCTCTAGCCTACCCTCCAACCCATGGATTAGGATTAAAACTGTCACTACATTCCATATTGATCACAAAATATTATTTATAAAGTATTCAATATAATCTTATAGATATAAGCTCTATTTTTTCAGTGACTTTAATTAGTTGTTTCATCTTGGGTACTCACTGTTCCAGCTTCACCATAACTAAGAGAAGGGGAGTGAATAGGACAAGCCCTGCTGCACTGTTATTGTTTCACTAATATATACTGACTACTCACTACGTATAAAACGCTGTTCAAAGTGCTTTACATACTCCTCGTGATACCATATGCTATTGGTACTCTTACTATTCTCATTTGATGACAAACTGATGGACAGACTAAGTAACTTACCCAATGTTCAAAACTAGTAAGCAGCAGAGCTGGGATTTGAACCCAATGAGTCTTAATTATACTAGAATGGCTCATGAGTTCCCTTGAACTAGAAACTTCTAATGCAGAAGCAATGTGACATTTGACATTTTATCTGCTCCTGGGAACGATCTTCAGAAGTATACATGGTAGGTCCCTCTGCTGCAGATGAGGTAGAATCCATAGTACAGGTATAGAAAGAGCACAGGCCCTGGAGTGAAAAGATGTGGCTTCTAATCCCAGCTCTGCCACTCCTTAGCTGTGGGATGTTGAATACAACTTGCCTTTTAGGGCGTAAGTTTCCAAGTATAGTCACTTTCCTCTTGCAGATAACACATGCTGTACACAAAGTGCCTCGCAGTGATATCTGGCACCTAATGTACACTCAACAAATTGTGGCTTTTTAATAACTTACAGTTCAAGACACTGATGCACAAAAAAGGTTAGTGACTAATGGAAACCCAACTAACTGAGACACAAGGCACAGAACCTAGATCCCTTGACACCTAGTCCAGTGCCTCTTACTCCACCAAATATCATTACTCACCTCAATGTTAGGATGGAAAGAGACAAAAACTTCCATTTGCCTCATATTTTTAAATGGGCACCTGAAATAACTCTATGATACAGCATTAATGGGTTAAGAACCAAAAGCTTTTATTTAAAAGGTTTTATTTGAGAGAGCGCACACGAGCGGGGGGGAGGGGCGGAGGGAAGCAGAGTCCCTGCTGAGCACAGAGCCAGGAGAGGGACTCGATCCCAGGACCCTGAGATCGTGACCTGAGCTAAAGTTAGATGCCTAACCGACTGAGCCACCCAGGTGCCCCAAGAACCAAAGTTCTAAAGTCCTCTTTTATACTGATGAATATGCTATAGTGGGGTAGGGACCAAACAGTCCCAAAGAAACAGTACAATGAGGCAGATACTAGTACTTAAAATCAAGGTAAGTGGAACTGGAGGAAGAACGTCGGAGATTAGCTGGTGCAATCCTATCATGTTTCGAATGAGGAAAAGTGAAGACCAGAGACACAAAGTGCTTACCCAAGTTCACAAAGCAAGTTGTTTTCCGTAAAACAGGGCGACATGGATAAAGATAAGACTGTAAATTTTTAATTACAATAAAAGCAAATCCTTTCTTTCTGGACCAACTAAAGGCTTTTGCTTTTAAACTTTTTTTTTTTTAAGAGAGAGAAAGAGAGAGAACGTACTTGTGCACGCATCCGTGCAAGGAGTGGGGAGGGGCGGAGGGAGAGAGAATCCGAAGCGGGCTCCATCCCCAGCATGGAGCCCAGTCAGGGCTGGATCCCACGACCCTGAGACCATGACCTGAGCCAAAATCAAGAGTCAGAAGCCCAACTAACTGAGCCACCCAGGCACCTCAGCTTTTGCTTTAATTTAGTAACTGATTTTTGCTCCACAGTTCTATAAAAAGGGCTAAGGTGTTTCATACTGCATAACATTATTAAGGGCAGAGTTATCTAACAAACTTAAAAGAAGCATCTGGAATTTGGAGCCCAACTCACCTTGCTGCTGTAAATTAAGACCATCTCACTTTTCAATCCTGAAATTCCAGTGTCACATTATGATCTTTTGAGGAAATATCATTAACAGACCTTAATTTGGCCTCTCCCAAAAGGAAAAGTTAATGTGCTCCAGAATGGATGCGCTCAACTGTTCAGTCAGGAAAAGGCATCCTTGCCTATTTCCAGTACCAGGTGTTTCCATCACCGTGTCTCCCAGGGTGCAGTCAGAGTTGAAATGAACAGAATGGCACCTGCTGTAGATGATCACACAGTCTGCCTGGTGTCCCAAGAATAATTAGTCAAATAACTCAGGGGGAAAAATTCAGTAATTATCTCAACTGAACTCGGGGTTTAGGTAAAATGAATTTACCATCTTCGGAGTAGAGGTTGCACTGGCCTTGAAACTAGTTATCCCATAATGTGAATGAGCAACTTGAGGCTCAGAGACCGAAGTTACTTGTCCAAAGTCACAAAGGTAGAAAGTAGCAAGAACAGAAGTCTTTCTACTTCTAGTTCAATGCCATTTCCACCTCACCAACACCAATCTCCCTTCAGCATTTCTTTGGCTATGGCTGGGCTGAGCCAAATCCCAACTCCCACGGCTACACTTACACCTGCTACCATGCTTCACTGACTCCAGCACCAAGACAACCTCTCAGATGATGAGAGAAGGATGAATATTGGCTTCTCACTTATTCAGTCGCTGAACTCTCCAGCCCTGCTGAGCCTGCTAAGAGAACTGCTAGGTTATGGGCTACACCACCAGTTTCTTCAAGGCAGACTGGTCCTAAGGGGCTTGGGTTCAATTTTATCCAAACATTTGCTGAGCACTTATATGCAAGATACCATGTTAGGTACTGCGAAATAAAAACACTTTACAAAAATGTCCAGCCTATTTTTAAATAAATTTGAAGTAGTTACCAAGATATATGAGATAACCATGCCCCTTCCTCTCCAGTAACTCATACTCTAGTATAGGAGACAAACACATACACAAGTAACAATCATATAAGACAGACTGTGATAAATGCTGTTACTGGGAACCAAATGACTAGAACAACTAGAACAACAAGATTTACCATCTACCCTCCTTCTATCAATTAATTCAGTTAAAAGAGTTCTCTTAAGGTTCTTGTGGTTCCACCATGCATTTATGTGCAGCTGGACAACCCCAGGGGCAGTTCAGCAGAAAGGAGACTTGGAGAGATGACTTGATTTAAAATCCCAGTTTGGGGGCACCTGGGTGGCTCGGTAGGTTGGGCATCCGACTCTTGGTTTCAGCTCAGATCATGATCTCAGGGTTGTGAGATCAGCCAGCGTAGGGCTCTGCACTCAGCAGGGAGTCTGCTTCCCTTTTCCCTCTCCTTCTGCCCCTCCTCCCACACTCGTACTTTCTCTCCAAAATAAATTAATACATCTTTTTAAAAAATAAATAAGATAAAATCCCAGTTTTGCTATTTATTAACCATTGGGCAATTACTTAAATTCTGAGAGGAGTTTCCTTATCCATAAAAGAGGGTAACAATTTTTTGGAGAGTCAATGACACAGAATGTGTAAAAGTGCTGACATACGTTAGACTTACAATTTTTTTTGAATTTTAACGTAACCGAGTCTTCTTTGAAATATTAGGTACTCATTAAATGTTTGTGGATGAGTATTCTGAAAAATGGTTTCTTCTTTATGATTTATCAAGCAACTTCTCTCTCCCTAACTCCAGTCATTTCTAAACCATCATTTTTCCAAATGTGCTCCTGAAATACTAAGCTAGAACTACTAAGTTCTCCCCAAACATTACCCTAGCCCATCCATCCTTAGCAGTAACATATAAAACCTACACTAATTCAAGTTCCACCTCATTTAAGCAGCTGTTGGGCAGGAGCCACTTTCGAAGTGGCCGAGTCAGTTTGTGGAGGGCACAGCACTCTTCTCTGCCTTTTGTGCAATACCTGACAAACGAACTTTATCATCAGAAAAATCAATTTCATCCTAGAGCTACTTACTTCCTTTTCTGAGCCCCGGTATCTCACTGATCTTTGGGAACACCACAGGTCTTAAAGAAAAAGGACAAAGGTTCTGAAGAGCAGAATTGTTTACTATTTGCTCGAACGTTATTATCCTTTGTATCTTGACTTTATATTAAAAGTTGGGACTGACTTAACAGAAGTCAAGAGCCACAATTATCTATAACCAACTGACAAACACAAAGTTTGCCGTCAAAGGCCTCCCATTATTAGAAGATAAAGCTTTTGTCAACCATAAAGCAAGTATGAACAACCATAAAGCAAGTAAGAATGATACTGTTAAAATACTACAGGCACTCATAAGACACTGAAAACAATTTTTTGGCTTTACTTTCACTTTGAGAGGAAGAAGATAATGTTAATGAATTCCTCCTCTATCTCGGGCATTGTTTTTATAGATGATAGCTTATTTAACCATCATGGCAATCCTATGGAAGAAATTATTGTCTCCATTTAACGAATGAGAAAACCAAGACTCAAAGAGAGTAAGAAGCAGTCTCAAGAATCACACAGTAAGTAAAAGCACTAGGACAGGAATCCCAAGTTTTGTCTGTTCTCCAAATACAATGCCTTCTTCTTCAAAGGCTGATCATTCAGTCACTGACGATGTAATGAGCACCTATTATTTTCTACACACCTACCTGGGACTGAGATCTACAACCACAAACAAAACACACAAGGCTCTGCCCTCATGAAGCTTAGTGTCTTGTGAGAAAGACAGACATTACACAAGCACGCAAATACAGGGCGAGTCTATTTATTTGTGGTGGGGAAAAGATCCTTGAGGAGACATTAGGGTTAAGTCCTAAAACATGAAGAGAAGTTAGTGGGAGAGTGGGATAGTTAGACACAGCATGTGCAAAAGTCCTGAGAAGGAAGCAAGCTTAGGATGCTCAGAGTGGTAAGGAAGCCAGTGTGGCTGGTGTGTGAGTAGTACAGAACAAAGCCACAGTCTGGGTAGGCAGAGGCCAAGTCATATAGAGCTCATGAAAATGAGACTGAAGGAATTCAAGTATAACGAGAAGCCTAGAAGAACTGTGAGAAAGCAATATGTTCAGTCTGCTTTTTAGATGTTATTCTGGCTGCAACAGGAAGAACAGATTGAAGAGGGACTATAATAGATATAGAGACCCCAGTGGCCAAGCAAGAAATGGAGAGCTTGAATTAATGGGGTGACACAGGGATAAAGAAGTATACATTCAAGAGATATATTTGGGAGGTAGCAATAGTATGACTTGCTTATGGACTGGAGGGAAAGGGAAAATCAAGATCAAATCAAGAGGAGAAATGAAGGATGATACCCAGACATTTAGCATGGGTACGTGGAAGGATAGTACTTCCATTTGCTGAGATGCGAAAGACTAAAAGAACAGATTTGGTTAAAAAATAAAAAATTCAGGGGCGCTAGGTGGCTCAGGCGGTGAAGCATCTGACTCTTGATGTCCAGGTCATGAGTTTGAGCCCCATGTTAGGTGTAGAGATTACTTAAAAAATAAATAAATTTCTTCAAAAAAAAAAAGAAAGAAAGAAAAAAGAAGCAAGCAAGCAAGCAAGCGAAGAATAAATTCAGTTTAAAACATAAATCAGACATGCTGTGAGGTACCCAAATGAAGATGTCAAGTATGCAGTTAGGAGTCTGGAGCTTAGAGGAGGTACAAATAGCAGCCAGACGCTCCACTAGTCCTTCCTGTTTGAACTGTGACGCTCCACACATTCTCAGGCGGACGGGAGCTCCCAACCCAGCTGCTTTTCACCCCTCAGCCACGCTTAACACAAATGGTAAGTTTTTAAGGCCAAGAGAGTATACCTCTCCTTGGAAAATAGTGTAGAGAGCAGGCAAGTTCTCCATGGTCTCGGGTCTTCCTGAATTCATCCTTAACGTTCTATGGCTCCTCCATTTCTCTTCTGCTGAAGCTAATTCAAGTGTCCTATCACAAAGAAATAAGATGGACAACAATGTGAAAGACATCTGCATTAAAGAAGAAATGTGCACATTACCCACAGCTAGTCTCCACAGAATAGTAGCATTAGGTTTAACACCGCGCACTTCGATCCACATCTCTTTTGCCTACTGTGATCCTGAGGAGTTGTAGAAACTTTGAACTTACTTTTTTTCCAATTTGATACTTACCTAACACTATTAGTCTGTTTTGTTTTTCCTTTTGTAATTGCTACTGTTACTATTCTGTCAAAGGAAGGCTTTTGAGATGTGTGTATGAAAATGAATCTTTAAAAAGGGAAAAATAATAGTAATAAGAGCTAACATTTATCAAGAATTTACTATGTCCCGGTACTGTGTTAAGCACCAGACGGCCAATATCTCATTTATCTCAATATCTCAAATTCTCAAAATGTAGGTTATGTTCTTATATAAGTGAGAAAACCAAGGCTTCCAGAGGTCAAATTACTAGGCCTATGTCAAAAAGCTAGGAAATAGTGGAGTCAAACTCTGGCTGACACCAGAGTCCCTGCTTTTAAACACTATGCGAGGGTTAATCTGAAGTCACTTCTTTATAAAATTAAAAACACACATGCTCATTTTAAGAGTTCAGACAATACATTCATGACAAAAATCATCCATAATTCAATTTTATTTATATACTTTAAAACCTTTTCATATACAGAAGAGGTTTTTTAATGGAATGATGAAATTATTAATCACTAATTAACAGCCATTTTCTTGTATATTTTAATAATTCATACACATGCACATATACTTTTAAGATTTGTTTAATTTTAGAGGAGAGGGCACACGCACACACACGGGGGAGGGACAGAGAGAGGAGAGAGTCTTAAGCAGATTTTGCGACAAGCATGGAGCCCAATGTGGGGTTTGATCTCACGACCCTGAAATTACAACCTGAATCGAAACCAAGAGTTGGACGCTTAACCACCCAGGCGCCCCTACACCTCTTTTTTTTTAATGCCTACAAAATAATCCATTCTTGGATGCACCAAATTTACTTAACTGTTTATGAATCATGTTAAAATGAGGTGGTGCCTGAGATTGTACATTTCCAGAAGCTCCCAGATGATGCTGATGCTGCCTGAGTAGCAAGTCTTACAGCTTTGGAGTTGGAAAGGACCTTACAGATACTCTTGTTCAGTCTCCTGTTTTAAACAGAGAGGGAACTAGCAGTCTAGTAGCTCTTAACCATGCACTTTGCTGCATAAATCACTGCTACATAAAGATAAATCTAATGGTACTGTCCTCAGTTCTCTTTTTCCTCTCAATTATACTTGCTTACCATAAGACTTGAAACTCTAGTTTCCTTAGATTTTCATAACCAAATACTTTCTTCTCTCCTCAACCCCCCTCACTTTCATATGACGACTTCGGGTCCTAGTCTTGGGAAAAAAGTCTTCCTGATCTACAGGACCATCCATTAACTGAACTGCTTCACTTAAAACAGAAATGAGAGAGGCGGCGCCTGGATGGCTCAGTCGGTTAAGCATCTACCTTTGGCTCCGATCATGATCTCAGGGTCCTGGGATTAAGCCCCACATCGGGCTCCCTGCTCAGCCAGAAGCCTGCTTCTCCCTCTCCCTCTGCCCTTCCCCCTGCTTGTGCACGCACGTGCTCTCACTCTCTCATCAAATAAATAAATAAAATCTTAAAAAAAAAAAAGAAAGAAAGAAATGAGAGGAAATCTTATCAGTCTTCCAAATCCTGGTTCTAGTATCACCCCCCTGAATTCAGGAAGACCCAGGTGATCCTTGTCCTTGAGTTCTGCAAGACAACTTCGTATCCTTATAATAAACCTGCCCTTTTCCGCTTAGATCAGCCACAGGTGGTTTTTACTTATTTACTAATAACACATAGAATGGAGGCAGATTTGTCAGTTCTTGAAAAATGGCTGATAAACAGGTTAAATCCAAGTATCACACCCTGATTACATCCTGCCTCTCCCACTTCCCGGCTATGCAGGCTCATCTCCAATCTTTCCCTCCCTCGACGAGCAGTTCTGACCCCACATCCTAGAACAAAGGTTATTGACCTGAGGCCAGAGGCTCTATCAAAAGACCTTCTTTCCTCCAGCTCTTGGAACATAGAATCTATACAGGCATCAGCAGCTAAGACACCCAAATTGAGCTCAAACATTTTAGTCTATCACCTGTTCCTTCTACACAAAGGTCATGGAAAGAGCAATAAAGGCAGAAACAATCTTAAGTTGATTCTTACAGATTTCTGCTGTATAAGTGTATGACCATGTAACTTAATGCTCTCCTATTGGCTCCTTCCATAGAACAGTAGCCTGAGAAACCCTATGCAGTTCTTCAGGAAGGAAAGCGGTATCCATTGTTGAGGGAAATCCTGAAATATAACAGTAATAGGTTTACAATTTCAGGAAAGTAGAGGGTTGCCGTTTTAAAAAATGGAACTTAAAATTTTCCTTCAAATTGTGTTCTATAGAAATCCAGAGTTCTGGAGGCATCTGGGTGGCTCACTTGGTTAAGCATCTGCCTTCGGTCATGATCCCAGGGTCCTGGCATGAAGCCCTACATCAGGCTCCCTGCTCAGTGGAGAGTCTGCTTCTCGCTCTCCCTCTGTGTGTGCTCATGCTCTTGCTCTCTCTCTCACTCTCTCTCTCAAATAAAATCTTAGAGGGAAAAAAAAAAAAAAGAAACCTAGAGTTCTATGGTGGTTATTCAGAAGCTCCTCAGTTAATCCAAGGTGTTTTTTTTAAAGATTTATTTATTTTTATTTATTTAAGAGAGAGAGAGCATGTGCATGCATGGGGGAAGGGGCAGAGGGAGAGAATCTTCAAGCAGACTCCCTTCTGAGCTCAGAGCCTGGAAGCAGTGCTTGACCTCATGACCCATGAGATCATGACCTGAGCAGAAACCAAGAATCACATGCTTAACTGACTGAGCCACCCAGGGGCACCCCAAGTTTATTTTTAAACATTCAATTCTGAAATATCTAGGCACCACGGGGTTCAAGAAGGCCAAAGAAGTAGGGCTTGAGGCCAACGAATCAGAGGAAAGCCTCCATACCAAAGGTAGAAGGAGCACAGCCCCAAAGAAACCAGAGTCCGGATAGGTCCAGCCCAGAGCAGTTGTGAAGCTAGCAGCGTCTCTTTAGTAATAAGCAGTGATTGATTATTGCTGATTCCCATCTGCCTTCCCAGCCTCGGGGGGGACCATGATAGCAAGAAGGAGTGGAGGTTATAGGAGAAGGGCCTGCTTTCAATAACAGTGTATTCTGCTTTGATCCAATTTACCTATTAAGCTTCTATGTTCATTTGGAAAAAAGAGTCCTTCTGTTTTAAAAAAGTTTATAAAACATTGAGACATAGTCCAGTCAAATAGGACCACATCTGTAGACTTCAAAGAGCAAGTAAACTGACAAAGATTAAGGTACATCATTTGGAGTTGCTTTGCAATAATTCTAGAAGCAGAATATCTTCCTTAAGTGCTTCATTTTCCTTGAATGTCTTAAACTATAATAGAATATGTAAGAGGGCAACACGGACCCAGTTACTAGCCACCTACTTCCCAAAGCAAGGGACAAAGCAAGAAAAGTATACCGTAGGAATGGGAGGTGTAGCAGAGGAACGGTGGCCCAGAGTGAGGTCAGAACCTATGCTGGGTGAGGAGGAAATCTGCAAAGAAGAGCAACCCAGTGTGGAAAAGAGCAGGGTAATGATGGCATCCACATATTGGGCTGTCCAGAAAGATCAATCAGTGCCCAAGAATGGAGAAGCGGGGCCCGGAGACTAGAGGTAGTAATGCAATGTTAACTTTCTGAGTATAGTAGTTATATTGTGGTTATATAAGAGAATGTCCTGTTCATAAGAAAACTAAAGTAGTCAGAGATGATGGGCATCCAGTCAGCAACTTAACTCTCAAATGATTCATAAAAAAATGTTATTTGTACTGTACCTCCACAATATTGTGATTGTTTCAAAGCTGCTTTTTTTTTAATGTGCATGCAACTGAAAAAGAAAACAAACAAACAAACAAACATACCCTGCTCTCCCTTCTCTCAAGCAGTGAGAAGTCCATAGAACAATATTAAATTGGTAAGGTACTTAAAGCACCTTTGGAACTTCATTTCATGTGTCACCTTACTGATCTGGCCAAGATTTTTGTTGTTGTATTTAAGTGTGTTTGGATTTAGATTTGTTGTGGTTGCTACAGAATAATACTAACTGGGTAGAACCCTGAGAGTTAAACGAATTCTAATTTATCTTTAACCTGTGTATAAGAATTAAGAGGAGAATACGTTGAAAAGTAAAAATATTGGGATTATGAGCACAGACAGAATAATGACTCCAGAGCCTGCACTCTCAACCACTATTCTACACTACCTCAAAAAGAATTTGCAGTGCACATCTAAATCTTGTAAGAATTTCTAACACAAACTAAGTCCCAACATTAGAGATCCAATGAGGAGTCATCATCAGAAGGGCATCATTCATGGAGGAGGTAATGATGAGGTGGGCCTGGATTCGTTTATCCAAACTGTAACCAATGACCATTTCTTATTTGGTTTTCTGTTCCCAGTGTCTGGTATACAGTAGGTACTCAAAGTTTTTTTTTTTTGAATGAGTATGAGTAAAGCCTCACTATGCGCCAAACACCGGTAGAGAAAGAAGAGAGACACAGCATTCTGGTCTAAAGAATGCAGAGGAAATGAGTTCTGCCCAATATATTGGTCGGATCAGAAGGTGGGAGACCGGTAGCCAAAATTCCTCCTTCCCACCAAATTGCTACAATGTTTCTTCCTTTTTGAACTTCAGTCATGGATCAGTTGAGAAAATGTCCAAAAGCAGGACAGAGAAAGAACAGTAAAATGAAAAAAAACAAATCACAACACACAAAAATGGTCTCATAAAATGTGAAAGCTGAAAGGGAATTATGGAGTTCATTTAGCCCATTACTTTTATTTAACTAAAAACAAGGTCAAGTGATTTGACAAAGGCTGCTTACTTACAGTTAACCATGTTGGCACTAGACCCCATGACCAGTACTCTCCTGTCCCACATTGTTGTTACAATCAATAATCCTGGAGGTCCTCTCCAAGACCTCTGATAACAACAGTTAGTATTTGAGTGTTTATTTGCCAACAGCTAGTATTTGAGTATTTATTTGCCATGCATTAACCTAAAAGCTTTACTTAACTAATTCTTTTTTTGACCACAATACAAGATAAGCAATTATCATTGCCATTCTATAGAGGAAGAAACTAAGACATGAAAGAAGCTAAGTATTTCACTTAAGATTACAAAACTATGAATGATGGAGATGACATTCAAATCCTACGAACATTTTTTCTTCCCTTTCTAGATTGTGAAATTCTTCTAAGCATGCCCTTGTGTTACATATTATCATACCCTTCCTCCCCAAATCTCCAGCGTCTAGCACAGTGTAAGGCACATTGACATTTATAACTGAGTACTGAAGTACTTCATTTTATCCTATTTTAAATTGTTAGTTAACTCATCAATTCAGTACATTTACTGATGTTTATGTCAGGTCCTGTGCTAAGCACTTCATAAACCTCCTTTCAATCCTTAACTCTACGAAGTAGATATCCCTGTTTACGGAAATGAAGTACCTTACCCAAAACTCATAGCTAGAAAGAGACAAATATTAGGCCACTCCAAGGGCCACACACATGCCACTAAACCACCCCTTTCAACACAGTCCCTATCTCTCAAAGACTTCCTACTCTGGTAGGGATAACGGTAACCAATTACAATACAGTGTGATCAGTGCTAAAATAGTGGCTAGGTTCAAAGTACTGAGAAAATAAGAGAGAGCAAGGGTTTGGAGGGCATAGGGAAGTTTAAGAGGTGACAACTGAATAGGACTTTAAGGGTAAATGGAAGTCCTATAGCAGACAATACTGTTCTTTGACCTCATTAGAACCCTAATCTATTGAACTCTACTTTCTTAACCAATTAGCCCTCTCCAGCTTGGATTCCATAGCCCATCATTTCACTAATACCCTGACCTCCCTTTAACTCCATGTCTTTTTGTTTGTTTGTTTTTGTTGTTGTTGTTGTTGTTGTTGTTTTAACTCCATGTCTTTACAGCTCACCTTTCTGGCATGAGTGGAGTACAGTTGCAGACAACAGAACCCATGATAGCTAAGTTAAGCAGAGTGGGAGTTACTGCCAGGTTATTATGTGGCTTACAAAATTACTTGAAGGGCTGTAGGAGAAGGCTCTCTCAGAACTTACAGAAACGAGTCTTAACCCACAAAATAAGTCTTTGCCATGACCAGGAAAGTTATGGCTATCACTGCAGAAAGTCACTAAACCATAAAGTTGTTGACTAAAATCCACTGCTTCTGCTATGATACTTGCCAGCAAAACTGGATGGCTCTCATCCTCTTTGTCTCCACATCTAACTCAGTTTCAAATTCAATTCTCACCTTAGGTGCAAAGGAGTCTAGGAAATCATTTTTAGCATCCCAAACTTTTCAGTAAGAGAAGGCACATTAAGAGGTGGAAAAGTGTGCTGAGCAAGTCAAATCCTCAGTCCTCACCATACCTGGCTATGTTTTCTCCATGCCTACACGGAATAGCCTGATGTTGCTAGAAAAAAAAAATATGATCTCCGACCTCAATGGGCCCTTAATTTTGCAAGACAAGTCTACATTTCTCCAGTCTACTCATTCTCCCACAATCTACAATGACTTTCACACTTTCTACAATCTTCTCAAATCTCTGACCTCCTCTTACTCTAAGTATATGATACCATCACCTGCTTTACAGAAAAAATAAAAGCCATGAGAAAGAAACTCATTTTACCAGTAGAAAACACACAAACAACCTGTTATCTATTGCCTTCAATTTCTTCTTCCTTTCTATTGACTGGAAAAGGTCCTTTTTTTTTTTTTTTAAAGATTTTATTTATTTATTTGACAGAGATAGAGACAGCCAGCAAGAGAGGGAACACAAGCAGGGGAAGTGAGAGAGGAAGAAGCAGGCTTCCAGCAGAGGAGCCTGATGTGGGGCTCGATCCCAGAACGCTGGGATCACGCCCTGAGCAGAAGGCAGACGCTTAACAACTGCACCACCCAGGCGCCCCTGGAAAAAGTCCTTAATTTCCATCTTGCTAAGACTGCTATCTACAGCTGTACTTTGGATCCCATCCATTCCCATGTTCTCAGAACACTATCAATGACCCAATTTCTCTCATGTTTTCAATTTCTCCATCACTCTTTAAACTGGATCCTTGGTGATCTCTCATCTCCTTCAGCTTCCACACCCTCTCATCTCCTTTACAATCATATGTATGAAAAATACTCTCTAGATTCACTGCCTCCATTTCCTTCTCTCAATCTTTGCCTCATATCTGGCTTCTGGTCCATCACACCAACTCTCATGAAGGACACCATAAGCTCCACGAAGATAAAGCCAGCAGACATTTTTCAATTCTCATGATATTTAAATTTCAGGATTTTCTAACACACACCATTTCCTGCTGCTGAGACAACATTCTTCTGGTCCTCCACTCTAGCTCTTCTGTTTCTCTTGTGGACTCCTGCTCCTGTTCTTGGCCATTACATGTTGGGACCACTCAAGGTTCTCTTAGATGATCTTACCCACATCTATGGCTCAATTATCACCAATATGCAAATTACTCCCAACTAAATATTTCCCAAAACTTCTCTGAGATCCAAAGCTGTATCTCAAACTGCCTCCTGGATGTCATGAATGACCTCTCCCTTCCCCTTCCAAAAAAAAGAACTACCCTGTTGCATAAGCCAGAAACCTAGGAGTTATGTTTGATTTCTCTTTCACTCCCTGAATCCAATCCATCACTAAGTTCTACTGATTTTACCTCCTTATCTCTAGAATCTGTCCAGAGATTGGTACAATCTCTGCAGTTGTACCAATATGTCAGTCCTCATTGCTAATATCTCTCGCCTAAGTGGTCTATCTGCATCTATCTCTCCTCCAATCTGTTCATGCTACTGAGACTGAACAGCCACCTCTCCCACCACAGCACGCTCTCCCACAACAAAAATAACGCCAGTGGTTTCTCAACAGTCTTGAAGTAAAAGTCCTGCCCCTCTACCCACCTCCAGCTGCAACCTGTAGGACACTCTCCTTCATTCCCTCTGTACTGGCCACAGTGGCCTCTTTTTGCCTTTTAGTCATTTTCCTCCCATTTGCCACATGGCCCCCGCTCATATTGTTCTATATGGAACATTCTACCTCCCTCCCTTGACCCAAGTAATCAGAATTCTTCCTTCATGTATCAATTCAGGCATCTTTCCTCACAGATGCCTTTCTGCTTATTTCAGGCACTCATAGCATCAGGCATCTCTCCTAGGCAGCACGTATTTTACAGTTCTTAGTGAGATCACTGTTTAACGTGTTTGCCCTCCCGGACTCAAACCCCTGAGGTCAGGGACCATCTTTGGTTCACAATGGATCCCCAAGGCTCTTTCCAATAAATACCAGTTGGACAATTAAGGAGGAGACCTAGTTCCCAGGTATGAATCCAAATTTCTCAAAAGACCGTGCTCTGGAGAAGTAGGAGTCGGATATTCCTCTCATCTCTGTCTCTCTCAGAGGCACAGAGCAGGCCCTAGTAAAAGGCTGCACAGTCAGTGGCAGAAACAAGTCGGCCTCCCCAGCCAGAGAAGAGCCTGGTGGAGCTGGGAGACAGGCCTTTCCTCCCTGGGGGGGCGTCCTGCACAGTCACAGGCACAGGGCTGGACACGACAGGCGCAGGACGAACTAGTCAGCGGTCGAAGGCCTCAGGCGGCCGCAGAGACCCCAACGCTCTGCTCCAGCGGAGAAGGGGAACCCAGGCAGCTACGCGCGGGCGCTGGGACCTCGAGGCCCGCCTTGGCTCCCTGAAAATATTCAGCTGAGAAGGGCCAGGCTCAGGTCACACAACCGAGGCGCCGCCTCCAGATGCCGCAGCCACCCACCCCCCACCCTCCTTCCACTCACTCTGTGTCAGCTCCCGGTCTCCCCGCCGCAGCATTGAGCAAAACGCCAAAACGAGACAGCGCTCCCACCCACAAGACACAGCGCGCCTAGGTGGGACTCCAGCTCCACCCACCAATCCTGGCACAGTACTCTCGTGACGCTAGCAAGAGCTGACCAATAAAAGAAGAGCATTTAGGGGGCGGTGCAGAGGGGACTATTGAAAGACGATTGGTTTCTCCAAGCCGGAAATTCTCCGGGAAGAACTAAGTTGGAACCAATCGCGCGCTGCCTGAGAGTGTCGGCGCGGTCAGTGGCGGCGCTGAGGAGAGCGGTTGCCGCCATGATAGAGCAGCAAAAGCGCAAAGGCCCAGAGTTGCCACTGGTCCCAGTTAAGCGGCAGCGGCATGAGTTGCTGTTGGGAGCGGCGGGGTCGGGCCCCGCAGCCGGGCAGCAGCAGACGGCGCCGGGAGCTTTGCTGCAAGCGGTAAGTGAAGTAGCAGGCGGCCTTCGGCCCTCAGCTCATCTTCCCCTCTGAGAGCCTGGCACCCGTGATCCCGCACTGCGGGGGCGGAAAGAGACTAGCTACCTGCGGTTAAAGTAGGGAAGCACCGTTAAAGCGGTCGACACCCCCGCGGATGCTCTTCATTCGTTCCCCGGTTGGATGCCCATTTTCAGCGTCTCGACCACCCGGTGAGGTGGCGTGAGAATTAGAGTTAAAAGACCTTGAACTCAAAACCGGTACCAGGGCTTTTTCATACTTAATCTTCCACAGGGATCCGGCATAGAGTAAACATTCAGAAAAGTTTGCAGAATGGATGGATGGATGAATGAATGAATGAATGAAGGGAGGGAGGAAATGAATGAGACCCGCTCCCTTTGGGACTTGGGGCAAGTTGCTCTCCCCTTTATTTCTCAGCACTAGTACTGTTCTTAACAACAACCGAACAATCGCTAACATTCGTTGAGTCCCTGTACCTTATAAGGCCTCTGTGTATGAAAACTCCATTAATCTTCGTAACAGCTTAAGAGTTAGGACTTCTTAGTGTAGTGTTTGTAAACTCCTACCCGGCAAATGATAGAAAGAGATTTTAAACCCCGAGTCCATGCTCTTAACTGCATTTCTTGTGAGATGGAGATAATGATCACACCTCTCCCTGTGCTATAAGGCTCAGATCGAGAAATAACATGTGTCTCCTCTCTCAACCTTTCCACCAGCCGGTGAGCAAATCCTGCTGGCACCATCCTCAAAATATATACCAAATTGCTAACCTTTCTACCACCTCCATCACTAACTTCTGATCTAAGCCATTATTTTCTCATTGGCATTGTAGTAAGGTCCTAACTGGTATTCCTATTTCTGCCCTTGTATGGTCAGTCTCTTCTCAGTCCAGCGGCCAGAGAATCCTGCTAAACGTCAGATCGTGTTACCCTCTGCTGAAAACTTTCAGTGGCTTTCCACTTAACCCAGAGTTAAACCAAAATCCTTACAATCTTTTTTTTTTTTTAAGATTTTATTTATTTGACAGAGAGAGACACAGCGAGGGAGGGAACACAAGCAGGGGGAGTGGGAGAGGGAGAAGCAGGCTTCCCGCTGAGCGATGCGGGGCTTGATCCCAGAATGCTGGGATCATGACCTGAGCTGAAGGCAGATGCTTAACGACTGAGCCACCCAAGAGCCCCCAAAATCCTTAGAATCTTTTGCGCATTTTCCTTTTACCTCTCAGATTTACCTATTTTTCATTGCTCACCCTGCTCCAGTCTTGTCGGCTTCCATGCTCTTGCCTCAAAGCCTTTGTTTTTGCTGCACTCTACCAGAATGCTCTTCTTCAAAATATCCACATGGTTTACACACTCGGCTCCTCCAAATCTTTGTTCAGATATCACTTTTTCTGTGAGGGCTTTCCTGACTACCCTGTTTTATATTGCAATACCCCATATGCATTAATCCACATAGCTTTTTTTTCCCATAGCACCTACCACCTGCTGTATGTTTTATTTGTTTTCTCTCTCCCTCTCTCCTCTTCCTCCTTTCCACTAGAACACAAACTCCATTGTTTATTTTGTTCAGTACTATTTTTCCAGTGCCTAGAACAGTGCCTGGCACATAATATATTTTTTTTAAATAAATGAGTGAACTGGTAACTACTAAAGACATTTGGAGACTATTGATAGTGTACCAGTGCTTCTCTCTGAAAAGAATATCAGCCTTGATTTCATTGAATTGTCCAAGCATAGGCTTAGTGTCGAGACCATAATCAAAACTACTTTCCTGGGTAATATGTACCCTGCTGGGTGGTTGGGAAGCACAGTTCAGTCATTAATGAAATGAGCTAGAGACTGGGAAAACAGTGGTGAATGACACAAGCACTTACAAGGTCCCTGCACTCAAGGGTGCTTTTCTATTGGGGAAAAAGAACAAATGTGTAAACAAATACATAAGGAAGGTAATTTGCGGTAGTGGTAAGTGCTGTGAAAAAGTACAGTAGGATTAATGGAATACAGAGGAGAGG
This sequence comes from Ursus americanus, assembly GCF_024610735.1. NCBI lineage: Eukaryota > Metazoa > Chordata > Mammalia > Carnivora > Ursidae > Ursus > Ursus americanus. The sequence continues at coordinate 7,611,718 of NC_142159.1, forward strand.
TGTGGTGGTTGCTTGAGTTTGAGTGATCAAGGAAAGACTTTCTGGGGGCACCTGGGTGGCTCAGTCATTAAGCGTCTGCCTTCGGCTGCAGGCGTGATCCCAGGGTCCTGGGATTGAGCCCCACATCGGGCTCCCTGCTCTGCCGGGAGCCTGCTTCTTCCTCTCCCACTCCCCCTGCTTGTGTTCCCTCTCTTGCTGGCTGTCTCTCTCTCTCTGTCAAATAAACAAATAAAATCTTAAAAAAAAAAAAAAAAAAAGACTTTCTGACGAGGAAACTGCAAGGAGCTAAACACAAGAAGATCAAGGGAAGAGGATTCCAATCAGGAGCAACAACAAGTGTAAAGATCCTCAGACAGAAATGAGCTTAACATGTTTGAGCAATTAAAAGCTGGCTATGGGACAGGAGGAGAGGGAGGGAGTAGTTAGTAAACAGGTAGACACTGGACACTACAGCAGGAGGGGATCAAATTGGAGGCATCATTTAATATGAGAAGAGTTGCCATTTTCTAAATCAGGAGAAATCTACTCAATTATTGTTTCCCATGTCTTTTGCACCCTCCTTTGCCTGTGTGTAATGACTACCCTGTACTTCTATTTTTTGTTTAGGGACCTCCAAGGTGTTCTTCCCTTCAAGCCCCAATCATGCTGCTCTCAGGACATGAAGGGGAAGTGTACTGCTGCAAGTTTCACCCCAATGGATCCACCTTAGCATCTGCAGGATTTGATCGACTGATATGTAAGAGAGAGTTTTTGAATTTGGAGTAATTGCTGTCTGATAAATAGTGATTATTATTATTTTTTTTAAAGATTTTATTTATTTATTTGACAGAGATAGACAGCCAGAGAGAGAGGGAACACAAGCAGGGGGAGTGGGAGAGGAAGAAGCAGGCTCATAGCGGAGGAGCCTGATGTGGGGCTCGACCCCGGAACACTGGGATCACGCCCTGAGCCGAAGGCAGACACTTTAACCGCTGTGCCACCCAGGCGCCCCTATTTTTTAAAACCTTTAGTGCCATGGGGGCGCCTGGGTAGCGTGGTCGTTAGGCGTCTGCCTTCGGCTCAGGGCCTGATCCCGGCGTTCCGGGATCGAGTCCCACATCAGGCTCCTCCCCTGGGAGCCTGCTTCTTCCTCTCCCACTCCCCCTGCTTGTGTTCCCTCTCTCGCTGGCTTTCTATCTCTGTCAAATAAATAAATAAATAATCTTTAAAAAAAAAAAAAAAAAAAAAAAAAAACCTTTAGTGCCAAACAAGGTATCAGTCTGAATTGGTCATATCACAAACTACGTAGCTAACATGCTAAAACGGTGTAATAAGAATGTTGAATGATCTTGGGTATAGACCTCAAGGTCTATATGGTAAATACAGAAGGGATTATGTTACTAGTTGGAAAGTGAGTTGCCCTGCTTTGAGAATATCTTCATCATGGAGACAAATCTTGAGCTTATTCAGCCAGAAAAGAGATCTAGGCATACTGGATTAATGGAAGTAATGAAGAGAAAGATAGCTTTTCCTTTTCCCAAAGATGTGAGGCCTTCCTCTTGATCCACTCATAGAATCCTAGCATATGGGAAAGAAAGGGGAGCTGGGGATCCCAAAGTGGCAACTCACTTGGATAATCTACCTGTAGATCGTTAGGATCTGCATCCAAGGGACACCTGGCTGGCTTAGTCAGTAGAGCATGCGACTCTTGATCTTGGGGTTGTGGGTTCAAGCCCCATGTTGGGTGTAGAGATTACTTAAAAATAAAATCTTAAAAAAAAAAAAAATTTCAGGGCACCTGGCAGGCTCAGTTAGTAGAGCATGCAACCCTTGATCTTGGCACTGTGAGTTCAAGCTCCATGTTGGGTGTGGAGCCTACTTAAAATAAAGATTAAAAAAAATGGGGGGCTCCTGGCTAGCTCAGTTAGTTGGTGGAGCATGTAACTCTTGATCTCAGGGTCATGAGTTCAAGCCCCACACTGGGTGTAGAGATCGCTTAAAAATAAAATCTTTAAAAATCTGCATCAAGATTCTGAGCTGCTAGTTGGCAATACCCATTTTTGAGAAGTAAGTTGAAGAAATCACTTTAGAAAAGTTGTTCTGGCATCGTTTATTGCATTGTGAGATGAAGTGAGTCCTTTAGCTCTTTGCTTATAAGTCTGTGGATGATAGCTGTCTTGGCTGTCTTGATTTAGGTGTTCTAGTTCTGTGATCCTTAAACTTAATGCTGGCCAAGCATCTGGAAGACTTGCAGTCTTTGCAGAACATCGTTGAATGGATACGTTTATTTCATCAAACAAACAGTTTATCAACAGAAAAATAACTACTATATCTATGTACCTTATTACATATACAGGTGCTCCTTAATAACACTCATCAAAGTTCATTCCTTGCTAGACCAAGTTCCCTGAGGACAGGAACTGTGTCTATTCGTTTATCTCATTTTATCCTAGCACCTGGCATGTTGTAGGTATATGGTATATATGGAACGAGTAAATGTAGTATAAAGTCGTTGCCATGTGACCTTCAAGTTAGTTCCAGCTTCCTGGGTTTTCTGTAAGTGCCATCATTTTGCAGTCTCTTCATACTCAACCAACATGTAGTAGTGAGTACCAACTGTTTTAACATTACAGCAAAAAGCTTAAGATTTGAAAAATTACATCTATTTTTTTTAAAGATTTTATTTATTTATTTGACAGAGAGAGAACATAAACAGGGGGAAGGGCAGAGGGAGAAGCAGACTCCCCACCGAGCAGAGTGCCCGATGTGGGGTTTGATCTCAGGACCCCAGGATCATGACCTGAGTCAAAGGCAGGTGCTTAACCGACTGAGCCACCCAGGTGCCCCCCAAAATTGTATCTATTAACTAATTTTTGTCAACCTTATGAAATATGAAAATATTGCATTATTTTTGTTTTTAATGTCAGGAAAATTGGTCCAGCCAGTAGAGCCAGTAGTGTCCAAGGGAGTGTAATCTCAAAACTGTTGTGGTAAATTTGTAAGTACCTTTTCCATGGTTAATGGTGAGTTTTCTTTTGTGTAGTAATGATCACAGAACCCCTGTCTTCCTAACAGTGTTGTGGAATGTCTATGGTGACTGTGATAACTATGCCACATTGAAGGGACACAGTGGGGCTGTGATGGAGCTGCATTATAACACTGATGGCAGGTGAGTAAGTAGTCTGCATAATGGAATGACAGCTGCTTCTCATACTAATTTTTCTTGGCATCCTTTCACATTTCATCCTTTAGTTTTCTTTCTCAGGAGACTTTGCTGTCAAAAACTACCTCATTTTGGGCAGCTACTTTATTATCCTATCACTGTCAACCCAATTTCTTGTTCCATGTATGCATTTGTAAATACATTTCTGTCATCTAACAGCAGCAGCCCAAATTTGTTCCTTTTTTAAGACATAAAATGTAATTTTATATGCAGAAATCAGCAATTTTTACTATACAAGCAATAAAATATTTCTTTTGAGAAACTCAAAAACATATAAATAAAAAAGTAGCCCATATTCCTACCAATCCAAAGATAATCACTGTTAATATTTTGATACGGTTTTCTCAAGTTTATTTCCTACTTAAAGCTGTTTGGTTTTACATGTGCATTAGAGTTTCATGTATGATCTTTTCTGCTGCTTTTTTTCATTTAACATTATTCAGCTAATGTATCATTTATACATTTATCATAAACATTTTAATGATCACGTAATTTTACAATAACTGTATGTAATATAGAAATGTAATTGTACAGAGTTAATTAATCCCAGTAAGTATTTCAGTAAACGTTCATTATTTTATACCTCTGACCTCTAAAATCCTAAGGTCCCTGAATCAGCTGGTATGTAGCCTTGTATACATTTTTCCTGTTAATATTTGAGTAAAGAAAGCCTTATAAAATCAATTACAACTTAGAAATCATTGTCAGGGGCGCCTGGCTGGCTCAGTCCAAGGAGCATGCGATTCTTGAGCTCGGGGTCATGAGTTTAAGCCCCTTTTTGGGTGTAGAGATTACTTAAATAATAATACTTTAAAAAAAATTTTTTTTTCAGAGATGAAATAAAAAAACTGAATTTTAGAGAAAGGGTTAAAGTTACTGAGTCACTGGGTCAGGAATTACGAGTCTGTCTTCCCTCTTTAGCAGGGAATGATTAAACATTTCCAGATGGGAAAGTATCTAAAACGTTGTCCATCAAAATGGAGGAAAGATTGAGAAAACTACTGTATTAGGTTGGAATATATCATGGGGACTGACAGAAAGACTTTTTTTTACATTTTTATGGGGTAGACCTCATAACCCTGTCTAGAGCACCAGTAGGATTTTGGTAGGTAGGATGCGGCATGCCTGCATCATGTGTCAAGATTGTCAAGAGTACAACGTGTCAGTAGCCTTAAAGAGTTTGGCACATTTTGACAAGTGGGGAGGATGGATGGCTATTGTTCGTCTTCACTTGTTTTTTGTTCTTCCTCTTGTAGTATGCTCTTCTCCGCATCCACAGATAAAACTGTGGCAGTGTGGGATAGTGAAACAGGCGAGAGGGTTAAAAGGCTGAAAGGACATACTTCCTTTGTGAATTCCTGTTATCCGGCCAGGAGGGGTCCCCAGCTTGTCTGCACTGGCAGCGATGATGGGACAGTTAAGGTGGGTGTTGTCTGTATGTTGCAGTTTCTGAGGTTGCATAATGTGAACTTATTTTGCCTTCCACCTGTGGTGTAGCCTCCTCTCCACAACTTTGTTTTAGCGGTCATTTCCTGAAACAGAGGTCTTTTAATTTTACTTTTTTTTTTGTTGTTTTTGTGTGTGTGTGTGTGTGTGTGTGTGTGTTTTGTTTTTGTTTTTTTTTTTTTTATTTTAGAGAGAGTGAGTTGTGGCGGGAGTAGATTGGGAGGGTGAGGAACGAGCAGACTCCATGCTGCATGTGGAGCCTGATGTAGGGCTCAGTCTCACAACCCTGAGACCATGACCTGAGCCAAAACCAAAAGTCAGACACTCAACTGACTGGGCCACCCAGGTGCCCCCAAAAACAGAGGTCTTTTTGAGTATCTTGTAGAATGTTAGAACCATGTTGAACCACTGTGACTTGGAATGAAATGGACCATCTGAATTGGATTCTTGAGTGAGCTGTTTACCTAATTATGTGATCTCAGGCAGTTCACTTTTCTGATCCTCTCAGTCTTTAGAATAGTGACAGTAATACATTTGTCTTACAAAGCTGTTGTTAAAGTCTAGTCACTATATGAAAAGGTCAGTATATGGTTTAGTAACAAGGTCATTTAGTCCAGTGATTTCCAACTTGTCTTCATGTCAGACTACCCGAAGAACCTGTTAAAAATACCCAGATTCTTGGGATGCCTGGATGACTCAGTCGGTTAAGCATCTGCCTTCAGCTCAGGGCATGATCCCAAGGTCGTGGGATCGAATCCCACATCAGGCTCATTGCTCAGCAGGGAGCCTGCTTCTCCCTCTGCCTGCTGCTCTACCTGCTTCTGCTCTCTCCTTCTGTCTTTGACAAATAAATAAATAAACTCTTAAAACAAAAAACAAAAATAGATTCTAGTTCAATAGGTCTAGAATGGGATTTTTTGTTTTTAAATTAAGTCTTTTTTAGAGCAGTTTAGGTTCACAGCAAAATTGAGAGGAAGATACAGAGATTTCCCATATACCCACTGCCCCCACATATGCACAGCCTCCCCCATGACCCCCACCAGAGTGGTACATTTTTTACAATTGATAAACCTACACTGACACATCATAATCACCCAAGTCCATAGTTGATATTAGCGTTCCCGTTTAGTGTTACACATTCTGTGGTTTGGGACAAACATATAATGACATGTATCCATCACGGTGGTATCATCCAGAGTATTTTTGCTGCCTTAAAAGTCCTCTGTGCTCCTTCTATTCATTTCTCCCACCCCTGACAATCGCTGATCTTTTTACTGTCTCCATAATTTTGCCTTTTTGAGATTCGTTTCTTTTACTGAGTAATATGCATTTTAAGATTCTTCCATGTCTTGCAGTCTCTCCTCTGCTCTCCTGCCCGCCACTATCTTACAGTGTATTCAATAAATTCCTATCCCCTTAAAAAAAAAAAAAAAAAAAAAGATTCTTCCACGTCTTTCCTGGTTTGGTAGCTCATTTGTTTTTAGTACCAAATAATATTCCATTGTCTGGATGTACCGCAATTTATTTATCCCTTCACCTACTAAAGGACATCTCGGTTGCTTCCCAGAGTTGGCAATTATGAATAAAGTTGCTATAAACATCCATGTGGGAGTTTTGTGTGGACTTAAGTTTTTCACCTCTCTTGAGTAAATGCTGAGGACCCCAATTGCTAGATCATATGGTAAGAGCAAATTTAGTTTTTGAGAAACCGCCAGTCTGGGTGCCTGACTGCTCAGTTGATGGAACGTGCAACTCTTGATCTCGGGGTTTTAAGTTTGAGCCCCACATTGGTTGTAGAGATTATTTAAAAATAAAATCTTTTTTTTTTTTTTTTTTTAAGATTCTATTTATCTATTTGGCAGAGAGCGCGCAAGCACAAGTAGGGGGAGCAGCAGGCAGAGGGAGAGGCCCAGCAGGGAGCCTGATGCAGGGCTCGATCCCAGGACCCTGGGATCATGACCCGAGCTGAAGGCAGACGCTTAACGGCTGAGCCACCCAGGCGACCCTACTTAAAATAAAGTCTTAAAAAAGAAACCACAGGGGCGCCTGGGTGGCACAGCGGTTAAGCGTCTGCCTTCGGCTCAGGGCGTGATCCCGGCGTTACGGGATCGAGCCCCGCATCAGGCTCCTCTGCTATGAGCCTGCTTCTTCCTCTCCCACTCCCCCTGCTTGTGTTCCCCCTCTCGCTGGCTGTCTCTATCTCTGTCAAATAAATAAATAAAATCTTTAAAAAAAAAAAAAAAAAACCACAAATCTGTCTTCCAAAGTAGCTCTACCATTTTGCATTCCCACCAGCAGTGAATGAGAATCCCTGATGCTCCACATCATTATGTGGTGGTGTCAGTGCTTCAGATTTTGGCTTCCCTAATGGGTATGTAGTGGTACCTCACTGTTGCTTTAATTTACATTTTCCTGGGGTACCTGGGGGGCTCAGTCGGTTCAGCGTCTGCCTTTGGCTCAGTCCTGGGATCGACCCCTGCGTTGGGTTCACTGCTCAGCAGGGAGCCTGCTTCCCCCTCTCCCCCTGCCTGCCTCTCTGCCTACTTGTGCTGTCTCTCTCTGTCAAATAAATAAAATCTTTAAAAAAAATTTTTTTTCACTTAAAAAAATTTTTTTTTTACATTTTCCTAATGACATATGATATGGAGCATTTCTTCATATGTTTTTTTGTCATCTATGTATCTTCTTTGGTGAGGTGTCTGTTAAGATTTTTAGTGCATTTTTTAAAATATTTTATTTATTGGGGCGCCTGGGTGGCATAGCAGGTTAAGCGTCTGGCTTTGGCTCAGGGCGTGATCCCGGCGTTATGGGATCGAGCCCCATGTTAGGCTCCTCCGCTATGAGCCTGCTTCTTCCTCTCCCACTCCCCCTGCTTGTGTTCCCTCTCTCGCTGGCTGTCTCTATCTCTGTCAAATAAATAAAAATCTTTAAAATATATATATAGATATTTTATTTATTTATTTGGCAAAGAGAGAAAGAGCACACAAGCAGGAGTAGCAGCAGGCAGAGGGAGAGGGAGAAGCAGGCTCCCCACTGAGCAGGGAGCCCAATGTAGGGCTTGATCCCAGGACCCTGAGATCATGACTCAAGCCGAAGGCAGAAGATTAGCCAACTGAGTCACCCAGGCGCCCCTTTATCTCATTTTTTAATAGTGTTGTTTTCTTACTGTTGAGTTTTAAGAGTTCTTTGTACATTTTGGATAATAATCCCTTATCAGATATACAAATATTTTCTCCCTATCTTGTGGCTTATCTTCTCATTCTCTTGACATTGTCTTTCATAGGCAGAAGTTTTTAACTTCAATGAAGTCCAGTTTATCAATTATTTATTTCATGGATTGTGCCTTTGTTATTGTATCTAAAAAGTCATTGCCATACCCAAGGTCATCTGTGTCTTCTTCTGTTACCTTCTAAAAATTGTACTTTACATTTAGGTGTGTGATCCATTTTGAGTTAATTTTCTGAAATTTTGTGAAAGGTGCAAGGTCTGTGTCTAGATGCATGTTTTTTGTATGTGGATGTCCAGTTGTTCCAGTGCCATTAGTTGAAGAAACTCATTTGCTCCATTGCCTTTGCTCCTTTGTCAAAGATCAGTTGACTGTATTTATGGGGGTCTGTTCCTGGGCTCTCTGTTCTCTTCTCTTCCATTGATAGAGTCTTTCTCTAGTAATCTTGTCTAGTAATCTGTCTTGATTACTGTAGCTGTATAGTAAGTCTTTTTTTTTTTAATATTTCTTTATTTACTTATATTTATTTAAATAATCTCTGCACCCAACCTGGGGCTTGAACATGTAACCCTGAGATCACAAGTCACATGCTCTTAAGACTGAGCCAGCCAGGCGCCCCTATGGTGTGTCTTGGAGTCAGGTATCATCAGTCCTCCAACTTTGGTCTTCTACTTCAATATTGTGTTGGCAGTCTTGGGTCTTTTGTCTCTCCATATGAACTTTAGAATCAATTTGTTGATTTCCATTAAACCACTTACTAGAATTTTGGTTGGAATTGTATTGAATTTATAAAGTTGAGAATAATAATATTGAGTCTTCCTATGCACGATCGTGGAATATCTCTGTATTTATCTGGTTTTTTTATTTCATTCATCAGAGTTTTGAAGTTTTCCTCATATAAGTCCTGTACATGTTTTGTTAAGTTTATATCTAAATAGTTCTCTTTTTTGGGTGCTAATGTAAATGGTATTGTGTTTTTAAGAACCAGAATTCTTAAACCTGTTCCTCATATGATTTGATGTAGCAGGTCTAACAATTTGGGAGCCATTGATCTCATCCAGCATCCTCATTTTACTTTTTTATCATTATTTTTATTTGAGTGTGGTTGATACATGTTAAATGAGATAAAGGTATACAGCATAGTGATTCAGCAAATTTATACATTATGCTATACTCACCATTGCACCCTCCTTTTCAAATGAGGAAAATGAGGCCTAAAAATAGTAACTTTTATTTCAAGGGCACATAAGGACATACTACTTTGTAGGACCAACCATTTTATTCTTTCTTTGGCTCTAATTTTGGATTCTGATACTCTTTTTAAGATTTTATTTATTTATTTGACAGAGAGAGAAAGCACAAGCAAGGGAACAGCAGGCAGAGGGAGAGGGAGAAACAGGCTCCCTGCTGAGCAAGGTCCCTGCTGAGCAAGGAGCCTGACGCAGGGCTCGATCCCAGGACCCTGGGATCATGACCTGAGCCAAAGGTAGATGCTTAACCAACTGAACCACCCAGGTGCCCCTCTGGGTAGTCTTTTAATGATTAAACCAGGAAGGACCTCAAAGTAGTACATCTGAGAAACCACACTAAACCTGTGATTGTTGCTTTTTTAAATGAATTTGTTTTCTTTTCATAGTTAAAGGTGGTGACACTGACATACTGAATCATCTGCTTTGGCATATTTTTCTACTGAATCATATTTTTTCCTACTAAATCATTTTTATTATAAACCCAATCAGTTGGGGCCCCTTGATGTTTGGCTAGGACAAGAGTCTGCAGCTTAGGAATGGTTCCAAAGCTCAGAGCTCTTAACCTACATGTGCCATAGTTGGAGAGTCTTTAACAGTAACTAATTTACTCATTGGCCTTTCAAAAGGCAGTAAGAAATGATAATACCCTAAAGAATTTTACTTACATTCATCAAGGGCCTGCTATAATAAACATCTAGGAACTTACTCATGTTTATTTCCAGCTTTCCTGCCTTTACCTTTTCTCTGACTTTCTTTCATCTTTTCTTCTTTATCTCCTTCTTCATGTTTATCTTTCTGTCTTTACTTGGCTTTTCTTTTTTCAGCTACTCTCCATTGTGAAAGTCTGTCTGTTTTTTTGGGTTTTTTTGTTTTTATTAGAGCACGCACATGCTCGCAGGGTGGGGGGGGCAGGGGGAGAAGGAGAAGGAGAGAAGCAGACTCCCTGCTGAGGGTGGGGCCCTACATGGGGCTGAATCTTACCACCCTGAGATCATAACCTGAGCTGAAATCAAGAGTCGGATACTCAACCAATTGAGCCACCCAGGCGCCCCTGTATGTCTCTTTTCTATCCTTCTTTCAGTTTCTTGCTTCTCTTCTCCCTTAATTAAACATGATTTGAAATAAATATTTTATTACTGAAGGTAATATTTATTTTAATGTGCAGTATGTCACATCACCTAAAGGTGACTGCTTTTTAACCAGTTCATTATTCTTAATTTTAACATATTACTTATAATTAATTCTTTGTTGAACAGCCTTTTATATTTGCCTTTTAGTTACTTGCCACGTTGGAATGCTTTGTTAATTGTTTCCTGTTCTAGGTTTGTAAGTGTAGGAGTTTAATAACCTCTGCGTATCTAAGGGGGAAAACATCGTGTTGCATTTTACTTATCAGAATTCTCAACAGAAAACGAAGCTTTTAGTAATTCTTGCATTTTCAGTCTAGAAGTGGCATCCTGAGCATTCTCCATACTATTAGTTTTCAAACTGTTTTTAGCAATCCATTCTTTCTAATAAAGCAATTAGGAAATCATTTTTTAGGGGTACCTGGGTAGCTCAGTCAGTTAAGTGTCTGCCTTCAGCTCAGGTCATGATCCCGGGGTCCTGGGATCAAGCACCGTGTCAGGCTCCCTGCTTAGGAGGGAGCCTGCTTCTCCCTCTCCCTCTGCCCCGCCCCCTGCTCGTGCTTGTGCACACGTGCTTTCTCTCTCTGTGTCTCTCAAATAAATAAATAAAATCTTTAAAAAAACTTTTTTAAAGGAAATAATTTTTTATATTATCTATATGTTTAAAGTGTATAATTATATCTTTTACATATGTAAACGTGTGTTTGTGTGTGTGTGTGTGTGTGTGTGTGTGTGTGTGTATGAATATAAATTGTTCCCTTTTATAAACAATTTTGTCCTGGTGCCATTACGTAGACCAAAGCCGGGAAGGTGTTTGGGTTAGAGGTGACGGTGGGCCATTGTGCCCCAGAGTGGAGTGCCAGGGCTCAATGAACTGCTCCATCGTAGGGAGATGGGGACGGACAAGAGTAAGGATAGAATCCACATGACACGGAGTAGGTAGCCCAGTATGGGGAATTGGAGGAGGGAGCAGCCCAACGTCAAGAGTCAGTGCCATAGCAGGGTAAAAGGGTCATCTACACGTTGGTGGGGGAGAAAGTATGAGTGTCAGAGCTTGAGCTGAGGGTGTCCACGCGGGGTGGGAGCAGTTTAGGTAGGGAGTCTGAGGCTGAGGATAGCATTCCTGAGGAAAGGCAGCCTGGAGGGGGATATTAGAGCCAGAGCAGAGTGAAGGGGGCATTCATACAAAGGGATAGCCCAAGTGGGGTGAGGTGGGGATCCACATAGGGAATGGGAGTCACAGTTCAAACAGAGAAAGGAAAACCTCCATGAAGGAGAAGTGTAGAAAAGGTTGTTGGACATCGATTACATACAGGAAGCTTGATCAGCTAAGTATAATAAGTATAACGGAAGGCAGATTTCTCATTGTCAGAGAAAGGATTTATCACTACAGGAGAGAGAACTAAAATGCATCTTGTGTTGTTGGCATTGAACTGAGTATCCGTGTGAATATTGTTCAGTGTGAATATGTTCACAGATGTGTATGTGCCTATGTGTGCATATATTAGCAGCTGTCCACTGAGAGGGTTTAAGAATAATACCCCGATAGCAATGAGCACATCTGTACACGTCTTGGTCTTTAAACACCATTTTCCACTAAGGAAACCAGGACTCCTTATTTCAGGACTGGGCAGGGAAAGTACAAGATGAACTTGGAACATCTTGTGCAAGAATGCTTGTCAAAAGAACATCTTTATCAGATGATCAAACTGAACATTATCCATGATGGGACAAATCAAAATCGTGAGCCACTCAATAAAATACAATGAAAATGCAGCATCACTGCAGTGAGATCCCTGCCAAAGAGGCATAACTTGAATCTAATCATGAGGAAACATCAGACAAACCCAAACTGAGGGACATTCTACAAAATAACTGTCCTGTAATTTAGAGAAGCGTCAAGGTTAAGGAAAATCTGAGACACTCTTCCAGGCTGAAGGAGACTAAAGAAACATGACCTGTAAATTCAACACATGATTCTGAACTGAATCTCTTTGCAATAAAAGACATACTGGGACAAGTGGTGAAACTTGAATGAGATCTGAGGATTGGATGGTGATAATGTGTTGGTGTTAATTTTTTCATTCTGATCGGTTAAGATTATATAGGATTTTATATATGTATATATATTCTTTGTATTATATAGATACTTTTTAAGATTTTATTTACTTATTTGAGAGAGAGAGAGCATGAGCAGGGAAAGGGGGAACAGCAGAGGGAGAAGGAGAAGCAGACCCCACTGAGCAGGGAGCAAGATGCGGGGCTCAATCCCAGGACCCCAAGATCATGACCCAAGCCGGGGGCAGACGATTAACCAACTGAGCCACCCAAGCACCCCTATTATTTTTATCTTTATAAGACAAACACACTTAAGTATTTAGGAGTGATAAAGCATTAGGTCAGCAATTCTCAGATGATTCAGGCAGCAAAAATGTTCTCTTTTACTTCTAACATTTTTGTATTTCAAAGTAAAATAATCTTTAAAAATGATGGTTGTCTGAAACTAATATTCTAAAATATTTGACTCGAGGGTGCCTGAATGGCTTAGTCAGTGGAGCGTGCAACTCCTGATCTCGGGGTTGTAAGTTCAAGCCCCACATTGGGTATAGAGATTACTTAAAAATAGAATCTTTTAGGGGCACCTGGCTGGCTCAATCGGAAGAGCATGCAACTCTTTTTTTTTTTTTTAAAGATTTTATTTATTTATTTGACAGAGATAGAGACAGCCAGCGAGAGAGGGAACACAAGCAGGGGGAGTGGGAGAGGAAGAAGCAGGCTCATAGCGGAGAAGCCTGATGTGGGGCTCAATCCCATAACGCCAGGGTCACGCCCTGAACCAAAGGCAGACCCTTAACCGGTGTGCCATCCAGGCGCCCCGGAAGAGCATGCAACTCTTGATCTTGAGGTTATGAATTCGAGCCCCATGTTGGGTGTAGAGATTACTAAAAATAAAGAAACTTAAAAAAAATATTTTTAAAAAATGTAGATCCATGTTATGTAAGTTTATTTAAAAAAAAAATAGAGCCTAGTTGTTTAGAGTATAGAGTTCTAGAATTGTAGCTAATCTTTATCTTTTATTGTTAATAAATCAAACACCCATTGAAAATAAATGTTAACTTTTTAAAACAAGCATATATTTAGTAATTATAGGAAATTAACACACATTTTAGTAAATTCAACATGAATATAATGGAATCGGATGGTACTAAATTCTAGTCCTTGTTTTGCTGTTGACCTGCTGGGTGTTTTTCATCAAGTTAGTTCCTTCTTTGTGCTTTAGTTTGTTCATCCATAAAAGTTGGGATTACATTAGATGGCCTAAATGTAGTAACTTTTAAACATTTTTAAAATCACAATTTGCAGTAAGCAGTACATTTTATACTATGACCCAGAATATCCTCCCCTCAGTACATCTGTGTTTATGAACCAGCCCTTTCTATATGGGACATTTTCTTCTATATATTTTTTAATTGGGGTAAAATTCACATAACGTTAAATTTACCGTTTTAACCATTTTAAAAGGTGTACAGTTCAGTGGCTTTTAGTACATTCACAATGTGTGTGCTCATCACCATGATCCAAGACCAGAACCCCCCATAAAAATTAGAAAAGGATGGGAGCAGTCCATTGTAGGGAGATGGGAACTGACAAAGGTAAGGAGGGCAAAAAAGAACCCCATACCCATTTAGCAGTCAGTACTTTTCCCTACCTTCCAGCTCCTGGCAACAACTAATCTCCTTTCTGTCTCTATGTACTTGCCTCTTCTGGACATTTCATATAAATAGAATCAGATAATAAGTGGCCTTTTTGTGTTCAGTTTCTTTCACTCCACTTAATGTTTTCAGGCTTCATCCGTTGTAACATGTATTAATACTTCATTCCTTTTTAACACTGCTGCAAAGATGGGTGCACAGGTTTTTGTTTCATTTCTCTTGGGAGCAGGGTTGCCAGGTCATATGGTAATTATACTTTACCTTTTGGGGAACATCCAGGCTTTTCCACATCAGCCACATCATTTTATGTTCCCACCAGTGATGCTTGAGGGCTCCAATTTTTCCTCACCATCAGTCCTTAGTTTCTGTGGTTCTTTTGTTTTTGTTTTTGTTTTTCGGTTTTTTGTTAATTATAACCATCCTAGTGAGTGTGAAGCAATCTCTAATCATTGTTTTGATTTGCATTTCCCAAATGATTTATGATGCTGAGCATCTTTTCTCATGCATATACCACCTGAAAAGAAATGTTTATTCAGGGCCTTTGCCCATTTCTTGGGCTGTTCCCAACGTTGTTGTTGAACTACGGGTTTTTGTGTCACTTGGGCTTTTGGTGTCATATCTAGTAATTCATTGCCAAATCCAAGGCCGTGAAGATTTACCCCTGTGTTTTCTTCTAAGAATTTCATAGTTTTAACTTTCACAGTTAGGTCTTTGATCCACATGGAGTACATTTTTCCATATGGTATGAGATAAACGTCTGCCTTCATTATTTTGGGTATGGTTATCCAGTTGTCCCATCATCATTTTTTAAAAAGACTTAACTTCTTTTTTCTTCTGTATGGGCCATACTTTTTTCTTTTTCTTTTTTTTTTTTTTTAGTCTGCTTTTCTTTTTCTTTTTCTTTTTCTTTTTTTTTGAAGGTTTCATTTATTGATTTGACAGAGAGAAAGATAGCCAGCGAGAGAGGGAACACAGCAGGGGGAGTGGGAGAGGACAAAGCAGGCTTCCCAGCGGAGGAGCTGGTTGCGGGGCTGGGATCATGCCCTGAGCTGAAGGCAGACACTTAACGACTGAGCCACCCAGGCACCCCTGGGCCATACTTTTTTGCTCCTTTTCGTGCCTCATAATTTCTTGTTAAAAACTGGACATTTGAATATTATAATGTGGTAACTCTGGAAATTAGATTCTCTCCAAGGGTTTGTTGTTGTTGCTTGTTGTAGCTGTTTGTTTAGTGAATTTTCTTTCTTTTCTTTTTTTTTTTTTAAGATTTATTTATTCGCGGGGCGCCTGGGTGGCTCAGTCGTTAAGTTTCTGCCTTCGGCTCAGGGCGTGATCCCAGGGACCTGGGATCGATCCCCACATCAGGCACCCTGCTGGGAGCCTGTTTCTTCCTCTCCCACTCTCCCTGCTTGTGTTCCCTCTCTCACTGGCTCTCTGTCAAATAAATAAATAAAACCTTTAGGAAAAAAAAGATTTATTTATTCTCAGAGGAGAGAGAAAGCATGAGCAGGGAGAGAGGCAGAGGGAGAGGCAGAGAGAAAATCTTAAGCAGACTCCCTGCTGAGTGCAGAGCCTGACAATCCCAGGACCCTGAGATCATGACCCAAGCCAAAACCTGGAGTGGCTTACGCAACCAACTGAGCCACCCAGGCGCCCCTATTAAGTGAATTTTCTGAACTGATTTTGTAAAGTCTGTATTATTTGCCATGTGTAGCCACTGAAATATCTATTTCATTAGCTTGGTAGCTCACTAATGATTTGGCAGAGATTTTCTTAATCACTTGTGAATAAAAAGCCTCTCCCCAGTCTTTGCAGATTCACTGTGTGTGTGTGTGTGTGCGCGCGCGCAAGTGCGTGTGTGTTGGGTCTGTCTTTACCAGGCAGTTTACAACTTTGTGCAGAGCCCGTGCAGGTCAGTGAGAGGAGAGCTTAGGGCCATCTCAGGTCTTTTCCAAGCGTGTGCCAGACACGGGCATGCAAATGGCCTTCTAGGGTCCTAGAGATATGTCAGCTTTTCAAAGGCCTTTTTCTACAAATTGTGTCATTCCCCAGCTTTCCTCCCAAGCTTTTTGGTTTGTCTGTGGTTTGCCCCAGCTGTCATCCCTGGCCCCAGACAGCAGAGGCTAATCATTTATTTGCCTTTAAAGGTTTTAGACAAATGCCTCTGCCCTGGTTAGGCAAAATAAAGTCAGACCCTTTAAGTTCATCCTTTAGGGAGCCACCAGACAGTTAAAAACAATCACAATTCTTTGAGAATGCTTCCTCTGGTACTAGGAACCTATACAGGGAATGTGGGCCATTGCCTTCAAAGCTCTTGCTGAGTAGGAGATGGAGACAGGGTAAGTTAAAACGCTACAAAACTCTCTTAACTAAGACTCAGGAGGGTTTTTTCCCTCATTAAGCATTTGCCTGGTTGTTATAAACTTTTGATTAGTTTCTAGAGTTCTGATAAAGTTGATTCTGCCGGGGTTTTTGCCACATAATTCTCTGCTTTTGTAGAGGGACAACCTTTTAGCATTCCCTACTCTGCCATTTTCGCTGATGTAACCTCTCTCTGTATATTTTTTAATGTAAGCCATGGCCCATTAATGAGCTAGGATCTACAGTTTGAAAACACTGGTCTAACATCCTTGCTGTGCAAAGAGCATGTGAACTAAGCAAGTAGAGGATTTCCATTCTAAGGGCATGTTGATGAACTATGATTATTCGTACTTTAACAAAGGGATCTAAAAATACGACAAAGTATTTTGTTCTCCCAACTTTCAGATACATTGGCAAAATTACAGTCACTTCTCACCATGTTCCTAGAATATCCAGACAAGTTTCTGAACGGGATCCCTGTTAAAAATGTATTTACCTGCACAAAGTCCTTAGACTTCAGGATGTACTATGCAATTACTTCTTAACAATGATGTTTGACTGTAGACCCTCCTATTCCTCTACTTCAGCTATGGGACATCCGGAAGAAAGCAGCCATCCAGACATTTCAGAACACCTACCAGGTGTTAGCTGTGACCTTCAATGATACAAGTGATCAGATTATTTCTGGTGGAATAGACAACGATATCAAGGTATGTTTAACATTTGTGTTACACCTGCCTTCACCTGTCTCCACCCACAGAGGTAGTCTTTTCAGACTTCTGAGATCGCGATAGCTTTGCACTTTATAGCAACTACAAGGAAGATAGTAACTTAAATCTTGTTTCTTTCTGTCCTGTCCTCATTGACTTCTAAGGCAAGGGTTGCATTCCAGCTCCTATAAATGCCATCAGGGACCAGACAGTTCCTGTGAGGCCCTGCGTGTGGAGTCTGTGAACATGAAGAGTGCGTTCCCTACCTCAAGACATTTGCAGCCTTTTTCCCCTCACTTTGTTGGCCTGCTGAGATAGCGTTGAATCAACTCTGACCTCTCAGTGTGTCTTTCTCTTTGAGACTGCGGAAAGGAAGTTTTGGAGGGACCACAGCCAAGAAAGAGGGAAGGCGGCAATGTTGTGAGAGTGGCGGCGATCCACGCAGCAGCACAGTGTAGCTCACGCTTTTGACTAATTGACTTGGGTTCTAATCCCAGTTCTGTCATTTTCTAGTTTCTTAGGAGTACAAGCAAGTTCTTTAACTTCTTTAAACCTCTTAATAACCACAATAATGTTTACCTCCTGGGGTTGTAGTGGGGATTAAATGAACTTAATGCATTAGAGCATTAGCAGAGTTTCTGGACATAGCAAATGACAGTGGATGGGAAGTGTTTTGGGGGGGCTATACAATTTGTGTCTGTCTTTACATATTGGCTTCCTTAAGTGTTTCAAAGATGTCCTTACTTTCTGTTTTACCTTTAGAGTGAGAACTGGTGGGTAAATACTCAGCTTCCTGTTGTCCCTACCTAAAAATCATGCTGTGTGCCTTTCCCTCCCTGCCTCCTTTGCTGCTACTGTGGATGAAATGTCCTTGCTTTTGTCTAAAGGTAGTCCCTTCAGTGGAAGGATTTCAACTCCTTGTCCTGTCTGGGCCCTCATGCCCTCTGGTTTCCCAGATCCTCTGTTTTCAGCCTGCTCTTCTGCTGTCTTCTCGTCAGCACTCCATTGTGCTCAGGTCTTGGCATTGGGGTGGGGGAGTCTTCCTTTCATTTCACTTCCTCGTGTTGTTGCCCTGTCTTCCCCTTCCCAGCTAGACTTCTTTTGTGGTGATGACCATAATAATGTTATCATTACCATCGGACACTTATTGTCAGTGTCAGGCATTGTTCTTTGAGCTTTCTCTTACTCGTTTAAGCTTCACAGCACCCTATGAAATAAATGCTATTAATGCCATTTTACAGATGAAGAAACTAAAGTAAGAGAAACCCAGCAAAACCCAGACTCTGGTTTCAGAGTCCTGCTCTTAATACCTATGAGAAAAGCCCCCTGATGATTGTTCTACCCTCACTGTCTTCAGTTCCTCACCCCATTTCATTCCTCCACTCCATGTCTCCTGATCACTCAGCAGTCTGGCTTCTGCCTCCATTGTTTCATTGACACCCTTCTCTTTAAGGTCACCAATGATCCTCCTCTCTTTTCCTAAATTCAGTAGATCCTTTTAGTCTTGTCTTTTCTTCTAAACAGTTGTGACAACATATTCTCCTACCCCTCTGGCATATCATTCTCAAATACCTCTGCAAGTCATTCTCTTTATATATACTTTAAATGTCATCACTTCCCAAGGTCCTTTCCTAGGTGCTTTTCTCATATATACCTTTTCCCTGGATAGTTCTCATCTAATTCCATGATTTTGTCGTCTCTATGCTGACTGTCTCCGGCGCAGATCTTCAGCTCCAGACCCCTGTATACAACCAGCCTCTCAGCATTCCCCCACTTGGATGTCCCATAATACTTGAAAATTGACTACTTCCAAAATTTAACTTCTCATCCCTTTTCTACCTTATAACTGTATGGAGAATGTGGAATCGGGCATGGGAACTTAATTAGATCATCTTACTAGCTAATGCAGTTATTTCCCAGAGAGAAGTTTAGGAGCCCATTAGCTTTAGAATCACTAGAGGGCATCTTATACACATGACGGTAGGTTAGTGACATTAAGCTATTATAATTTTCATACTTTTAAAATTATTATTAGGGGTGCCTGGCTGGCTCAGTTGGTGGAGCCTGTGACTCTTGATCTAGGAGTCATGAGTTCAAGCCCCCCCACATTGGGCATAGAGCTTACATTAAAGAAAAAAAGAAAGAATTCCCATTAAAAAAATAATAAAATTATTAAAGTTTACATATGGCAAAATGTTTGTTTAGTGTACAGTTCTGTGAAGGTTTATGCTCGCATAGATTTGTGTGGCTGCCACAAACAAGGTACAGAACAATTTCCCTCGCCCCCCAAATTTTCTAATGTTCACCTCTGTCAAACCCTCTTTCTGTTCCTAACTCATTCCAACCATTGATCTGTTCTTTGTCCTATAGTTCCTTTTTCTAGAATATCATACAAATGGAATCATACAGTATGTAACCTTTTGAGACTGGCTTCTTTTATTTTAGGTCTGAGAATTTGATGCCCTCATCTCCACTATGAGGATAGACTAGCTTGAGAATAATACTCTTGTGCTAAGAAGGCCTTCTTATGACATAGTATGCCTTATTCCACATTCTTTATCCTAGACTGTTCCTGGGTCTTCTCTAAACAGGTATATTTAATTATGCTATAGTCCTTAAGGGGTACCCGATCCCTTTTTAGGATTTGAAGGTTTTCCGTGTCCTCTCAGACACACACTGTATGTTACACCTTCTCTCAGGGTAAGCAGTTTCTGCAGATAGCTAATCTCAGCTTTGTTCTGAAGGCCAAATTTGTCTCAAATATAGAGAATGTGTAAATAAAGTTTCGTAAGTACAGTAATTACATATATCACTAGCTTTTTTCTAAAATGACGTCCTTCAGGGCTATCTGGGTGGCTCAGTCACTAGAGCATCTGACTCCTGATCTCAACTGAGGTCTTGATCTTAGGGTCATGAGTCCAAGCCCCACATTGGACTCCATGTTGGGTGTGGAGCCTACTTAGAAAATGAATGAATGAATGACCTTCATATTTCTTTGAAAAGTTCCCGGATTCTAGTTTTGCATAATTTGGTGAATTAGTTCCTACTTACCCTATATGTTGTTTTTTTCTTTTTTCTTTTTTTTTTTAAGTTTATTTATCTTTTTGTCATCTCTGCACACAATGTAAGCCTCAAACTCTTGACCCCTAGGTCAAGAGTCACATGTGCAACGCCTGGGTGGCTCAGTCAGTTAAGCGTCTGCCTTCAGCTCTGGTCATGATCTTGGGGTCCTGGGATTGAGCCTCATGTCAGTCTCCCTGCTTAGTGGGGAATCTGCTTACCCCCCACCCTTCCCCCAAGCCTGTGTGTGCACAATCTCTCTCTCAAAAAAAATAAATAAGTAAATGAGTAAATAAATAAATAAAAAGTCTGTTCTGTCTACACATATTCAAATTTTTCTGCCAGTGCTCTGTTTTCAGGAACTTTTTTTTTTATTTTAAAGATTTTATTTGTTTATTTGAGAGAGAGCAAGCAAGAGCACAGAGTGAGAGGGAAAAGCAGACTCCCTGCTGAGCAGAGAGAGCAAAGATCAGGGCTCAATCCCAGGACCCTGAGATCATGACCTAAACCGAAGGCTCAACCGACTGAGCCACCCAGACACCCCAGAATTTTTTTTTTTTTTTTTTAGAATGTACACGTACTCCAAAAACTTAGGAAAACTTTCTACTCTGCTATACTTTTTCTAGCGTGTAAACTCATGGTGTTGATGCCCATTAATCAGATGCCCAAACATTCACTGGACAACTGATTTGGGCACTTACAAAATATTTTGCTTAAATTAGTTCTTTCTGCCACAAATCCCAGATACACATTGGCCGTGAACAAACAATGTGTGCAGGCCTCAAGAAGGAAGGTCTGAAAGTGCTATAAGGGATGGCACGTTGCATCCTCTCTGAAAAAAGCTTAAGACTTCAACAATGCCTTCTCTGAAGAGGAGGAACAATAGCTTGAACAAAAAACAGCCATTTCAAGCTTTCCTGATTATTGAGGCAGCAAACATCCTGACACAAAAATGATTGTATATAAAGTGTGTTGGGTTCCACACATGAGTGCGTCATTGACCTGGAAAGTGGAGTTGTCTGCTTTATGTATTGCTTTGACATACGACACCAAACTCATTTCTAGATAAGAGAAGTTCCTTACTTAAACAGGCAGCAAAATAAAAATTTTCACTTAGAAAAACTACACGGCAGTAATAAATCAAATTTGGAGGAAATTCTGTATTATACCAATGACCTTAACAAAATTGCTGTTCTTTTTCCATATGACATTCCAGATCGTTTCTATTGACTTCAATTTTTTTTTACATAGTTGCAATCTATGTAAATATAAATACTGTTTTGTATTTTCCTATTAGCTTAATAGCTTATTATTGAAACATTTTTACATTTGGTCCTCAGAGTTATTTTTAGGAGTTGCTTAACAGTAGCTCCCAATTATTGAGGGCCTGCTGTGTAGCAGGCATCTGCTAAGCATTCTATTTGTAATCTTCCCAACAGCCATAGGACGTAAATATTGTTTTCCCCATCTTACAGATCAGAAACAGGCTTAGTGAGGGTGAGTGGCCCAATAACTCTTAGGACTTGGTCAGTCTGACCCTAAATCCTCACTCTTTCCACTCTGCTCCACTATCTAGCGAGAGGGGCAGAGAGAGAAGCAGACTCCCTTCTGAGCAGGGAGCCTGAAGCGGGACTCTATCCCAGGACGCAGACGCTTAGCCAACTGAGCCAGCCAGGCGCCCATGCTCTACTATCTCTAGCATGAGATCCATAGTGTTGCAGTATGTTTATGGGCCATAACTTAACCATTTATTTTCCCTGTTTGACAATAGGTTATTTTTAGCCAAACTATTTCTTTTACCTTTCCCACCCAGGCAGCAGTGAATCTATAATTTATCTTTCTTTTTAATAAATATGTTTTCCGTAGTGTGTGTGTGTGTACATATAACATTAAATGAACAATTTTAAGCATCTGTATTTCTGTGTATTATCTTGTTATATATATTTACGTGTAATCGTATTGCCCTTTTCAAATCATGTGTTCACTTGTTTTTCTGTAGTTCTAATAGTTTAGTTATAATTGCTAAGAATCATAGTTTAAGCATTTTTTTTTATTTTTTTAAAGATTTTATTTATTTATTTGACAGAGAGACAGCCAGCAAGAGAGGGAACATAGGCAGGGGGAGTGGGAGAGGAAGAAGCAGGCTCCCAGCGGAGGAGCCTGGTGTGGGGCTTGATCCCAAGACCCTGGGATCACGCCCTGAGCCAAAGGCAGACGCTTAACTGCTGTGCCACCCAGGTGCCCCAGTTTAAGCATTTTAAATGCTACTTAGTTTTTTAATTCCTAATACATTTAGTTATGATTTAAGAATAACCCCTGCAAATTCTTAATTTTTGTTAAACTTTATTATATATATAATATATATTATTATATATAAATTATATGTATAGCATATATTATATATATTATTATATATAAATTATATAATATAAATTATATATAAATATATAATATTTATATATTATAAATATATTATGTATAATAAATACGTTTATATTATATATAATTTATATGTGGTTATATATATGAACTATATAAGTTTTTTTTTTTTTAAGATTTTATTTATTTATTCGACAGAGATAGAGACAGCCAGCGAGAGAGGGAACACAAGCAAGAGGAGTGGGAGAGGAAGAAGCAGGCTCATAGCTGAGGAGCCTGATGTGGGGCTCGATCCCATAACGCCGGGATCACGCCCTGAGCCGAAGGCAGATGCTTAACCGCTGTGCCACCCAGGCGCCCCTGAACTTATATAAGTTTTATATATAAAGGTTATATAAGTTTATAGCCCTTTAGTCAGACATAGTAAGTTTGACTCCCTTTTTGGAAAAGCAAGAGGGGCAACTGGATGGCTCGGTTAAGTATCCGACTCTTGATTTTGGCTCAGATTGTGATCTCAGGGTCGTGAGATTGAGCCCCACGTCAGGCTCCAGTTCTGCACTGGGTGTGGAGTCTGCTTAAGATTCTCTCTTTCCGGGACGCCTGGGTGGCTCAGTTGGTTGATCATCTGCCTTCGGCTCAGGTCATGATCCCAGGGTCCTGGGATGGAGTCCCGCTTGGGGCTCCCTGCTCAGTGGGGAGCCTGCTTCTCCCTCTCCCCTCTGCCTGTCACACCCCCTGCTTGTGCTCTGTCTCTCACTCTCTCAGTCAAATAAATAAAATCTTAAAAAAGAAAAAAGAAAAAGGTTCTCTTTCCCTTTCCCTCACCCCCACTCATGCCCTCTCTCTAAAAGAAATTTAAAAAAAGACAAGAGTCTTTTTTCCTCTTGACAGAAATCCTCTATTTTGTGCTAAATACTGGGTCCACAGCTAGATTGAGAAGGGATACCAGTTTCTCCAGGCAGTTGACTCGTTAGTAACTATGTTTCTTTGCTGTTCTCAATTTGATTTCTGGGGGCACCTTTTTGTTTTTATAGGTCTGGGACTTGCGCCAAAACAAGCTAACCTACACCATGAGAGGCCATGCAGATTCAGTGACTGGCCTGAGTTTAAGTTCTGAAGGCTCTTATCTCTTGTCCAATGCAATGGACAATACAGGTAACTATGGAAAGGAAAGCTCTCCAAGGGCCCAGACACTGTGGACCGCACGGAAAGCGGGCATTGGGTGCTAGAAATGTGTACTGAGATAAATGTGGACCCAAGGAAAGAGTCAGGGTGGTTCACAGGTTTCTGCCAGGGCAGTTGGGAGAACACATTGTAATAGAAAAAGCTTTAGAAGATATTGTCAAGAAGCCAGGATTCTAGTCCCAGATACGCCATCTAATCGCCAGGCATCTTTGCATATAGCTTTTAAGACCTATTTCAGCTCTGGTATGCTGTGGAGCCAGGCAGTGTACTAGAAATTCTTGGTGATTATTAGTTTGTTGGGATCCATCCAAAGCAGTTCTCGAGCACTGTAGAGAGCACCGGACTTGAATGATGAGTAGAGCCGTTGGTATAGTTGCACTCTTTCTGCCAGTGTGTCCTCCCCGCTCCAAAGCACTGGTGGGATGGGAAATGCCCCATAAAACATTGCAACATTCTGCATTCACACAAACAGACTCTTCTCTGCTTGTTTTTGAGTTGCCCCGTGGGAGGATGGGTTTACTATAACAAAAAGGAGGGTAGATTATATGCTTAGTATTGGGAGAGCTTAGAGATGCCCCCCCTCTGATGTACAAGTTCATAGGCTTGTCAGAAACTGAAATGCTTTCACTGACATTTTGTAATGAAGACTGCGCCCAGCGCTCAGCAGGAGCCAAATAAGTAGTTCTTGAATGAATGAACACCCTTACTTTCTGGCTGTATTCTCAGCTCCATAGCACTTTCACACCTATCTTCAGTTTCTCTGCCTGTCTGAATCCTAGGACTGTTACGTTTATTACACTCAGTTAAAATGACATCACTTGAATTCCACTATTGATATAGCACTTATTAACAACAGCTATAGCCACTGCTTACCATGCGTGTTTATATCCTGATTTTCATGTATTTACCATTGACTAGTTCTAGCATTGTTCACAGTAAGGAAAGATGAAGTTCCCTAAATGGTTATTAAAATAATAAGAATTTTTTGGGGCGCCTGGGTGGCACAGCGGTTAAGCGTCTGCCTTTGGCTCAGGGCGTGATCCCGGCGTTATGGGATCGAGCCCCACATCAGGCTCCTCCGCTATGAGCCTGCTTCTTCCTCTCCCACTCCCCCTGCTTGTGTTCCCTCTCTCGCTGGCTGTCTCTATCTCTGTCAAATAAATAAATAAAATCTTTAAAATAATAATAATAATAATAATTTTTTGTTATGGCTATATAATAAAATTACAAAATCCTTATTTTTGTCTATTACCTCCACTCTTTTAGAGCCCTATCACATGTATCGTCTTATTTGATCCTTAAAGTATTCTTGTAAAAAAGAAAAAAAACAAGTAGTATTCTCATTTTACGGAGGAGAGCAAAACATAACCTCACTTTTTACCTGATACCACCCATACGTGTAACAGAGCTAGAATGAGAATCAGAGTTCCCTTTTTCTAATTATTAGTACTCAGTATATTTGACCTTGCTCAAGTTTAGACTGTCAGGTGTCCCTATGAGCAAAATTAGTCCTGAGTTTGGTTTTTATAGATTGTCACAATAGTCAGTGGTTTTTAGATTGTCATATTAAGGCTTTGTTAGATGTGGCTTTTTTGGGTTGGCAGAGGAATCATTTGCCAATGTTTAGTTGAAATTAATGTCACACCCAGCTACTTTCTGTTGCAAACCCCCAACAATGCATTTGGCATTTCCCCTTCCTGCCCCCTCCACTTTCCACTGTGTCCTTAGACCCCGTTAATGGAATTTGAATGCATTTTATGTCTTTAGGGCGAAAAAAAAGAGCCTTACCATCTACCTTATAATAAACCGTGTTGGCCTTCGTTCGCCCAGGAAAAACAGCATTTGTCATTGACATGACACTGATTCCAGCTGGATTTTCAGGAGGCCTCTGGCCCATAACTGTTTTGCTCTGTTTATAGTGCGGGTCTGGGATGTCCGGCCATTTGCTCCCAAAGAGAGGTGTGTGAAGATATTTCAAGGAAATGTGCACAACTTTGAGAAGGTGAGTTCTGCATAGAGGAGTTTTACTGTCTATTTTACTGTCTGTTTGAGTCTGTTTGACCCAAAGATACATTTGAGATGGTGCTAAGACCAATATTTATATACATCAAATCATTATGTTGTACACCTAAACTAAAACAACATTCTATGTCACTTATATCTCACTTCGGGGGGGGGGGTTGCTAAGGATAGAGAGCAGTAGGGGCGCCTGGGTGGCTCAGTTGTTAAGCGTCTGCCTTCGGCTCAGGGCGTGATCCCGGCGTTATGGGATCGAGCCCCACATCAGGCTCCTCTGCTATGAGCCTGCTTCTTCCTCTCCCACTCCCCCTGCTTGTGTTCCCTCTCTCGCTGGCTGTCTCTATCTCTGTCGAATAAATAAAATCTTAAAAAAAAAAAAAAAAAAAAAAGAGGGCAGTAGCTCTGCGAAGAAGGGGCTGCATTCCAGTTAACACTCTTCTCCATCAAAATTGTTCTTGCCAGAAATAAAATTAATTGAAGCATAGGGATGAAGACAGTCACATAGGTAGATAGTGATGGGACCCTCTTTTTTTTTTTTAAGATTTTAAGATTAATTTAAGATTTCTGACTTCAACAAGATAATCTTATCCTTTTAGTTCCTTAGAAACTTTGACCCTCGAGTCAGTGTTCCATATGGAACCCAGACTTCCTGGCTCTTACCTTCCCAGTGACCAGCTCTTAGGGCCCTGAGAATACATTCCTCTCCTCAGTAAGGACCATGGCCCAAAGTTTGAGAGAAATTTTTTCTGTACTCTCAAGTCCTAGGTCAGCTCTTGATAGCAGCTTCTCCTCCAGATAATTTGTTAATAGAGACGTATGGTTTTCTTTCGAGAGTCTGTTTGATTAAGTTTCACTTTATAAATCAAATCTTAGGGCGCCTGGGTGGCTCAGTCAGTTAAGTGTCTGCCTTTGGCTCAGGTCATGATCCCAGGGTCCTGGGATCGAGTTCTGCATTGGGCTCCCTGCTCTGCAGGGAGTCTGCTTCTCTCTCTGCCCCTTTCCCCACTCTTTCTCTCTCTCTCACTCTCTCTCCCAAATAAATAAAATCTAAAAAAAAATTTTTTTTAATAAATCAAATCTTATTTTTTGTTGAGTTTGGTTTTATTTTTATTTTCCTTCAAAATAAAATTATTAATGAGGATCAAAATAAATGGAGCAAAGGGAGCCTCCATTTTAGGCAGAATAAAATTTTGTTGCCGGGCCTACTCTTAATTTACTGTAAATTAAGCATTTTCTACAGTTGGTTTGTATGTTACATGAAATAAAGTATGGTTCTTATGCCACAGAATAAAGAGAATAAAGGCCACAGAATTTAAAGTCTGAGGGCGCCTGGGTGGCTCAGTGGGTTAAGCGTCCGACTCTTGATTTTGACTCAGATGATGATCTCAGGGTTGTGGGATCAAGCCCTACAGTGGGCCGCGCACTAGGCGTGGAACCTGCTTAAGATGTTCTCTCTCCCTCTTCCCCTCCCTCCCCTCAAAAAAAAAGAAAGACAGAAATTTAAAGTTTTTGTGATTTTATAGTCTAATAAAGAGGGGTTTGATACATTATTGTATTCATTGAATTCCTGCTTATTCATCTTTATAGAATCTTCTGAGATGCTCTTGGTCACCTGATGGAAGCAAGATAGCAGCTGGTTCAGCTGACAGGTAAGGATTACCGGGTGCGAGGGGAAGAATGATGGCTCCGCGGTACCTTGTCGTGTGTAATGCATTAAGTGCCGATAGTGAGCTGGAGCGGACACCGTTATAGCTGTCCTCAGAGAGGAGGCCGGCCGTGTGCAGTGTGCGGGGCTTGAAGATCACATCAGACAAGCACATCATTTCTGCTCCGTGGATACATTTTTGACCTGGAGGTTAAACACTTTCTTCACTTCTGTTGGGTTCCCTTTGCCATCAAAGTAAAATCTAGACTCCTCCTGGCCCCAGTTTCCTTCATCAGATTCTTCTGCTGTGTTTCGGCTCATTCACATACGTGTTGTGTACTCACCTCTCCCACCATTGCCACAGGACTTCACTCACATGGAACTTTCCCTGTCCTAACACCCCTTGTGCCTCCAGGCTTCTCTCTCCTGTCGCCTCTTCTCCATTCTCTAGACTTTTGTATCTCTCTAGAAATCACCTCTGTGTTCTGTCTGTAAACTTTCCCCGGCCCCCTCTCTCCCTTTCCTGCGGGGTAGCACTCTCTCTCTACTCTGCACTGTTGTCACACCTTACACATCTAACCTTTACCAGCATTCATTACATTTTACAGTAAGACAAACAGTGGGGCACCCTCACTAAATTTTTTGCTGCCAGAGGTCAGGGAATGAGTCTTAGTCATCTGGAACCCAGAGCGGTATTTGACCTGTTCTGAGCACTTAGTGAATATTACATGAATGAATTCCTAGCTCGAGGATGACAGTCACACCTTAGCCTGCATATCAACTCAGCTGTTGGTAATGGCTGCCCGTGTTCAGGATGGTTCAGAGCAGGGTGTGGGTACAATAGGAAAAGCGCCATGATTGCTAGATGTGGGTTGTGGCAGCATGTGAGCTAGGTATTTTCCAATCCCAAACTGAATTCAGAGACTGTGATACTTTCCTAGTTGTCAGTTTAAACTGGCTCAGCCATTTGCTGATGAATTAGAAAGAGAAGGGAGATGAGGCGCCTGGGTGGCTCAGTCAGCTAAGTGTCCACCTTCTGCTTGGGTCGTGATCCCAGGATTCTGGGATCAAGCCCCGTATCAGGCTCCCTGCTCAGTGGAGAGTCTGCTTCTCCCTCTCCTTCTGCCCCTCCTTTCTGCTCTTGCTCTCTCTCTGTCACGCTGTCTCTCAAATAAATAAATAAAATCTTTAAAAAAAAAAAAAGAGAAGGGAGAGAATTCTTCTGTCTGATGTTGCTGCATTCGGTCTGTCTATGGCGACCTGTCCTTGGGAGGGAGTCAGAAGTGGGGATGCAGGTGCCATGCCCACAGGTGCAGAATGGTGAAGAATGATAAGGCACTCTGATGTCAGACTCTGGGTTTAGCTTCCACTGGGAGACGTCCTAACCCTTTTTAGCTTAACCCCATCTTTCTCTCCACTTAGAGATTTTCCTACTACCCTTCTAAAACAGGCACCATCTTATAAACATGAGGCCTTTCCTGGACTAGCTTGGGCTCTCGGCATGTTTCAGAGTTTTCTCCTCTATTTGGGACCCTAGCACAGCCATAGAGAAACCTCACCTTGGTCTGTTCCCACACCTTGTTGCTTGTGAACAATGCTGAACATATCTGAAGATTCCAGAGTCCACTTTTTTTTTCCCCTGACAATTTGAATGCTGGGATAAAAGGACAAGTAGTAAGGTGTTTTCTGGGGGTCAAGGGTCCAGGTCAAACAGTGCCACATTGATGGTTTACATCCTTGTGGTGTAGAAAGCTGCCTTACGGAGGGAATCTAAGGAATTTTCAGTAGTCAGGTTGCTAAGGAAGGCCTTAAGAAACAGGCCCACAGCCTAAGGTGCATTCTGGAAGAGTAAGAACCGTTCTAAGTGTTTTTACATCATTTTCAGCAGATATCTTTTTTATGTAGTTAAGCTTTCAAATGATATTTGCCTAAGCTTTTCTTCTGAGCAGTTTGTTTCTGCCATTGGCCCTTTCTGACTTTCAGTGTCCTCTTCCCTCTTTCCCTCCCCACTGTTCCTTTAAACCTGACATGTGGGCCTCATGGCTCTGGTCTGGGCACAGGCTGTGTGTCTCCCTGCTGGGGTTGGCGACGTTTCACAGGCCACCTCGCCAATTAGCCCCAAGTCAACAGGCAGCTCTGTTATATAAGGAACCTGGTTCCTGCTGAATGTGGCCGTGCCAAGTAAGGGGAGGACAAGGAACCCCTCTAAATTTAGCATCTAATTGGTGGCCATGGAGAGTGAGGCCTTCAAGTAAACCCTTGGAGATCTGGGGTTCGGCTGGCTTTTATGTGCCTGGGAAATGTATCCTCAGAAAATTGTTTTTCAGCTTGGCCTGGATTTGGCAAGTTTCCCCTCTCTACTTGCAAATCACCTCCCTCCTCATGTTCAAAATCAAAACCCTTCAACAGTTCCCATCCAGGACTGTGGGAAGACTGGTCAGTCTGTCTGCCATGAGTGAGTGAGTCAGCCTATTGTCTTCATGTCCGGCTGTTGTGAGGATGAATGTATTCGTCATCACAACAGCTGTCGTTCTGTGTGCCACATGCTTCGCATCCATCGTCTCACCATACCTCCCAACCAAGCTGCAGGCTCAGTGTGATCTCCAGCATCGCGATTAAGGAGAGAGGAGCTCAAGAGAAGTTACAGACTCGTCTAAGGTTACTTAATGAGTAACTGGGTGCCTGAGACTTGAGCCCGGGTCTTTCGGACTCCTGAGCTCAGACTTTGTTACTCTGCCGTATCATCCTGGGCTGGGTTCGTGAGAGCATTATTTGCGCACAGCAAGAAAGAAGACCATAGGGAGAGCATGAACATCAGAGCCAAGGAGTCTGGAGACAGATGGGCTTCCTGCTTCCCTCCATCTTGCTTGGAAGTTTTATTTCGTTCCTATGGAGTCTAGTCCTTGAGAGCTAAACGGTGCGATAGTCCAAAAGTGTAATGCCGCATCAGCACCAGGCATTTTATAATCACGTACTGGTGACTGTACCCTTTTAGGTGTTGACTTAACAAAACAAATTGCGAATAATGTTTATAACTTGCTTGAAAACCACCAGCCCTTTAAATTTACCAATAGATTGTTTTTGCGTGGTCATATGAAGATCGTGTCTCGTTATTTTACCCTTCAGCCCAAAGTGACCCAAGCAACGTTGACAGTCAAAAGAACTTCTGAGGGGTGAGGGGAAGTAGAAGATGTTTGAGGGTGGTAAGAGAAAGGCGAATCCTGGAATATATTCAGAGTTCTTGTTTTAGTGCTGCCACTGAGCCACTGATGAACTGTTGTCACCTTGGAAGAGTCACTGTACCTTAGCTTTCGTATCTGTAAAATGAGTTCAGACTAGCTGGCCTGGTCATGGGATTCCCATGAATTCAGTGCAAGATTGGGTCAAGTATGTATTTGGGTTGTGTTATATCGCAGAAATTTTCTGTCCCTTCTCTGGGCTCTGTGATTTGAAGGCAGTACAAGCTCCAGTGGATCTGCGGCCTAGGCCCCCAGCCCGCCGCGAGTTGGGTTACCTGTGAGACCTCCTGGCTGAGTATCAGGTGCTCTTTGAAGATTTCTGTGTGGGGACCGTAGGAAAAACTGTCTTTCTTCTCCATGTTCTTTCCCATCACAAAAGCTTCTGCTTGAAATACCAGTAATGCTTATAGTTTTAGTTACTCCTGTATCTCTGTTCAGCTACTCAAGGGCAGGGTCCGTCCCTTATTCAGAATCTGTATTTCTAGTTTCTAAATGCCAGAACACGGTTCGGTAAATATGGGGTAAATAAGTAAATCTTTGCTTCCATTTCTCTTAAAAAGCCATGCCTCTTCCCTCCCCTCAGCTCTAGGTAGCTTTAGCGTTGCTCCTTATGATACCTTGCAGGTTTGTGTACGTGTGGGATACCACAAGCCGGAGGATTTTGTATAAGCTGCCCGGACATGCTGGCTCCATCAATGAAGTGGCTTTCCACCCCGATGAGCCCATCAGTAAGTCTGTCCTGACTTTGGGGAAAGGGAAACTGTGGGAATCTCCCTAAAGGGGCCCTGGAAATACAAAGGCAGAGGTGGTATCTGTTGTATGTGTTTCCATGTAGTCTTTATGGCTGTTATTGACAGTCTCTTCATGGTTTTAAATGGTGATGGGAAAAACATGTTCCATTTTCTTCTTAATCGCAGAGGGAGACTGGTTAATCTCTTTCTAGTTCTCTTGAGTTTACATGCTTCAAGTCTGTGTTTCAGTGATGTATTTGGATACATAATATTTCTTAATATTCAGCTATAAATTGCAACTTAACATTTTATTGACTGGCTAATTAAACAGGGGGCCTTGAATTTAAGGAGAGAATGTAACTCTCTCCAGGGCTAACTATAACAACCAGAAACACATTTACAAAATGACTGGCACAGACATTGATTCTTCCCTAGAATGGCTGAGAAGGTCTTTTTCACAGGGTTTGGCTGACATGGGACATCAGGGTTTAGACCCTGATAATGCATTTCCCATAGCACAGGCCACCCTTGTGGTTTCAAGAGGACTTGGATTGAAAAGCCAGGCTACAGTTTCCTGTGACTAGTGTTGAAGACGAGGGGAATTTAAGCTAAATCCAATTGCTCTTTTATACCAAAATTGGCTCTTGACACAAGAGTCCTTGAGCACCAAGTCTCCTTGAGCCTTCATTAGTTCCCGTTATCTTCTCCATTATCTTCACCTCAGTTCTCTCAGCATCCAGCGACAAGAGACTGTATATGGGGGAGATTCAGTGAAGATACGGAATGGAAGAGCCGACGGCTGCTTGACCCTGAGACCTCAGGCGGCATAAGTGGCATCCAGCGGTGCCCAGGCCAGCAGCCTCCCTTTGGATGAAGATCATTCCTAACAAAGAGCAAGGAGGAGGTGGCCGTATTCCAGCAACCACTGGTATCCCATTCCACCAGGATGATTAAGGCAAGCTGATGGTGGCCTCCAAAAACCACCAGCCAGATTTCAGGGACTGTTTGGGTTTTTTCCTCTTTTTTTTTTTTCTTTTCTTTTTTTTTAAAGTAAGATTTCTTCAAAGAGACAGACATGGGTTGGTTTGTAGTTTCCTGTTTCCTGATCCAGACCGAAAACAGGGAATGTGACTGAAATTTATTTGTGGGGATTTTTTTTAATTCAATAACTGGCTTGTATGATATTTTTCTTTCTGTGTTTCTCTGAGTCATTTTGTATTAAAAAACCAAATAGATGCCTTTTTACAAGAGCCATGTGGATTGGATTTATTGCTGTCTTGTCTTTGAACGTTGATCACTATAAATCTGAACTGGGCATGATGTGGCCAGGTGGATACAATCCATTTAAACTTCCAAGATGCTGTTTACAGGGATGTTTAGGGCTTCCCCCCACCCCTTTTCATCTTCTTAGATTTACTCCCAT
This sequence comes from Ursus americanus, assembly GCF_024610735.1. Taxonomy (NCBI): domain Eukaryota; kingdom Metazoa; phylum Chordata; class Mammalia; order Carnivora; family Ursidae; genus Ursus; species Ursus americanus. Next base: position 7,644,434 of record NC_142159.1, read on the forward strand.
GAAGATCTATTCCCAGAGAATAATTATCCATAAAAATTTCTCTCCTACTAGACACGTAGCAGTCAAGAGGTGATAAAGTCTAAAAGAACCTAGTTTTTGTATACTTTGACATGATCTTTAATGAACAGGATCTGTTTCTACTCTGCCTCCTGCCAAAAGCACTGTTCTGAGCAGCGGTCCCTGCAGTCAGGGTCCCTAAAGTGGGCATTTGATGGGGAGCAGCCTCAGCCAGTAGGAGCGGCCGGCTGGAATGCTGCGGCAAACTTAACTCAGAAGGAAGATGAGCAAGTTGTGGTGTAACTGAACCATGACATCGTCGGGGTCTTTTTCGTGCTTCTGCTTCCTTGTCTGTCTTACCTAAACTGACAGGGACATTAAGAAATGCTATTAGTTGCTTTTTACCCTCAAAACAGGTTACTGTCTCCCTGGATCACTGGATGACTGCGCCCAGCACACACACTGGCACTGACGAATCCCATCTGGCACGGGGACACGGGGTGTGTCTTCTCGGAACCTCCTGTCTCAACCCAGAGGTCTTCACATCTACCCCGTTTGGAACATGTTTGGTTTTATACATTTACCTCCCAAACCCGAATCATTTGTTTATCTCAAGTTGTAAGGGAGAGAGGATAGTTTTAAGTGAGCACACGTCCAAGATTTATTTAAGTCCTTAATGAAGGAACCAACAGGATGGTAAAGCTGTCAAACCAATTACTTTATTAATAGAGTGAATGAAATTTGAATAAAATGCACTGGAAACAAAGTAATTTATTTTGCCCACCGGAGTTCAGGAAGTCTCACAGGTGATGGGATCATGCTCAGATTGGAACTTAGAGAATGGGTAAGGGCATTGCCAAGTGGACAAAGAACATGTGCATTCCAAGAAACTGCAGGCCCAAGCTTGAAAGCTTAGTGCATTTCCTGAACTAAAAGAATTTCAGCTTGGTCAGAGGGGGGGACAGGAAAGTTGCAGAGTTAAGTTGGAGCCAAATCCTGGTGAGTTTGTCCTTCATGTACGAGATCCTATAGGTTAAGGTTTCCTAAAGTATATTGCACAGGACAGTTTCCCCAATACGTTAGGGACATTGGGATATGAAGAGCCCATGCTCAGATAAGTTTGGGGAAAACTAGGTTAAAGTACAATCAGTTTCTTTACTGCAGAACTGCTCAGAGCCTTTAAAACACAAACTATAGGGCCTCCCGGGTGGCTCTGCCTTCGGCTCAGGTCATGATCCCAGGGTCCTGGAATGGAGTCCCACATCAGGCTCCTTGCTCAGTGGGGAGCCTGCTTCTCCCTCTCCCTCTGCCTGCCGCTCCCCCTGCTTATGCTCTCTCTCACTATCTCTCTCTGTGTCAAATAAATATTTTTTTAAAACATACACAAACTATAGGGGGATCTTCACAGGAAATGGTGACTCAGATTTCCGGCATGAGCAATAATTATACAGAAGGTTATGCCTTTAACCAGAACAGGTTTGGCCAAAAATGGTTTGCAAGCTACTCTTCACACCTGTAGCACTCTCATACGTTACTCCTGAATCCCTCTCAAGCACCAGGCCCCTCCCCACCCCCGTCTCTCTCTTGGCTTAGGGGAGAACAAGACTTGAACCCTAGCACTGCGCTTTCAAAGCCTACCAGTCCCTTGGGAAGTTGGCTGTGACTGGGAGGAACCAAGGCCCTGGAAACTGCAAGGGCTTTCCTCTAACCTCAGCCTCTTTGCCCCTCCCAAGTGCCTTCTTCACAGGCTGGATAGAAGCCATTACCAGGAAATAGCAGCACCATTTAGAATTTGAAGGGAATAGCGGCCCCAGCCTGGGAATAAAGATTTGAGTATAAAACATCCCCAGAGGGTGCAAATTGTATTCTCACTTTGGGAGAGATAGATTGCTCCCGAATGAGTAATGGCATCTCTGGTTTTCAGTTAATTTCCCTTTATGACTTCCACAGTCTCTAGCACTTAATACCATTGGCACTTAAAGAGCCAAATCTTTTTTTCCCACTGGGTGGTTGAGTCTTGTGGGCTGAGCTCTGAGGGAGGGGGATTTGGACAGGTCAGGAATCTGATCAGAGTTGCTTCTTCACAGCAAAATTCCAGTTATTTGCTTCTCACTAAATAGACCTGGAGTCTGCTGCTGGTTAATAACTCAGGAGTGCGTGGACGGGAAACTGAGGTGCGAGAAAGAGAGCTCTGCAATTTGGGGCTGCAGCCAGTGGAGCCGTAGGGAAAGGCCATTAGGCCATTTGAGTTAGGACAGAATTGCTCTTTCCAAGAGACTTTAGGGCTTGACAGCTGTGTTCCAGGACAAAAGAAGGGGCCAGACTTAAAAGACAGCCCCTATTCTTGTGGGACTAAATGAAGCCGAGTCTGAGCTTTGAGCCTGCCCTCTGCCCTCTGGTCAATTGTCTCAGTATCCCAGACCCACCCCCTCTGCATCAAGCCCTGAGCTCTCCCAAACTCCCTTTCTTCTAGGCTTCAACTTCTTTTCTTCACTTGCCTCTGACACCCACCTAGACTCTTAGATCTTCTTTAACTTTTATCCTCTAGATCAGTTGTTCTCAACTCAGCAGTTTTGCCCCCCAACGGACATTTGGCAATGTCTGGAGACTTCTGATTGTCACAAGCAGAGGGAGGGATGCTACGTGCGTCTAGTGGCTAGGAGCCAGAATCGCTCGAAGAATTAGGTGCTCCGAAATGTCAGTGATGCTCTTGAGAAACCCTGCTCCAGAACAGTGATTCTCGAAGTGTGCTCTCTGGGACAGCGGCAGCAGTATCACCTGAGACAGAATACGCTAGAAATGCACATTCTAGAGCCCCACCTGAGACCTACTGCACCGGAAATTTAGGGGGAAGGAAGTCTTTGGTGATTTGTTTTTACAAGCCCTGCAAGTGATTCTGATGCAAGCTGGCAAGCCACGGCTCCACAGGCTCAGAGACTTGTAACCTTTCCTAGGAGAGCCACAGAGGCTTCTGTTTACTCATTAATAGCTGCCCCTAAGTATTTACTTAGCTGTTCTTTCTGGCTCAGGGCTGTACATGCATTATCTCATTTGATTGTCACAAACGGGGCAACAGGTTCAAAGAGAAGAAACACCCAAGATAACCAGCTAGTAGGTAGGAAAGCCAGAATGTGAACCTAGCTGGAGCTCTTACCCCATCACCACAATGTAGTCGTAGTGGCTTTTAACCTTGAATGCACATTAGAATCAGCTGGGGAGTCTTTAAAACTCCAGATACTTAGATCACACCCCAGGCCAGTCAAATCGGAATCTCTGGGGTGAGCATGAGTATTTTCTTAAAGCTTCCGTAGGTGACTGCAATATGAAATCAAGGTTAAGGACATTAGCATGAGCCATGGCTACAGCGTTAGCCAGCAGGGCAGCATAAAGCCTGCCCTGACTTCCCCTGCCACTGCTTGGCTCTCCAGGAAACCTCTGCTCTGTGTGAGCTTACATCCACTTCTCCCAAGTCCATGGCTGAGCTAAAACTGCGGATCTTGGCCAGAGAGCAGAGGGAGATCACTGTAATCAGTGATCATCTCTGCCTGCCCACCTGGGGCTTTGTTGAGGGGAAAAAAGACCCGTGACTTCCCGTCAGAACTCCAGGGATATTGGGGTGCTGGGTGGCTCAAATGGTTGGGCGTCTGTCTTTGGCTCGGGTCATGATCCCAGCAGCTTGAGATCAAGCCCCACATTCTTCAGGTTCCCTGCTCAGTGGGGAGCCTGCTTCTTCCTGTACTTCTGCCATTCCCTCCGCCTGTGCTCTCTGGCTCTCTACCTCTCTGTCAAATAAACAAATAAAATCTTAAAAAACAAAACAAAATGAAAAACAGGGATAGCATCCAAAGTTGCTAGAGCTAGAAAGGGCCTTCCAGGTGCTTAGGTCATCGGGTCCGACCTCAGATTACAGGAAGGGAAACTGAGAGCAGATACAGGTTTCCCAAAGTTTTATCCTTGGGAATTTCCCAATGCATATTATCAAGTCGGGTTTTGCTCACTCAGGAAGGAGTTATTTAACACCCCTCTGTGACAGGTGCTGTGCTAGGCTCTGAGAATACAGAAATGACAGAGTCATAGTTCCTTTGGGAGTTCCCAGGGCAGAATGGTGGGGAGAAAAACAAAAGCCAGGGCCTCTCAAACTTTTCCCCTTGAGTGTCTTTACACTCGAGAATGAACTGGGGCAGAAGGAGAGACTTGTAATCGATAAATTTGAAATGTTACCTTAAATCTAAAATGTAAGATCCCCGCACCAACTTATTATTTTGAAAATTTTTGAACAAAAATTGAGAGATTAATATAGTGAATATATGCCCCACCTAGATTCAATAATTCAGTAATCTGTCTCTGTCACACGCACGTGTATACAACTTTCAGTGACTATTGAGAGTACTAGACATCATAATTCTTCACTCCCAAATATTCCCAAATACTTCAGCCAGCATCTCCTAAGAATTTTCTTCCATAACCACAGTAAAATTACCACACCTATGAAAATTAGCAGCAATTTCGTAATACCATATAATGATCATATTAAAATTTCTTCCATATCAAAAATTTTATAGGGGCATCTGGGTGGCTCAGTCGATTAAGCTTCTGCCTTCAGCTCAGGTCATGATCCCAGGGTTCTGGGATCGAGTCCCGTATCTGCCTCCCTGCTCCACGGGGAATCTGCTTGTCCCTTCTCTCTGCCCGCCGCTCCCCCTGCTTGTGTTCTCTCTCTCTCTCTCTGACAAATAAATAAAATCTAAAAACAAAAAAAAAAAACAAAAAGCAACTGAATCAGAGCTGCCCACAGATAGCACGATAGAGTTCCTCCCCTCTGGAGCTGTCCCTTAAGCAGAAGCGGGGCGACCATTTCAGAAATGTCTGTGTTGTATCAATTTAGAGGGTTCGAGTGGCTCATAGAATCCCGGGGAGTCTATTACAAAGTACCTGTGAGCAGGTCCTGCCTGCAGAGATTGGGTTCGAGCCGGGCTGGTTCAGGTGCAGGTGTCTGCCCACTAACCCTGGGAGCCACGGGATTAGAGGACCCCTTTCTAGCTCCACTGTTCCGTGATTGTAGATGCCGTTTGCCTCAGACTCTAAGATGGTAATTTTAGGATTCAGTGAATTATTTGTTGTGAAAAGGACGTCTGGGGGAGGCGTGAGAACCCAGCCAGGGATTGGGAATCCTGACAGCCTGGGGTCAGGAGGCCTGAGCTAACCCTGCCCGTCTTCCTATCCCCAGGCCCCCACCCCCCACCCCGACAAGTGCAGCCCCAGCACAGCATCATGGGGCTGATTGGAGGGGCCATCTCGTCGTGTCCCTGGCCCAGCTGGCCTGAGGGCAGACTTTAACTAGAAGCCCACATGGCCATCAGGGGCTAGCGGAAAGGGAGATCTGCTTTGGCTGTCCACAGAGGCTGTGCTAGGGGTTCTGGACCCCACTGCCCCCAGACCAGGAGACGACCCTTTCTATGAGCTCTTTGGGGTCTTCCGACCTAGACCCTGCCTGTTCACCCTCTTCCTTTTCTCTCAACCATTCCTTCTTAGCAGAGTTTTGTGTTTTTTTTTTTTTTTCCTTTTTAGATTTGCTCTAAAACTGAAATTTTGGAGCCAGTTGGTTGGAGAGGAGTGGTGGCAGTAAGGAGGCAAGAGGAGGTAAAAAGTATGTGCAGAAGTTAAAGAAAAGAAAGGGTCACAGTTCCTGAAACACACCTTGCTGTTCGACGCTTGTGTGTCTGCATTTCTTTTTCTGCCTGGCAGCCTAAACCTGAGTCCGCACCACCGTTTCTCTGAAGCTTTCCATCACGACCTAATCGCGAGCAGAGTTAACCTCTCTCTCCACCATTCCATCCCTGCACCTTGTAGGCGCGCTGCCACTCTATGCACCGCTACTAACTACCTGCTTGTCTGTCCTGCCCCCCCCCCCCCCGTCTCCCATGACAGGCCCAAGAGTCACCAACTCAGGTGCTGTCGGGCCACAGAGGGAAGGCAGATGGGCGAAACCGCTGGGTTTAAGAAGATAAGCAGTGGGGGCGCCTGGCGGGCTCAGTCAGTGGAGCACATGACACTTGATCTCAGGGTTGTTGGTTCGAGCCCCACATTGGGTGTAGAGATTACTTAAAAAAAGGAAGAAGAAGAAGAAGAAGAAGAAGAAGAAGAAGAAGAAGAAGAAGAAGCAGTAGACGATGCCACCCTGTTGGCCAGTGTGCTAACCCCCAAGCCTTTATCCCGAGGATTCCTGGGGGCACCTGTCCTCTTCTCTTGCAACTCCAGAGCTCCTAGCGCAGTGCCCGGTGCAGTCATGGAACTGCCCCGGAGGTCTGGAGACCCAGCTCTCTTAATGTGCTGTGTGACTTAACAGAACTCACACGGCCTCTCTGCCCTTCAGGTTCTCCCCTTCTTTGTCTCTCCCCTCTTCCAAAAAGGCCCCTCGAAGCTCATCTAGGCCAGTAGTCTTCCCACGGTGTCCCTGAGAGACCTCGCATTGAGCTGCTGACCAGGAGGCCTTCACAGGAGGTAAGGACAGACCGACAGAGCAGGCTGCCGATCCTCTTTCCCCAAACACACCAGAGCCATCCACTTTGGTGCTTTGGAGATGTATGATTTCTTTGGAAGAAAAAGTTCTGTAAAAAAGAAGAGCTTGAAAAAGGCAAGGAACACACAGGAACGCCCCAGGTCAAGTAGTTCTGCCTGGGGGCAAATCTTGATTCTGCCGTGTCCCTGTCGTGGGCAAGTGCTCAAGCCTCTCTGAGCCTCAGTTTCCCCGTCTGGAAAAAGGGGGTGGTGATGATAGCACCTACCTGAAAGGCGTGTTGGGAGCTTACTGAGTTCCTGCGGAGAAATTGCTCAGAACGGTGGCTGGCCCAGAATGCTGAAGAGACATGAGCCATTGCGATATCTACACAATACATTTGGTCTTTGCCCTGCTTCTGAGATCTAAAACTCCTGGAATTTCCTCAGTGATAGGACTGCCTTTTCTTATTCGTGAGACCCCTTGGATCACATCTGTGTTTGTTCTAATGAGGTGACTTCGGATAGGACCCCCAACAGACTCAGGTTGGGGCTGATCAGCAGACAGACCAAGTGATCAGAGGGGAAGCTCAGCGGCTCCCACTCATCTCTGGGAAGACCTGGGTGGCCGAGGGCTGCAGACTGAACTCCCCAAAAGCTCGGGAGCAATGAGATCCAGAGCAGCTTCCGGGCTGGTGCTAGGAAGCTGGTGCACCCTAACCCCACAGGGACAGAAGTGTCCGGGACCCTTCCAGACGTCGCCTTACCTACCTCGACATCTGGCTGTTCATTCGTATTCTTTATAAGAAACCAGTAAAGGTAAATCGAGTACCTTCCTGAGTTCTGTGAGTTGTTCACAAGCGAATTATGGAGCCTGAGGAGGAGGTCCTGGGGACCCCCGAGTTAGAGCTGGTTGGTGAGAAGCAGGGGTGACCAGAGACCGCGCTGGCATCCGCAGTGCAGGCGGGCTCGTGGGACTGACCCTTCAGCTGCGGGGCTGCGCTCCTTCTGGGTCTTCAGGGTCCCAACCAAAGCGAATTGACGGACAATCAGCTGGTGTTGGAGAATAGGGTGGTGTCAGAAAACACCCCAGAGGGGCGCCTGGGTAGCACAGTCGTGAAGCGTCTGCCTTCGGCTCAGGGCGTGATCCCGGCGTTCTGGGATCGAGCCCCACATCGGGCTCCTCCGCTGGGAGCCTGCTTCTTCCTCTCCCACTCCCCCTGCTGTGTTCCCTCTCTCGCTGGCTGTCTCTCTGTCACATAAATAAATAAAATCTTAAAAAAAAAAAAAAAACACCCCAGAAACTATCACTAGTGAGCACGTTTCGTCCTCGAACATGGAAGGAGGAGAAATTAGTGGGCTTAACATTTCAGTTATCTCACGAGTGACCTTTCTCTGGAATGTTCAGTGTTAACCCTCAGAGGGACTACGGTGGAAGATTCAGACCCCGTGACTTCTTGGTTTAGGGCAGAGGAGGAACTCCTTCCCACCTGGCAGATCTCCTGGCTGCCGCCCCTCCTTCTATGCCTCTCTCCAGGGCTGACCATGACTCTGCCTCCTCCCTCAGGAAGCGTGGGTATGCTCTGAATCATCTCTGTCCTTTATTTCTGAATCCTGCTTCGTTGGCCCCACAGTCTTTCCCTACTCGAGGGGTTAGTCATCCTTCACGCCGGCTATTACCAGCCCCTCCAGACGTCATCCCCGGCTCCTCACCCCGGCGACGTCTTCCAAAGCTGTTTCTGGCTGTTGCTGCAATTAGACCGCCTTCCCCCTGAGAACTCTGGACTTCCAGGGGGTAAAGAGGGCGTGAGGCATGCTGAAGCCTGAAGCCAGGAAGATCATTCATTCACCACATATTTGCTGACTCCTGACACCAGCCAAGCCCTGTGGGATAGAGAGATCATTTACGAGCTGCTATCTGCAGAGAGCTCATAGTCTATTGGGGGAAACCAGCGAAATCAGACAAACGCAGTAAATCCCAGTAAAAGCTCCAATGGGGGTAGCACAGACCACTGCCAGCCCAAAGGTGGGGCACCGCCCGGGTCACAGAGGATCAAGGAAGGCCTCCGAGAGAGGAAGTGACAGTTGAGCTGAGATTTGAAATTTGCAGATCTCCGGGCTACGAATTTAGATGGGACATGCCCTCTAGACGGAACAAAACGTGCGAAGCTTGGAAGATACCATCGTGTGTGTGTGGCTTCATCAGGGCAAGGCTTGGACGCAGTGGAATGACCGGGGGCCAGAGGCTAATTCTGCTAAGGTCAGACAGGCCATCCTTTGTTCCATGAGACAAACTTACGAGTACTTCAGCCAGGCCTTGGAACAGGGTGTCCCAGGCGTGATGTGTTCCAGCCGAGAGCCTGGCAAGGGTGGGTGACGGCCCCAGTGGCCCCCACCACTATTCTAGGGATTAAATGAGATAATATATGTCAAGCACCCGGCTCAGAGTAAGCACTCAATACATGGTGGCTATTACTGTTAATATCACTGAACTGCATTGTTCGAGTCATGGAGGAAGCTGGCAGAGGCTCTATCTGGAAGAGGCCCCAGAGAGGATCTGCGAGAGAACCATTACATCTGGGCCGAGGCTCTGTGGGTCTAGTTCTCATTCTTTTGTGGGAAACAGACTCTTTGAAGAATCTGATGAAAGCCATGGAGCCTCTCCCCAGAAAAAGGCCCATCTGCTCACATGAAGCTTTGCATATTATTTCAGGGACTTCACAGACTCCTGGAAGCCCGTCTCGTCATAGAACCGCGTTGGACACAGCTGTGACTCGCCAAGCATGGCTGAGAAAAGTTCCCATTCTTACCTCCGCTTATTATTCCAAGTGAAATCCTCAGCACACGTAGTTTCAACTCTAGGAATATCCTGTGTGGTTTTAAAATACCCAGCGGCATGCCCAGGAATGGCTGGGGGAGGGGGACCAGGGAGAGGATGGGGCTGGCTTCTGGCTTCAGGGGTACCTGGTCTCCCCAGTCATGCTGTGCTTGGTTTCATGCTCCGCTGGGTCATCATCCTCAGCTTTTTAACAAGAAGCCTTGCATTTTCCTTTTGCAGCGGACCCCAGCAATTATGCTGCCAGTCCCGGGAGAAGAGCGTGGTAACGCACCGGAGTGCTGACTGTGTGAGCAGCATCCAAGTGGCGGGGCTGAGACTGGAACCCAAGCTGTTTGGGTCCAGAACCATGGGTCTGAGTCTGCATCACACCGCCCTCTGGGTCAGAAGGGCTAGTTAGAGTGGAGAGGGCGGGCAGAATTGGCAATGTTCTGTTTCTTCTGCCAGAACACTGTTCTCCACCTCTCTGCCTCCCTTCCCTCCTATTGTCTTCTGGGTATTAACGCCATTTAGTCATGGGGGCCCTTCCTGGTCTCCACACCTGGATTGTGCCTCCTTCTGCTCTCTTTTACCCTTTAGTGTCCTTGAGAGCACTCAGCAGTCTGGCATTATGGATTTACGTGTGTTTTCTCAGTGCTACAGAGACTGGTTCATCCCCTTACTCCCGGGGAAGAGCCTGGCACACAGTAGGAATTTCATAGATTTTAGTGGGAAGTTACCGCTCACAGAATGCTCAGATGGGACCGAGAAGCCCGGAGGATGACACAGGGATTTCCCACCTGAGTGATGTGGACCACCGAGGTGACTATAGGAATTAAGGAGGGAGGCAGGGAGAATGAAATGGATTTGGCACATGTTTGGAAGTTTGAGTGCTTTTCAGGGTGTCTTGAAGAAAGCAGTCCTTTTTTTTTTTTTTTTAAGATTTTATTTATTTGAGAGAGACAGAGAAAAAGAGAGCACAAGAAAGGGGAGCAGCAAACTTCCAGGAGAGCAAGGAGCCGGATGTGGAACTTGATCTGAGGACCCCGGGATCATGACCTGAGCGGAAGACAGATGTTTAACCGACTGAGCCACCCAAGCTACTGGAGAAAGGCAGTTTTCTGCCTTCTGACTCCCTTTCCACTGCAGTGGGGGTTAGTGGCTGGCCACGGCCCTTTGGGAGGACCTCTGCCTCTGTCATCAGGCATCTCACCCTCATGCCACCAGGAGCTTGTCCGTTCTCTGTACTGGGAAGCTCAGTGGGTTCTGGAACAGCGCTGCAGTGCTCATCTCTGGATCCCGGGTCCTTCAGGGGTGTGTATGCAGTCGGGGCTCAGTAAATGCCAGTAGAAGGAAAGAGGGAAGGATGAACATGTGATCAGACACTCAGGAGGGAGGCTGGAATGAGGAGCAGATCTGGGAACCAGAGTGGAGAGAGGGCCAAGGCCGGAACCCTGGGGCTCTAGAGACAGGGTGGAGGGAGGAGTGCTCCAGCACCCTCAGGAGGCCAGGCGCAGGGCTAAGTGCTTCAGTCACACAACTGCTTTTCACCTTCTTGGCAACTCTGAAGCAGACGTTATTCCCACTTTGCTAAGAAAGCTGAGGCCCAGAGAGGGGACGTGACGCGCCCAAGGTCACACAGCCCGTGAGCCGTGAAGTCCGGGTCTGACCCCGGGCCTTCAGCCCTCAAGCCTGCGCTCTTCCCGTTCACTCCCTATCTCTCCCTCCACCCTCCGCTTCCCTACCCCTTCTCCCCTCCTCTCTGCTCCCGCGGCCGCCCCGCCCCGCCCCTCCCCTCCCCTCCCTCCCGGTGGCGGCGGCGGCGGTGGAGCCACGTGGTGGGGCCGGGAAGCCGCGGCCGCCGAGCGCCCGGGCGGCTGCCCCAGCTGGGCAGTGCTGCTCTGCGCCGCGCTTGCTGCCCGCGCTCCCCGCTCCGCGCTCTCCACCAGCCGCCCCGGGGCAGGAGGCGCGCCTGGCGGCCGGCCGGCCAGACAAAGGAGGCGCGGCGCGGCAGAGCCAGCGCGGGCCGACGGACCATGGACTCGGAGCGCGAGCGGCCGGCCCCAGCCCTGAGGACCCGGCGCGCCCGGGCCCGGCCTTAGGCGCCCGGCCCCGCCGCCCGGGGCGCGCAGCGGGGAGGACGCGGAGCCCGCGCGGCGCGGAGGAGACGGCGGCCGCCGAGCGAGAGGGACGCCGCGGCGGACGGCCCGCGCGGCCCCCGGAGCCATGGGCAAGTGCAGCGGGCGCTGCACGCTCGTCGCCTTCTGCTGCCTGCAGCTGGTGAGCGCGGGGCGGCCGGGGCCGGGTGGGGCGCGGCGGGGCGGGGTCCCGGGAGTGCGGCTGGGCCGTGGGTCCCCGTGCCTGTCTGCTGCGAGTCTCGGGTGGGGGGTGGGCTGGAGTCACGGAGCGGACGGGCGGAGCCTGCTCCTGCTGGCCGGGCTGGCTCTTTGTGTGCGCTCCTCGCCCGGCGCTCCCGGGTCCCCGAGTGCGTCCTGCGCGCCCGTCCCCCCGCCCGCCCCGCCCCGTGCGAGTGGCCTGCCGTGGGACTGTGGCTCGCGGGGGCCGGGGGGTGTGTCCCGGGCTGCTCGGCGGAGCCGTTGAGGTCCCTGCCGGCTGTTTTCCTCTAGGTTGCTCGGTTGCGCGGCTCTCCTCTCCTCTGGGTCTGTGCCCGTGTGAGTGTTTCTCACAAAGTCTCTGCTCCTGTGTGTGTGTGTCTCCGCCTTTCTCCTTGGTGTGTCTCTAGATCTCTAACCATTTCTGGTCCACGTTCATCTGTGTGTGTTGGGATCTTAGACTCCAAGAACCGTTCCCTCCTCCTCCTTTGTGCTGTTTCTGCCTGCCTGCACCCTCCTGGCTGGGCAGGCCTGGGAATGGAGAGCCACCTCTCTGGAGAGGGTCACAAGGGACTGCCAGGTCCTGGGCCAGTCTGACAAACTGGGTGCTGGCCGCCTTTCCCGCTTTGACTGTGACCACTGCAGCCAGGGGCTCCCCATCAGTCATCAGTTCCAGCGGTGCGTCATGGGTGGGGACCAGACCCTCCTCCTGGGCTGGCAGGGGTGAGGGGTGGGGATCCTTGGGTGCCCTGGCAGGGAGAGGAGCATCTGGGGAAACTGCTTCACCCCAGCCTCGGGAACTCAGGTTCTTGCCTCAGGGAGGCCAGTGGAGTGAATTTGGGGGCTGAAGAGGACGGGTTCTCTTCAATTCAAGCTCTGGCATGTGAATTTGGGGAGCCGGTTAAGGAGAGGTCTCCTGCCCATCCTAGAGCTACAGCCTGACAACTAGTGGGTTTTGAAGCTGTGCTGAGCCTCCAGGCAGAGAGGTGCACGGGGACCTCCGTGGGCAGAGCTCCGGGCTGAGTGTGTGTGTGGGGGAACCTGAGCCTCACTGATGCGGAACTCCACCGTCTGGTCTCCACTGTTGCCTGCAGCCACGCTTCTCCTCCGGACAGGTGCATAGAGGAAGGCAGAGCGAAGCTTTGAGCCTGGGTGTGCAGACCTCCTCAATCATCTTCCTTCTCTCTCCTCGGGGACGCTTGCCATCCGCAGCCTTGCCCTCCTGGGCGGCGGTAGAAGCAGCCAGGCCCTGAAGATTGTAGCCCTGCTCCCAGCTGTGGGACGCGGGGCAAGTGACTTCCCTTCCCCGGAAGGCCACCTTGGTCTGCCTGTCTGTAAATGGCTCATCCTTGAGGGTTGCAGAGGGGATTAATTAAAATCAGGTAGAATGGAAACTCCGGAAGGGCAGAGATTATCTGTTTCGCTCCCTGCTAAATCCCTAGCAGCTGGAATGGTGCCTGGCACTCCATTAATATTTGTAAAATAAATTAATGAATCAGTTATTTGGCAACTCCTGGCTCACAGTTGAAACACCCTTCTTTATATACTTTGAGGAATAGAAAATGCCAAGAAATGATGGAACTTTTCCAAGGATTTTTTTTTTCTGCTTGTTAATTTTTAAATTTTAAACTAGGACATTCTTTATTCTTAAAAAAGTAATAGACATCTATTGTAAAAACTGTATCAATAAATAATCAAACAGAGCAGAGCATAAAGGTACGCTTCCTTCTGAGCCCGGTCCCACACCCCAAAGGTAAGCCCTGTTGGCAGTCTGCCCCATTCTCTGCTGCTGCTGAAAACCATGGTTAGCTTTGGGCAGCATTTACTCAGCGTTAGGTGCCCTTGTAAGCCCTTTTCCGTGTATTAACTTATTCAGTCCTCATAATGATCCTGTAAAGCAACTTGCCCAAAGTTCTACAGTTAGGAGCCAGGCTTTGAAGCCAGGGAGCTGACCAGCATCCTCTGTTGCCTTCTTCAATATAAAATCTAAGTAGTTCTGGCCCGGAGCAAACAGGGTCCCTCAAGAGGTCCTTACTCCTCCCTGCCGCCCACTCACCTGCCTCCAGAGCTCTCTCCAGCTGAGCTAACTCGGCCCTTCCACTTAGAGGGTTCACCAGCCTAGGGACTGTGGAGTTAGGCAAGGCCTGGCTGGGATTCTGATTCTCCTACAGCTTGGGTGGGTGGCCGCGGGCCACTTGTGGGAGTTACATGAGATAATTTGGGGCAGGGACGTGCTCCAAGGAGGGACTTGGAAATTGCTTTCTTGCCTGTGTTTTCTGTCGGGGCAGATGGAAGAGTGGGTCCCTTCAGCTGATGTTAACCCCCCGGGAGCCTCTGCTGCCTGACGGCTTCGCACGTACTCCGGGAGGCTGGACTCCACCAGCCTGACATCATCCCAGAGAGAAGGGAGCCTGTTTTCTCATCCAGTGGAAAGAGACCAAGAAGGAAAAGGCTGTTAAATGTTTGTCAGCTGAAAACTTTAGAAGACGAGCTGTCATTTTTCCTCTCTTGAACCGGGTTTGATCATTATAGTAAAACAGGCTAGTTCTAGACACTCTTCTGGAGTTGGGATAGACTTGCTGTGGGTGAGGGAGTAGGGTGAGGTGTGTCCTGGAGGGTAGGAGGAGCAAGTGGGGGCTTTACCATTCAGGTGGACAAGCATAGGGACAGGGCTCTGGGGTTTGATAGGACAGACCTGGGTTCGAGTCCTGGCTTTGACATTTCCTAGCTGTGTGATCTTTGGCAAGTGGCTTACCCTCTCTGAGCCACAGTTTTGCCCTCTGTTAGTGATAATATAAACGGTTGCCAATTCTTAGGGTTGTTTTGAGGAGTAAATGCATATAACGAACGAGCTTAGCACGGTGCCAAGCACCAAGCGAACATTTAATAAACTATAGCTTCTCATTGTTACGTTAATGATATATACCGTGGGATGCTTTCTTGGCATTGTGGCCCAAACATATCTAGGTTCCCCCCTGCACTCCTCCTTTGTGGGAAGCAGCGGGTAGTTGGGCACTGAGCTGAGGAGGTAGGAGGCTTGAATTCAAGTCCAGCTCTGCCGCTGACATCCTGTGAACTCAGGCAAGCCTTTTTCCACTGCAGGCCTTGGTTTTTCCATCTGTAAAATGGGGAGAACCACTGCTCTGTGTCTCTGGGGTCCTGCCAGTCCTGCCCATCTGGGACTGTGGGATGATGTCTGGGCTGAAGCTAGGGGTTTCAGGGCATCTCAGTTTGGTCTATTCTGTAGAATACCTTGAGTCCGTTCCCTTCCCTTCCTTTCTACTTCGTGTATCATCTTGACCTTTTTAATGCTATTCCCCGCCTAATTTTTAGGTGCTCCTCTTTTCCCTCCCTTGTCCAAACCTTCCCCTTCTTTCCAGGTCCACCTCCTTCCTGAAACCTTCCAGGCTACCCTGTTCTTCCTGTGAGAAGATGAACCAAGGAGATTTGCCCAAGGGAACCCTCATCCAGTTCTTCCGTCATCATCATTATCGCTCCCATTTCTGGAGTCCTGTGCTAAGCACTTTCTAGGCATTACCTCATTTAACCAAATGAGCTTACATATGTAAAGCGTTTGGCACAGTGCCTGGTACGTGTTCAACGATCGATAAACATTAGCTTTAACTGATTTTAGTCTCATAGTTCTTCCACACAACGGGACGGATGTTCTCGCTCTCCCCTATTTCAGATGAGGAGACTGAGGCTCAGAGAGGTGGCGACGTTTGCCCGAGGTCTCTAAGCTGGCCAGTGACGGACCCAGGACGCGTGCGCTTTACTGCCTGAGCAGAGAGCCACCCATCCGCTCGCCCCAGTCCGCTGCTCACATTTGCGCAGCGCGTGACCTCACACGGGTCTCTTCCCTGCGTCCGGCCTCAGCGTCCTCATCCGAAAATGGTAATATTTCCATAGGATCATGCACTCGCCTGGCACCGCGAGCCCGTGAGCGCTCAGTCATACATCACTGCCATGGCCGTTCTTGTCCCCGCTCTGGGTGACCTTGGACACATGCATTCACTCCTCTGGGCCCCAGTCTCTTCCTCCGGCAAAGAGAAAGCACCATCCCTACCCTGCGGAGTTGTCTACCGCGGTTAGCACATAGTAGGTATTCAGAAAAACGTCGGTTTCATTCTCTTCCGTTCTGGAAAGCTCTTTGCTTTCTCGGAGGTGGTGGGTGAGGGGGAAAAGACGTAGCTTCCTGCTGAGCTGCGAGTAATGGTGTGAAACGTGGTCAGCCTGATTGATGTCGTTATTAGCAGTGGTGATGGTGGAGGCTGGAGGGAGATGGGCTCTGCGGGGGCCCGCGCTCCAAAGCAGCTGTGCCTGCAAGCTGCCGGCCTCCTGGGGAGGGTCTGCTCTGCTCTCGGTGCTTCAGGCCCCTGGGCCGGGCGTGGGAGTCGGGAGTACAGAGCACCACGTTGTCTAGCCCACTGACCCTTTTTGTTCCTCATCCCCTTTTGGACGACTGGGGTGGTCAGCTCCCTTTTGCAGATGGACAGACTGAGGCCAAACAGCCCTCGAGAGCTTTTTGAGGTGGACAGAGCAAGGTGGATGGAGAAGAGGGCCCCTGGGGGCCCAGGGGATGGCCTTGGTTTGGCTCCGTTATAGGGGTAGGTGGGTGTGAGGTTTGGGGATAAGCACCCCATAAACAGCAGCTGCTCTGAGATGTGGCACAGGGGTTAGGAGCAATACCTCGGGGGTCCCACAGACCTTGCTGCCTTGCTTGTGACTTCCAGCAAGTCCCTTCCCCTCTCTGAGCCCCGGCCTCCCTCCTGTGAAGGAGTCAAGGCATCGGCCCCTACCCTCTTCCCCCCTGGCAGTTTGGGGTTTTTAGCAGAGTCATTTCCATAAACTCTTCAAGTCTAAGTTTCTTTATGCGGGAAGTGCACGGTTCAGAGGGAAATAACAGCAACTCCTACTTGCTTTTGTTTGGTGTCTCCGATGAGCCAGGCGCTTCATCTGCCCTGTCCCTGGTTACTGTCTCAGTCTTCGTGGCCACGTGGAGGGCGGGGACAGAACGAGGATTCAAACCCAGACCTTGGTCTCCGCGGCTTCCACCACGCATGCCCGGCCACTCCCCCTAGGAGGTGGGGATGCTGGGTGTGGACGCGGCTGGAGAAATCTGTCCCTTTCCTCAACCACTAGGGCTTGTCACCAGGTGCCAGATCTGCTGAGCTGCTTGTCCCCCATTTCTACTCACCCCACTCTCTGTGCTGAGTTTAAGGTTGCTGTGAGGCAGGTTGAGGGAAAGGTACCCAGGGAAGAAATTAACCTGTATTGGAGACCTGAGAGCCCTCATAACAACTCTGTGAGATAGGTGTGGTTTTTATACCCATTTACTGATGGGCATACAGAGGCCTGAAGCATGAAGTGAGTTGTCACCAAGGAAACAGAAGCTACAGCCTGGGTCTCGGATGAGTGATCAAGGGAAAAAGATTTGAGAGTGCTTGTAAAATCAGGACCAAGCCGAGATGGTCAGCTGTGATTATTGCCATCTCTTCTCTCCTCTGGCTTCAGGGGGGCATGGGTGATGGGAGAACAAGTTGAGACCAGAGATGTGTTTTTTGGTCTGTTTTTTTTTTTTTTTAATGTCTTTTTTTAAGTAATCTCTACACCCAGTATGGGGCTTGAACTCATAACCCTGAGACCAAGAGTCAGCCAGGCACCCTAGAAATGTGTTTATTAAAAGCTATTTCCAGGCTACAGGTGATGGAGCCTGTTGTGGTCCAAGAGAGCCCAGTTCCAGTGCCCTTGGCTTCTGGCCTTGACCTGGAGACGGAGAGGGCTGGTGAATCCGAGACACTTCCGCCAGCAAGCACCGTGCACCAGGGTTTTAGAAGAGCTGTTATTGCGGCTGCAGGCTTGAACATGTTACCCGGCCTCCGGGCCGCTGCCTCTCGGAGCAGCTGGCGAACCAGCGATAGAGAGGTCAACAGGGAAGAGCTTGGGCTTTGGGGTCAGGCTGGGCTTTGAATTCCATCTCTACCTCTTTGTAGCTGGGTGACCTTGGGGCAAGACATTTAGCCTCTCTGAGCTTCCCCCTGCACTTCTCTCGGTCAGGATACTGATCTGCCTCGGAGAGGTGTCAGGAGGCTCCTTTGAGATAAGATACGCTGAGTAAGGCTCACAAAGGGTTCACACTCCTAGGTGCTCCAGAAATGACACAGCAAGTTCTAGCATCTAAATACTGTGCTGTAGGAGAGGGGACACGTCCCCTTTTCAATCACTGTTCCTTAGTCTTCTCGTCTATAAAATGGGAATAATCATAGCACCTCCCTCATGGGACTATAGTGAGTGCCCTGAATTAATGCGAGCAGAGCCCAGTGCTCATTCAGAGGGGAGCAGAGCGGAAGGTGTGGCCCCCTGTGTCCTCTCTGTAAAGGGAGGAGGTGGGACTCATCATCTAAGAGGACCTCTCCAGCTCTAAGCCGGCAGTGAGTCCGGCCCTTTCCCGAGGAGAGAGCAGACCTGCCGCTACACCAGCCCCTCCTGCTGCCCTCCTGCTGTGGGCCGCGGTGATGTGAGGATTGGGCTCTGAGCAGAGGAGGACCCTCCTGCCTCCGATGGCCTGCCCAGGGCTTTACCCCCAGGTGCCAGGTTGTCGGGGCTCACGTGACCTCTTCTGTCCTCTGCCATCTGTTTGAATGAGTGTCCGTACTGTCCCCATCCCAAAGGCCCAGTCGGGATATTTGGTTCTAAACTCAAGTCTCGGGCCACAGAGGTTCAGAGCAGGAGGTCGTGACCCATCACTAACCCCGGCCACTGCAGGTCAGCCACCTGAAGTCCAGAAAGACTCAATTCCGTTGGGTCAGAGAGTAAGAATTGCCACCAGCTAACCCTACCCAGAGTTGTATTTAGCAAATACTTATGAAGCACCCACAAAGTGCCAGGCTCAAGTCTGGGTGCTAAGTCACCCTAGGGCATAAAATAGGCCCTCAGCTGCAAGTCAGAATCCCAGGGTTCAGGAACTCACTTGCTGTGCAACTTTGAGCTGGCCCTGCCCTTCTCTGGGCCTCATTTTGTCGAGTCTGGGAAACTGGGAAATGGAGAGGAGATGGTTGAACTCCATCAGTGGTTTTCAAGTTACCTACAGAGGCTCTGCAGGCAGACTGACAGTCAGGTGGTGAGCTCCCCGTCACGGGCAGTGACAAAGAATTTACATAGTGGGATGGCCACTTGGATGTGTAATGGATCTGATGATGGTCCAGGTCCCCTGGAACCACCAGCAGCTGGTTCTAGGCCCTGAGAGCACAGTGGCAAGAGCACAAAATGGTATCTATTTGAATAATGGACATCGTGGGCTCCTACGACGTCCGTTTGCCTTAAGCATGCTCCCCACCCCATCCCAAATCACGGATCCCGGCCGAGCTCCTGGCACAGGGAGTGGGGGACATGGGAGCCTGTAGGCTCTTTAACCCCAAGTCTACTCTGGCTACCCCTTGCCCTAGAAGGGGAGGCAGCCCTGGGATTTTCAGGGTAGTGATGGCTCTTAAGCCTCTTTTTTTTTTTTGGAGGGGGGGCGGTTCTGCAGCCCCAGCCTGAATCAGAGATGTGGGTTTTCAATTACACAATTAAATGCACAATTAGGCATAATTACCAGCGCTCAGAGCCCGAGACTGCTCATAATAGGCGTGTAATCTACTGCAGCCTCTGTTTATACTACTCAGCGCGCTCCCTAATGATGCCAGGATGCCTTCACACTGCACTGTTGCCATGGAAACCAGCCAGCCACCACCATGCAGGGCTGACAAATGGTGTTCCAGTCCTGGGCCCCTGGATTGTTTCTGAGGCCTCTGCAGCCAGCCCGGAGTGAAGGGGCTGGCGGGGCGGGCCAGGAAGGCAGGTCACTCTCCCTGCCCTCTGACACACCCCGCTGGCTGGAGCCAGCAGGGAAGACAAGGAGAAGGGGGCATCAGCCCCCCAGAGTCCTCAAGCCCCAGCAGGGGAGCCCAGGTGCTGGGCAGGGTCTCGTGGTTAGCCATTCCAACTGAGGTGTGGACCGAGGGCCCTGCATACAGCCAGCTCCCACGTGGGCCTGGCTCTGCCGTGAACTGGCTCTGTGACCTTGGACCAGTCCTTGCCCCTCTCTGGGGCTGTCTCCCCATTTGTGACGTGGACTGCAGGGTATGTCTGCAGTATTAGACTACTCTAATAGATTTATTGAGCATTTCCGCCACACTGCCTACTGTTGTGACTGCTTCTCCTGCAGGAGCCCATTCCCCCCTGCCCCGCCTTGGTGGCCCTGTAGCCCTGGTGGCCACACTGTCCCCGTTTCACAGAAGCAGCTGCTGAGGCCGTGAGCACTTACGTCAGGCAGCAGCAGAGCCGGGATACAAATCCAGGCCCTCGGACTCCGAGCCCCCACTCTTCGCCTCAAGTATAGGGCCTCACACGGGCCCTTCCCTGTCACTCTCGCCGCAGCCCCAGAGGCGGACCCTCGTCATCCCCGTTACCTAGATGAGGCCTCTGGGGCTCATGGCGCTGAAGTCACCTGCCCAAAGTCTCACAGCAAGGCCGTGGCACAGTGGGTTCTGACTGATGCCAAAAGTCAGGCTTCTTAGTGGAAGTCACAAAGGAGTAAAAAGATGGCCTTCCGTGAGCATACACCGAAGCTCCCCATTGTCCCCACCTGGCCCCAGCTGCTGAGGAATCACCAAGTCCTGGGGTCCCTCAGACCCGGCACTGTGCTTTGACCTCGAAAGGAATCTTGGCCTCGTCCTACCTGCATCAGCCCATTCCCACCCTGGTCACTGGAAACAGAGCCTGTCTTTTATGCTTATTTTTTCCCTACATTTCTCTGTCATTCGGTCCATTATTACGGTCAGCTACCGCGTGCCAGCTCTTGGGGACCAGACGAATCGGACAGAGTGGAGAACCAAGGCTGGAGCACAGAGGCATTCAGGGTCTAATGGCCCTGGGTTCAAACTCTGTCACTTAATGCATGGTTTGGGGCAAGTGGCTTGACCTCTCTGTGCCTTAGTTTGTTCACGTGTCATGAAGGCACCCGTCTCTACTGTGCGGGGTGCCAACATCACCCTCGCCAGATGCTGACTCTGTGCCAGGCCCTCGCCTAAGGCTGTTCTGTGCCCCGGGTGAACCCTCGTAATACTCAGCCTATTGCTGCCGCTTAACAAGCACTGGAGCCCCGGGCCTCAGAGCTAGTGGGCAGCCCAGCTGGCTTCTGAGTCCAGAGCCCCCCCCTTCCTCTCCAGCGCCCCCCCCCCCCCCCAGGCCGGGAGATAGAAGTGTTCCTCCTGCCACTTCCCTGGAGCGTCCGGCTGCTTGGCGAGATCTTCGGGAATGAGGCATCTGGAGGAAGGGGCAGTCTGAGGGCAACAGTGCCCACCTGGCCCAGCCCAGGCTTCTGTCTACTGGATGCCACCCCATTGGCACCCTGAAGTCTGCGTTTTCTAAGACAAGGCTGCCAGACATTACTTTCGCTCCTACACGAGACAGGTGGGAAGACTAGGGTTTGCCCAAGACCACAGTGCACGTCAGTGACGGAGTTGGGACTGTGACCCAAGGCAATTTAGGAGACTTCTTGTTACCTTCCTTTGATCCACTACTAGCCCTTGGGAGAGAGAGGTTTGGGGCTGGAGTGTCTGCGTTTGTGTGTGTCTGTATTCAAAACTGCACCCAGCTACATGCCCGAGCATTTGTGGGGCAGACACTGGCATGTAGAGATTTGTGGATCAATAAACATCCCTTCCCGCTTCCTCCCTCTTCACTTATTCATGAACTCTGAACTCCTTGGCTCCCGAGAAACCGCCTGGAAGAAAGCAATTAGAGCATAATTAGAACCACTCCTATTATCAACTCTCAGCGGGAGGGGAAGGGGGGCTGCTCGGCCATGGGGGTGGGGGTGGCCCCGGAGTTCCCTACAGCCCTCTCTCCTGCAGCTGCCCATTCAGCTCCCCCTCCACGGAGCTCACCGGCCCACTTTCAGCGGGGACTAAGGAGCTCATCCCCGGAGGCATTCGGGCCCTGGGTAAGACCGGGGAGCAGAGCGTTCTGCTTGCAGGCTGAGTTAGAGCACATGGTTTCCGAGTCCCTGCCGTGCTCAGCTTCTTGGGTGCTCCCCGCCAGGGCCTGGGCCAGGCGTTGCACAAAAACCGAGATGCACACCATGGCTCCTGCTTTCTAGAAAACATCCCGGCGTCAGATGATAGGGAAGGAAGGCTACGCTGACAATAGGAAATGTAAATTACCTGGAGGAAGCAGCTTGCCAGGCAGGACTCCGCTCACGGCCAGATGATTCATAGTAATAATAACTGTACCGGAAGTCAGTGTTGGGGAGTGTTTCTGACCCCAGAGCCACGGCTCTTCCCCACGAGGCATCCCACCAGCAGAGAGCGGTTACCGAGAAGCCAGGGAGAGGGGTTCCTCCCTCCTCCCTGAGGAGCAGCAGGACAGGAGGCAGGGAGGTGCCAGGCACTGTGTTTCTCGATTCCGATGCTTGCCCTCACTTAGTCTTTCAGGAGCCCCAGGGGGCAGATGCTAATATTATCCCCGATGTACAGGTGAGGAAACTGAGGCTCGGGGAGACACAGAGCCTGTCCAGGGTACCGCGGTGTTGGCCTGTCGGACTCTAGACTCCTCATGCTTTGTGCTCTACGAGGCTCGAGGGTGAGATTTGCTCCCCCGAGCTTCAAGTTGGCCTTGACAAGCTGTTTAATGTGCCTTCTGCATCCAGCTCCTGGTTGAAGGTAACACGTTGGATCCCCTTGTTCCTCCTTCCACACCCATGTGGAAGCTACAGAGAGTGGGGGAGCCCTGCCACTTGACTCCGGTCATCACCCCCAGGACCAGCCTTGGCAAAGGAAGGTGAAGGCCTGGCAGGTGTGGGCCTGGGGCCTCGTGAGAGAAGATCACCATGGATACCACGGGAGCCAGGGCTGTAACCAAGGAGACAGCCCCCCAGCCCTGAGGCTGTGACAAGGAGGGTGTGGCTTCAGGGTAGGACAGAGCAGGGGTGAGGGGCTAGATGCAGGCAGAGGGGGACGGTGGGGTCAGTGGTGCTCTCTCCTGGGAACGGGGGTGGGGTAGTTGGGGACAACCAGGCCTCCTATTACCCTGTCCCACCCGAGGGGAGGTTGCCATGATAGCCAGCTCCCCTTCATTGACCCTCGGTAGGGTGCTGCCCCCCTTCTCCTAGTGACAGGTGTCACCCTGGCAACAGGCCCTGTGCCCAGCAAGGGTCTCGACTTCCCGGTGGCCCCTTCCCTCACATGTGCAGATAGATGATTCTTCTGACACGTGCAGCAGCTCTGTCCAGCTGGAGGTGAGGGTCCACATGGGGCAGACTTGCAGACGTGGGCCTTTTACCAGCCCCTCACCAGACTCCCCCAGTGACCGTCCTGAAGTGCAGCTCTGGTCCTCCTTGCCTCTGTTTACAGCGGTCCATGGCTCCTCATTGCCTTTGGGAAGAAGTCTGATGTGGTGCTTCTCAAACTCGAAGGTGTAGCAGAGTCACCGGGAGGGCTTCTTAAAATACAAAGTTCTGGACCTTACCCTGCGTTTCTGATTGAGTAGGTCTGAGATAAAGCCTGAGAATTTGCATTTCTAACACGTTCCAAGGTGCCGCTGGTACTGCTGGTCCGGGGACCACACAGGGAGAATTACTTGGTCTAGCCAGTGGGATGTGACGCTGCCCAGGCTAGCCCGCCAACTCTAACACTCACTGCTTCCGGTGCCCAAGCTCGGGCCACATTGATGTAAGCACACTGCTACACCTCATGCCTCAGTGCCTTTGCATCTGCTCTCCTGGCCTTTGGACGTCCTTTCCCCTCTGTATCTCCTGAAGGCCAGCTCACTCATCATTTCCTCTTTGGAACATCTCTGTCCTCCTGCACTGCCCCCCACTCCCCACGGATGTCCTTCTCCAGGCTCTGGCAACACCTGTCCCCGCCACTTCTGTGACAGTGGGCGTCACGCTGTTGTCCTGTTTCTGCTTTGAATCTCTCTCCCTGGACTGGAAGCTCTGGGTCTGAGCTGTCTGGCCTTCCGTGAATGTGTGTTGCCTGATTGGCCCCTGTGAGCAGACGGAAAACCTGGGCGAATAATCACAAAGCTGCTTCGTTCACTCGGCCAGTCTGCTGTTCCTTGGTGCCTCCCCTGTGCCGGGCCGTGTGCTGGGTGCTGGGGGTTCAGCAGTGCGGGAGGCTCGGGGCTTCTTAGAGACGCTGGGCAGTGTGGCAAGCAAGGCATGAGCTGGGCCTCGCCTGGATTTTCTGATGCTAACTTCCAAGCTCTCTTCATCCTCCGGGCTGCTCCCGGAGCCCGGGCAACTGTGTGGCCTGAGACTGCTTTAGAAATGTGTCTCCAGTGAGGGTTTGCCAGTTTGCTCACAATAGAGCCCAGTCCCCCATCCAATCAGCCCCAAGCCCACTTTGAGGATCTTCCAGGGCCTTTCCAGAGGACAGTGTGGCTGGTGTGTGCACCCCTAACCCTTAGGGACAAAGGCCGACTGTGGGGCTGGGGGGCGGCTGTTGCTGACACTTGCCTCCAAGGGTGTCCAGACCTGCGTATTAGGCCCCTGCCTAGAAGGGAGCCAGGAGTGGGAATGCTGCTAGGACTGGCTGGACACTACTGAGCTCTAGCACGGCAATCCAAGGAGTCAGAGGAATTTACATTCACAGCCCGGCCTTCCGGATCATTCTGTCTAGGTGGGAAGATAGGACATATTTTATTTAAGGGTCTGTTCGCTTGGTTCATAGCTTAAATATTTAGATGCGTGGTACTGTATTGGTACTCTTGCTTTGGTCCTGAAGACCCGCAAATGTTAGAGAAGGGTCTGGGCTCAGGGCGGGGTGCAGGCAGAGGCTCCCAGGTGCCTGATCTGCCTCGGGCAGCACCAGCTGCTCCAGCCTGTCTCTGTCTGCTGTCAGCAGCCCCATGAGCCCTCCAAGCAGGCTGCTGCCCCCAAGCTGCCACTAGCTGTCATCCCCAAGATAGGCCACCAAGGACACAGGGACCGCCCCCCTCCCCCCCAAAGTGAGAGACTGTTGGGGGCCCAGCCTGGGACTCACACTGTGGCTGCCGACTGGGACCTGGGACCGGCTGGGCCGTGAGGCTCCCCAGGCTGGACGGGACAGGATGGGGGTGGGGGGTCGGTTTCTCAGGGCCTGCGGTGGCCAGATGTCTGACATACATGTCAGCTCTGACCGTGCCAGCCGTACCAGGTGAGCCGTCCTCCTGCTGCTCTTCTCCAGGAGTCTGGGCCCGGCAGCTTGCTCAGCCAGACTTGGTTCTTCACCTGTAAATGGAGATCATCGTACGGCCTCTTAGGGCCACTGAGCAAACTCAGTGGGAGACTCCATGGAGAGCACTCAGCAAACACCTGGCACTTAGTACTTAGGACACGGCCACCGGAAATCCTGACCAGCCTTTTGGAGGGCGGCACGCCTGTAAGGCACAGAGCCATGACTGTTTGCTAAATGGGAAGCTCCCAGGCAGAGAATCCTGGGATGTGGGGGCCAGGAGGGTCCCCCCGAGAACAGCCCTCCAACCCTTTGTACAGGTGGGTACACAGAGGCCCGGGAAGGCAGTGGAGCCCTTCGTGAACTGTTCTAGGAAGCGGGCTGACGCCATTTCTGGAAAGGATCAGGGTTGGGTGTGTGATTCCAGACAAAAATACCCTGAACAAAAATAAACTTTCCCAGGTAGGTGGAAGCAGTTGGCTCCTCTGCTCAGTCTGGGCAGCCGTGGGCAAGCGTCTACGGCTAGAACCTTCCCCCTGCGCTCGATGTTGCCAGACAGGAGCTGTCGGGGAGCAGTGGCAAGGGTGCTCCTCCGTCCAGGAGGGGCCACTAAAAAGGTCAAACATTCCCAGGAGATGGGACTTGACCCCCCACTCTGACACACGGTGACCTCAAGAAAGAACCTCACTCTTCTCCTTTGGAAAATGGGGCTGCCGCTGCCCTAGCGGGATAGTAAGTCTGTTCCTCATGGACCCTGGGGCTGGGGGACCCAGTTCAGATCTGTATCCGCTGGTGACCTTGTTACTTTTCTTCTTTACGCTTCGCTTTCCCTGCGTGCAAAGCATGGGTGATCTCAGTCTCTACCTGCCACGTCTCTGTGAGGGTTAAATGAATCAAAGCATGCTAAGAATTCAAGAGACACTTGGCATATAATAAGTGTTAGCTATTATCTCTTAGTGTTGCTCTGGGGATAAATCGAAATGCCACCTGTAAAGTGCTGGGCTCAGCATAGGCACTTAGTAGGTACTCCTGAGCCTTGCCTTCCCTTTCCTTCCCCCTATGAACCCCAGGCCTGGACAGAGGCGGGACCCAGTTCCCAGGAGAGGCCCTCCCTCCACCCCGCTTCCCCCTTTCTGCAGACAGCAAGCCCCTCTTCTTCCAACAGGTTCTGCCTGCAGCCTTCTGGCCCAGGGCCAGGAAATGATTGCAGGCGGCGGCTCAGCTCCCTCCCCTCTGCTCCTCTGCCCCCCCTCCCCCTTTAATCTCCCCGGCCTGCCTGGGGGTGGGGGATGGGAGAAGGCAGAAAAGGTCTCCTGGGGGCTGCAGGTATCTGTCAAAAACTCAGGCTCCGGGGTCAGACCACGTGGGTTTGCTCCAGCCCTGAGATCGCAGGCTGTGCCCCCACCATAGAACCGGGACCACGGCCCACCCCTCGCTCTGCTCGTGAGGTTTAGGGCGGTGTACCCGCAAAGCGCTGGACACAAAGCCTGGCCCAGAGTTAGCGTGTATGACCACACTAGTGTTCAAGTTCAGAGCCAGGCATTTTGAAGGAAACGCTTCCGCCCGGTCACTTGGGGGCACCCCTCTTACAGGACAGGCTCTCATGGGGCCCCACAGGACCCCTTCCCGGGAGCACCCCACCCTGTGGTAGATTGCCAGGAGAGGAAGCCGGAGACAGGCTGGGGGTCAGGCTGGTGGTCGGGGTGACATTCCTTCCACTCCGGGGTGCCTTTGTGCCGTGGATGAATCAGAGCAGGGTACCTTCGCCGGGGGACCAGACCTCTGCCAGGTGGGAGTAAGGGTGGCGCAGAGGGAAGGACACCAGGCTGCAGGCACCGCCCCCCAGCTCTCCGAGCCTCAGTGTCTTCATCTGTCCAGTGGGGCTGGTAACCCCGCGTTGCAGGGGGGTGGCAGGAATCGCAGTCTGAGCTGTGAAGGGCTGTCCAGATGTTGGCAGCTGCGGTCATTCTCTGCTGCAAGAAGTGGGGAAGCTGGGAGCTGAGCCAGGACTGCAACAGTGATGGAAGGGGGGTCCGGCAGCCCTGGGGGAGGGGCTCCTGCCGCCCACCACTAAGGCTAGGCAGGCTTCCCTGCCAGGCCTGCAGTCAGGAGGGTAAGTCAGCAGTGGTTGCTGTTGCCATAGCAGTGAGGCTGGTTTTCATCATTATTTTCTTCCTGGGAGCGTCAGTGCAGGAGGCGCCACTGAAGAAGTCGGGGAATTGGATTTTTTCGTCCCTCCATCAGGTCACGTGAAGAATGTCTCAGTCGGGAGAAATGACCTGCCAGCTCCTTCTGGCACTTGACCCCATGCACTAGATGCCTGACGCCTCCA
The DNA here is from genome assembly GCF_024610735.1 of Ursus americanus. Taxonomy (NCBI): domain Eukaryota; kingdom Metazoa; phylum Chordata; class Mammalia; order Carnivora; family Ursidae; genus Ursus; species Ursus americanus. The sequence continues at coordinate 7,671,602 of NC_142159.1, forward strand.
GTGTGATGCTTGACCCAAGGGAGGCCTCACAGGGCTTGGTGCCTCCTCTCCAGCTCCAAGCTGCTTTCCTGCTCAGCCTCTGACCCTGCCGTGCTGGCATCAGGCCACAGCATATAATAGCCCTTCCAGCCCTTCCGTCTGGCATTCTGCTCCCTCTCATTCCCCGTGCTCTAGCCACGATGGGCTTTTCTAGACCCTTCTATTTGCCAAGTTCCCTCCCACCACAGGACCTTTGCACATGCTTTCCCCGCTGCCTGTTCTTCCCCCTTCTCCTTACCTTGCTAACCCCTCTTCCTTCAGTTCACTTCCTCCAGGAAGTCTTCCTTGACCACTATCATCATAGCTCTCATTCTTGTTACCCCTCCTTCAGACACTTAGCACAACAGTAATTTTGCTGTGTGTGTGTTCGTCCCCTCTCCCTCCACTCTCCCCTGAATGTTAGCTTTGTGAGGCCAAGAGCTATGTTTGGGCTTTCTTCTTCTTCTTTCTTCTCCTTCTCCTTCTTCTTTCTTCTCCTTCTTCTTTCTTCCTCTTTCTTCCCCTTTCTTCTTCTTCTTCCCTTCTTTTTTTTTTTTTTTTAGGTATAGTTCCCATAACATGAAATCCACTATCTTAGGGGGTGCCTGGCTGACTCCGTGGGTAGAGCATGTGACTCTTGATCTTGGGGTTGTGAGTTTGAGCCCTACATTGGGTATAGAGCTTACTTAAAAAATAAAATATTTTGGGTTGCCTGGGTGGCTCAGTTGGTTAAGCATCTGCCTTCAGATCATGATCTTGGGGTCCTGGCATTGAGCCCCACATTGGGCTCCCTTCTCAGTGGGGAGTCTGCTTCTCCCTTTCCATCTGCCCCTTCCCCTGCTTGTGCTCTCTCTCTCTCTCTCTAAGAAAAAGATCTTTAAAAAAAAATTCATCTTGGGACGCCTGGGTGGCTCAGTCGGTTAAGCATCTACCTTCGAATGACGTCATGATCCCAGAGTGCTGGGATCGAGTCCTGCGTTGGGCTCCTTGCTCATCAGGGAGTCTGCTTCTCCCTCTGTCTGCCGCTACCCCTGCTTGTGCTCTCTCACTCTCTCCGACAAATAAAATCTTTTTAAAAAAATTCATCTTAAAGTATACAATTCAGGGTTTTTAGTATGTTCACACTGTTTTGAAGCCATCACCACACTCTGAGTCCAGAACATTTTCATCATCCCATCACCCCAAAAAGAAACCTCAAACCCATTAGCAGTCATTCCCCATTATCCCCTCCCACCAGCCCTTGGCTACCACAAATCTGCTTTCTGTCTCTCTGGATTAGCCAATTCTGGACATTTCATAGAAGTGGAGTCATACAATATGCAGTCCTTCATGACTGGCTTCTCTCACTTAGCATAGTATTTTTATTATTTATTCATTCATTCATGCATTCATGCATTCGAAGTAGGCTCCATGCCCCATGTGGGGCTTGAACCCATGACCCTGAGGTCAAGAGTCGTGTGCTCAATCAACTGAGCCAGCCAGGCGCCCCCTAGTATAATATTTTCAAAGTTGATGCTTGTTGTGTCTGTATTAGTGCTTCATTCTTTTTAATAGGTTCCTGTTCCATGTATGGATCTGTCAAATTTTGTTTACCCATTAATCAGTTAACGAACATTTGAGTGGTTTCCATTGGGACTGCTGTGAATAATGCTGCTATGAACTTTTCTGCACAAGTGTTATGTGAACTTTGTTTTCAATTCTAGCCTACCTACCTAGGAATAATTTTTTTTAAAGATTTATTTGTCTTAGCAACACCTGGATGGCTCAGTCATTAGGCATCTGCCTTTAGCTCAGGTCATGATCCCAGGGCCCTGGGTTTGAGTCCCACATTGGGCTCCTTGCTCAGCAGGGGCTCTGCTTCTCCCTCTGCCCGCCACTCCCCCTGCTCATGTGCTCTCTCTCTCTCTGACAAGTAAGTAAAATCTTTAAAACAAAACAAAACAAAAGATTTATTTATTTTAGGGGGGGAAGGACCAGAGGGAGAAGGAGAGACAGTCTTAAAGCAGACTCCATGCTGAGTGCAGAGCCCGACATGGGGCCTGATCCCATGACCCCACAATCATGACCTGAGCCAAAACCAAGAGTCGGACACTTAACTGACTGCACCACCCAGGCGCCGCTCTATGTAGGAAAAAATTGCTGAGCCAGAAATAACTGTGTTTAATTTTTTGAGGAACTAGCCTGTTTTCCACAACAGCTGCACCATTTTCCAGTCCTACCAGCCATGCCACAAGCGTTCTACTTCTTCACATCCTCATCCAAACTTGCTATTATCTATCTTTTTAAAGTTTATTTACTGATTTAAGTCATCTCTACACCCAACATGGGGCTCAAACTCAGGATCCCAAGATCAAAGCCACACACTCCTCCCACTGAGCCAGCCAGGCACCCCGTCTATTTTATTTTAGCTATCCTTATGGGTATAAATAGTGTCTTATTGTGGCTTCCATTCACATTTCCCTGATGACGTTGAGCATCTTTCCGTGTGCTTATTGGCCATTTTTTAAATCTTTGGAGAAATTTCCATTCAAATCCTTTGCTTATTTTTTAATTGGGTTATTTATCATTTTGTTGAAGGGTAAGAGTTCTTTATATATTCTGGACTCTAGACTCTTACCACTTCTCTGATTTGCAAATATTTTCTCCCATCCTGTGGGTTGGCTTTCACTTTCTTGATTGTGTCCTTTGATGTTCAACTGGTTTTGATTTTTTTTTAAAGATTTTATTTATTTGAGAGAGAGCAAGAGATAGAGAGAGAGCACAAGCAGTGGGGTGGGGGGCAGAGGGAGAGGAAGACACAGACTCCCCACTGAGCAGAGAGCCTGACGTGGGACTTAATCCCAGGACCCTGGGATCATGACCTGAGCTGAAGGCAGACGCTTCACCGACTGAGCCGCCCAGGAGTCCAGATGGTTTTGATTTTGATGACATCCAATTGATCTAGTTTTTCTTTGGCTGCTTGTGCGTTTGCTGTCGTGTCTAACACGTGCCCACTCCAGGGTCACTTGGACTTACACCTATGGGTCCTTCTAAGAGATTTATAGCTTCAGCTCTTACATGTAGTTCTGTGATCCATTTTGAGTTAGTTTTTGCATATGGTGTGAGGTAAGGGACCAACTTCATTCTTTTGCATGTGGATTTCCAGGTGTCCCAGCACCCTTTGTTGAAAAGGCTATGCTTTCTCTCCATCGAATGGTCTTGTCACCCTCGCTGACAATCAGTTAAATGTATGGGTTTATTTTTGGGCTCTCAATTCTATTTCACCAACGTGTCTGCCTAACCTTATGTCAATACCACACTGTCTTGGTTACTGTAATATTATTGTGAGTTTTGAAATCAAGAAGTCTAAGTCCTCCAACTTTGTTCTTTTTCAAGATTACTTTGACTCTTCTAGGTCCCTTGAATGTTCCTATGAATTTTAGGACCAGCTTATCTATTTCTGCAAAAAAAAAAAAAAAAAAAAAAGGTAGTTGGAATTTTGATAGAGATTGCATTGAATCTGTAGCTCACTTTGGGAATATCGTCACCCTGACACAGCTGGGTATGAATCCTGCCTCTACCACTTACACGCCCTCCCTGGGCCTGTGTTTCTACACATGGAAAATGACAGCTCTCAACAGCTGAGAGGAGAACATGAAACAAGTAGACATAAGGCAGCGTGTCCAGGGTGGGCTCCATGCAAGGGGAGGGAAGTCCCTGCTCTCTTCTCTGGACTTGTGCCAAACTGACACTTGCAGTCAGTGGTCTGTGCAGCCAGTGCAGGCCTAGGGCACAGTGCCCGTGAGTGCTTGGTGGGTGAATGAGAAGAGCCAGGCTGGAGAAGGGGCCAAGCTGGGTCAGGCAGCTACTGGACTGGATGGGGTGGATCAGGGAGGGTGCTACCTGGCCTCAGAGGGGTCTGCACAGCAGGACAGTGGTGAGCTCGTCTTCAGAACTTGAGTCCTCTGAGCCTGTAGGAGACCCAGACCCAGAGTCTTCACTATGGGTAACTCACTGGAACGAATGTGGCTTTACCCATGATCACGGGCCAGGCAGTGTTCTGAACATTTTACACATATTCCTTCATTTAGGCTTCACGACAATCCCATGAAATATGTACTATTATCATTATCCCCATCTTATAGATAAAGGAGTTAAAACACAGAGAGGTTAAGTGAGTTGCTGAAGGTCACACAGCTAGTAAGTAATAAGGTGGGATTCAAACCCCGGACAGTCTGGCTTGTAGGCCACACTTTTAAGTGCTGCCCTGTACAGCTTCTCAGGGAACAAGCACCAGGAATCTCATCTTGGTATGAAACCAAGGACTTAATTATGCTAATAATGATGATGCAGGCCTAGTACTTTACAGTTTAAAAAGCACATTCTAGTATGTAAATTGCTTCGTGGCTGTGATCTTCATTGATCCTCCAATTTCTCTGTGAATAAAAAGGACATTATTATCCCCTATTCGCCAATGAGCAATGAAGATACAGAGAGGGAAAGTGACTCGTCCAATCAATGAGAATTTATTGAGCACTTACTGTATGTCCAGTTCTCTACTTCCATTACATCACTGAGTCCTCACACAACCCAGGAGGTAGGTATCTGCGGTACTTGTGTTCCCATGTTACAGACGAGGAAACTGAGGCTCCAGGAAATGACTTCCCCAGGTCCTGCAGTTTGCGAGAGCTGGGACTCCCTCCCCAGTCTGCCTCTCGCCTCCCCGGAGCGTGAGTTGATCGCTGCTGGGCTCTGACCCCATCGAATGCTGGGTAGATGGAACTCCTGAGAGTTTGGGCCAACCTTCTGGTCTTTTCCACCCCATCTCCAGCCTTACCGCCACTCCTACAATTCTCGGGGCCTCCTTCATTCACCCTGTTTAAGTGCCTGCTCCATTAAGGTGCTTTCTGCCACGAGTTTTTTGGCTTAATTATATGGTGTCGTTTGTGGTGCTTCATGGGGGAGCTGATTAATCACCTTTTTATTTTTCCAGAAGTCCATCGATCTGCAGCCGGTTTTTTCTGGGAGAGCCTGTTTGTTGCTAGGTTTTCTCCACCTGGATTGTCTTCGCCTCCATTCCTGTCTGAAACGTTCCTCTTTAGAGGCCTCCCTCATCCCAGGCCTTTGCTGCCCACTCCAGAGCCTGCCGGGGTGGGGGGGTCTCGGCATCTGGAGCGTGGGACTGGGGATACCCCCCCAGTCTGGACATGGGCACGTAGGCAAGGTGGAGTGGGCATCAGCAAGAAGGGGAGAGTCCTGGGAGAGTGGGACTCTGGGCACGGAGAGGGATTCTGGGCCCTGGCCTTCGTCTTCTCAGGGAGGCCTTGGCATCCCCACCTGACCACCCACCTCTGGCCCACCCTTACTTAGGCAGAGAGCGCCATGCCCAGAGCGCCCAGCTGCCTGTCCCTCTGCTGAACCCTTCCCTGGCCCCTAGGGGCCGGGGGGATGAACCCTAGGTCTGAGGCCCAGTCCCATGTCTTCCCTGCCCCGCCACGTCATACTCCCAAGCCCCCAGGGGGTCTGTACCTCTCACATCTGGGATGACAGACTTGTCGCAGTTTGCCCAGAACTTTTGGGTTTTATCCCTTAAAGTGTAGCACCCCAAGAAAGCCCGCAGTCCCAGGCAAACCGAGATGGTGTGTCACCGTGCCGGCACCTCAGCGCTTTTGCTTGCTCATTTGTCCCCCCTTAGTTTCTTCTTTATTTTGTTTTTTCTTATACAAGTATTACTCCTCAATGTAAAACCCTTAACTGAAATATCTCTGGTTGAATCTCAAAGACACCCCCCCCATCCTACTCTCCAGAAATACGATCCCACTACTGAAGGGACCCTGTGGCCTGCCTTTCACACCAAACTGCTTGGCCCCCTTGCACACCCCGTTGTAACGGCTGCGTCGCGTCCTTCGGTGTGGAGGGCCATCATTTGCTGTATACTGTCCCGAGGATATCGGAGCAAGTCGTGTGTCTTTATTATAATAGCCAGTTCAAGGCCAAAGCTAATATCACCTCTGCAAACCCTTCCCGGACCCTCGAGGTGGCCTCGGCTTATTTTCTCCTCACTGTCATTATTGAAATAATAATGGTGACCTTTCATGGAGCGCTTACCATGTCAGGCACTTGACAAACATCACCTCGTTTAATTTTCACAGTATTTCCAGGAAGTGTGGGGACTGTTATCCCCATTTTACAGATGGGGAAACTGAGGCTCACATGGAAGAGAAACCCAAGCCCGCCCTCTGCCACTGCATGAAACTGCCTTTCCGAAGAGTGCCCTGGAGCGGGTGGTGCGGGGGTCAGAGCCATGTCAGCCGTCCCCTGCTCCCTGACTGTGAACCAGCACGAGGACAAAGCCCGGGTGGCATTGATGAAAGGACAGAGCTGGTAGCCACCGGCTTCTAATCCACTTCCTGCCAGACCCCAGAAATGAGGGCAGGACAGCCTGGTGGGAGGCAAGTGGCACAGTAGCCCCAGATCCAAGGGCCCCTCTACTGGGCTCCTGTGGGCTTTTCTAGGCCTGTAAGAGGGGCCGGCCCCCCGGCAGAAAGCAAGGAGCTCCAGGAGTGAAGATGAGAGGTTGGAGGGGGTGGGATAGGGCCTGGGCTCGCAACAAATCTAAAAGACCCCTCAGTCCTCTCCACACTGCTGTGGAGTAGGCATCCTTGTCCCCCGTTCCTCGGAGGAGGGGACCGAGTCAGCCTCCCTGTCCCGAAGGCCCCTCCCTGCCCTGCCCACATGGCCTCGCGCCGTGGTGCCTCTGGGTTTGGACCAGATTGTGGATGAAGAGATCGGGCTGATGACTTGGAGGGACCCTTTGATTTTAGACTGACCTTGGTATCACCCTGGGCTTCTAGGCGAGGCTTATGCAAATTAATGTAGATGTATGCTAATCAGACAACTACCAGGCATGTTCTAATAGAGCTGCGGGCTCAGAGGTGTAGTGGGATGGATCTGCCCAGAAGGGGTCTGAGGAGTCCCCCAGCTGGGAAGGGTCAGCAGTCACTGGGATGAGGGGTGGGGTTGCCATGGAGACAGAGGCCAAGCCCCAGCGGCTGCCTCCTGCAGGGGCCAGGGCTGGCCCGGACCAGCCCTCTGAGACAGTCCCGGCCCCCCCTTAAGCTCCAGGCTGGTCTCTGAGGGCTAATTATGCACAAGCTAGTGGCCAGCTGCTCCCTGGCTCCCCCAGGCCCAGCTGAGGGACAGGACTGGGCCACAGCAGGAGGGCATAAGGACGGGCAGATGGCAGGCTGGGGGCTGGGGGGCTGGGGAAGCTGTCGTGAGGAGGAGTGGGGAGGAGGGAGGGAGATTACTCCAGCAGGGCTATGAGGGGTGAGATTCTCAACGGCCAGGGCATGCAAGCTGCCTCGGTAGCCAGGTCTCAGAGAGCCATGTGGTAGGGAAGAGTGAGGGTCTGGCCGCAGTCTCAGCTCTTCTGTATGACCTTGGACAATCCCTTTTACTTCCTTGGGCCTCAGTTTCCTTGTACAGCAATGGAGGTAGGTTTAAGAGATGTGAGTAGGAGGGGTGATATACAGTAGGCGCTCAATAAATGATTTGACTATTCTGAAGCCCATTGAGAGAGGTTATTTTGCTTTGTTTTCTAATGGGAAAGAACATCCCCCTCATCTTGCCCCTTTTCCAATTCCCTGCTCTCTGGGCTGGGGCAGATGTTCTGGTATCTTCGCTGAGGAGGGAACAGGCAGGACTGGCATCCCATGAGGACAGGGACTGGATCTCTACACTAACCACTGATTTGTCAGCTCTTAGCCCACAGAAGGCACTGGAGAGCTGTTTGTAGAATGAATGAGCAAACAGATGTGAAGGACTCAGCATAGTGTTGGGCACTAATAGGAGATTAATCCATGTGAGCTGTTCTGTTACTGCGCACGGGAGCCGGGGCTGGGTGACTCAGGAGGGCAGCCTCTGCCCCTTCCTGAGCCCCTGACGTCCCCGGAGAGAGTTGTGGTGGGTGGGAAGAACGGTGAGCATCGAGACAAGGACTTGAACCTGAGCTCTGCCACTTCCTGTCTGAGTGACTCTGGGAGCTTCAGGACCAGGGTGAGCCTTCTCTGTAAAAGGGGAAGCTGCACGAGGGCTGTGGGGAGCCCTTGCCCCTTGTCCGGCTGAACCCGAGGAGAGGTGGGGACGGATTTGGGTGTAGTCAGGCAGGGGGGCGCAGGGCTGTGATGACCCAGGCAGAACCTAGGGAGAGACCTTACCAGGGCCTGGCAGAACCAGCTTTTGGGGAAAGGGGGCCATGAGGCCCTCAGCAGGGCTCACAGGACCCCAGTGCTGGTCCCTGTGCTGATAGGCAGCCTGCAGGGCCACCAGACCCAGACAGCGATTAGAGCTACGGAGGCCCCCATTGTACAGATGAGAACACTGAGGCCTAGAGGGAGAGACTTGCCCAGGACCCACAGCACATTCACATCAGAGAAGGAGACCTCGGATCCTCTGAGCCACTTCACTGCTTTTTCACGTGAATCAACACTGAAAACATTTCTTCCTAACTTTTTTGGAAAATCTTTGTTGTAAAAAATTCCACTATACAGAAGTATGTCTAAGTAAAAGTGTAAGTCTTCCCATGTCCCCATTCCCACTCCCTAGAGGGGACTTTTCGGGACCTTTGTTGTATGTTTCCCGGGCTCTCGATTCTGCAATTACAGTCACACACACTTCGTGTCTTTCTCATTTTTATTTTTTGGCTTTTTATTTTCTTACACAAATGGAATCCTATTGTTCTGCAGCTTGTTTGTTTGTTTGTTTTTCTTTTCACTTAACAGTGATAACCTTGTCCATTTTCCAGCAAGAAATAGGCTGGGACAGAGAGAGGCAGAAGGGCTGTAGGAGCCCGGGAAGAGACAGTGAGCGTGTGTGCGCGCGTGCGTGTTGAGGGTAGGAAGCAGTCCCCACAGGTCACTACACACAGAGGATGGGGAACCTGGCAGAGAAGCCCCCGTCATCGGCTCCCAGAGGACTGTGGTGTTTGTCTCCAGACTTGAGCCCCCTGAGGAGGGAACCACAGCAGCCTCTCGGTCACCATACGCTCTGCACAGGGCCTGGTGCATAATAGATGCTCAAAAAATATTTGTTCAGCGAACTGCTAGGCCGGTTTTCTCCGATCCTGCCAAGGACTACCTGGTCTCTGTGGCTATTTCAACTCCTGCTCAAAGGCCATCGCCCTCGCTGGACCCCGGAGCTGGGTGCAGAGCTCAGGGAGAGTGGGAAGAGCTCCTCGTAGACAACTCACTGCTGTCAGTGTGCTCGCCTCCCTAATGAGGGGGTTGGACTTGTGGATCTCCAGGGGTCCTCTGGCTGGCTTCAGTCCCACTCCCTCATTTCACGGATGAGGGGCTGAGTCGAGTTTAATTTTGTCAGCTGCCTCAGAAATCCATTGGGAAAAGGGGGGCTTGAGTTGGGGGGTGCAGCAAGGGCTGTTGCCACATACAGAGCACGAGCTGTGTGCCGGGCGCTGGGCTGAGAGCCTTCCATGCACCCTCTGAATCTTCAGGACATTTTCCCCCGGTTCGGGTTCAGAGAGGGGGAGTGATTTGCCCAAGGTCACACAGTGTATCAGAGACTGACTGGGGATAGAACTCAGATTTGCTGGACCCCAAATGAGGAGCTCTTCCCACCTCATCCCTCTGTGAACCGAGGTCAGTAACAGTACTAGGCTGGACCAAACCATTCTTCAGAGACTTCAGGGACCCCTCTCTGGTCATTCCCTCAGATGGCCTGACTTCTGTATCTAAGCCCCACAGTGACATGCCTGGAATTTTGGCCAGGAAAGTAGTTGACTTGTAGAATTGGCTGGCAAGGGCTTGGGCACCAGAGGCTTCTGATGGGTTCTGTGGCCCAGAGCCCGGCCCCCTCCCTGCCCTCTCCCCTAGCCAGCTTCCTGGGGCTGGGGTGGGCCCATCTGCATCATTCATCCTTTGCCCCCACCTGGTGTTGGGCTCCTGGGGTTGGCGTCTAGACAGACTAGAGCATCCTACTGAGAACAGAGGCAGCCCTGACTCGGGGCTGAAGGTTCCCATGGCAACCGCATCCCCCTTGGCTGGCAGCTACCCGATAAATAAATAATCGGGTGGGGGTGGGGAGCTAAGGGCAGGGGGAGGGGCAGCCGGGGAGCTTCGTGGTAGCTTCGCTTGGGAAAGGAGAGGGGCGGGTTAGGCTTGAGGTAGGCTGGGGGGCTGGGCTGGGTGGGGAGGGGAGCTGGTAGCATTGTGATGGTGGGGGGAGAGGCCAGCAGGGGGAGAAAGTGGCCAGAGGCAGGAGGAATTCAGAGGAGCGGGAGGGAGACCAGAACCTAAAGTTGAGCTTTCTGGCTTTTGCAGCTGGACACATCATGCGGTCCAGACACCGGAAAGGGACCGGGTTTGGGCGTATTAAGTCCATGATGAGCGTCTGACGAGTAGCGGTTGTAAAGGGGCGGGAGGCCGAACCGTGGAGAGGTAGCACCTGAGGCTTGCTTGGGTGCGCGCGCATCGCGCGGACAACAGAGCATAAAGAGGGCCCAGGAAACGGCCTGGGGGGGGGGGGTTCTGACACTTAGGGGCCCGGCCGTGGGGGAGGGTGAGCTGCCTGGGAATCCAGCAGCCGGTGAGGGTGGAGACCGAGTTTCGAGTTGGCACCTGCCGGGTGCCAGGCTCGGCTCTCCCCGCCCGGAAGGCAGCGGGAACACCTCGGGCAGAAATCCCTGCTCCCGGGGAGTGTACCTTCTCATGCAGGGGTGAGACCGTAAAAGGGAGTGGGTAGTAGGTAATCTGTGATCAGCGCCATGGAAAAAGGAAAGCGAGGGGCAGGCAGGGAGTTCTGCAGCAGAATATAATTTTCAATAATACTAAAGAAGACTCGGATCACCCGGCAGGCTCGGTCGGTAGAACAGGAGACTCTTGATCTCGGGGTCGTGAGTTCTGGCCCCGCGTTGGGCATAGAGCTTACTTTAAATACATATATAAATTAGCAAATAGTACGGAATCTCTCCACAACCGCATGAGGGAGGTATTGTGAATGATACCCATTCTGTGGGTGAGGAAACAGGTGCAGGGGAGTTAAGTGACTGGCCCTGTGGCACAAGACTGTAACTGTGGCTCCGCTCCTAGCTGCTGAACCAAATCGCCGTGTGTATGTGGGCAGGGAGGGCGTGGGGGCCCTTCCACAGTTCGGGCCATGAGAGCCTTGAGACAGATGAGACATGTGCTGGAGGAGGTGGGGGGAGGGTTCTCTTTTACTTTTTTAATGAAAGTGGCTTGAGTATGTTTAGAAGCCAGTGGGAAGGATCCTGGGCAGAGGGAGAGGCTGAGTTACAGACAAGAAGGGTCCAAGGATGGTGTGAGCACCTGAAAAGACAGGAGATGGGGTCCAGAGTGGAGGCGGAGGGCCTGGTCGGAGGAGGGGGCAGGCGGGGGAGGCCGAGGCCGGGTCCCCTGAGAGTGAGGCTGGAGCGGTCCCGGGAGGGTCGAGGACAGTGAGAAGATCTGACATGGTCAGTGGGGAAAGTGAGTTCCCCAGAGAAGCCTAGTTGGGTTGTGGGGCGGCAGGGGGACCTCTCAAAGTTGGTGGTTCCGGACCCGCTGCTGTTGCACCCCGGCTCTGCCTGGGGAGTGACTCCAGCAGCACTTGGCTGCTTTGCAAGCAGGGAGAGAACTGTTAATTGGGTTTGTGCAGGTGTGGTTTTCCTGACCGGTGTGACGGGAAGGCAGAGGGGTAGGAGGGTCTGGCCTACAGGCGAAGCTCCTGCAGGAGTGCGGGGGCATCACGCGGTCCCAGCAAGCGCAGCAGGGACGTGAGGAACCGGGGACTGGGAAGGGTGGAGGGTGAGAGGCAGGCGCCCCGATGCGCAGGACCCGGTTGGTCACCATCACCGTCGGGGGTGTTGGGAAGCAAGCGGGGGTGGTCCAGCGGGGGCTGGGTGACTTCGGTGGCGGGGCAGTTATGGCGATGCCACAGTCTGCACGGTGGCCGTGGAGGAGGAGCAAAGGGGGAAGGTCACAAGGACGGGGTTTGAGAGTGGAGAGGTTGAGGTGCTGGAGGGGGTGGCCCCTGGATGTCAAAGGATGATGCAGGGCTGAAACTCATTTCCGGGGAAGGGCAGGAGCTGGGGGCCGGCAGGTGACAAAGTCAGCAGAGGAGAGGTGGACTAGCCCTGGGGCCTGAGCCCCCGGGGCACTTTAGGGACCCCAGAGGATCCCACCTCACCTTTGGGCCCGAGGAGCATGAGATGTGAGAGGAGCACAGAGAAAGTAGCATCCTTGGGTGCAAAATGTATGGGTGGGGGGACCCCTGAGGGAAGGAGCCGAGCTGAGGCTTTAGGGGCACAGGCTGGTTTGGAAGGGCTTGTGAGAGGGTGGGGGCGGGGTGGAGGGGGTCCGGTGAAGCAGCACAGGGCCTTGAGGAGACCAGGGTGGGCAGGGCTGGGGGGCAGGCCTGCGGGACTTACTCTGTGGGTCTGACAGACCCAGACAGGATCTGGGTGACTTGTTCTCATCTGTCACGCCGGGACAGTCGGGGCGCTCATCCTGCTTCTCCGGGGTCCTGTGTGGCGGGGGCCTTGGCCGGCCCAGGGGCCTCAGCGATTGCCCCAAGCTCTGCGGGCTGCCCTGGTGGACAGAGTAACTCGACGGGGCATCTGGGTGGCTCAGTCGGTTAAGCGTCCAACTCTTGATCCCAGCTCAGGTCTTGATCTCAGGGTCGTGAGTTTAAGCCCCACGTTGGGCCCCAGGCTGGTGTGGAGCCTACTTCAAACAAACAAACAACAGCAACAACACACAAAGCAAAGGCACCGGGACAGGGGTGGTGGCCAGCCTCCCCGATCCCGCAGGAGGCTGCATCCGTCGCCCACAGCAGCTTCTTCTGTCCTGGTCCTGGCCTACCTAGGAGAGAGACTCAAGACCTCCCTGGCTTACAGCCTGACCAGGTTAAAAACAAACTAACAAAAGGCCCAAAGTCGCTTTTTCCCTCGGGGCACGTGCACTTGACATGTTTTCAAAGGAGTAGGTTGCCCTTGTCTCCGCACTAGTCCTCCCGCCAAACTAACGAGACACAACGGAGCCAGCTAGGATTTACAGTCGCTGCAGCCCTCAGATGATTGATACAAGCTCGGGCAACCAGATGGGGAAGATAGTCCCCCTGTTTGTTCTTTAGTTGGTAATTAGCTGCATCTCACAGCTGCACAAGCAGAAGTTCTGGAATATCTGACTTGGTTTTCTAATAAAAAATAATAACTTTAGGATTGCAATTCTTTATAAGATGCAGAATCTTGATTAAAGAATATAGATGGAGGGGCACCTGGCTGGCTCATTTGGTAGAACCTGGGACACTTGATCTCAGGGTCACGAGTTCGAGCGCCACCTGGGGTATGGAGTTTACTTTAAAAAAACTAAGTTTGGAACACCTGGGTGGCTCAGTGGTTAAGCGTCTGCCTTTGGCTCAGGTCATGATCCCGGGGTTCTGGGATCAAGCCCAAATTTGGGCTCCCTGCTGAGTGGGGAGCCTGCTTCTCCCTCTGCCACTCTCCCTGCCTGTGCTCTCTCGCTCTCTGTCAAACTAATAAATAAAATCTTTAAAAAAACAGAACAAAACTAAGTTTATATCTGGGTGGCTTGGCCGGTTAAGTGTCTGCCTTCAGCTCAGGTCATGATCCCAGGGTCCTGGGATCGAGTCCCACATCAGGCCCCTTGCTCAACAGGGAGAATGCTTCTCCCTTTCCCTCCGCCCCTCCCCATTGCTCGTTCTCTTTCTCTCAAATACATAAATAAAATCTTTTTTTTTAAAGATTGTATTTATTTATTTGACAGAGAGAGACAGCACAAGCAGGGGGAGGAGGCAGAGGGAGAAGCAGGCTTCCCGCTACTCAGGGAGCCTGACGTGGGACTCGATCCCAGAACCCTGGGACCATGACCTGAGCCGAAGGCAGAAGCTTAACTGAGTGAGCCACCCAGGTGCCCCATAAATAAAATTCTTCAAAAATATATTAAAAATATAAAAATAATTTAAAAAAAACAAAGTTTAGGGGCGCGTGGGTGGTGTAGTCGGTTGAGTGGCCGACTCTTGGTCTCAGCTCAGGTCGTGATCAGCAGCCCTGAGGTCAGGGTGACCATGCTGATGGCACTGGTGTGTGGCTGTCTGCTTCCCACCTGTCTCCCCCACTAGACTGAGTTCCCGGAGGGCAGGGACCAGAGCTTACTTCCTTCTGCACCCCAGCTCCAGCACGGGACCTGACGCAGAACACGTGTTCTGTGAACAAGTAGCTAGACGGTGGCCCCTGGACAGATGAGGGCAGGTCCTGTGTCAGAGGGATGGAAGGAGGGTGAAGGGAGTCCAGAGTGATGGCTGACAGTGACCAAACTGGCCAGCACTCCATATTCAGGAGGAAGAGCCCATCCCTTAGGGTCAGTCAGGGAGGTCTTCCTGGAAAAGGAGGGAATTGTGCCTTACGTTGAAGACCATGGAGGACTTGCGTATAGGAAAAAGAAATGAAGGCAGGACTTCAACTGTTGTTTTAGCCACTTGGGGGAGGAGCTGGCTGGGGACAGAGGAGTGTGCCAGCTCCCAGCAAGCCTTTGGTGCCCAACCAAGAAGCTTCCACTGCTGAGTCTTCTGCTAATTAGCTGCCATTTTTTCAGTCTAGTTGTCCATTCGTCTATGTGATGTCTCCATATCCTCACAACAACTTCTCGGGGGAAGGATTGCCTTCCCTGTTTACAGTTGAAGAAATAGTCTCAGAGAGAGAAAGTAACTTGAACTAAGTCACACAGGACTGCAATTCGAACCTGAGTTTTAGTGACTCCAGAGCTTTTCGTGGTGACTATCCCACTGCTTGCTTCGTCAGTGAGGTCCCCGAGAACCCCTCTGGGTTGGAGCGAGGGCCAGGGGCAGGGGGATATCAGGTTTTAGGTGAGCACTTCCAGGCAAGATGTCTGCCCAGCTACACTATGAGCCTGGGCAAGTCTGTCTCAGCCACGTCCTCCGTCCTCTGATGGCAGCCCCCTTGCCAGGACCAGAAGCCAGCTGAGTTGAGAGCATCAAGTAGACCCCAAACCACCCCAGGGCTCCCCAAGGCCTGGCAGAGTCAGGGTGGAAAGGAGAAGAGCAGAAGTGGGGTTAGGAGCTGTTGGGAGTAGGGAGCAACCTGGGGAGTTTCTCCCCCAAGGTCAGCAGACCATTGGAGTCAAAGCTGGAAGGGCCCTTAGAGGTCGTGTAGTCCCGTGGTCTCTTCTATATGGAGGAAGGAGCTTGTGGCCTGCCCCAGGTCCCACAGGAGTCTGTCAGACTCTCAACCAGAACTCACACCTCTTAACTGCCAGGCCAGTGCCAACAGGGAAAGGTGATGAGTTGGTGCCAGGATAGGACAGGTGGCAGAGAAAAGCAGAATGACTGCCCGGCGCTGCCGCCTACCTGCTGTGTGACCTTGGGCAAGTCACTTCCCTTCTCTGAGCCTCATGGTCTCTTGCTTCAGAATGAGATCATGGTCTCAGCTCTGCCTTTCTGCCAAGGAGTAGCTAGTGAGCGATGAACTTGGAAAGCTCTTTACAATCTGCAGGGCCCTGCAGGAGGGGTCACCAGCAAGAGGCAGCCCAGCGCCAGGTAGGTGGGAGCCAGGGCTGGGCCCGCAGCTTCCTGGGTCTCTGCCCAAGCTTTGCCATCTGTGTGGTAGCGTCAGCCCCAACTCCTCCTGCCTCCCTGCCAGGAAAACGGCTTCTGGTATCTTCTCAATCAGAATCTTCCCTGTCCCTTCCCAGCCAGATCCTCTTCGCTCCCCTTCTATTTTAATCGGAACTTTTGGTGGCAAGTGACAGAAATCACACGTACAAGGAGGGAGAACTCGTTTTCAGCATGGCTAGATCCTCAGGCCTAAAACGATGTGTCCTGGACACTCCCCTTGCTTGTTCACTCTTTCTCCCTCTCTGTCCCTTTGAGATGGCAAAGACGGCCACCAACAGCTGTGAGTGGCACTGTACCCATTCAGATACCCTGGCAGATAGCACATCTGTCCTGGTTGCTCCAGCAACTCTCCAGGGGGACCCTCGGGCACAGACCACAGGGCGAGTGCCCAGCCCTGACCAGATCCCTGTGTGTCCGTTATCTGGTTAGGACTGCGTCATGGGCCCACTGCTGAAATTAGAAGTGGGCTCAGCCCCCCGCCCCCCTCCACCAAGCCACATGGACTAAAAGTCCCGGAGGCGATTCCCGAAACAAAGAGATGGGTTCTGTCACCAGGAGAAGAGGTATTGGACAGTCAATAACAATGGATGTCATTGGCACCTTTGTTCTTAAGTGTATCAGCTGAAGCATTGAACCAGGGGCTCCTGGGAAGGGAGGATTGATGGAGTCCTGTATCGGTTAGCTTTTGCTGGGTAACAGATCATCCCAGAGCAGCCGTTTAAAACAGTCATCTGATTGAGCTCTTGATTCTGTAGGTCAGCTGGGTGATTCTTCTGGTCTGGCTGCGTGTTTTTGGCCAGTGCCCTGGGTTGGCTAGCATCGGAATGATCTGGGATGGCCTCACTCACATGTCTGATGGTTGATGGGCTGTCATGGGGGAGGGGGTTGGTTCTCCTCTCCTCCTCCAGCGGGTCACAGGGGCTCTTCCACGTGGTGTTCTCTGTGTTACAGGCAAGCTCCAGGGAACAAGCAATTTTTTCAAAAGGTCTTCACTTGCGCTGTGCTTCGTCAAGTCCCATTGGGCAAAGCAAGTCACAGGACCAAGCACAGACTTAGTGTAGAAGGGTACTGCCGAAAGCATGGAGACCGCGAGAGAAAGAACTCGAGGTTAATTCTGCAAACTACCACAGCTCCCTTGGGGAAGGGGAGTAAAAAAAAAAAAAAAAAATCCCTTCTCTGCAGCTCATGGATTCCACGGGCCAGGGCAACCTCCAGATAGCAGTCCTTGGAAGAGGGGCCTCAGGCCCAGGGACTTTCCTGGGCCCTTCAGGGCCATGACTCAGCCCTTGGCCAGGGCTGGGGGAGGCACTCTGGGTCCTGACTCCTGCTCCGAACCCCACCTGGGGCAGGGGCAGGGGCTAACGGGGAGGGCCTCTTGGCAGGGAGGAAGGTGTTCTGAACCCCAGCTCCCTTCTCCTGTTAGCTCTCCCCGAAGGGAGGACCAGGGCTCCGTCTCAGTTCATCCCCGCAGACTCGCTTCCATCGGCCCATCTCCCTGTGGTCTTGCGGGGCTGGGATGGCTCTGACCATCCCAGAAGATGGGATGCTTGTGCACAGTCAGGCCGTGGTGCCTCGTCGCCATGGTAACTGGTGTCACCTGCTCCACCAGGTCAAGGAGGAGTCCCTGTCCTTCCCTTTCAGGCGGTGACCGTGGCCTCGGCCTGCTCTCTCCCACAGGTCGCTGCCCTGGAGCGACAGGTCTTTGACTTCCTGGGCTATCAGTGGGCTCCTATCTTAGCCAACTTCCTGCACATCATGGCGGTCATCCTGGGCATCTTTGGCACCGTGCAGTACCGCTCCCGGTACCTCATTCTGGTATGGCTCCCTCGGCCCCTCCCATCCCCCCTGCCCCCGGGCGCCCAGACCCCTGCTCTGTCTTAGCTCCAACCCAAATCCCAGTACTTCTTTGTTCAGCAGAGAGACGAGATCAGTATTTTCCCTAAAGGATTTCCTAGGGAAGGATCCAAATATTAACCAGTTAGGTCATTTAGTGAGAGCCTACCATGTGCAAAGCACAGTGAACAGTTTTGCATGTTTTACTTACCTTTACAACAGCCCTGCAAGGAAGATCTTACCATCTCCATTTTCCAGATGAGGAAACAAGGCTCAGAAAGGTTATGAGGCTTCCTAAGGTCACACAGCTAATAAGTGGCAGGATTAGAGCCTCAGATCCAGAGTGAAGGCTGGATCGGTAAGCCCGTGGAGGTATGGACTTCACCTTCTCTAGTTTCTCAGGTTGCCTTCAGAAGGCTGGCCTGGCTTTGGTCCTGGGCTATTCAAGAATGTGGTCTGGAGTGGCAAGTGGGGCTTGGAGGTCAGTGCCTCCTGTGCTCTGACCCCAGGAGCAGATTGCGTCCCTGGTTCCCTCCTCCTGCTTCCTCTTCCCAAGCCCTCATCCTTGATGGTCTCTGTTAAACTCCTGTTTTCAGCTAGGCTCACCCCTCTCCCATCTCCCCGCTCTTCCTCAGTGACCCATTCACATGCCTTTTTGGAGGGAAAGGCTTCTCAGTACCCTTACTGCATACATGCTTGACACCTGTGAAAATGAAGACATGCTTTGCCAAGCTCCTGCCACAGCCCATTCTGGCTGGTTCTTGGGCATTGCCCACCTTCCGCAGGCTGAGCTCCCAGGAGCTGGATGGGCGGGGCCCTTCCAAAGCTCTGTCTCACCTGGGCTGGGAGAATCCTTCTCTCCAGCTCTCAGGGGGGCCCCAGGCACTCCTCTAAGCAGCACTGTGTGCCGGCTGACAGCCCTGGAATTGCAGGGACAGGGCTTGGGTGGAAATACCCTGCTCCTCTCCAGCTCAGTGGAGCCAGGCTGTATCTGCTGTTCTCTGCAGAATATGCATTGGATTAAGCTGCCAGAGGACTGGAGCTTGAGGAGCAACCCTATCTCTTCCTAGCTGTGTGATCTTGGAAAACTCAAACCTCCTCTCTAGGGCTCACATTGGTTATCTTTAGAGAAAGAACAGTGCCTTCCACGCAGGGCTGTTGTAAGGACCGGGCGGATGTAGTAATGATCTAAAGTGCTGTGTGAGAGAGATAGTGTCATCACTTCCCCTTGCAAAGTTCTCCTCGGTTCCTGAGCTCTGTCTCCATGGACACGCCCCATACCCGCTCCCCGAAGCCCGATTCTGATCCCACCTCGCCTTTCCCCAGTACGCAGCCTGGCTGGTGCTCTGGGTTGGCTGGAATGCATTCATCATCTGCTTCTACCTGGAGGTTGGACAGCTGTCCCAGGTAAGCCTCAGGCCTGGCAACGCCAGAGGGCAGAGCCTGACCTTCCCCATCCCCTACCCTGGGAGCTCCTAGTTTGGTCTGGGGTGTCATCTCTTGAAGAGACCTCCCTCTACACACCCGAATAATCTGTGCTCCGCAGACTCTCCCCCCACATTTTTGTTTCTGGCCTCTTCTGCACGTCTCAGAAACAAATGATGGAGCAGACAAAGCTGAGGGGCCGTGAAGATGGGCTGGGGTCCCACTTGATCACAAGCTCAGTAGAAACCAACCACTTGTAGTGGCCCTGAAAAGTGCTCTTGGGCCCCACACGTGTTCAGTGCAAGAGAGGTGAAAATGCCATGCACTTCGTACTGCTTAGGCCACAAAGATTTGAGTCCAGTTCTGATCAATATTTTCAGAAGGGAAAGAGATGAAGTAGACTTTGGGGAAAATGGAGTGGACCAGGTCCCATGCAGAACTATTGAAGAAAGGGGAAATTTTTAGCTTGTGGAAGAGCAAGCCCAGAGCACACAACCTCTATTTTTAGTATGTAAGAGGGGAAAATATATGAATGGGAGCACTGGCTTTGTAATTCTGCTAGATCTAAATCCCGGCTCCAACATTTCCGAGCTGTGTGACCCTGGGCATGTGGTTTACCCTCTCTGAGCTAGAGTTTCCCTGTCTAATGAGTGCAGATAACCATTTAATGTGGTTGCCAAGGGGATGAGTGAGATTATACATCTCAGGGCTTGGCACCCACTCAGCACTCAGTGAATACTTGTTAACGGGCTGCATGAGCTAATGGATTGATACACACAGAGATAAAATGCCGTAGGTGAAAACCTCTAATCTAGGCCAACCCCTTCTCCATTTCAGATGGGGAGACCAAGGACTAGAGAGGACAGGTTTGCCTAGGGCCACACCCAGAGAGCAGTGGAGAGGCTAAACAGGGTGCAAAGGGGTCTGTATTGAGGGTTTCACCCATGGCTGGAAAACTGGACTCAGTCACTGTTAGTGTCCCTTCCATCCCTGGAACTTTGGAGCCCCTGTGGGTCAGCACCAGCTGTGTGAGACCTACGTAGTCATCAAGTGCCACCTATTGGCCAAATACAGACTTACAGAAACAGACTCCCTCCATACCCTTCAAATCAAGCCAGGCGGCTGCTACAACAGTCCAGGTGTGATAGAGATCTTATATAAAGTTTCCTGGGGCCTGGGGTAGTTGCTCCCCACCCCTGGCCCCAGCTCAGGATCCTAGGCCCCTCTGCCCCCAGGACCGGGATTTCATCATGACCTTCAACACGTCCCTGCACCGCTCCTGGTGGATGGAGAATGGGCCAGGCTGCCTGGTGACACCTGTCCTGAACTCCCGCCTGGCCCTGGAAGACCACCATGTCATCTCTGTCACCGGCTGCCTGCTTGACTATCCCTACATCGAAGCACTCAGCAGTGCCCTGCAGATCTTCCTGGCTGTGAGTCCTCCTGTCCCCCCTTAGCCCACACACTCCCAGAGGTGGAGTCCACCCCAACCTCTTTGTTTAGCTCTAGTTAAGAAGGGGAGAACCTAGATCTTCCAGCCTGCCTGTGCTTCTGTCTGTCTCTGTCTCTGTATCTTGTATCTCCTCCCTTCACCCCTGCCCCAGCTCCCATTCCAGGAGTGAGCAGGTTTAATGAATAGGATGAGTCATCAGACTATGAGTCAACCCAGTCTCCAGTGTATCTGTTGTGTGACCTTGGACAAGTCACTTGCCCTCTCCAAGCTTATATGCTTATTCACAGAAAGGCATGACCACAACAATTGTGTAGAGTTGCGAGAGTTAAAGAAGAGTGGCTCCAAGATATTAGTATAGTTCCCAGTCTTGCCCTCAGCACTTCGCACACCCAAAGCCACATAATCCTCGTTCCTCTTAACAAGTCAATAACGTATTGCCCAGGTCCAGCTAGGAAACTGAGGCTCAAAGAGGTAAAATAATAACTTGTCCAAGTCTGCTCACAGAGCAGAGAATGGAACCAGGTATGTTTGACTGTAAGGCCCAGTCATTTTACTTGAAGTTGTTATGAGTTGGGCTTCATCCTAGCACATCCCCGCCGCTCTCGTCCTACTGGGCCGGGCCAGGCAGGGGGTAGAGGAAGAGCTTCTGTCTTCTTTCCTTCCACCCCCAGCTGTTTGGCTTCGTGTTTGCCTGCTACGTGAGCAAAGTGTTCCTGGAGGAGGAGGACAGCTGTGAGTGCCGATCCCCTAGGGAACGGGAAGCCTGGCCACACACCACCCCGTGCCTTCAGCACCCTGGACAGAGCCCGGCGAAGCCTGGGCGGGAGGGAGACCTGGGTTGGCCAACTGGCTCCTCTTGGTGGAGAAGAGGCGGCAGGGATGGTGGGGGTCTGCATAGCAAGCGCATTCTGGGCTGTGACCCAGAGGCCCAGGTGTCCAGTGCAGGCTCCAGCACTGCTCTCCACCCACTCCTCTTAGGTTCTGCCCCTCGGAGGAGCTGCACGAGGCTCCCCCCTACCAAGCACCGCCCACGCCCAGCCTGTTCCCCCACTACCCTCCACCCCCACCTCCCACGTCTTGCCCCCTTCAGTGGCTCAAGCCCTGCTCCCTTAAAGGACCGTCCGCCTTCGAAGCTCTCTATCCACTTGGGCTTTGGCCCACTCTGGCTGAGCTCCTGCGAGTCCCGCTCCCCGTAGATCCTGCAGCAAAACCCTGCCCTAAGGCCCTGTACTGGGGTCTGGGCCTCAGATTCTTCCTTTTCAGGACCCAGCCTCCCCTAACTCCTATCCCACAGGCCCATCCCTAACTATGCACTACTTCCCCTTCCGCAGTTGACTTCATCGGTGGCTTTGACTCCTACGGATACCAGGCGCCCCAGAAGACGTCGCATTTACAACTGCAGCCTCTGTACACGTGGGTCATTGCGCCGGGCGCGGTGGGGTGGAGGGACTGGGGCGTTGCTGTAGGGGAAAGAAGGGCGGGGAGGGCAGCCGGATGTCTCTGCCCCCATACTTTCAAGGTCCACTTCCCTAACCTGCCTTTGTTTCCTGCAGGTCGGGGTAGCTTCTGTCCCGCGCCCATCCAGCTACCGCGAGCTTGCTGGCTAGACTGAAGCCGCGGGCGCGAGCTCGGGCCGAAATAGCAGGCGCGCCCCCTGGCGGCTGGCGAACCTACTGCAGCCTGCGCCGGCCGGGTCGGCCCCGGACTTGGACTTGGCCCTTCGCAGCCTGACTCCAGGGGTGGGGGCGGGCCGCGCGGGGGAGGGGATCGCGGGGTTTGTATTTTTTTTATCTCAGCCTTGGCGTGCGCTGGGGCCTCCCTCCCTTCTCCAGCCTCTCCCTTTCGAAACCCTTCACCCCACTTCCGGTCCCCTGTCCAGAGAGAAATGGCATTCACCCCATCTCACCACACTCGTTCACCAGCCCTGGGGAGAGTTACTGTGAACTAGAAGCAGAAGTCCTGGGTTCCAATTGCAGCTCCGTCACCAACTCTCTGTGTGACATCCAGCAAGGCCCTTGACCTCTCTGGGCCTCAGTTTCCCTCAATTAAAATAATCTCTTAGCAGATGGGGCTCTTTCCAGCTTTTTCATTTGACTCTTAATTCCCCGGGCTAGGCTGGGATTATAATTCCCATTTTGCAGATATGGAAACTGAGGCCCGGAGATATGAAGCGATTTGCTTGAGGCCACACACCTAGGCTTTTGGAGGAGGCAGGACTTGAACACGGCACACCTTCTGTAGTTTCAGATTCCAAAACCCAGGGCCTGGTCTCTGAATGCCACTGCCAAGCCCCCATCCAGCTGGGACACTCTAGAACTCACGTGATCTACATCACACACTACCACCGCCACTGGCCAGCGCCGCCCTTGAAGCAATATACCTGTTCTCCTGTTGGGAACCAGACGAACAGAGCCCAGAGCTGAATTCAGCCTGACCCACAGGGAAGCCCTCCTAGACTCGGCCCCTGTCCACCCTTGGCCAACCTTTCAAGCTCATTCCAGTAAGGGGTGGGGGGAGCCTATCTCAGCCACCCCACCCCCTTCCAGGTCCCTGAGGCCGGGTCTGCTGCAGCCATGATCCCCTGTCCCCTCAGCAAGTCCACCAACCCCTGATGGCTCCATCCACCTTACCTGTTGAAAGACTTAGGGCTCCAGAATGGAAGACAGCTGGTCAGCACCTCCCGATCACCAGTTTTCAAAGATCACCAGCGTTTATGACCACTCCAATGTCCAAGAGAAACCTCTAACAACCCCAGAAGGAGTTGTGAAGAGGCAGACAGGGAGTGTGGGTTGTGGTGTGGGGTCGGGAGGGCCAGCACCCTTGAGAGCACAGATGAGAGCTCATTCTTCCCATTGCCTTCCATAGACACCCCTGAGGACCTTGCTTCCTGTGTACTGGCTGAGTCCAAGGGCAGGAGAGGCAGGCCTCAGCTTCCCAGCCTGTGAAACGGGAGTGGCCCTGGATTAGGAGGGGGGGCAGGAGGCGTGGAGGAACTGGAGGGAAACACAGATGGTTTGTACACCTGAGCCCATCCATGGTGATTTTCCACTCCACTCCTCGCTCTCTACCCTCTGATCTCGCCTTCCCTACATCTGAGGCCAAAGTATCCTGAGCTAGGACCCCACCCTGCTATCCCCTCTGCAGTGCTGTGCCAAGGAGCCAGCCCCAGGAGTTCCACGGCTCACCCCTGAGGTCCCATATGGTCTGCCCAGGTAGCTAGGGGTTCCGCTCAAGAAGGGGGCGGACCCGGCTGCTATCCGGCCACTGGGCCAACTCCTGCCTCCAGCCCTCTCCTCCCACCCCCACTCCCCACCTCCTTTCTACTCAACGGGTTTAGCCACTGGTGCTTTGAAGCCTTTTGTTTTTATAAGATGGTTTTTTGCAAGGGACCAAGTTTTTTTCCCACTGGGACCTTGCAAGGCAGGGAGTGTACCCTGGTTTCTGTGCAGGTGGGTTCATTAAAGATGGTGTTTTCTTCTCTATCATCCTGTCCTCCTGCCCTGTGAGTCAGCAGGGTCCCTGCTGGAGGGTGAGCAGGGGCTGGGAGTCGATGTCATCGTCATTGTCATTCCTGGGGCTTCTGACTGGCTGTGTGGCTTTGGGAAGTCACCCTCCTCTTTCCTTATCCATCAAATGCAGAGGTGGGCCTCCGTCAGTGGGTTTCCAAACCTGCCTCGCAACCCTTGGGGAGCTTTCTATTTCTTTTTCTGAGCAAGTGGATTGTAAGTTTATGCTTCCGAACATCCTTTGCGTCTCAAGTCTGCCCTCTTCCTGACAATTCGGTTCCTGACTTAGAATGAGCTGGCAGACAATGCTTCAGACGTAGATTCCTGGGACATCCTGGATCTTTTCTGGCAATACAGCCAGAATCGGTATTTGGAATATTTAAAATTTTACTTACTTTTGTGAATAGATAATATGTGTATATGGTACAGAATTCGGAAAGTTTCAGGGGGTTATGTCTTTTTATCTATTTTTCATACCTTTTCGAAGATAGAAAATTCTTTGTTAACTTACGGAAATATTTTTCCCCTTTTCACACAAATGGCAACATGCTGTACTCGATCTTCAACTTCCTCCTGCTGCTTCTACTTAACTCTGAATCTTAGAAACCTTCCCCCAGTCATACATGTGAAGCTGCCTCCCATTCTTCCTCCATGGTGATTTGGTAGGATTAGGACTTGTGTGAAGATTCCCAGGTGATCCCGATGTGGCTAGGGGCTACGAACCAGACATTCTACACAAGGTGCCCTGGGTTCATTACGCAAACCTCTGTGGACCGCTCCAGGTCATGGAGTTCGGAGGAAAAGAAATCACAGACACCCCTTCAAGGAGTTTATGGTTTAGTGGGGAGCCCACAGGATGGGGCCGCAAAAGGCTGAATGCCGCTGGCAGGTGGTCAGTGCTGAGGACAGGGTGGAGTGCAAGGCGGTTGTTAATAAGAGCTCAGGCGAGAGGCCACCTGAGTGTCCTGGACAGGGACACCAGCAGGAGCACAGATGTGGAGGGAGGGGAACACGTGTGGGGGGAGGGGAAGAATAGCCAGGGACAAACTGGTTGGAGGAAACTCTGATGGGGAATGTATTCGTTTCCTATTGCTGTCATAGATTACCACAACATTAATGTCCTTTTTTTTAAAAGCTGTTTTTAATTATTCTTTGAGAAAGAGAGAGAGCACGAGCAGGGGAAACAGCAGGCAGAGGGAGAGGGAGAAGCAGACTCCCTACTGAGCTGGGAGCCCAATGCAGGGCTCGATCCCAGGACCTGGAAATTATGACCTGAGCTGAAGACAGATGCTTCACCGTCTGAGCCACCCAGGTGCCCCGACAACATTAGTGTCTTAATACAAATGTATTGCCTAATGGTTCTGTAGGGGTTGGACATGAGTCTCACTGGGGTAAAATCAAGATGTCTGGAGGGTTGCATTTCTTTCCAGAAGGTCTAGGGGAGAATCCACATCCTTGCCTTTTCTAGCTTCTAGAGGCTCCCTCCCCCCCGCATTTCTTGGCTTGTGGCCCCTTCCTCCATCTTCAAAGCCAGCAATGTCCTATCTCTCTGACCCTCCTTCCATCATCACATCTCTGCCCACAGCCATGAAATGTTCTGCACTTTCAAGGGCTCATGTCATTAGGTTGGGCCCAACCAGATAATCTGGGATCATCTCCCCATCTCAAAGTCCCTTTGCCATGTAACACATGCACGTGTTCCAGGGGTTAGAATGTAGACACCCTTGGGAGCCGTTATTCTGCTTTCCAGGATAGGGGTTGTATCCAGGTTACAGCAGCCCTGATGTCAACTCAGAGCACATCAGCCTGAGTGAGGCATATGGGAGCTACTGAAGGATTTTGAGCAGAAGCTACTCCGTTAGAGCTGCCTTTATGGGAGAAGATATTTGCAAATGACATATCTAATAAAGGATTAGTATCCAAAATACATAAAGAACTTATACAACTCAACACCCCCAGAATAGCTAATCCAGTTTAAAAATGGGCAGAAGACAGGAATAGACATTTTCCCCAAAAAAGACACAGACACAGGAAAAGATGCTCAACGTCGCTCATCATCAGGGAAATACAAACCAAAACTACAATGAGACCACCTCACATCTGTCAGAATGGCTAAAATTAACCCAGGAAGCAACAGGGGTTGGTGAGGATGTGGAGAAAAGGGACCTCTTTTTACACTGTTGGTGGGAATGCAGGCTGGTGCGACCACTCTGGAAAATAGTACAGAGCTTCTTCAAAAGGCTAAAAAAGAGCTGCCCTATGACCCGGCAGTTGCACTACTAGGTATTTACCCAAAGGATACAAAAACACTAAGTTGAAGTTTTTATCAGCCATGTCCACGATAGCCAAACTATGGAAAGAGCCCAAATGTCCATCGACTGGTGCATGGATAAAGAAGATGTGTATATATGCAATGGAATACTACTCAGCCATAAAAAGAACAAAATCTTGTCATTTGCAACAACATGGATGGAGCTAGAGAGTTTAATGCTGAGCAAAATAAGTCAAAGAAAGACATGCCATATGATTTCACTCATATGTGGAATTTAAGAAACATTAGAGCTGTCTGGTAGCAAGAACTGGCAGGGCTGGAAGCGGGGACTGGGGGAGGATGACAGGAAGCAGTGTTTTATCTGGAAAAAACCTCAGATTTCTGACAACCCTCTGTAGATGTGTGTTCTCGGGGACCGTGTGTGACCATGAACTCTGTGTGTGGACTTGACAGCGTCCTGATCAGCACGAACGGCAGGAGGCAGGGGTACCGAGGTCCAAATTCATGACTCTGGAACCAGCTGAGCTGGTCTTCCTACAAAGTCCAGTGAAGAGCCCCCAGCTCCTGCCATCCTGGGGCCACCTCCCAGCAACCTCCACACACCAGAATAATCCAGAGAGGACAGGCCACCTTCCAGTAACTGCTGAATCATAAAGGGACTCAAAGCGCTCTTGAAAACGAGAATATGAATTCCCTAAGGTACATTTGACAAGCGCAAGAGTCTGCTGAGACTTACAGACACACTAGTGTTTTCTTTAACACATTGGAATTAGATCTTGACGTTTCTTTTTTTGTTTCTTTTTTTTTTTTTTTAAGATTTTATTTATTTATTTGACAGAGACAGAGACAGCCAGCGAGAGAGGGAACACAAGCAGGGGGAGTGAGAGAGGAAGAAGCAGGCTCATAGCAGAGGAGCCTGATGTGGGGCTCGATCCCATAATGCCAGGATCACGCCCTGAGCCGAAGGCAGACGCTCAACCGCTGTGCCACCCAGGTGCCCCAGATCTTGAAGTTTCTAAACAGATTGGGAATGGGGGAAGGGGGCTGATACCAAGACCCCATTGCCTTGCAGGATTCACTGCTCCAAGGCTGCGGGCCCAGGGCAGTGTTTCTCCAGTTTCCAGAGCATAAGAATCCCTTAACACCCGAATTCCTGATCCTGAGCCAAAATATACCGAACCCAACATCTTTTAGGCAGTGACAGGAAAACTGCATTTTTTGCGAGTGCCCCCTGTGATCCAGGTTTGGGAAATCCAAGACCTGGATAAAGAGGCATTCAGACATTTCTGGAACTCCCCCTACTCCAATGTCATGGAGGTCCCACCGAATCATACCTTCCAGCTTCCTCATACCAGAGCTAGACTTTAAGGCCCTCTCCCCTGAGCTCGATTTTGTTACTGATAATCTTACAGCGTGTGTGTGTGTGTGTGTGTTTAATGCGTCAGTTATTTTAAAGGCTGTGATCTACTCCTGAATTTAAACATCGACATCACTTCACCCCTAGGTTAGTTTGGGCAAAGGCAGGTCCAAGCCCTGCTTTCCCCTCCCTCCGCCTCAGCCACTGAGAGGAGGAGGCGAGGGCAGGGCAGCTCTGAGTTGTCCCACTGCCACCGGAGCTGGGGGCCACACCCTGCCCTGAGCCTCTGCTCCAGTGACTCAGCACTTCCGCTCACAGTCTGCCCTGGAATCGGACTGGGCAGGCCCGGGCAGGCTGGAGCTGCAGAGAGAGCCCTGTGCCGGGCATCTGGGACCTACGTTCTAATTCTTCCTCTGCCCCACACCTACCCGGGGCCCCGGGCAGCTCCTCCACCTCTGGCCTTGGAGACTTTGTGGGTGAAATGAGAGGGCAGGACTTTGTGGATATTCCTGGGCTTCTTCAAACTGCTGACGTTCTGGAACACGGCTTCTCAACCCTAACTGTACCACATTAGGATGCCTTCTTTTAAAATACAGATTTCTGGACTCCACTTGCATACCAGGTTCTAATTTACTGGGACCCAAGCATCTGAATTCATCCTTCAAATATTTATGAAGCACCTACTGTGTGCCAGGAATTGGGGATATAGCAGTGAACACAGCAAAAAGTAATCCCTGCTCTGGGGAGGGTATCTATTGGGAGGAGACATATAGAAATAAACCAGTAAGTATATGGTATTGTCAGAGAAGTGTCACAGAGCAAAATGGTAGAGAAGAGAAATAAAAGACCTGAAGAAAGTTAGGGTAGAAAGCAAAGGGCACAGCAAGTGCAAAGGCCCTGAGGTGGGATGATGGGGTAGGTGAGGGAAAGAGCGGGGTCAAACAGGACACCAAGGTTTGTGGCCTGAGCAAGTAGAGGCTGGAGCTGCCCTTGAGATGGGGTGACTGCAACGGATGAAGGTTTGGGGGTGGACTTCGGCGTTTTGGTGTTGGACAGGAAAGTCTGAGGTGCCTGTTAGAGGTTCAAGTGGAGATGTCAAGGAGGAGAGTTCTGGGCTGATACAGAAAGTTTGGAATCATTGGTTTGGAGATGATGTTTCAAATCCTGAAAACGGATGAAGTCACCAAAGAATGAATGCAGACGGGGAAGAGGCCTGAAACCTGAGTCCTGGAGCACTTCCCCATTTGGAGTCGGAGAACGTTCCACGGAGCCAGCAGAGAGGGCTGAAGTTGGGAAGCCAGGGGACTGATCCGTACTAGCATTTCTGAGTTGTCTCAGTTTACTGATCCCATTCTCTGTCAAGAAATATTAACTGGGCACCTAGGATGTTCCAAGCACCATTCTAGACACTGAGGCCACAGCAATGAACAAGACCCGCAAGGCCTTAGCTCTCTTACAGCTTACCCTCTAAGGCAGAATTGACATGCGTTTTCGTACACGTCCAGTCTTTGTAACAATCCCAAGAAGGCAAGTTCTAGTACCATCGTTTATAGATGGAGCCCCTCGAGCTGGGAGAGGTTAAATCATGTACCCAAACTTACACAGCTAGTAAGTGGCAAGATAGGTGTTTAAATCCAGCCACTCTGACCCCAGGCTCATTCTCTAACTGTGGGCATGTATTGCC
Organism: Ursus americanus; assembly: GCF_024610735.1. NCBI lineage: Eukaryota > Metazoa > Chordata > Mammalia > Carnivora > Ursidae > Ursus > Ursus americanus. The sequence continues at coordinate 7,700,795 of NC_142159.1, forward strand.
TTGTGGGGAATTCTGGTGCCCAGCCAGGATTGAGAACCACTGCTGTAGGACTGGAGTGGGGGGGGGGGGGGGACTCTGTTCGTTTTCTGTTGCTGCCTAGGAAGTTATCCCAAAATTAGCAGCTTAAATCAACAAACATTATCTCACAGTTTCGGTGTGTCAGAAATTCAGGAGCACCTGCCAAGGACATTGACTTCCAAATTCTCCCACGCTCTCGGTGAACACACACTGTACGCTTCTCTGTCCACCTCCTTGGTCTCCTGCCCTCAGCGTGACTGGGGGATGTGTGAGCCAGATGGGAAATAAAGCCCCAGGGCGCCCAGCAGGGCGGGTTGCTACCGCTGAGGAGGAACACAATCAACCTTAAACACTCACCGAGTCCTTACAATGTGCCAGCCTTACATCACTCTCTTCATCCCCACAGCTGCCCTGCTGCATTCCCATTTTATAGAAGAGGAGACTGAGGCACAGAGAAACGGAGTAAGATTTCACAGGCGGTAAAGTGGGAAGACAACGCCAGTTTGTTGAGCGTGGTGGGCACGTCCCACAAGCGATATTGGGTATCCTCTCCTCCCCACGACCCCAGCAGAAGTACAGCCCCTGTTTTCACAGCCTTGATCTTGTCCTTGAGTAGCCCACTCTACCCCTCCCAGCAGAACACGGGGGAGCACGGCGCTCACAGCGACACCTGCTGGCTGGCGCTGCGTGTGCGCTGCCTCCAGACCTGGAGCCGAGGAGACCCCCCCCCACTCCCTGGCCCGCCAGCGCCCTCCTCATGCAGGCACCCCGGAGTCCAGGGCCCCCTGCATACCTGGGCCTCCTGCTGCCCGGCCAGGGCCCTCCCTCCCTTTCTTGGTCTTGGCCTAGGAAAGTTCACGGATTCCGAAGCTTGTGTCCTAGCTCTGCCACTGGCGAACTGGGCAAACTTGGCCAAGTCTTACGATGTCTCCCTGGAAACACGCCTCACCGCGCAGGGTTCTATGAGGACAGCAGGCGATGGCGAGTGGAAACTGCGAAGCGAGAGGTCCCTTCCAGGAACTTCCGGTCATTCGTGTTTGAGGGGCTAGAGGGACGGGGCGGAGGAAGGAGTGTTGGGGCGCTGGGATGTGTCCTCTCTGTCGGCCTAGAGCCAGCGCTTGGCCCAGTAACATCCCACAGGTCTGCGAACCTCTGCATCTGGCCCTCCCCTGACACCCCTCCCTTCCAGAAAGATCGCCATGGATGGGGATGGGGAGGTTTCAGGGCCCCAACAAGAGGGTAGATGGGGAGCTGGGGTTGGGAGCAAGTCCGTGGGGAGCTAGAACGAGCGGGGATGAGGTAGAGCCCTGGGAGTGACCCGGATGGTGAGTTCTTCTCCGTTTAATGGGTCCCTTGAGGCAGGTTAGCCTGCCGCTCTGAGCCTCAATATTCCTCTCTGTAAAATGACCCTAATAATGTGTGTCTTCAGGCCCTAGTGGGTAAGGGGGTAAGGGCTCCACGGGGCAAGAACTCATGATATTTGGGGCGGCCTGAGGCCTCCTTGCTAGATCACACCCGGAGCAGTCTGGAGCGACAGGACTCTCAGCTCTGCCTCCCAAGGGGGCTTACAGAGGCCGCTCTGGGCTGGGGAGGCCCTCAGCCCCAGCCTTCCTCCCTCCGCCTCTGAGCCCCTACCTGCCCTCCGGCCATGGCGCTGGGCAAAGGGCCCTGTCTCACTGTCACAGAACTGGGCCCTGAGAACCAGCCACCATCTCCTTCTGCCTTCTGTCCAGCCGGTGATCTGCTCACCTCCCTGCAGCCTTGCCCAGCAGCCCTGTGGCCCTGTGAAGTCTCTCCAAGCCTCCACTGTGATGAGCACTCCCGTTGCCTAGAGGCAAGAACGGAGGCCCCTGGAAGGGCACAGACGGTTCCAGGCCCTGGAATGATCATCTCCCCATCCCCCGTTGCCTGCAAGGACTGGCCATGCTGGAGCTTCTGGAAACGCTGCTGCTGGGGTCACACCTTAGGTCTGGTCCTAAGCCTGGTCCTGTCAGGACTCAGTAGGTGTTTGTTGAGTAAGTGAGGGAAGGAAGGAAGGAAGGAAGGAAGGAAGGAAGGAAGGAAGGAAGGAAAGGTGCTGTGGTTATTTCCTTTTTATAAACGAGGAAACTGAGGCACGTCGAGGCAAAGTCATTCCCTGACTTGAAAGACCTTCTTCTCCCCGCTGCAGAGACTCTGCTTCTCGGCCTGCCTCATGCAGCATTCCATGCTCTCCACCAGCATGGTAAGAACAGTTGGCCTGGTTCCCTGGACGCCCCATGTAGTCCGGCCTTCTCTCTCTGGGCCAGGTCTCCTGACAGGGGGTGCCACAGCCCCACCTCCAGGGTTCTTGCACACACGCTGGGGGCCACCACTCAGCCGCCCTCGGAGCTATGGTCACCACCACCGTGACATCTTCCAGGCCCTCTAACCCTTCTGACATGGTCAGGCCGTAGTTCTAGAACTAGAGCCCAGGCTCCGATCCCAGCTCTGCCTCTCCCTCCAAGCCTCAGTTTTACATATTTGAAATGCAGACCCAGCATTTATGTCTCTCTCTCCCTCTCTTTCTTTCTGTCCCTCTCTGTCTCTCTCTGTCTCTGTCTCTGGGTCTGGATTGTGCTGGGTTTGTAAGAAACCATGCATCCCTGTACCTGGCACACAGTAGGGGCTCGCTATATATGTGCCCCTTTGGTCCCATGTTGTCAGCGTGACCTAGATGAGCACCTCCCTGTGAGGCCAATGCCGTGGACCACTAAGGACACTCTCAGCTTGGGCCAGCCAGGGAGAGATGGGGTGGCCAGTGTCTGCCCATCCAGCCACAGCCTTGCCAGGGTGCAAATGAGGCTCTCGTTGCTTTCCTTTTCCCACCAGAAAATCACTCACCTGCCCTCCTGAGGCCTGGTGGCTGCCCAGCCAGCAGCCTCGGTCTGGCTCCCCCAGGGTCTTGTTCTCTCTGTTCCAATTAGCTCTTGCCGCATAACAAGCCAGCCCCAAGCATGGTGGCTTAAAGCATTCCAATACAGCTCGCCGTTTTGTGGGGCAGGAGTCTAGGCAGGGCTCAGCTGGGTCGTTCTGCTCCAGATGGCATCAGCTGGGGTCACTTGGCAATATTTAGTGGGTGGCTGGTTGGATCTGAGGGTCCAAGACACCCATGAGGCTTCACTCACATGCCTGGTGCCTTGGTGGCCTCAGCGATAAAACGGAACTGAGCGGGACATGCTCTGCGTAGCCTGAGTCTTCCCACATGGTCTGTCCAGAAGGATCGTTGGAGTTTAACGTGGCGACTGAGAGCCCCGAGAGACCAAGGAGGATACTGCCAGTCCTCTGAAAAGCTGGGTTTTGGGGGCACCTGGCTGGCTCAGTCAGTAGAGCAAGTGATTCTTGATCTCAGGGTCATGAGTCCAAGCCCCATGTTGGGTGTAGAGATTACTTAAAAAAATAAAAATAAGAAGCTGGGTTTGCAACCGGCACAGTGTCACTTCCAGCACAATCCATTGGTCAAAGCAGCCGCAGCCAGCTCAGATTCAAGAGCAGGAACCACTAGTCCTACTTTTTTTCTTTTTTCAGATTTTTTTTTTTTAAAGATTTTATTTATTTGTTTGACAGAGATAGAGACAGCCAGTGAGAGAGGGAACACAAGCAGAGGGAGTGGGAGAGGAAGAAGCAGGCTCCTAGCGGAGGAGCCTGATGTGGGGCTCGACCCCAGAATGCTGGGATCACGCCCTGAGCCGAAGGCAGATGCTTAACAACTGCGCCACTCAAGCGTCCCGTTTTTTCAGATTTCTTTATTTATTCCAGAGAGACAGGGAGAGTGTGTGTGAGCAGGGGGAGGGGCAGAGGGAAAGAATCTTCAAGCAGACTCCCCGCTGAGTGCAGAGCCTGATGTGAGGCTCCATCCCAGGACACTGAGATCATGACCTGAGCTGAAACCAAGAGTCAGATGCCCAACCGATGGAGCCCCAGGCCCTACGTTTTGCTAGGACGCTTGGCAAAGAGTTTGTGACCACTGTCCGTGGCCACACCACCTGAAGTCTGCCCTCTGGAGGCAAGCTCTCCATTCCCCTGAGTTCAATACGACAAAGGCAGCCTCAGCTCCTCTGTGCCAAGCCCTCTGCGGAAGGCGATGGTGATAAAATTGTAATGGCGGAGGAAAGGGGACATTGAGGCCCACAGCTGTGTCCTAAGGAGTAGAAATTCCTGGGGCGCCTGGGTGGCTCAGTCGTTAAGCGTCTGCCTTCGGCTCAGGGCGTGATCCCGGCGTTCTGGGATCAAGCCCCACATCAGGCTCCTCTGCTAGGAGCCTGCTTCTTCCTCTCCCACTCCCCCTGCTTGTGTTCCCTCTCTCTGGCTGTCTCTCTGTCAAATAAATAAATAAAATCCTAAAAAAAAAAAGGAGTAGAGATTCCCTCCCATCAAAGGCCTCTGGCTTCTTCTGGATCCTGGTTAGATTCACAGACGCGTCTGGAAGCAGAGGCTGGAGAGAACCGAGCACGTTCTGCATGACGGGTTGAGAAGTTTGGAGGCCTTATGGGACACACTGGTTCCAAAAAAAAAAAAAAGGTGAGAAAGGGGACAGGGAGAAGGCTTGAGAAGCTTTGAGGGGGTTTCCCTGTGGAGGATGACCATTCAAGATGGATGTGTGATTTCACAGTCATTCATTCATTCAACAGCCGCCTACCTCATACCTACCAGTGCTGAGCGCTGCAAACACGACGTGGGCAAGATCAGTCCGTGCTTCGTAACTACTGGAGGAAATGAACTGAGAAAAAGTTAAAAGACATATAAATAAAATGATCGTAAATTGTGATAAGTCCTGTGAGGCAAACTCAAAAGTTGCTGAGAAAGGGAAGAGAACAGGGATCAACTTTATACATGAAAACCCACCCCCACGTCCACCAAATCTTCCGTCAAGTCCGCTACCTACGCGAAGGTCTGTGTGAGGGGGCTTTGTGGAAATCAGAGCGAGAGGACGAATTCTAAATCTGGTTTTACAGAATGTGTTCCAGAGACGGGAGACTAGGACGGAGACGCTTCCATGAGCTGAACGCACTAAGAATGAACAGCGGCTCAAATTGTCAGCTGACCTCAAGAACCCAAATTCCATCACACCCTGTATGTCCCAGGGTTTTGCAGACAAAGTTCAAGCACTACGGACTGCCACAGAGTATGAACAGAGGAATCAAAGGATCCATGACAACCCAGTTCACAGTCCCTTGCAGGGTCACAGTCCGATGGCAGAGGCCCCCTGTACCTCACCAGACCACAATGGAATCTGGTGGGGCCTGTAACAGAAGCCTGTAGGGGGGACTTCGGAGTACAGCCTTGAACGCAGGTGAAAAAACAAAATTCAGGGGTCCCTGGCTGGCTCAGTCAGAGGAGCAGGCAACTCTTGATCTCGGGGTCACTAGTTGGTGCCCCATTTTTGGTATAAAGATGACTTAAATAAATAAGCTTTAAAAAAATCAAGCAAGTACATTTGAAGATCTAATTGGCTTTATTAAATGATTCCTGCATCAGGCAGCATCCCATCTCGCAAGTGGAGAGCAACTCCAAGGTGCACAAAACGGAAGGTTTTTATAGGAAGGAGGAAGGGACAAGAAAGTTATGATCAAAAGAAAAGAAAGGATTATTCCAAGCAAGGTCATTTTCCCGTAGGAAGAAGGGCAAGAGGTCTTATCATGCAGATGACCTCATCTTCTGGGGAATGGAGAGGACCCACGTGACAGATGACCTCTCTGGTGGTGTTTATCAGAGAATGCCTGATTGACCAGTTAAGACTGATATTTCTGGGGAAGGTTGAAACAAACGGCAATTAGATTGAATGGGAAGTCCTGGCCTGGACTTGCACAGGCCCAGGTGACATCGTTTTGGGCCTGTGGTTTTCTTTTTAATGCGCCCAGCAAGGAGAGCTGCTCGTTCTTCTGGGTGAGTTCACAGAGGACCTGATGGTGATGGGACATTTGAGCTGAGCCTCAAGGGTGGAGAAGGAGCTCCCTAGGTCTCAGGGAAAGTGAATTAATTGGTAAGGCCAGACTGCTCTTACAGAGAGACCCAACAGTGCAGGGGCTTGAAGGACCAGGAAGCACGTGTCTTTCTCACAGAGAAGCCCCCATATGAATGGTCCCTGTGGGTGGGCGGCTCTGCTCATGGTAGCGATGCAGGGACCTGGGGCATTCTTGGTAAAAGTGTCATAAAAGTTCCCTGCAGTTGTAGGGGCCCTCAACACCTTGGCTGCCTGCTCCTTTCCTCCTGCTTAGTCTGCCCTGCGTGCCCTTGTCTCCCCCCCTCCACGTGCTTGTGCCTGTCTTGCCCTTCCAAAAAGACACAGCATGGGGCTATGTCATCTCCTCACTGAAAAGACAGGCCAGGGGAGCCTGGGTGGCTCAGTCGGCTAAGCATTTGCCTTCTGCTCAGGTCATGATCTCAGGGTCCTGGGATCAGCTCCCGGCTCAGTGGGGAGTCTGTTGCTTCCTCTGCCTGCCCCCTCCCCCACACCGGCTCATGTGTGTGCTCCGTCTCTCAAATAAATAAACTCTAATTTTTTGGTAATTTTTTAAAAAATTTATATTTTTTAAAAATAATTAAATAATAAATAATTAAATAATTAAATAAATAATTAAATAAAAAATAATTAAAAATTATTTATATATTTGACAGAGAGAGAGAGAGCACAAGCAGAGGGAGAGGCAGGCAGAGACAGAGGGAGAAGCAGGCTCCCCGCTGAGCAAAGAGTCCGACGTGGGGCTCGATCCCAGGACCTCCAGACCATGCCCCAAGCTGAAGGCAGACGCCAAACCAACTGAGCCACCCACGTGCCCCAAATAAAAATCTTAAAAAAAAAAAAAAAAAAAAAAAGGCAGGATGGACCCACATCCAGGCCCTTCCTAGATTTCATTGATGTTACAAGCTCAGGAACCAAGTGGCAAAAAGCCTAATGCCCACCAGGGGCAGCACAAAGTTGTTGGCCCCATAACAGAACAGCCCAGGAACAGGCCTGGCGGCAGCTTCTCACCAAACATCACCAGGGATCAGTTTCTAGCTTCATCCTGCAGTGGCAAGGCCTCTGGACTGGCTCAGCTCCAGGTCCTATTGTGAATGGATGCTACAGCCCCCATCCTCACTGGGATTTCCTAACTTATTTATTTATTTATTTATTTATTTATTTATTTATTTTTAAGTAATCTCTACACCCAACGTGGGGCTCAAACTCACAACCTGGAGATCAGGAGTGGCATGCTCCACCGACTGAGCCAGCCAGGCAAGAGGGCTGTCCTAACTTCGTCTTTTTTTTTTTAAACTAAGTATATTCTTTTTTATTTTTTATTTTATTTTTTAAAAATATTTTCTTTATTTATTTGAGAGAGAGAGAAAGAGCCAGAACACAAGCAGAGAGAGGCAGAAGCAGACTCCCCTGCTGAGCAGGGAGCCCGATGCAGGGCTTGATCGCAGGGCCTTGGGGTCATGACTTGAGCAGAAGGCAGACGCTTAACCGACTGAGCCACCTAGGTGGCCTGAGGCGGTCCTAACTTCTGAAACCCATTCTGATTGGACTGGTGTATGTCATGTGACCATGCATGCACCAATCATCACAGCCAAGAGAAAGTGATATAAAGATTGGCGAAGCCAGGGAGCACCTGAGTGGCTCAGCTGGTTGAGGGTGGGACTCTCAGTTTCAGCTCAGGGCATGATCTCAGGACCGTGAGATGGGGCCCTGCATCTGGCTCTGCACTCAGTGGGGAATCTGCTTGAGATTCACTCTCTCCTCCCTCTGCCCCTCCCCCAGCTCGAGTGTTTGCACATGCTCTCTGTCTGTCTGTCTCTCTCTCAAATAAACAAATAGTTAAAAAAAAAAAAAAAAGAATTGGCCAAGCTAGATCATATGCTCACTTCATCCCTGACGCTACGTGGGAGGGGAACAGTGGTTCTCCAAATAAACATCAGGCTGGGGATGGATACTAGGGAGGCAGCCAACTAATGACGGTTATGATGGAAACGCCCCCCACTTGCCACCAGCCTGGAAGGGTCTTCCCCCTTCCCCAAATCAGTTAAGTCTGTTCCTACCTCCTGCCTTTGGCCTGGACCCTCCCTTGGCCAGAAGTGCTCTTTTTTATTCCTCCTTTTCTGAGACACAGTTTGAATGCCATCCTTTCTAGCTCGGTTCACAAACATTTGCCGAGTCTCTCCCTCTACAGAGGACCCATAGACACAGAGAAGAAACAGGTACAATCCCCACCCTCTAGGAACTTATACTTCAGGGAACAATATTAGAAGCTACCATTTGAGGGTCTGTGTGTGCTAAGCACTGTTATGCCCTTTCATACATACATCACCTCATTTAATTTACACATAAAAAATTGTAGTGCTCTCCTTATTAGCCTCTGAGCACACCCTCTTTTCTCAGGCTGAGCTCTAGAAAATCCACCAGACTGTGACTACACCTTCAGCTTCACCTCATGCCGGTCCTTCATTCTTGTTTGCATGTACCATGCTGACCTTTCTTGAATCCTTAAACACCATGCTCTTTTCTACCCCAGGACCTTTGCACATGCAGGTTCCTTCATCCAAGATACTCTTTCTCCTATTTTGCCTAATTAAACTATTCATCCTCCAGGGGTGCCTGGCTGGCTCAGTCAGAAGAGAGGGCAACTCTTGATCTCAGCGTCAGCAGTTCAAGCCCCATGTTGGTTGTTAGAGATTACTTAATAATAAACTTTAAAATAAATGTTAGGTTTGGGGTTGCCTGGGTGACTCAGTTGGTTAAGCCTCTGCCTTCCGCTCGGGTCATGGTCTTGGGACCGAGCCCGGAGTCAGGCTCCCTACTCAGCAGGGAGTCTGCTTCACCCTCTTCCTCTGCACCCCCCACCCCCACTCGTGCTTTCTCTCTCAAATAAATAAATACTAAAATAAATGAAGAGAAATGTTAATTTAAAAAGATAATTTAAATAAATAAATAAACTATTCATCCTTTAGATCTCACATCAAACATTCCTCTGAGAAGGTCTTCCCTTACCCTCCAGACCAGGCCAGAGCCCCTGTTTGGAAGCTTTCGGAGCACACGACTGTTCTTCATAGCACTACTCACAAGTATAATTATATACTCATTTGTGTTTAGTGTCTGTTCGCAGTCTCTCCACCAGACGGTAAGTTCCCACGAGGGCAAGACTGGGGTCTGTTCTGCCTACCACATGGTTTTATCTAGCACATCAAAAGCTCAGCAGATATTTGTTGAATGAATAAGTTGGATATCCATGTACCTATCCCCCAATCCGTGATGGAGAGGAGCTGTGTCAATGCCTGTTAACGTTGCCATAACCCAGAATGTGAAAAAACAATGCGTAATTTGGAGCCAAATGGTACAGACAATAAGTTCAATGTTTGTTACAAAAGAAAAGTAGTTAATGCCGTATCTTTAGATAGGAGATAGTGAGGCCTCAGACAGACCTGGTTTTGGGATTCAGCTTTTGCAAGGGTTTAGGACAACCTCAGGGAGTTTGGGGGAAACAGTCCCAAGACTGCTTTTCTTACGCTGAAGCCACTGCAAAGTATGCTTTCTCTTTTGGGACTGAGAGCTGTCAAGTCAACGAAAGCCTAGAGCTGTTTTGTAGCCATCTTGCTTGACTGCATGGAAAAAATTGAGGGATGCTGAGAGAGGGAACCCTGAAAACTTCTCTTGAGCCTTTAGGATCCAGCCATACCCCAAACGCCTGTACTTCTAGAGATTGTCAGTAATTCTTTTCCCCCCTCACCCCCTTCTTTGCTTTAGTTTGTGGTAGGTTTCAGTCATTTGCAACTGCTTGGAATCTGCTGGTTACCACAATGTAGAAATAAATCTGATCAGATCTTAAGTGGGCAGGAAACCCAAGTCAAATCATTGAAGGCTTTAGGATAGAGCCTGGCACAGGATAGGCACTCATCGTTCAGGAAACAGTGTTCTTGCAGTTCCCTATACTTCTCCACTAAAGTACATATCGCAATTTTAATGAGTAATTATTGTCATTAAGCGTTCACTGTCTTCCAATTACGTTGTAAGCTTCATTTGTGTCGGGACTGTGACTTGTTGCCTGCATTCCTTACACCCAACAGACGACCTAGCACAGAGGTGATCAGTAAATATCGTTGAACGAATGAATGAAAGAATGAACGCACACATGCTACTTGAGAGCATAGACTTTAGGGTGAGAAAGACTCCAAAAACGCCAAGTGAGACCCAAGGTGCAAGTCCTGCTTCTTGCCGCTTACTTGCTGTCTTCCTGTGGACGTGCCACCCACATAAGCTCTTCTGAGCTTCAGTTTTCTCAGCTGTAAAACGGGGATGATAGTATTACCTATTTCATGGATTGTTTCGTACAATAAATGGGAATGTGTGAGTGAAGTGTTAGTACAGCTATTAAGACAGTTCTTCCCAGCGAGTACTAAATAGACGTCTGAGTAGATCTCTGTTAAGGAGACTCCTCGTCGCTTCCGTTCTCTCAGCCCACTCTCCAACACCCGGCAAAACAAGACCCGTCATGTCAATTCACACAAGAGGAAACAGGACCACGCCGGGGAAGGACTCGGTCCAGGACCCAGCCGCGAGCGGCAGAGCCTCGGGCCTGCGCGCACTCGGGGCGGGCCGGACCCCATCGGGCGCCCCCTCGCGCTTTCCCCACCGCTCGGCCCTTCCCAACGGCAGATTCCCCGGCCCTGCGCTATCCCGCGGGTCCCCGCCTGTGCGAGCCCGGGCCGGCACCCGCTCTGACCCCACTCTCTCCCGCACAGGCCCCGCCCCATCCCCGCCCCTCCCCCGGGGTCGGGCCCCTCCCTCAATCCCCAGGCTCGGGCCCCGCCCCTCCGCCCCCACTCTCTCCGGCGCAGGCCCCGCCCCACTCCGCGTGGGCCCCGCCGCTCCCCGCCCCTCCCCCCGGGGTTGGGCCCCGCCCCCGCTCCCCTGGCTCCGGCCCCGCCCCTCCGCCCCCACTCTCTCCAGGCGTAGGCCCCGCCCCACTCCGCGTGGGCCCCGCCGCTCCCCGCCGACTTTCCCGGCACGGGCCCCGCCCCCACTCCCCCGGCTCCGCAGCCCGCTTCCCCCCTGCCCCCAGCCCCACGCGGACTCTCTTTGTTCCAGAGCCGCCCGCCCGGGTCCCCGGAGCCGCTGACTCAGCGGAGTGGAGCCAGCCCTTGGCGCCCCCGCCCCCACCCCACTCTCCCTGGAGACCCGGAGGCTGGCACTGCGCCGGCCCAGCCCTTCTTTTGTTCCCTAGGACATTCCTTTGCTCCAGCCCTCCCAACCTGGAGAGTCTGCGGTTACTGTTGCAGGTTATGTTTCGGGAAACTGACACCAAGTAAGCAGCCCTGAAACCTGGCTCCCGCCACGTCCTAGTTGTGGGTCTTCCGTAAGTCCTTCGACCTCCCAGAACCTCTGTTTCCTCACGTGTAAAGTGGGAGCCAAAATGCTGATCTGGAAGGGTCCCTGTGAGATTAAATGCGAAAACACTAATATAGGACTGCAGGCACAAAGTGAACGTTAGATACTTGGTTTTGGAAGGTCTGCACTGGTAAAAAGCTAACATTTCTGTGTTGAGTTCGCCCCTCCCTCATCCTGCTTCGCAGGGACAATTTGTCATCCCTCTAGGGCCTTTGAACTCTCGCTTTCTTAATGGGGGCCCTCCCTGATCTCTAGGGTACACCCACACCCGCATGGAGTTATTCTGTCGCACATTTCCCTAGCAGACGGTAATTTCCCCTATTCAAATACTTTTTTAAATGAGTTATAGTTTACTTTTGATGAAATGCACAGACAGAACTTACACATGCAATTCCACGAGTTCTGAGAAATGAAAACACCCCTGTAACCCACATCTCTATCAAGACAGAACGTTTCCTGCCCCACAGAAAGTTCTCTTGGAGTTCCTTCTCAGTGAATCCCACACCCCACCCAGGCAACCACTGTACCCACTTCTCTCACCCTTGGTAATTTTTCCTGTTCTAGAACAATAGAAATTAAAGCATACAATATGTTGTGTTTTTTCTTCTTTTAAAGTAGACTCCCTGCCCAGCCTGGAGCTCCAAAAGCAGGGCTTGAACTCAGGACCCTGAGATCGAAATCTGAGCTGAGGTCGAGTCAGAGCCTAGCTAAGTGAACCACCCAGGCGCCCCTAGAGTATGTTTTTGTTTTTGTTTGTTGAGTCTGGCTTCTTTCGTTCAGCATAATCTTGAGATGCATCCAGAGCCTTTCTCCTCTCTTCCTCCTCCTCCTGCTGCTGCTGCTCCTTCTTCGAGAGTCATCCATTTGGTGTGTGTATCAGTAATTTTTAAAAGTTGATTGAAACTGTTGAGTGGTATTTCATTATATAACTATACCATAACTTGCTTACCCATTTTTTTTTCCTGTTGATGGACAGTTGCATTGTTTTCAGTTTGGGGTTGTTATTAACCCCAAATTTGTGTAATATTCTTATACAAATTTTTTTGTGGACCTGAGTTTTTATTTATCTTGGATAGAGGAGTGGAATTGCTGGATCGTAGATTTAATCTCGCAGATTTTGTCTCCTAAGAAACTGCAAAATAGTCCTCTAACGCGGTTGTAGCATTTTACATTCTCACCATCAGTGCACGAGCAGTTCCGTTGTTCCACAGCCTCCTGAGCATTTGGCATTGCCAGTCTTTTTACTTGACTCATTTAATGGATGTAGTGTATCTTTTTATGGCATGACTTTTAAAAATAATAAATAAACGTTTTTAAAAAAATGATTAATACAAGTATACAATTCCAAAGGTACAAAACGCTATTTAGTAAAGAAGAGGCCGAGGTCACTCGATTTTTCTGCCTACAAGGTATCAGCCTTAGGAGTGGCTTTTGTCTCCATTCAAATTGTTCTTTTTGACTATCTTTTTTCCAATAGAATGTACAGGCCTCAGGAGGCGAGGGATCACCTGTGGTGTTCACAGCTGTGATCTGAGCTCCTCTCCAATGCTAATAAAGGCCCAATAAATATTGTTGAATGAATGCCAGGCACTGTTCTAGACAAGACATCATAACATTAATTATCTATCCCATTTTGATTCAAGAGGGTAGCAGAGTCCCTTTAGAGGAAGCCTGGAATTAAGTGATATCAATAGAATTTTGTTAACTGAATGCATGTTGATGGCGGAGACCCCCGGGGGTTCTTGCAGGCAGTCCATCACTTCTTATGTGTCAGGCACTGTGCAAACCAAAAAATACACGTGTTATTTTTGCTGCCCAGCATTATTTCTCACTTGTGGTAAGAGGACCTCAGTTTTCCTCAGGGGAATGGTCTTCCTCCACTCAGCCCGTACTTCCATTGGCTCCAGGTGGGCAGGTGACTTGAGCTTCACCAATCGGAGCGTCTCAGCCCCTTGGCAACAGTGATTGGTTCAGGGATGTGCCCACCGTGCAATCTGGACCAATGAAAGCCAGCCTCGGGCTTGTGTTCAAACTGGTGGGTGAGCCGGCTCTCTTCTTTCTCCTGGACTCGGAATTGTGGGGCTGGAAACCTGTGAGAGATGAGATCAAGGGAGTTTTATGAATAAAGTTAGGCACGAGGGCTAGGGGTGAGGTCCTAGCAGAGGGACACCCTCGGCCTGAGGAAAAACAAGAAGACCAGCGCGGTGGCGTGAAAGAGGAGGACCCTTCACTGGGTCAGACAGAGGCCAGAGCTTGAGGGGCCATGCGGGCCACAGACAGGGATTGGGATTTCACCTGAGAAGCTACTGGAAGATTTTGAGCAAAAGAGTTGTAAGATTTGATTCACATTTTTAAAAGATCATTCTGTGGAGATGAGGCTGGAAATGAGCAGGGGCATAGGAAGAAGGGAGGCCAGTTAGCAGGCTGTTGGGGCCATCAAGCTAGAAACCACAGACTTTGGGCTGGGGTTGTAGCTGTGGTGAAAAGTCGAGTGATTTAGCATGGCTTGTTTGGCAGTGGAGTCAGAGCAAAAGAAAGCAGAGCCTACAGGTTGTCTCTGATGACAATATTTGAGCCACTAGATCCAGCTATGCCTGAAGCAAGATCTTCCTCCTGGACTTTGCAGTTATAGGAGCCAATAAATTTTTTTTTATGACTAAAGGTAGTTTGATTTGGGATTCTGTCGTTCGGAAGTAAAATGAGTCATAGCTATGTGTATTATTTTATTAATCCTCAAAGCAAATCTTTAGGATTGCTGCTATTACCCCAATTTTGCAGTTGAGAAAACTGGAGGTTAGAGAGGGAGAGTGAATTGCCCAGGGCCATATAGAGATTAAGTGATAGAGATGGGATTCGGACCAAGTCACTAACCCCAAAGCCTGGGAAATTAACCCTACTGACCACAGATTATAAACTACACCCACCCAGCCCTGCCTAACATCATCTTTCTGACTGGCAGTCAGTTCCTTTTGCTCTACCCTAAAGGAGAACCCAAGGCCTTTGAGTTCCATGGTGTGGCGTGAGACCTTGTGCTCCAAAGGACCCTCAAGGGATCAGAATCCCACTTAACCTTTTTACATGGTACTTCTGCAAAATGAGAGGCATCTTAAAGTTCTCAAGCAAGTTCTTAGTATTGACCCTGAGTTATACATAGACCATCTTCGTGTATGTGAGAGACTCAAAGAGCACGTGTGTCAGTATTGGGAACTGTGATGTATGATAGGACTGATTCTCTTAAAAGAGGCAGAAACTGAGATCAGGGATGCCTGAGTGGCTCAGTCCGCTAAGTGCCTGCCTTCAGCTCAGGTCATGATCCCAGGGTGCTGGGACTGAGTCCCACATCAGGCTCTTTGCTCAGTGTGGAGCCTGTTTCTCCCTCTGTCCCTCCCCCTGTTCATGCACACTCTCTTTCTCTGACAGATAAATACATAAAATATTTATTTATTTATTTTTTAAAAGATTTTATTTATTTATTTGACAGAGAGAGAGACAGCCAGCGAGAGAGGGAACACAAGCAGGGGGGAGTGGGAGAGGAAGAAGCAGGCTCCTAGCAGAGGAGCCCGATGTGGGGCTCGATCCTGTAACACCAGAATCACGCCCTGAGCCGAAGGCAGACGCTTAACCGCTGTGCCACCCAGGCGCCCCTACATAAAATATTAAAAAAAAAAAACTGAGATCAAATAAACTGAGGAAAAATCATACTAGAAAACTCAAAATATACCACTATTGATTTCAGGTATGGCCGGATCCAGGAGCTCAAATGACGTCTTCCATTCCTCCTGCTTCACGGGTTCTCTGTATGGGTAAGTATGATGTCCTCCAGCAGTCCAAGTGTTAGCTTAGCAACTTCAGGAGAAAAAGACAATTTTCTCCAAAAGCTCTGGGAGAAAATATCTCAGGAGGACTCTAATAGACCAGAGAAAGTACCCATTCTTTCTCTGATCCAATCACTGAGATTAGACAAATAGGATACGTTGCTGGCCAGGACATGGTCATGCCCACCCCTGTCATCAGGAATAGGTAGGCTAGAATCAGTATCAGTCAAACCACATAGAATGGTTCCTTATAAAAACAAGGAGGAGGGCGCCTGAGGGGCTCAGTTGGTTAAGCGACTGCCTTTGGCTCAGGTCATGATCCCGGGGTCCTGGGATCGAGCCCCATATCAGCTGCCTGCTCAGTGGGAGCCTGCTTCTCCCTCTCCTGCTCCCCTGCTTGTGCGCTCTCTCCCTCTCTCTCTCTCTCTATGTCAAATAAATAAAATCTTAAAAAAAAACCAAAGAGGGTAGGAGATATATAAATATATTACATATATGTAAATATATAAAAATGTATTTTTTATTTTTTGTATGTGCACAGAATCTCTGGTAACATAATTAGTTCTTCTGAAGCAAAACGAGAATGGCTTAGGACAAAGTACATACTTTTGTACCAACTGAGTTTTTCATTTACCCATGTACACATATTAGCCATTACAATTTATTTTCCTTTTTTTTTTTTTTTAAAGATTTCATTTATTTAATTTATTTGAGAGAGAGAGCATGAGCACAGGGGAGAGGGGAGAGGCAGAGGGAGAAACAGACTCTCCACTGAGCAGGGAGCCCAATGCCAGGCTCAATCCCAGGATCCCGGGATCATGACCTGGGCTGAGGGCAGACGCTTAACCGACTGAGCCACCCAGGCGCCCCGCTTGTACCATTTCTATGTGCACTTCCCCTGGTTTCCGTGCTGGTGATTCAACTTCCAGCGCCGCCCACGGCTAGGAGGAGAGAGCCGGCTGCAGACTGTGCAGACGGCACTCGGCTACTGGGGCACTTTGCCCTCAGGAGAGCTGGAAGTACCCAGGAGTTTAAGTTCCTGCCCTGGCCCCATTCCCACCCCCACCATGGCGTGCTTTAGCCAGTGACTGGTCAGAATGGAAAGGAAAGCCCAGCTTCATTGCTTCAGGGCAAGGTCACACAGGGGTTGTACTTGGACCCCAGCATTCCCAATTCCCACAGGGATCAGGCAGAGGCTACCCCCTTCTGGGATTTTGTCTGAAACCACATCTTTGTTTGCTCTCTTCCCCATCCCTGTCCTGCTTCCCACACTCCCTTACCAGCTTCTCCTGGGGGGCCTTACTTACTATATCACCTGTACAAGAGTCTTCATCTCGGGCTCTGCTTCTGGAAAAAACAAACTATTCATTTGCTTTTATTAAAAAGACATTTATTTATTTATTTGGTCTATTATTTAATTAAATAAGTAATACAGACATTTACTATCCCTGTCAAATTCAAATAAAACTGAGCCCACAGCAATGTTTAATTTCACAAATCCCAAGCCCATGGCTCCCTGAGAAGGCGAATTATGCTATTGATTCTAGGTGTGTCCTTTCAGACCTTCGACTGTGTTTTCACTCAGACTTTTGTGTTTTGTCTGCTTGTTTTCTCATAACTGGGATAGTTCTGCGTGTTTCATTTGGCAATGTGCCTTTTTTCTTGAAGAATCTGTCTTGAATGTTTTTCCGTGTCAGCACATCTAGTCCAGCCTCCAGGGCGACCTCCCTAAACTGCCTGTGACATGAAGCTGCTCCCCTGCTTAGAGCCCTTGAAGTAATGCTTCCCACAGCCCTTGGAATAAAACCCAAGCCCCTGACTTGGTCCCACCCACCACTGCCGCCTCGTCTCCACTGCCTGCCCACTATTGCTCCACGCTGGACTCCCCTGGTTGACTTGAATGTGCCATATACTCTACTGCCTCAGGGCCTTTGCACAGCCCACTTCTTCTTTCTCGAATATTCTTCTCCCTTCCTCTTGGCCCAGCTAACTCCTGCTTACCCTAACTGCCTACTTAGCTTTGAGGTCCTAGCAGAAAAGCCTTCTCCGAGGCCCCAGACTGGGTGACATCTCCCACCACAGGTCTTTATAGTGCACTGTATTTTGCCTTTGGAGCCCTTATAAATAATTAATTCCTCTTGTCATTAATGCACATGGGTCATTATGCTGCTAATGAATGAATGAATTATCCCTATGACTCTGTTTCATGGTTTTCCCCCGACTGGAGTGCACACTCCACAAGGGAAGACTCCCTTCTGTCTTGTTTGCCCACATCACTAGTGACTGGCACAGCTCCAAGCAAGGAGGAGAGGCTCGGCGGTTGTTGAGTGAGTGGAAGGAAGAAGTGAAAAGCCATTAAAGAGCTTCTCTCAGTTTCCCTTTCTCTGGGGCAGCCCGGTCTCTTGTCTCTGCTGTGCTCTGGGGCCTCCTTTCTTCCCCTCTCTGCAGACCAAAGGCTACCACTCATGGTCACTTGCTGTTCTTCCTCACTTTGGCCCCCCTCCTCTCTCGGCCCACTACAGCCCCAACTCTACACCAGGGTCTTTCCACCCTGGAGCCCACCACTAGCCGACCGTGGCCTTTGGGTCTCTTTGCTCAAGTTCTTGGGGAAGAGTCTTCTTTGGCTCAACGCAACAACAAGACTGGTTTCCCTCAGGCCAGGGATCCATCCTGGCCATTCCTCGCTGGCCAGGTCAGCCTTAGGAGGGACTGCGGGAGCTGGGCCAGCTTAAGTCAGAAAGGGAAGTTGAATGTGGCAGGAAACTTGACTGGCATTTTTGCCACAAATGTAAAAAGGAACCAAAAATACAAAGGATTTTATTGTTTTGTTTAGTTTCTGGTTTAAGAAAATCTAGATGGCAGCTACCGCTGTCTAGATACATTTTAGTTTGCTTCGTCACATTCGTAGAGCCATTTGGGGCCATCTGTCCAGCTCTGATTGTCTGGGAACTGACCCCTACCATGGACAAATGTGTGTACACACATATATCCTCCATCCCAGAGGCCAGAGCTGATGGGTCCCGGGCTGAAAACCTGCCTCAGACTAGGTCAGTCAGACTCCTTGGGCTGAGAATTTGGAATTTATCACAGAGCTCCAGAACTGACCCAGCAATTTACCGCCAGATGCTGAGGAAAGCAAGAAGGAGGAGGAGGAGAGGAAGGAGGAGAAGGCAGACGACAGAGAGAAAAGAGAGACCAGACTTTCATTCTCTAAGTAAATATTCACTGAACGGGGCGCCTGGCTGGCTCAGGCAGAAGAGAGTGCAACTCTTGATCTCAGGGTCATGAGTTCGAGCCCCATGTTGGGCATAGAGATTACTTAAAAATAAATTAACTTAGGGGCGCCTGGGTGGCTCAGTCGTTAAGTGTCTGCCTTCGGCTCAGGGCGTGATCCCGGTGTTCTGGGATCAAGCCCCTTGTGTTCCCTCTCTCGCTGGCTGTCTCTCTGTCAAATAAATAAATAAAATCTTTAAAAATAAAATAAATTAATTTAAATAAATAAATAAATAAGCAACAACAGTATGTCAGGCACTATTCCGTGTGCTCGGGATACATCTATGAAACACGAAAGCAAAAATCCCTGCTCTCTTACAGGGTACATTTTGGTAGGGAAGAGACCGTGAGGGACATAAGTAAGAAAAATAATAAGTGGTGGTAGGAGCTAAGGAGGAAAAAGAACAAAAGCTAGGAAGTGGGGGGGCGCCTGGGTGGCACAGCGGTTAAGCACCTGCCTTCGGCTCAGGGCGTGATCCCGGCGTTCTGGGATCGAGCCCCACATCAGGCTCCTCCGCTAGGAGCCTGCTTCTTCCTCTCCCACTCCCCCTGCTTGTGTTCCCTCTCTCACTGGCTGTCTCTATCTCTGTCAAATAAATAAATAAAATCTTTAAAAAAGAAAAAAAAAAGCTAGGAAGTGGGGGAGGAAGTGGAGGGGCAGGAGAGGGCAGGGACTGAAATGGTAAAGATCTGAAGGAAGATGGGGCACCTGGGTGGCTCAGTTGGTTAAGCACTCTTGATCTCAGCTCAGGTCTTGACCTCAGGGTCAAGAGTTCAAGCCCTGTGTTGGGCTCCATGCTGGGCATGGAGCCTACTTAAAAAAGAAAAAAAAAAAAAAGATCTGAAGGAAGAGGAGGCTGTCATGTGGCCCCTGGGGAAGGAGGAATCTAGGGGGAGGGAGTGGTAAGAGCTGAGGCCCTGAGGAGGAGCGCGCCCCGGCTGAGCTCTGTGGCAGCAGCAACATGGGGAAGGGGACAGGAGTGGGAGACGCAGGCAGAGAAGCCGCAGGGGTGGATCTGCAGGGCCTTGGGAATGAGAAAAGCCGCTGGGGAGTTTTGAGCAGGAGTGGCACGGTCTGAATTGCCAGGGGCAGCACCTGGGGTCCCCTTAGGAGGCCACGGCAAGGTTCCAGGCCTGAGGCGCCCGTGGCTTGGACCTAAGGGCTAGCAGTGGAGTTGATGGGAAGGGTCAGCTTCTGGACGTATTTTGAGGGCAAAGCCAACAGAACTTGCCACAGATTGCAGAGAGGTGTCAGAAACAAGAGCTAAGGCTGACTCCCGTGGGGGGACTGGCAGAGCCCCCAGAAAGGGCCCAGGTGACGGCCAGCGGGCCACTGCAGACAGACGGGCGGCTTTGCTGGTTTCTGGGTCCAGGGCCTCCTGGCCACAGATCTGGGCCTGGGAACCCATAACCTGCACTCAGATCATTCTTAACAACCTGCGCTCCCACCCTTTCTATGTAAGCTAATTTGAGCGGGTTTCCATCCGGAGCAACTGAAAGACCATCCCCTCCTGATGTGCCCCTGCATTTCTCATTTCAGGGACCCGAAACCTTGTAATTCTTCATATACATGTCCGTCTCTACCACCGGCCTCTGAGTTCCCCAGGGTCAGGGATGTCGTTGTCCATATCCCCATCCTCAGGAGCCGGCGCAGGGCCTGGCTTAGAGAAATCGGATGATTGCTGCCCTTCCCCGGACTCCAAAATAGAAAGCATCCCACGTGAAGAGCTCCTCCTTCCGACCGCAACCCAAGCAACTCTACTTTTTCTCTTTAATATACCAGACTTCCAAGTAGCTTCCCTCTGAGACCAGGTTTTCTGGTTTTAAAAGTGAAAAGAGTTTGAAAAATCACTGTCTACTCCCAGGGGAGCATGGCAAACTGTACACACTTGGTCGGTGTTCCTTCTGAGGAAGAGGAGAAGAAAGTCGATTGAGCTGAGTCTGCACCAGCGAGGGCACCGCGGAGAAGCAGACCCCACAGCTCGGGGGACAGTAGAGCCGGGCAGCTCTGGTCTCCGCAGGAGGGGGGCTGAGCCCAGGAGACTTGCTGAAATGCTGTGTTGGGTGAGTAGACCTCAGTTCCCTCTCCTATTTTTCATACCACCGACACACCATCTTCAATCTCTGCTTCCCAAAGTTGAATTTTGCTTAGAATTTATGAACATTTTTTGTACCAGTTAACTATTTTCGTGTCCTCTTTGAAATTGTTGGTCAAAAAGAGGTCAAATGAATAAAACTTTTTATAAGGACAATAGTAACCTTCAACAAATCTGAGCAGTAAGAATTATTCACATAAAGTATTTGAGCCATAAAATTAATCTCTTGGAAGCCCATGTACTTTGATATGAAATATCAGAAGTGATATTCTGACCCAAAATAGAAGGGATTGTAGTGGCTTGGATTACTTAGATTCATCGTATTCTTTTTTCTTTATATTATATTATATTATATTATATTATATTATATTATATTATATTATTTATTTTTATATATTTTTTTCAAATAGGCTCTGTCCCCAACATGGGGCTTGAACTCACAACTCTAAGCTCAAAAGTCCCATGCTCCACGGACTGAGTCAGCCAGGCGCCCCAGACTCATCATTTTCAATAACTTCATTTTTAAAAAAGATTTTATTTATTTATTTGAGAGAGAGAAAGAGACAGCAAGAGAGAGTGCAAGCAGGGGGAGAAGGAGAAGCAGGCTCCCCGCTGAGCAGGGGAGCCCAACATGGGACTCGATCCCAGGGCGCTGGGATCGTGACCTGAGCCAAAGGCAGAGACTGAGCCACCCAGGCGCCCCTTCAATAACTTCATTTAACATGGAATTTAGATCTATAGGACTGAATCTTTTACGTGCTTACACAGAAAAGCTTTTCTCAGAGTCTAAGACAAATATCAACCTGACTTATGTTTCTCAGAGGAAATTTTTTTTAAGTTTTATATACTTAGGTAATCTCTACCCCCAATGTGGGGCTCGAACTCACAACCCTGAGATCAAGAGTCGCATGTGTCGTGGCCTGAGCCAGCCAGGCGCCCCTCCCAGAGGGAATTCTTGATACCTCTATACCATCCATAATTGTCTATAGTGTCTATACCATCAGGACCCAGACTTACACAGTGTTTCTAAACTGTCTCATGTGTTTCACAGTATTTGTTACCACTTTGAATGTCTCATCCTAGCAGATTGTCTTGGAACTTTGGACGTTCTTCTAGACATTTCTCTTTCAGGATTCTAATCGATACCACATAAATACAACAGTTAGTAAGATCCATAGGGTCATCAGTCTATGGTGAAAGCTTTATTGTCAGTGCGCCCACTAATGGCTTGGTGTGAGTCTAAAGTAACACCGTTCTCATTTCCAGAGCTTCCAAATGTGATGTTTGCTTTGGTCCAAGACGCAGTGTTGACTAGTTCCATGCAAGCCAGTAAAGCCACTGCTTTGGCAATGGCACAAAGGCGTCTTGGTTTTAGCTACTAGTTGTGTGGAGTTGAAACTACCTTCTTGAGCTGGACCTGATACTATGAAAACCAATCTCATAAAAGGAACTTTGTTCTGTATTTTGCATGTGGAGATGTTTTTTGAAAAAAACTCAAACCTTTCTTCTGTGTCAAATGATGTCTTACGCACATAGAACACAGCTCTTGGAATTAAAATTATGATAACATCCAGGAAGATTAGAACAGAAGAGCTGTAAATCCAGGTACAGGAATGTCACAGAAAGTAGAGCAAAAGGACAGAGATGGAAAATAACAGAGAAATTATCAGAAACTTAGAGGGCCAGTCTAGGATGTCTACTATCTCAGTTTCAGGAGTTCCAGAAAGAACAGAGGAAACAGAGGGGAGGAAATCCTCCAAGAAAACAATTCAAGAACTCCAAAGAACATTGGTTACCATAGTGAGGCCCACTAAGTTCCCAGAAAAGTAGATGAAAATTGGTCTATGCCAAGTTACATTGGCAGGAAATTTCAGAACAATAGGGACAAAGAGAAGATGTTACAAGATTCCAGAGAGAAAAACAAGTTTTCCAAAGGCATACACACATAGAGAGTGTGGTTATGGTGTTAAAAACTTGCTAAACAAAGGACATTGATTTGTTACGATGCAAAAAGCAATATGTGCAAGGGTGTGCTTTTTTTTAAAAAAACATTTTATTTATATATTTGACAGAGAGAGAGCACAAGCAGAGGGAGCCACAGGCAGAGGGAGTGGGAGAAGCAGACTGTCCACTGAGCAGGGAGCCCGATGCAGGGCTTGATCCCAGGACCCCGGAATCATGACCTGAGCCAAAGGCAGACGCTTAACTGACTGAGCCACCCAGGCGCCCCAAGGGTGTACTTTTTTTGGAAGTGAATGAAGTGTGGGTAAGCTCTGTCATTTGGTCTGTCCGGAAGTACACATCACTCCTCCGGGATTATGGTTCTGTCCCTCCTTCCTCTGAATATACCATGTGTTTTGAGTGGGTGCTCCCCAGTCTTAGAGGCCCCTTTCTCCGTGGCATGTTATCTCAGAACCACCTCCAAAATTATGAGAACCCAGAGCTCAAAAGTCATTACTGATTTCCTGCGGGGTGGTAAAGATGGAAGCTTCCATAGGTGCTGGCCACCATGAGCCCCGGCGATGTTTGAGAGACTAGAGGCCCGGCAGAGAGAGGCAGAGGTGAGATTTGGCCGTGTCACAGCCTTTGGGGCTAGCCGTCCCTGAAACTAGGCAAGCTAGCCCCTTACGCTTTCTGCGGCGGTGTGAGGTCTTCCGAAACAAAACAGAACAAAACACATTTGTCTGACCTGAGTTCCCATCACTTGAAACAAAGTCTCGTGCCTCGTACAGAAACGTAAAGGGCAGCTCTACTTACTTGTGTCATGATTAATCATTAGAACTGACATGTATTGGGACTTAGGAGATGCCAGGCACCGTGCACGTGTTTTCAAGGTATTATCTTGTCGAATCCTCCCAGGAGACCTGCGAGGTAGGTCCTTCTATCATCTCCGTAAAGCAGAGAAAGAAACTGAGGACACAGCAGGAGGGTTACTTCTTCACACTCTGAGATTAAATCTCAGGCACTTAAGAGACCATCAGTGACCCTCCTCTCAAAGGGACACCCCCACCTGTCCACGCGCCACTCCTCGCCCTGCTACCTGCTCCTGCTTTGTCTTCGGCCAGAACGCCCTTCCTCCCAGCTCCCCCCGGCCAAATCCTACTCACCCTTCAAGACCCACTCAAAAGGGTCCTGCCCTGGGGCGCCTGGCTGGCTCAGTCGGTGCAGCACACGACTCTTGATCTCAGGGTCATGAGTTCAAGTCCCACGTTGGGCATGGAGCTTACTTAAAAAAAAAAAATATTAACAATAAGTGTCCTGCCCTGCTCCCTCTTGAACTCCTCATCCTCAAACACAGATTACTTCCTCGGCTCTTCTCTCTCCTCACCCCAGAGGCAAAATATTATGAAATTAAGGGCAAAAGCTCGGTTCAGATGGAATTTAAATCCTAGCTCTACCACTGACTCGTTTAACATACCTGGGTCTTGACACATCCGGGCTTCAGTTTCTTCATCTGTAGAATGGGACAAACTAGTACTGCCTTGTGAGTTTCTTGCAAGGATTCACTGAGTTGAATACATGCCTGTAAGTTCTTAGTGCCTGCTTTGTAGGCGCATTCAGTAGATGTTAGCTAGTGCGAACACTAGCATATGACCCTATCCTCGAGCCACCGCCTTCCTCTTTCTAAGCCCCAGACTCTATATCCGTAAGGTGGACAGAACGGCAGGACTGGCGTGAGATTAAGATCAGCTACCGCTCGTGAGCACCTGACATTATCATCAGCAGACTGTGAGCAGGAGCTGCGGCAGCTGCCAGAAATGATGGCTCCATCTATTTCGAGACTTTCCACAGTGGACTTTTCTGTGGCTCCGTCTCCACTCCAGCGTTGGTATCTCCAGGGCAGATACTCTCTGGGGTGATCCAAGTGGCTGCTCACCGAAGACCTCCCCCTGCCTTTCAACTGCTGATTGGCTTCCCAGTTAGAAACTCAACATTTCAGTCTGGTTAGGTTCTTTTAAAAATAGTTCCTGACTGCATCTGAAACACACACATCCAATCTCCTTATTAAAAATGTGTGCATTATCGCTAAGGCTAAAATCTGCGTTGAGCATGTCGCCGATCAGTTCGAGGGCTTATTTTTATTGAAGCTGCTCAGTACTTAGATACTTTCAAGCTGAAGACTGATGTCTTTCTTCTAGTCTGAAAAAATCCTCACCCCTTGTTTTTGTTTTTAAAGGTTCTATTTATTTATTTGACACAGAGAGAGAGAGAGCCAGCGAGAGAGGGAACATAAGCATGGGGAGTGGGAGAGGAAGAAGCAGGCTTCCCAGTGGAGCAGGGAGCCCAATGTGGGGCTCGATCCCAGGACCCTGGGATCACACCCCGAGCTGAAGGCAGACGCTTAACGACTGAGCCACCCAGGTGCCCCATCACCCCTTGTTTCTTCAAGTGCTGCCTCTTTGCCATTTGTCCCATTCTGCTCTCCTGGAATGCTGGTTAGAGGCTCTCAATCTGACCTCCAAATGTCTTAATTTCTCTCTTTTTTCCCTCCTTTCTTTTCTTTCTGGGTCAGTTTCTTAGTAGTACCTTCATTTTTTTCTCCCTGACATTTGATTGTGTTATAATAGGCAATAAAGAATGGTATAGACCCCAGTGAGGGTTCATCTAACACTTTGCCACAATTTTGAAAAGCACATGATATTAATATTAAAATGTAGCAATATAAAATAAAACCCTTTTCAAAAACAAACGTTAAAAGTAAAATGTAATTGTATTTCTTTTAAAAGTCTTGTCCATTTTGAAAAGATGAATATTGAATATAAAAATTTTAAATATGGAGGGACGTGTGGGTAGCGCAGTCAGTTAAGTGTCAGATTCTTGATTTCAGCTCAGGTCACGATATCAGGGTCGTGAAATCGAACCCAGTGTCAGGCTCTGTGCTCAGCATGGAGTCTGCTTGAGATTCTCTCTCTCCCTCTCCCTCTCCCCTTCCCCTCCCCCACACTCGCATGAGTGCGTGCACTCTCTTTCTAAAATAATAATTTTTTAAAAAATTGAAGTATGGAAAAAATATTTCTCACCAAAAAGTTTCAAGAACTATTGGCTAACATTTGTCTTTTAAGTGCCTTGAGTAACATATTTGGAGGTGGGACCATTTTTTTCAAAGGTGGGTAATAACAGTGTGTGAATGTTGATTGGATTTAGCCCAAAGCGAAGCAAAGGTGAAATGTGCCATTTAGAAATAGCCTGGTCACCCCTTGGTCTCTGATACTTTGCTCCACACCCGCCCCACGCCTGGCACAAGCACGCAACCCCCTTTGCCTCACTTGGGAATCCAGCACCATAATGATTACAAAATGGCCGCTCAGATTACACTCAGGGCCTGGAGGCTGGAGGGCGCTGAAAGTTAGCCAGTTACCACCTGCTTCCAGCAGGAACAAAGATCCCTGGGCAGCTGAATTACTTTCCAAGACCTCCTTCACCTGTGACCTTCACCATGTGAAGTCTTTTTATTGCTATTCCTGTTTACGCATGACGACTGCAATTTGTGTCTCGAGATTTTTTTCCCCAGCTATGCTTGCCTTCTTTCTGCTTCCTGATGACAGAGGACATTGGCGGTACACGGGGCCACAGCTATCTTTTGCCCCTTTTATTGTACTTGGGTTTGTTCCCCATCGAGGTATTTGGGGGCAGTAAGAAAAACTGGGAAGTCAATCACAACACACACATTTCTCAAACTGAGTCACTTCTGATACCACAAGATCTAATTTAGCTTGCCCCTGGAGAAAATTCAAGCAACTTTGGTGCTTATTCAAACATTCAGATCATGGTGTCAATTTCTAGCATAAATCACAGCTCTCAACTCACATGTACTTTCAAAAGAAAAATAAAACCAAGCCATTTAAAAATAATGTTTTCCTAAATGTCACTTGATGGATTTTTATGGCAGATCTGAGTATCCAAAACTCAAGCTTGAGTTATTTTTGAAACAGATAAACTGAAATGTGTTCACCAATGAAATAAATTCAGTACACGTAGCCAACTTGTTTACAAGTTTCTTATTTAAAGGCCGTAGGGAATTTGTATTCTGCAATATCCAATCTGCAAATCAGGTTATTTTTACTCAGGATTGCATTCTATAGATAACAGAACATCACAGACTGTGTCTTAGCGTAAGAAATGCGGGTTTTTGACAGGAGTCCACACAAAAACTCTTGTTGAGATACTTTCCCAAATTAGTAGTATAGAATTTTTTATTACTTTCCCAGAAAAACAGGGAAACACTATAAACACATTACTCTTACGGATAAAAAGAGATAACAACCAAGTGCTCTATTATTCTTTACTGTAAACATTTTTTTTGAAGTTCAGTATAATTAGATGTTTAGACATTTCCATGTTAATTGTTCATTCACAGGAGATAACTAAGTAAACCACATTAGACTCTTTTAAAAGCTTAATCTTCTTAAAAAAATGTCATTCAGTTTTTTCATTTTAATTCCAGTATAGTTAACGAACGGTGTTATATTAGTTTCAGGCGTACAATATAGTGATTCGCCAGTTCTATACCTTGCTCAGCATTCATCATGCAAAGTGTGCTCTTGAAAAGCTAAATCTTAATATTGAACTCTTTTGCCCGTCTTTTGGTATCCAGATTTAAAATCCATGGAAACGTGGGCGCCTGGGTGGCACAGCGGTTAAGCGTCTGCCTTCGGCTCAGGGCGTGATCCCAGCGTTATGGGATCGAGCCCCACATCAGGCTCCTCCGCTAGGAGCCTGCTTCTTCCTCTCCCACTCCCCCTGCTTGTGTTCCCTCTCTCGCTGGCTGTCTCTATCTCTGTCAAATAAATAAATAAAATCTTTAAAAAAAAAATCCGTGGAAACGAAATAGGAACACTATCGGAAAGAATTTATATCTGCTAGGGTCTGAGGCCAAGTGTCTTCTGAATGACAGGAAAGGGAAGTTCTGCTCATTTTACTAATTACTCATTTTTCATCTTGAACTAACTGCTGCTTTCTACCTTCTTCGTGGCACTTTTGTTTGCTTGCTTTTTTGTAGGAAACGATATAAATAAGGCCAGATCTTACTGGTTTCTTATCAGGAGACTGTTTCTTTTATTTTTTTTTTTTAAAGATTTTATTTATTTATTTGACAGAGAGAGCCAGCGAGAGAGGGAACACAAACAGGGGGAGTGGGAGAGGTAGAAGCAGGCTCCCAGCGGAAGAGCCTGATGTGGGGCTCGATCCCAGAACTCCGGGATCACGCCCTGAGCCGAAGGCAGACGCTTAACGACTGAGCCACCCAGGCGCCCCCAGGAGACTGTTTCTCACATCTTTTTTTTTTTTTTTTTTCTTCTGTTAATATTGAGGACTGCAGGACAGGTTTCCTTTGGGCTTCCTAAGCCTTTGGTCTCTTGGCAACAGTCTCCGGTCAGATCACAGATGCCAATGGGTTGGGGAGGGCTGGATTTGGCACAGGACTCGGGGCCCTGGCTCTAGGAACCCAGGAAGTAGGGAGGCATTGCTTCATGGTCTTTCAAAGGCATGCTCGGTTGATTACTCTCTCTGTCAGATACACTTGGTCCAACAGCCGGCTCTGCGGGGTGAGATTTTTCAGCTGAGTCACATTGCCTCGGTTGAGCACCCCACGCACCGTGAAAGTCTTGACTGAGCACTGACTTCTGGTTCCCTTAGTGTGTGGTCTTGGGGCAGTGACCTGATGGAGAGATGGGAGTTGGGGTTGTAATGATGACCCACGACAGAGTAGTACCCTTGCCTAAACCCAGGGCCCTTCTGGTCTCTGTGATAACAGCTGCCTGGCCACCTCCCTGCTGGGGGGAGGGATGAGGGCCACCTCTGGGGTGGGATGAGAAGAGGGTTTTGGCCTGGCCCCGTGAGGCTGCTCGCCCAGCTCTTCCTCATGTCCACTTGTTAATTTGTACTTTTGAAAGTCAGTTGTAATCATAATCACGCCCCTGTCCCCACTTTTTTTCATTTCCTTTTTTTTTTTTTAAGATTTTATTTATTTATTTGAGAGAGAGAGAGCAGGGGGAGGAGCAGAGGGAGAGGGACAAGCGAACTCCACGCTGAGCGCAGAGCCCGATGCGGGGCTCAATCCCACGACCCCAAGATCGTGACCTGAGCTGAAATTAAGAGTGGGATGCTCAACCGACTGAGCCATCCAGGAGCCCCTTCAATTCTTAACAGAGTTAAATTTCCGTAGAGTGAAATCCTCAGGTCTTAAGTAAGCAGTCAGATGGGCTCTGACGAAGGCATATACCTGGTAACCCACACGCTTCTCAAGATAAAGAATATTTACATCACCCTTCAAAGATCCCTCAGCTCTCTTCCGTTCATCTCCCCCACCTCCATCCCAGGCACCCGGTGCATTCCTGATAATAAAACCCAGGAGGAGTTTGGGGTCCTGATTTTTGCAAATTGTGTTACAGCATAAGCAACTGTTTGTGGTAATGTATAAAAGGACGTCAGATCGACTCATTGTCAAGTATTTCACAAGTATCACCTCATTTATGTCTCACAACCACCCCGTCAGGTATCAATAGCCCAATTTTACAGGTGAGGCAACTGAGGCCCAGGTCAGTGAGGCTGCTTAATTAGTAACATTGGTCCTAAGTGGTGGGATCGCTGTTGGGAAGCCAGGCTATGAGACTCCCAAGTTTCTGTCCCATTCTGCTCACATTGCCTCCACATAAAACCTTACAAGTAACATTTTTTTTAAATAACAGGGCCCTGCTGAGGTGGGATGGAGGCAGCACTTGACCTAGAAGGTGCCAGAACCCTGGGTCTGCAGGCCCTGGGGAAGGTATGCTGGAGTCCGCTCACCTGAGAGCAGACCGTTCGAGCAAGCTGATACGGAGTTGGAAGCCAGTATGAAATCAGCCACAGTGAGAGAGTCCACACCAAGGAAATCAGCAAACACTGCAGACCCGAGCTGTCTTTTCACTCCGGGCCGGCTGGTGGACACACTGAATGGCACACTGCTGGGGATACTTTCATGCTGACTGCCCTTGCCCATTCAGATCAGCCCTCCTAAACAGCTGAGTGGAAAAGGCCCAGGAGACCAGCATCGGAGCCCAGACTGGCAGTCCACTAGGTGAGTGACCTTGAACTCATTGCTCACCCTTGAGTTTCAGGTTGATCCTCTGAAAATAAGGGGAGGAGCGAGTCAAGGCATATGGAGTTAGGGTCCTGATAGCACATCTGCCTGCGACTTTCTGAATCTTCCAGGCCATAGGGCCCAGGCAGAGATGGGCAGGACCAGGCAGGTTTTAATGGTCTCCTAGCCATTAATAATGTAGAAGGCTGCCTGGTGAGACAGGCCTTAATTTTTGGTTTGGCAAGAGAAGCTGCTATTTTAAAATGACTGCTTGCTTCTCACCCTGGAAGGACACAGAAAGTCACCTAGGGGCTGAGTTGTCTAGGCAAGGATTCCTGGAGTGACCCCTATTAGGTATGTAATGTAAGGCTGGTTTGCTCCCTATCTCTTTGTCTGTCTGTCTGTCTGCCTGTCTGCCTGCCTGTCTCTGTGTACGTTTGTGTGGGGGGACACACTTTGTAGCCTGACAGGGGCTCCTTCTCCAACTGCAGTCTTGGTGGCGACAGAAGGAAGGAAGGAAATTCGCATTGTGGGAAGGGCCAGCTTGAGACCCTGAGACCCCTTCCCTTTGAGGGTCAGTGTTTTTAGGCCATTTCTGAAGGACTAACATGTCTTCTCTCTTTCTATTCTCTTTCTGGAATGCCTCATCGTTAGACTCTGTTCTTCAGAACTCACTTCTTTTTATCCCCCTCAGATTTGAAGTTAATTTTTAAAAAAGATCTTATTTATTTATTTGACAGAGAGAGAGAGCAGGAGAGCACAAGCAGGGGGAGTGGCTGAGGGAGAAGCAGGCTCCGCGCTGAGCAGGGAGCCTGATGCGGGGCTCCAGCCCAGGACCCTGGATCAATACCTGAGCCGAAGGCAGGCACTTAACCAACGGAGCCACCCAGGTGCCCCAGATCTGAAGTTAATTTAGAAAAATTAGAGGGGCGCCTGGTGGCTCTGTCAGTTAAGCGTCTGCCTTCGGCTCAGGTCATGATCCCAGCGTCCTGGGATGGAGTCCCGCGTCGGGCTCCCTGCTCAGCGGGGAGCCTGCTTCTCCCTCTCTGCCTGCTACTCCCCTTGCTTGTGCTCTTTCTCTCTTTCTGTCAAATAAATAAATAAAATCTTAAAAAAAAAAAAAGAAAAGAAATAATTGGAAAATGCATGTAAATGAAATTAAGGCCGGCCTGGGGAAAGGGGCTGGCCACCCCCGGATCCCATAAGTGCAGATACTGCCTGGAACTTTCTCCTCCATTCAGGCTGCCTTTCGTCTACTTCAGATACGCACAGAGAAGAGATCTCAGTCTATCTGTGCGTTTGCAGCCTCTGTTCTCACCGGACGTATTCATCACAGAAATGTGCAAGTGTGGCTCTGTCGTGCAATGGTTACCACTTATTCTTCTGTAGCTATTTCCATCTCATTACTAATTTAACCAAACCCCTGAAGCGAACAATGAGATTGTTCCCTCTAATTTTTGCCACTAATGTATTTTTTGTACTTGTTTAAGAACAACCGTATTATTGTCCTTGTTTCATGGACTTAAAACTTTTCTGTAAACTTTTTTTAACCTCTTCTCTCTTCCTCCTGCTTCCAAGCACCCCCGCCCAACAGTAATCATTTTGAAACTTCTGAACATCTTTCCTCAAGCTCACCCAGTTGTTATATACACACACACTTTGTCCTGGTCTTTTGTCCACAATAGGATCGTGTTATGTGCATTTCCATGCAATGTCTTTTTCTCACCTGACAACTGGGCGTGGAGGATCTTACCAGTCAATGAATAGAATTACCTCATTTTTTCTTTTCATAGCTGCGAGATATTCCGTAGTGGTGATGGGCCACCCCTGACTTGACCAGTCACCTACCCATGGACATTCAGGTTGTTTGCAGATTGTGTGTGTGTGTTTTTTTTTTAAGATTTTATTTATTCGACAGAGAGAGAGACAGCCAGTGAGAGAGGGAACACAAGCAGGAGGAGTGGGAGAGGAAGAAGCAGGCTCATAGCGGAGGAGCCTGATGTGGGGCTCGATCCCGTAACGCCGGGATCACGCCCTGAGCCGAAGGCAGACGCTTAACCGCTGTGCCACCCAGGCGCCCCTGATTGTGTTTTGTTTTTATGACTCTCCAAACAATATTGTGATTAACATTCTTATGCATCTATCCTTTTACTATGCCTTCGATTCCATCGAATACTTTTCCAAATGGACAAGTTTAAATTGTAAATTTAAATTTAAAATTCACATTCTCACAGCCTTGCTAAAAGCCAAGGTTACCACTGTCTTTAATTTTCAGCAGGTGAGAGACAAATTATGGTATTTTATGGTTATTTAGATTTTCATTTATTTGAGCACTAGGGAGGATGACCATCTTTTCATATACTTGTTGACCATTTGGAGTCCCTCTCTTGTGGATTGTTTACGTTCTCTGCCAACTTGTTTTACAGAGTTTGCCTTTTTCTTATCAACTTATAAGAGCTCTTTATGGGGGGCGCCTGGGCGGCACAGCGGTTAAGCGCCTGCCTTCGGCTCAGGGCGTGATCCCAGCGTTCTGGGATCGAGCCCCACATCGGGCTCCTCTGCTGGGAGCCTGCCTCTTCCTCTCCCACTCCCCCTGCTGTGTTCCCTCTCTCGCTGGCTGTCTCTATCTCTGTCAAATAAATAAATAAAATCTTAAAAAAAAAAAAAACCAAAACTTATAAGAGCTCTTTATGTAATCAAACTATGGGAGTTCTTTTATCTGGCCTCTGTGTTATAGGTAGTTTTATTAGTTAGACATTTGTCCTTTGGCTTTGCTCTTGCTTTCTTTTAAAATTTTTATGGGACAAATACATCTAATCTTTTATTTAATGCTTCTTTATTTCCTTTTTATTTATTTATTTTATTTTATTTTATTTTTATTTTTTTTAAAGATTTTATTTATTTATTCGACAGAGATAGAGACAGCCAGCGAGAGAGGGAACACAAGCAGGGGGAGTGGGAGAGGAAGAAGCAGGCTCATAGCGGAGGAGCCTGATGTGGGGCTCGATCCCATAACGCCGGGATCACGCCCTGAGCCGAAGGCAGACGCTTAACAGCACTGCCACCCAGGCGCCCCTATTTTTTTTTATTTTAATGATTTTTTATTATATTATGTTAGTCACCATACAGTACATCCCCGGTTTCCGATGTAAGGCTCGATGATTCATTAGCTGCGTATAACACCCAGTGCAGCATGCAATACGTGCCCTCCTTACTACCCATCACCGGTTTATCCCATTCCCCCACCCGCCTCCCCTCTGAGGCCCTCAGTTTGTTTCTCATAGTCCATAGTCTCTCGTGCTTCATTCCCCCTTCTGATTACCCCCCTTTCTTTATCCCTTTCTTCCCCTACCGATCTTCCTAGTTCTTATGTTCCATAGATGAGAGAAATCATAGGATAATTGTCTTTCTCTGCTTGACTTATTTCCTATCTCGCATAAAAGAATCTCCCTGAACTCGGAGTCATTCACATACTCTTCTAATCTTTCTTCTAAAATTTTTGTTTTATTTTCATATATATTTTTAAAGATTTTATTTATTTATTTGAGAGAGACAGTGAGCTGAGAGAGAGCACAAGCAGGGGGAGGGACAGAAGGAGAGGAAGAAAGAGTCCTAAGCAGATTCCATGCTGAGTGCAGAATCCGATGGAGGGGACGGGGCTCGATCTCACGACCCTGAGATCACAACCTGAGCCAAAAGCAAGAGTAGGACACTCAACCAACTGCGCCACCTGGTCGCCCCTGGAATTCACTTTTGTTATAAGAGGGGGTAAACCAGCTTCATTACCTTCTAGAGAAGAACAGTGCCAGTGTGCTAGCATCTTTAATACACGACCGCCTTTTTGACCTGAAATTAAATACCACCTTTGCTGTTTGTTAAACATGCGTATTTGCAGGTGTGAGTTTATATAGATGTGTGTATACATACATATGAGTCTGGTGCTGGACTCTGTTTCTTTCTTATTTTTTTTTAAGGTTTTATTTTTAAGTAATCTCTACACCCAGCCTGGGGCTTGAACCCACAACCCTGAGATCAAGAATTGCGTGCTTTACTGACTGAGCCAGCCAGGCGCCCCTGGATTCCATTTATTTCTTTTAATTTTACCATATTTAATATATTTATTGTTACAATGTTATAATACGTGCTCACTTCTTAACTGTAAGTTCTGTTAGCCGGTATGGCAAGACCTCGTCTTTATTTTTCTCCTTTACAGTTTTCTTGGCTGGTCTCCAATGTTAGTGCTCTGCATGAAGTCTGAAATAATTGCATATTTCCCCCTGTGTTTAGCCCTTGTTTTATGTCATTCTATAAGATTTTATGCTTTTCTGCAATTAGATGCAGTAACTTTTTTTTTAATTATGTGGCTCTCCTAAAATATTTTTTTCTGCGCTTGTTGAAAGCACAAAGAAAATTCTCGATTTAGTCATATTTGTCTTGTAGTTATCCTCCTTGCCAAATTAGTTTCCTAAGGCTGACAACGAATTATGGTAAACTTGGTGGCTTAAAGGAACAGACATTTTGTGTCTCACAGTTCCAGAGGCCCGAAGTCCAAAATCAAGGTGGCAGGACTGTGCTCTGTAGGGAAGGGACCTTCCTTGCCTCTTCCAGCTTCTGGTGGTTCCAGGTTTTCCTTGGCTCGTGGCTAAGTCTAATCTCTGCCTCCGTCTTCATACGGGCTTCTCTTCTCTGTATTGAGTTTCTTTTAAAAGGACACTTGGCACTGGATTTAGACCCTACGTAGACAATCCAGGATGATCTGGTCTCTACATCCTTTTTTTTTTCCATTATTTTATTTTTAAGTAATCTCTATACCCAACCTGGGGCTTGAACTCATGACCCCATGATAAGAGTCACATGTTGTATGGACTGAGCCAGTTCTATGGACTGGATGGCACCCCATCAACATCTTTAACTTAATTACATCTGCAAAGACTCTTTTTCCAAATAAGTCAACATTCATGGGTCCCGGGAGGTAGACAGACCTTCTTAAGGGACCACGGTTCAACCTATTGCAGGTAGTTTGCTGTTTCTTTTTGTTTTTTATTTTGTTTGTTTTTTGTACCTGGAATTTACTGGGTTCACCCTAAGTGAATAAATAGATCGTTTGGCATTCATTAATTTAATAACTATTGAACAGCTACAATGGACCAAGGGTTCTAGGCACGGGGATACCATTAATAAAATATAATCGTCCTTGTCCCGGGGCGCCTGGCTGGCTCAGTCGGTGGAGCATGTGACTCTTGATCTTGGGGTCATGAGTTCAAGCCCCACGTTGGGTGTAGTAGAGCTTACTTAAAAAAAAAGTTCTTGTCCTTACAGAGCTACCATGCTGATGGAGAGAGGTAGACACACACACATCAATATAAAATGTGTCAGAGGATGATAACTGCTATAAGAACAGTCAAGCAGGCTTTGGAATAGAGAGGGACTAGAAGGGCTATTTTATTTTTATTTATCTATTTAAATATTTTATTTTTTTTAAGTAATCTCTACACCCAATATGGGGTTTGAACCCTGAGACTAACCCAGAGAGCAGGAGTTCACAGTCTCCCCTGACTGAGCCAGCCAGATGCCCCTGGAAGGGCTATTTTAGATACATTGATTAGGGAAGACCATTCTAATCAGGGGACATTGGAGTAGTGCCTTGAATCAGGCGAACCGCTGGAAGAATATTCTTGGTGGAGGTAAAGGACCTGAGGTGAGCATGTGCTTGATGTGTTTTGGGGACAAAGAGTTAAGTAGACAAGTGATAAGTTGTAAAAGTATCACTCTGGCTGCTGAGTGGTGAGGGGACTACAGGAGGCAAGGGCAGAAGCAGTTAGGAGCCAGACCAAACAATACAGGGGAGAGATGATGGTGGCTTGGACCAGCTTGGTGACTGTGGGGTGTAGGAAGTGTCCAAATTAGGGGTTTATTTTGAAGACAGAGCTGACATCACTGCTAATGGATTGAAAAGGCGACACATGAGAGTAAGAGAAGAATCCAGAAGGACACGATATTTTTGGCCTGAGCAACTAGATGAATGGAGGTTTTGCAGGGAAAACAAGATTCCATTTTGATTAGGTTGGGTTTGAATGCTTACTTGAGCCCCCAAGTGGAAGAGGTTAGCAGGCAATGGATTTGCTTGTCTGGAGGTGAGGGGAGAGGTCAGAGCTGGTGATCCAAATCTGGGGTTGTCAGGATAGAAACAGAATTTAAAGCCATGGAATTGGATGAACTCACCTAGAAGGAGAATGTAGATAAGAGAGGTCCAAGGACTGTGTCCTGGCGAACTCTAACATTAAGAGGTTGGAAAAGTGGGAAGGATTCTGCAAATAATACAGAGGAGGAGAAACCAGGGAGGTAGGAGGACCAAGAAACTGACGTTCTAGAATTCAACTGAAAAAAAGGTTTCTGGGGGCGCCTGGGTGGCTCTGTTGGTTAAGCCTCTGCCTTCGGCTCAGGTCATGATCCCAGGGTCCTGGGATCAAGCCCCATGTTGGGCTCTCTGCTCAGCAGGGAGTCTGCTTCTCCCTCTCCCTCTCCCTCTCTCTCTCAAATAAATAAATAAATAAATAAATAAAATCTTTAAAGAAATAAAAAATAAAAAGAAATACAATAGCATTAGATATACCCGATTTTTAATGATTAGAGAAAATTCAGTTATGAAAAGCATCTGACCTGGTATTTTTAAATGATTTTATTTATTTTGATATAATCTTAGGCTTACAGAAAAGTCATAAGAATCATACAAGGATTTCAGATTCAATAAATATTTACATTTTGCCCTACATAATTCTCTCATCCTTCTCTCCCTCTCTCCCTTTCTCTCTCTTACTTTCTGTGTATATAAAACAGGAACATTCTCTTCTATAAGCACAGTACAATTATAAAAAATCAGAACATTTAATATTCGTGCATGACTATTACTTAATATACAATGCATATTCAGAAGTTATCAATTGTTGCAATAATGCCCTTTAGAGCTATTTTTTCAGGTCCGGGATCTAATTCAAGATCACAGATTGCATTTAATTGTCCTGTCTTCAGTCTCTTTTAATCTGGGGAATAGTTCCTCTGACTTGGCATTTTGGAAGAGTCCAGGCCAATTATCTTGTAGAATGCCCGTCAAATGGGTTTGTCTGATGTTTCCTCGTGATTAGATTCAAGTTGTGCATTTAGCAGGAACAGAAGTGAGCTGTGTCCTTCTTGGTGCATAGGACCCTGGTAAATTGTCAGCTTGTCCCAGTCATGGGGATGCTAATTTGACCAGTTGGTTAAGTTGTTGTCCTCCAAGCATCTTCACTGCAAAATCCCCATTTTTCTCTTTATAATTAATAAATATTTATGGGACATGACTTTGAGTGCACTTAAATATCTTCTTCCTCACCAAACACCTGGCCTCACACCTTTTGGAAAATAATAGAACTTTCATCACTTTCCAATCCATTCTTGATGATCGGTGTTCCAACTTTTCTACTTATTCTTGGATCAGCTCTTAAATTTTCTCCCCATCTTCTTAGCTCTACATTCTGCAGAATTTTGTCACCTTTTGTTTAAAATCTTTTAACGGCATCATTAAAAAAAAAACTTAAGTGATCACATAATTAATTCCAAGAAGTCTTTCCTGTCCTCTGTTCATTTACTAAAGCGTGCTGTTGTTGTTGAAAGGGCTACAGTAACTTCAGATTTCTCTAAGGATACTAACTAGAGTTCCCTAAAGTACCTCTGCTACCTTCAAGACTTCTTTTCCTCCTTGTTTATCTTGGTCTTCCTCTTCCACTCTTTCCCATAGAGGCTTTCTTCAAACGCCTGGCAAATCTTGTTTGGTGTGTCTTTCTTCCTTCCTTCCTTTTCTTTCTTTCTTTCTTTCTTTCTTTCTTTCTTTCTTTCTTTCTTTCTTTCTTTCTTCTTTCTTTCTTTCTTTTTTTAAGATTTTATTTATTTATTTGAAAGAGAGAGAGAGAGAGAGAGAGCGGGCCGAGCAGGGGGGAGGAGCAGAGGGAGAGGGAGAGGGAGAAGCAGACTCCCCACCGAGCAGGGGCCTGACACGGGACTCGATCCCAGGACCTGGGCTGAAGGCAGACGCTTAACTAACTGAGCCACCCAGGGGCCTGTTGTGCATTTCTAAGAAGGAGGCAACGTGAAGGTTCTCGGGGGCCTTGCATGAACTTGCTAGAGGCTTCCCGACTGAAGGCTTCACTTCTGGAGGCGTGGGAGGGACCCTTACAGTGCTGGAGGACCTCAAGGAGAGATGTATTCAGACAGTAGCGCTCACTCCAGCCGTCTTCACCATCCCCAGAGAGTTTAGTAGTGTAGAGAAGAGCCCTCCATCAGATGCCTGTCTGTGCGGTGGAAGGGTGTCTGGGAGAGACATACAATCAGTACCTACATTTACAGCCCATTTCTGACTCTCCCACTTTACCCCACTTCTCATTTCCCCATTAGGCACCTCTCTAGAATTCTGCGGAAAAATAGCTTCCCTCTTTTCCTGCAGCCCCCTCTCCACATTCTCTAATTTGCTGCCTTCGCCAAGATGCTTTGCCATTTTCCAGCATCCTGAAATTGGTTGAAACCTCTAGTTTGCTGGTGGATCCATCCCCTTTTTTAGGTGCAGGTATATATGATTTAAAAACATTGTGCTATCATTTCAGTGGGCTCTCCAGACAGAACGTGATGCAAGGATCAGGTTGCCGTCCTGAGCCACGTCCTCCCCAGTTACCTTGTAGTAAAATTCCCTTTACTGAGCTAGCTGAAATTTGCATCTGTTACCTGTAACCCAAACATTTTGAAGGTAGAGGGGCATGGTCAATTTGTATCTCTCTGCGCTAGGCTTAGGGTCCTCACCCGTTCCTTTAGCCTTTCTTCACATCACTACAGTGCAATGGACTTCAGGCCTGGCTTGCAGCAGGAGATCACTCCCAGCTCACCTTGGATATGAGTGTTGGTTGCTCCCTAAATCCTCCATCACAGTTCATTTACTCTCTGATGATCAAACCCAGACACCTGGAGGAACCAGACAGATGTCACCAATGAATGATATGGGCTAGGGTGGGGACTGGGGCAAACCCAGGATTTGTACCCCACAGAACGACAGCTGTCACCGAACCACTCAAGGTCTCTGCCGTGCGGACATGTGACCAAAGTTGCCAGGTCTTCTGATCTTTGAGAGAAACTGGGAATCTAAAATTTATGTAGAAGTTCCAGATTTTTAAATCTTGGCAACTTCATTTTTGAAGAATTTCTTTCTTTATTTAGAGAGAGAGTGAGAGCACAAGTGGGGGGAGGGGCACACGGAGAGGGAGAGGGAGAAACCTTTAATGCGGGGCTCCATCCCAGGACCCTGATCACAACCTGAGCCGAAGGCAGACTTTTAACCGACTGAGCCCCCCCAGACACCCCCTATGGGGAGAGAGAGAGAGACTCTAAAGGCAATGCCTGAGGTCACGACCTGAGCTGAAATCAAGAGTCGGATGCTTAATGGACTGAGCCACCCTGGTGCCTGGCAACCAATTTTTAAAAATTTAAAACATTGTTCTGTTCGAAGGAAACATACTTTAAGGCCACATTTGTTACTTCTGGTTTAATCCCATAGGTATTTAATCACATCTGATTTATGGGACACTTTTATTTCTTCTACTGCTGGTGACAATTTTACTATGTATTTACTATCAGGCATTGTGCTAAGTAATTTATGAACATAATTGTATTTCATTGATATTACTTTTCCATTGTATAGATGAGGGTGTCTGTGCAGCAAGAGTGATCCTTTTGAAATATAGCTCTTAAATCCTTAAATCTGTTCAAGACTTCCTGTTACCCTTAGAATAAAAATCAAGCTCAAGTTCCCTTAGCTTGGGGCACCTGGCTGGCTCAGTCAGTGGAGCGCGTGACTCTCGATCTCAGGATTGTAAGTTCCAGCCCCACACTGGGTGTAGAGATTACTTAAAAATAAAATCTTGGGATGCCTGGGTGTCTCTGTCGGTCAAGCGTCTGCCTTCGGCTCAGGTCATGATCCCAGGGTCCTGGGATGGAGCCCCGTGTCATGCTCCCTGCTCAGCAAGGAGTCTGCTTCTCCCTCTGCCTGCCGCCCCCCCTGCTTGTGCCCTGTCTCCCTCTCTCTCTCTCTCTCACTCTCACTCTTTCTCTGGCAAATAAATAAAGAAAATCTTTAAAAAATAAAAATAAATTTTTTAAAAGATTTATTTTTCTGAAAAAGAGAGAGCAGGGAGAGGGGCAAAGGGCGAGGGAGCCATCCAGGCGCCCCATCCAGGCGCCATCCATCCAGGCGCCCCATCCAGGTGCCATCCAGGCGCCCCCCCCCAAGAAAAAAATCTTAAAAAAAAAAAATAAAGGTAGAGAAATGGGAAGTAAGGTTGCTCTTGAGAATTAGCCTTGGTCAATGGAGTAGAGTTTTCGGGGCACAGACTCTGGAGGCAGATAGACCTGGACTCAAATTGCCTCCTGTCGGGTACACAGTAGGACCTTGGACCAGTGAATCCACAGCCCTGGCCCTCAGTTTCCTCATTTATTCCTTCGTCTGACTATTGAGCACGGACTCTGCGCTGGGCACAGTGCTAGGTGTTCACGGTACAAAGGTGAGCAGGGCAGTCGGGGCTGACGGGTGCTTGCCTTCACGCAGCTTAAAGTCAACCGGGGAGACAGACCACAAAACAAGCTCTATTTATGACTATTGCGTTAGCTGCAAATGCACTGAGGCCCCAGCCAACTGTGTCTGGGGGGTGGCCCAGGGTTTCTAAGTCATTCTGTTGTCAGGATACAGGTTTCCTCTAGTTCCGTGGCTCTACCATTCTTGGTCTTCCCTTCATGTGGCAAAAAACCAGACCTGTACTCCAGAAAGGAATGAAGAAGTGGAAGGGCCTCACGTTGGGATAGAGATTACTTAAAAACGTTTTTTTAAAGATTAATATTATTATTATTTTTAAAGATTTTTTTATTTATTTGAGAGAAAGAGAGACCGCACAGGAGCCGGGGCGGGGGGGAGGAGTAGAGGGAGAGCGAGAAGCCAGCTCCCTGTTGAGCAGGGAGCCCAATGCGGGGCTTGATCCCAGGACCCCAGGATCATGACCCGAGCCAAAGGCAGATGCCCAACTGACGGAGCCACCCAGGCGCCCCAAAGATGAACATTATTATTAATAATGGTAATTACTATTTCATTTCCTTCCTTATTCATTCTTCATGCTATGAGGAAAAATCTGTTCCATGCGTCTCCCCTAGCTCCTGGTAGTTCGCAGGCAATCTTTGGTGATACTTGGCTTGTAGAATCATCACCCCGATCTCTTCCTTCTTCATATGCTGTTCTCCCTTTGTGTGTCTGTCTCCAGATTTCCCCAACTAGTCCAATCAGATTAGGGCCCCCACTAATGATCTCATTTTAACTTGATTATTTTTGTAAAGACGCTATGTCCAAATAAAGACACATTTTGAGGTTCTGGGGGTTAGGGCGTTTACTTATGAATTTCAGGGGGACACGACTTAACCCACAACAGTCTCTCAATGGCAGAATGAAAGCATCAGCCTGCAGAGCTGTTACGCTCCCCCATACCCAGGGACAGGAAGTGGTTGACCCAAGGCCACAGAGATAGTGGCCGGAGCTGGGATTCAAATCCAGGTTGGCCTGACTCCAAACCCTGAACTTTTAAACCAGGACAGATTTACGATGCCCAGTTCAGAGGGAGGGAGCCTTCAATTTCACGGACACGCGGAGCTCTGTTCCAGGGTCAGCGTGCAGGCCATGTCTCTTGTCTCTGCAGCTGTGCCCAGCCTGCACCCTCACATCCTCCAGCCGAGCTTCGGGTCCCGTCCTGAGCTGCAGCAGGGAGGCCGTGGGCAGGAGCTCACCAGCGATCTACCTGTTCCACTCTCCGCCCCAGCGGGGAAGCAGGGAAGCCCGGAGCTTCTCCATAAATATTTGTTTTATCAATGTGTGATGGGTGGATGGTGCTGGATTGCTAGGATCCCCAGAATGGTTG
Organism: Ursus americanus; assembly: GCF_024610735.1. Classification (NCBI taxonomy): domain Eukaryota; kingdom Metazoa; phylum Chordata; class Mammalia; order Carnivora; family Ursidae; genus Ursus; species Ursus americanus. The sequence goes on from NC_142159.1 coordinate 7,742,410, forward strand.
AGGAGAAATCCACGGTGAAGGGAATTTGCATCTTAGCTCCTGTGCTGAGGCCAGGAAGCCTCTGGGTTTTTTCCAACACGGTACCCAAGGAGCGTGTGGTGTGCGTGATGAGTGAAGAGACACCTGTATGGGTGGTCCCCCATGCAGGGCACTGCCATGAAGTCTCAAACACCCCAGAACAATGCTGAAGAATCCAGGAATAGCCAGTATCTCATCCTTTCTTTCTTTCTTTCTTTCTTTCTTTCTTTCTTTCTTTCTTTCTTTCTTTCTTTCTTTCTTTTTCTTTCTTTCTTTCTTTCTTTCTTTCTTTCTTTCTTTCTTTCTTTCTTTCTTTCTTTCTTTCCCTTTCTTCCTTCCTTCCTTTCTTTCTTTCTTTCTTTCTTTCTTTCTTTCTTTCTTTCTTTCTTTCTTTCTTTCTTGATTTTTTTTTAATCTCCACACCCGACATGGGGCTCGAACTCACCACCCTCAGATCAAGGGTCACATGTTCCACCAACTGAGCCCACCAGGCACCCCCCGTTTCTCCTTTCTGACTTCAGTTTCACCATCTGTAAAAATAGAGATAAAACTACTGATCTCTTACCATTGTCATAAACAACATTCATTGAGCTCTTCATAAGGGTGAGGAATGGCACTAAACCTGGGGTTGGCACACTTTTTCTGTAAAGGGCCAGATAGTAAATAGTTGTAGTCAGAGAGCCAAAATTGAGGCTATCATGTAGGTATATGTATATGACAAGAGAGAAAAGCAATTTTCCGCTAATATTTTGATGATATTAAAAATGTAAAAACCACTTCCAGCTCGTGAGTTGTATAAAGATAGACAGCAGGCCAGATTTGGCCCATGGACTGTAGTTCGCTGACCCCTGTTCATTGCATTAGGTGGAAGGGCTCAATTACTCTTCACATCAACCGGGATGTCTGTTGATGAGGGATATGCTATCTTTATCCTTGTTTTACAGGCGAGGAAGCAGAGAATCCCAGAGAGTTTTTTATTTTTTTTCCGAAGATTTTATTTATTTATTTGACAGAGAGAGCACAAACAGGGGGTGCAGCAGGCAGAGGGAGAGGGAGAAGCAGGCTCCCCGCTGAGCAGGGAGCCCGATGCGGGGCTCGATCCCAGGACCCTGGGATCACGTCCCGAGCTGAAGGCAGAAGCTTAACGACTGAGCCACCCAGGTGCCCCTCAAGATTTTATTTTTAAGCTCTACACCCAACATGGGGCTTGAACTCACAACCCCCAGGTCAGGAGTCACATGTCCCACCAACTGAGCCAGGCAGGCGCCCCCAAATTAAGATTTGTATGTCAAATGGCTCTCCGTGGTTATCACTAAGGGGCAGGATTATGGGAGACCTGTTTCATAGACTTCTGTAATTGTAAATATTTTATAATAATCATGTATTATTTTGTAAGTAGAAAAAATCTATATATACCCAGGCTAAGTACCTACAGTAAGGACTCAATTCACTTGCTGTGTATTTATTCAACAAACATTTAGGGAGCGTCTATGGTCTGCAAGGTCCTGGCTATAAGAACTTGTATGTGGGATTTGAACCCTGAAGAAGTTCCCAGTATGATTCATACTGGGTGAGGGTGGGAGGCATCTGCTGTGGTGGGAACGGAGTGCTGTGTGTAGGTGACAAGGCCAGGCGGGGAGCGTGAGCCTCTAATTGCCAGTTAGGGGTGACGGAGACACTGGGGGAGGCGGGCACACAGAACAAAGGGTAGGTTTTATGGCTTAGGAGAGTTTTGCCAGAGGGCAGACTGGGAAGGTACTTTCCCACAGCAGCAATGATTTTTTTGCAGGATTATAAGGAAAAGAGTTCTTTGTTTGAGGATGGCTGAGTACATGTCATCCTCTGTAGCAGGGAAGACAGGGCCGTAAGATTTAAGGACCCACCAGGTCGCTCGTGGCTGGGGAGGGACGGCTCTTGGAGAGAGGCTGAGCTTTCATCCAGATGGGGTCCAGCTCCCTTGCAGATTGAAATGATACACCTACAGCCATCAGAGTTCAGGAAGAAAATATGTGAATGAGTTTACAATGGACGGTTGAGAAAGGTGATCCTTCCTAAACACAGAACCAGAAATCATGATGTAAAGACGGATTCATTTGATGGGGGGAAAAAATCTAAACATAAGTACTGCGAGAGTCCAAAACTAAGTAAAAGACAAATGACAGATTGGGGGTAAATATTTCTAACAAATATAACACATGCATAGTATAAGCACAGAGCACCTAGAAGTAAGCAACAGAAAGACAAAGAATAGAGACAGTTCACAAAAGCAGTGGCTGAGGAACATAAAAAGCTGTTTAAAATTCCTACTATTTGTGAAAAATCCAGCAAAGGAATACAATCTTTCTTACCTATCAGATGGACGAACTTCACGAAGGTTAACGACAGCCCGTGTTGGTAGGGGCGTGTCTGTGTGTATTTGCGTACCTTTTTTTTTTTTAATGTAAACTCTACCCTCAAGGTGGGACTCAAACTCATAACCCTATGATCAAGAGTCACATGTTCCACCAACTGAGCCAGCCAGGCGCCCCTGTGTACCCTGTTTAATAACGGTTTTGAAATTGGACAAGTACTCCGGAGAGGAGTTTGACTCCATGTATTAACACTTTAGTGATTTGCTCTCGCCCTCTCCCTCTCCCTCACCCCCCAAGAACTTAAGATACAAGAGGGGTCCGAGGACCTCATCGACCATCCTCTGCTGCGGTCCCAGCACCTGGAAGCGTATAGGCATGTGCAATAGACCTTTGATAAATATTTCACTCACTCAATGGAGGCATGAATTTTACAGTCGTGTTTCTCTAGGTGTGGAAATTCTATTCCAGGGAATCTTATTTTATTTTATTTTATTTTATTTTATTTTATTTTATTTTATTTTATATTTTATTTATTTGAGAGAGCAAGAGAGAGAACACAAGCAGGGGGAGAGGCAGAGGCAGAGGGAGAAGCAGGCTTCCCACTGCGGAGGGAGCCCGATGTAGGACTCAATCCCAGGATCCTGGGATCATGACCTGAGCTGAAGGCAGACGCTGAACCGAATAGGCCTCCCAGGTGCCCCATATTCCAGAGAATCTCTTGTTGAAAATACTTTCACTCCAGAAATCCCATATTGCACTGTATTTTAACTAAAATTAAAAGAAAAAAGAAAAAAAAGAAAAATCCTTTCACGAGGGGACAAAGATATTCCTATAAAAATATTTATTGAAGGAGCTCAGTCAGTAGAGCGTGTGACTCTTGATCTCAGGGTCGTGAGTTCAAGCCCCATGTTGGGGCTTAAAATTGAGCCCTTAAAATTAAAATAAAGATTACTTAAGATCTTCAGGAAAAAAATATTCATTGAAGCATTATATGAAATGGTGAAAAGATGACAAAGAAAATAAATGTTCCTCAATAAGGAAGATGCACGAAAACAATTTTTCACCATGGGATACTATGCAATGAGTGTGGATATCTCTTCGAAATCCTGTTTTAATTTCCTTTGGATGTATACCCAGAGGTGGGATTGCTGGATCATAATCGTAGTGCTATTTTTAATTTTTTGAGGAATCTCCATACTGTTTTCCATAATGGCTGTGACTTTTTGGTTTTGAAATGTTTATCATGAGCACATATTAGAATTATAACTGAAGAATAAAGAAAGTTAATGAGGCATAAATATTATTTTAGAACAAAAGCACGAAAGAGAAAAAATCAGCAGCCTGCCTGCATACCAGAGTCTGGATTTTTGTTTTTTGGTTTTTGTCCTCTTCTTTCCCTCCTTCTTTACTAGTTCTCCTCCTTCTCTTCTTACTCCTCTTTTATTATTATTATTTTTTAAGATGTTTATTTTTAAGTAATCTCTACACCCAATGTGGGGCTTGAACTCATGGCCCTGAGATCAAGAGTCGTGTGCTCTTCTTCCTCCTGGGCCAGCCAGGAGTCCCTTCCTTCTCCTTCTTTTAGATTCAGTATCTTTGTTTTTGTTTTGTTTTGTTTTGTTTTGCTTTGTTTTTGTTTTAAGCACAGAAAGACTCTGTTTGTGCAGCCAGGGCCAAGGATGGGGCTGCTTCACAAGGCCGCGCAACGGTGATGGATGGTGGTGGGCTGGTGTTTACTGGGGGGTTTCTGGCAGTAGACTGGCGTTTACTGGGGGTTCCTGGCGGTGGGCTGGTGTTTACTTGGGGGGTTCCTGGCGGTGGGCTGGCATTTACTGGGGGGTTCCTGGTGGTAGACTGGAGTTTACTGGGGGGTTCCTGGCAGTGGGCTGGCATTTACTGGGGGTTCCTGGCGGTAGGCTGGCATTTACTGGGGGGTTCCTGACGGTGGGCTGGCATTTACTGGGGGGGTTCCTGGCGGTAGGCTGGCATTTACTGGGGGGTTCCTGGCGGTGGGCTGGCATTTACTGGGGGGTTCCTGGCGGTGGCCTGGCATTTACTGGGGGGTTCCTGGCGGTGGGCTGGCATTTACTGGGGGGTTCCTGGCGATGGGCTGGCGTTTACTGGGGGGTTCCTGGCGGTGGGCTGGTGTTTACTGGAGGGTTTCTGGCAGTAGACTGGAGTTTACTGGGGAGTTCCTGGCGATGGGCTGGCATTTACTGGGAGTTCCTGGCTGTGGGCTGGTGTTTACTTGGGGGGCTCCTGGTGGTGGGCTGGCATTTACTAGGGGGGTTCCTGGCAGTAGACTGGAGTTTACTGGGGGTTCCTGGCGATGGGCTGGCTTTTACTGGGGGGTTTCTGACAGTAGACTGTAGCTTACTGGGGGTTCCTGGCGATGGGCTGGCTTTTACTGGGAGGTTCCTGGCGGTGGGCTGGCTTTTACTGGGGGGTTCCTGGCGGTGGGCTGGCGTTTACTTGGGGGGTTCCTGGTGGTGGGGTGGCATTTACTGGGGGGTTCCTGGCAGTAGACTGGAGTTTATTGGGGGGTTCCTGGAGGTAGACTGGAGTTTACTGGGGGGTTCCTGGCAGTGGGCTGGCGTTTACTGGGGGATTCTTGGCAGTGGGCTGGCATTTACTGGGGAGTTCTTCAGAGCAGGCCCAGTGGGAAGCACTTCACATTCCCTCTCTCCTTGACCCCCACCATGGAGTCTCTGAGGCAGGTGCTGGTGAAGGTGCCTCCCGTGTGGGGTCAGTAGAGCTCAGCGGTGTCACACTGCTTGCGTTCCAGGCTCCCCGTGCCACCCGCTAGCTGTGGGGCCTTAGCTGCGTTCTTACCCTTACGTGTCTCAGTAAAATGAGGAGAATGCTAGCGCTCCCCTCACAGGGCTGTGGTCAGGATGAAGTGAGTTGATCCGTATCTGACTTCGAGAGCAGTGCCTGGCATAATTCCACAGGTAGGGAAACTGAGGTAAGCCGGCGGGGACTCGTGCCCACATCCCTTGGCCTGGCTCCAGGGCCTGAGCGCTCAGCGCCTGCTGGGCCCTTCCACGCGGCCCTATTTTGGGAGCCAACCTTTCACTTGGACTCTGAGGCAGAATGGGGAGGTGGAGTTGGGAGAAGTTCCCTTCTTGCCCCTTCCTGTGTTTCCTCAGCTGTGGGCCACAGCAGTGGTTTCCTTAACGAAGCAGGAGGCAGCCTTAGGGAAACCAGAAGCCAGTCCTCCGCACTCCAAAACCCTCAGAATTTTTGTGCCGGTTGTAAAGTGAACTTGTACGAGTCCCCGGGAGGGTCTGGAATCGTGGGTTTTGTGTGTGGGAGGGGGGGATCGTTTCCTTGTTGGCCTGAGGGACTCTCTTGCTGCTCCTTCCCGCCAACACCACAGCCTGTGGAGGGAAGCCTGGCAGGACCCTCACAGGTCAGGCCCTGGCTGGCCCCCCACCCCATCCCCAGTGACCCCGCATGGTTGGCCGCAGGCTCAGATAAGTGAGAGAGAGCACCGTGCAAAAGTGGCTTTGAACATCATCTTTCAGGGGCGCCTGGGCGGCTCAGTCGGTTAAGCGTCTGCCTTCGGCTCAGGTCATGATCCCGGGGCCCTGGATGGAGCCCCACATCTATCGGGCTCCTTGCTCAGCGGGGAGCCTGCTTCTCCCTCTGCCTGCTACTCCCCCTGCTTGTGCTCTCTCTCTGTGAAATAAATAAATAAAAGCTTAAAAAAAAAGAAGAGAAAATCATCTTTCAAAACTAGTTTAATTGTTTTGCATCGACAGTTTCTAGATGTTTACGGAAAAAGGGCAGATGTGAAATCATTTCTTTTTAAGAAAAGTGAGGTCACAGCGGGAATGTGGCAAAATCCAAGGCTTCCTCTGGGCCGCCCCTACACATGCAGGCCCCACACCCCCATCCCCTGAGCGCTCCCTACCTCCCCCTACTAGGTATGTGTGTGGAAGGGCTAGAACCTGGCGGGGTGGGGGGGGGGGCGGGGGTCGGAGCCTAACGCCCAGTGAATGGGTCTCTTCTTACCCAAAAGCCTGTCCACACTCTGACCTCTCCAGGACCTGGACTCCTCCCCCACCCCCTTCTTCCTGCTTACAATTTTGTATAATAATTTAATTCCTGGGGTTTGTATGTGTGCTGAGGCTGCGTGTGCCTTGTGGCAAGGAGTCTGGCTTCTACTCAACTGAAAATAAAGAAAAATAAACCACAAAATCAAAACACATACACAAAAAGGCAACTTAGAAAGCAATATTTATTCTGGGTTTGCTTTTGCTTTGAAGGGTAATACATGTTCTCGACAGCACAAAATGGAAAACACAAAATGAAAACACAGCTACTCCCGACACCGAGAGCAAGCCAACCCTTTTGCTAACAGTTGGTTTCTTCTCTTTGGGTTACAGGACACCTGCGGTGTTTATTTGCCCCGGGCTGGGGAGATCACAGCCACCTGTCACTGCACCCCCTCACTCCCTGCCCACCTCCAGCATGGAGAGGGCAGAGTCAGCGGCCTGGCTCTGGGAAGTGGGTGGCCGGAGCTGAGGACTGGGCAGGAACCCTGGTCAATTTGTGCCTTCGCCGTTGTGGGAATGGGTTTGGGAAACGGTAAGTTGACCAGAGATTCCATCTGGGCCCCCCTTGACTCAGCAAAAGGGCTCCCAGACGGTAGAGCATAGACTCTTTCCTCCATCTTCCTTTAAAAGATATGCATTCACTCACTCATTAAACATTAACTGACCCCCACCCAGCCAGGCTGTGAGGCCTCTGAGGTGAGAAGTGGCCTTCCTGGCCTTCCTAGAGCTCTCGGCCTGCTGGGGGCAGGGGGAAAGTAAGAGACAACGAAGGTGACCAAGGGGCACCCCAGGGATGGAGGGGGATAGAGGGGGTTGGAGGGGAGGAAAGGAGAGAGGGAAGGGCCTGTAACAGAACCTAAAATGTGTGTGGACCATTTTAAAAAGAATATTATATATTATAACAGCATTTTTATTTGGAAAATGCAAAACAAAACTTTTTTCTTAATGTAGACTATGGAAAGTAAAGCAGGAGGAAATCTGGTCAAGAAATCTGGTCTTGGGGTTATCACGAGTCTTATACAGTGACCCCAAACCAGGTGGGAGTGGAGGGGGTGCAGGGCCTTGCCCTTTTCCAGAGGCCTATCAGGAATGGGTAGGTATGACCTGTTTTTATTTACCAGAATGAGGAGGACTTAAAAAGGTGGATTCCAGAAGGATGGGGGAAGGCTGGTAAACGGGAAGTTAGAGGACACTCCTGAATAAAAAGCAGGGAGCTGAGCCCTGGGGGTCAAAAGGAGAGCTTGGCAAATTCCAGGACACACCAGGAGATGGAAGGGGGAGGTGCTCAGAGGGTAGTGACAGGAGGTGACCCTTAGGACAAAGTTTCTGCCCTGTGTCCCCAGGGCCAGAGGAAGCCTCAGGATATGTTGGCTAGAGTTCTTTGGTTAAAAGGGACAAAATTATACTGGAACTATGTTAAGAAAGACAAAGGAAGGGGCATCTGGGTGGCTCAGTCGTTAAGCATCTGCCTTCGGCTCAGGGAGTGATCCCAGGGTCCTGGGATGGAGCCCCACATCGGGCTCCCTGCTCTGCTGGGAGCCTGCTTCTCCCTCTCCCACTCCCCCTGCTTGTGTTCCCTCTCTCGCTGGCTGTCTCTCTCTCTATCAACTAAATAGATAAAACCTTAAAAAAAAAAAAAAAGACAAAGGAACCTTTTTTTTTTTTTTAATTATTATTATTTTTAGGTAGGCTCCATGCCGCAGGGCTTGAACTCAAGACCCTGAGATCAGGGCCTGAGCTGAGATCAAGAGTCAGATGCTTAACTGACTGAGCCGCCCAGGTGCCCTGATCCAACAAAGGGATCTCTTAAAGAGAATGGAAGAGCTAAGGGCCAAGCTGAGGGGAGTGAAAAAGGATGTCCCAACCGCAGGAATTTGGGCGCTAACTCTCTAGGTAGTAAGGATAGATCCTTTTCTCAGGTTCCCACTTTGAGAGCAAAGCCAAGCCTTGCTTTCCGTCCTTCACGTGTATGAACCTAATTAATCCTCAAGCGGTAAGGCCTCAATAAGTATGTCCTGTCGTTCTGACCCCTGTTGCACAGGTGAGGGGGGTTATGGGACATGCCCAAAGTCACAGCTGAGCGAGCAGTGGAGCTGCAACTCAGATCTAAGCAGTATGGCGCTAGAGCCCACACCCAAACCCCTACCCCATAAAGCTGCCTCCCATGTCGATGAATTCAGCATCTAGACATCTTCACTCAAGATGAAAATTCCCAGGAAGGAGAGCATGACTGGCCCAGCATGGGACACACACCCAGTGAGGGGTGGTCCTTGGGCCAAGATGCCAGGATTGTCAATCTCCTCATCCCCACACAGAAAGAGGCCTGAGGAAAGATGGCGCCATGACAGGAGGAGATCATGAATGGACACATTAGTTCCCCACCCTGGAGGGGCTGATGAGGTTAGATTTGTATTCTAGGAGGACCATTCTGGGTACCTGGTGGAGGATGGGTGAGAGGGCCGAAGGGGGGAGCAGGAGCCCCACCAAGGACACCGGTCCAGCCATCCTTCAGGAAATGCCCATGACTTCAGCCACGGTGGTGGCAGGAGGTGCATGGAGAAGGGATGAATTTAGAAGATACAAGAGATGATTAATAGGATAGAAGAGCAAGGAAGTTCAAGTGGAGGGAAATCAAGAATAATTCCAAATCTCTGGTTGAGCAACTGGGTTAATGAGGATGCCAGAAGGGGCCATGCTGAATTCAAGATGTCTTCGGGCCATCAGAGTGAGATGTTCGGGTGGCAGCTAGGTGTTTGAGAGATCCAGAGGAACCTTTGCTTGGATTCAAGTTTCTATGGGGTTGCCCTAAGCCCATAGGGTGATTTTTAGAGGAGGGGTTGGCAATAATTTTCTGTAAAGGGCCAGATGGTATATATTTTAGGCTTTGTAGGTCATATGGTGTCTGTCGAAACTACTCGGCTCTGCTGTCGGAGCACGAAAGCAGCCACAGACGATACTTCAACAAATGGACGTGACTGTATTCCAACAAAACCTTATTTAGGGACACTGAAATGTGAATTTCATATCATCTTTATGTGTCAAGAAATAGTATTCTTCTTTGGATTTTTTTTCAACCATTTAAAAACATTAAAACCATTCTTAGCTTAGGGGGATCGTATAAAAATAGGGAACAGGGGGAGAATTTGGCCCTCAAGCTGTACTTTGCTGATTTCTGTGTGGAGAATTAGAAAAGTAGCCCCAGGGACGCCTGGGTGGCTCAGTCGGTTAAGCGTCTGCTTCAGCTCAGGTCGTGATCCCAGGGTCCTGGGATGGAGCCCCACATCAGGCTCCTTGCTCAGCAGGGAGCCTGCTTCTCCCTCGGCCTGCTGCCCCCCTGCTTGTGCTCTCTCTCTGACAAATAAGTAAATAAAAATCTTTGAAAGAAAGAGAGAGAGAGAAAGAAAGGAAGGAAGGAAGGAAGGAAGGAAGAAAGGAAGGAAGGAAGGTAGGTAACACCATTCTCCAGTAAGACATTGTATGATTTAGTTAATTATTTCTCAATAATAACCATTATGACAAATATTAAATCATTCTGTATGAATTATGCAAATCAAATGTTAGTATACAATAAGAGAAACGTATCATTGTTGCAAATATATTGCAGTTTTTCAACAGTAATCATACTAGATTTTAGAGAAGAACAAGATTTTTGGTTCTTAATACATTAAGATCCCATCAAAATCACTTCCTTCTTGGGGCACTTGGCTAGCTCAGCTGGTGGAGCCCATGACTCTTTTTTTTTTTTTTTAAAGATTTTATTTATTTATTTATTTATTTGACAGAGAGAGAGACAGCCAGCGAGAGAGGGAACACAAGCAGGGGGAGTGGGAGAGGAAGAAGCAGGCTCCCAGCAGAGGAGGGAGCCCGATGCGGGGCTCGATCCCAGGACCCCAGGATCACTCCCTGAGCCAAAGGCAGATGCTTAACGACCGAGCCACCCAGGCACCCCAGAGCCTACGACTCTTGATCTTGGGGTTGTGAGTTTGAGCCCCACATTGGGTGCAGAGATTACTTAAAAAAAATAAAATCTTAAAAAATAAAAATAACTTCCTTCTATGTATGTGGTTGATTTCAATTGTAAACTTTTACAGAGTGGCAATGGTCCATATTTATCATAGTCCTTTCAGCTGCATATGTTGTCTAGATTCGAATACTTTTAAAAGGCCGTGATGTTCTTTCAGAATCACAAATTTCTCTTTTCAGGATGTTACTAGTGTGTCCCATATAGCAAAAGAAAATGAAATAAGTTTGAAATAGTTTTGGATCTTGGAAATCACAGTTAAATGAGTCTTCCTCCGTTTTCTTGGCACTGTCTATGTGAGTAAGGGCAACCAAGATCGAAATTCTGTCATTTGGCATCAGTAACCTGTTTTCCATAAATCTTGCTTCTTGCGGGGTTGTTTTTTTTTTTTTTTTGCTTTCTTTTTAAAACAAAGAACATCTTTTTATTTTCTTTTGAAGATCTAATTGGCTTTATTAAGTGATTCATGAATTGGGCAGCATCCCATCTAGCAAGCAGAAAGAAACTCCTAGAGAGCATCTTAATTCTTTTAATGCTTTCAAGGGCAGTGTGTGTGTTAAATTTTGGCTCTTGTATCATTGATCGACTTATAAGATTTCACCCTGACGCCATTTCATATCAGCTAATACATTTAAAAGTTGAAATTTGCTAGAGTGTACTTGGTATTCTAGAATCTATCTCTTTATTAACATAATTAACCATTCCTAAAAGGTATCTTGCTTTTTACGTTTTTAGTGACACAGTGGCATCCACTTGACTTTCTCGTTGTGGATTCAACATTGACATTCAACATTGGAAAATTTTCTGTTGGAAAATACCTGTTCAAGGGGCGCCTGGGTGGCTCAGTCAGTTAGGCAGCCAACTCTTGATTTTGGCTCAGGTCATGACCTCAGGGTTATAAGATCAAGCCCAGCACCCGGTTTGGTGCTCAGCAGGGAGTCTGAGATTCTTTCTCTCTCCCTCCCCCTCCCCCTCCCCCCTCTGACCTCCCCCACATCTTGTACACGTGCATACTCTCTCTCTCTCTCAAATAAATAAATAAACCAATAAAATCTTTTAAAAAAAGAAAATTCTTGCGGGGCGCCTGGGTGGTACAGCGGTTAAGCGTCTGCCTTCGGCTCAGGGCGTGATCCTGGCGTTATGGGATCGAGCCCCATATCAGGCTCTTCCGCCATGAGCCTGCTTCTTCCTCTCCCACTCCCCCTGCTTGTGTTCCCTCTCTCGCTGGCTGTCTCTATCTCTGTCGAATAAATAAATAAAATCTTAAAAAAAAAAAATTCTTGTTCAAAGCACTCCAACATTTCATCAAAACTGAAATTTTGCTGTGCAGTTCCTAGACACTCTTTAAAAATTCAGTGACGTCAAAGGAATTTTTTAACACATCATTCACTATCAGGTTTGAAGAATACACAAGACAAAATAAAATAGATTTCCCTAGAATTATTTTTCAAGGCTCTTTTATTATAATCCATCATGATTTTCCATGCATTTTTGTTGCCTTGTCATATTCCTGGCCCTTTGGGTTATTTTTGTCTTCCTCTCAATTCAGTTTTTATAAATTGCCTACTGAGAATTTAAAATCTTTCCCTAGTCGAGTCATCTGCTAAACAAAATCCCCCAAGATGTTCACACATAGATATATTTGCATTTTGGAAATCAACGAATCTAAAATAATTGTTATGTATTCTGTATAGCTTGTTCCTGGAGTTGTACTTAAAATAATTGAGTAATGTCTAACATTTCTTTATTCAACGTGCTCTTGTTCACTGCATCTCTCATTTTAATTATTTGGTTTTGTCTTTTATTCCCTAAACAATGTGTAATATTATTTTGTGTCAATGTTTATATTTTGCATAAATGTTCTGACATAATTGTATCAAATTTTGCTGTGATTCCTGCCAAATAAAGAACATTTCTCATTATCACACTCATTAACTTTCTTGGCCGAGCTTAGATATTCCCTCACCAAAAAGTGAATCATAAGTGTCATATGCTCAAAAACAGCACCCAATTTTTTTTTCTCATTTTCACATGGATATCATATATTTTTGGCATCCAATTTCAATTTGGTTGGTGTGCATTTCGCTTCATGTTTATTAGGAATATGCAGTCAATGCTGCCAGTCTTTGCTTTCATTCCCTTTCTCATGTTGATTTGATTTTTTCCATCCTTGAAGATTTTACAATGTAGGCAAAATATAGAATCCTCTGGAGTAGAATAAAGTAACCAAGATTTAGTGATTTTTTTTTCTAGAAGAACTGTGAAGGTTTTTTTTCCCAAATTTTATTTTTAAGTAATCTCTACACCCAAAGTGGGGGGCGAACTTACAACCCCAAGATCAAGAGTCCCATGTTTCACTGTCTGAGCCATCCAGGTGCCCCACAACTACGCGTAGTAAGTTCCCAAAACTTTCTACCTGTGACGTTATCTGGGCATTTAACGTTTCTTACTTGAGATAGATCATTCCAACCAGAGTTGCCCATTTAATATGAGAAGTTATGTGGTCAGGTGCCTGACAGGCAGAAAGTGCATTTTGCTTACTGGATTCTTTGAGGGTTTGGTTTGGTTTGGTTTGGTTTGGTTTTGTCCTCTCTTACAGCGTTTCTCGAATATCATCTGTTACAGGGTGTTGAAGTCCAAGGTAAACTCACAACCTGTAAGTTGGGTTAGTGGTACGTTTTGTTAAAACTGGAACCTCTGAACTGTTTCCTTCTCTTCTAGCAATCTTTCTAATTTTTCCAGAAATCCAGTCATCTAGAGGAGTCATTAAGTTTGGCCACTGGAACCCAAATGTGTAAGAGAGTGCCTAGATCATTGTAAGCACATTATCTATCTATCTATCTATCTATCTATCTATCTATCTATCTATCTATCTATTTATGTATCCATATATATTTTTTTTTATTAAAAATTTTTTTATGGGGGCGCCTGGGTGGCACAGCGGTTAAGCATCTGCCTTCGGCTCAGGGCGTGATCCCGGCGTGATGGGATCGAGCCCCACATCAGGCTCCTCCGCTATGAGCCTGCTTCTTCCTCTCCCACTCCCCCTGCTTGTGTTCCCTCTCTCACTGGCTGTCTCTATCTCTGTCGAATAAATAAATAAAATATTTAAAAAAAAATTTTTATGGTGCGCCTGGCTGGCTCAGTTGATAGAACACGAGATTCTTTTTTTTTTTTTTAAGATTTTATTTATTTATGTGACAGAGAGACAGCCAGCGAGAGAGGGAGCACAGCAGGGGGAGTGGGAGAGGAAGAAGCAGACTCCCAGCGGAGGAGCCCGATGTGGGACTCGATCACGGAACGCCGGGATCACACCCTGAATCGAAGGCAGACGCTTAACGACTGCGCTACCCAGGCGCCCCAGAACACGAGATTCTTGATCTTGGGATGATAAGTTTCAGCCCCACGTTGGGTGGAGAGATTACTTAAAAAAAAATTTTTTTTTAAGTACAGTTGACACACAATATATTTTATTTGTTTAATTTTTTTCCAGGAAAAACAGCTTTATTTGGACTGAGAGTTGGAGAAGAAGAAAGACCTGAGCCAGCCTACTGAGCTAAGGAGTGATTAGGTACCAGAATGGCAGGCAGAGCACATCAAGCAAATGGACTCCACCTCCCAGCAGCCTTCCAACTAATACAATCAACAAAGGCTGCTGGGAAATGCATTTGCCACTAAATCACCAAAGTGTGCCAGCCACCGTTACAAAAAAAGGTACAGTTTCTCTTTGTCCATAATTAAAGTTCTACAACACCTCCCAACCACAAGTATTACAAAAGAAAGTTTTTTTTAAAAATCACATCTTACAGATCTTAAACTCATCTTTGGCATTTATCTCACCGTCCTCAAAAAATAGTTCTCCCGGTAAACTCATCAGCTAGAAGTTCTACCCAAGCCGGGAGAAGCCGGTGTTTGTTAGCTCATGGCAGTTCTGCTCCTGTTCTCCCCAGCCGGTTAGGGCTGAATAGCAGAGTGAGGCTCAGATTGGGCGGCGAAGCTCAGATGGCGAGCAGAACCAGAGAGGCTTGAGGGCAGGGTCCCCACCCTGTATTCTAGAGTCCCGGCTGGAAGAGGAGGAGGAGGAGGAGTGCTTGCCCTACGTGTGGTGTTTGTGCATCTTTTTTTTTTTTTTAACTTGAGAGGGAGAGCACGAGGGGAGGGGCAGAGGGAGAGGGACAAGCAGATTCCCCACCAAGCAGGGAGCCCAACGCGGGGCTCAATCCCAGGACCCCAAGTTCATGACCTGAGCCAAAGGCAGATGCTTAACAGCCTGAGCCACCCAAGCACCCCGTTTTGGGTTTTGTTTTAAAGCTTTTATTTATTTATCTTTGTGTATCTTTTTATGAGCTTTCTTCGTTTTTTCCCACATCTTCTTGTCCATCACCATTCCTGGTCCTACCATGCCGGGTGCCGTGGATTTACAGGAGGCATGCCAGGAGCAGGTGGTGGGTGGGGACCTAGGGATTGGCCTCCTGGATACCCTGGTTGAGGCATAGGATGAGGGGGCACGCCTGGGGGAAAAGCTGGATCCCTCTGGGGAGTTGCTGGGGGAGTTGGGGAGGGGCCAGGAGGACAGGCGGTGGATGGACAGGATGGGAACCTCCGGGGTACCCAGCTTAAGGCGGGTATGGATTTGGCCCTGGCTGCCCAGCATTGGGATTCCACATGTTCAGGTGTTTTCTCCAGCCTTTACAGCGCCGCCGGGGCTTGTCTCATCCTCGACACACAATATATTGTAGCTAAATACAATTTCTTGAATAGCTTTCCAATTTCTTTTACTGGATCTCATGATGTTTTAAAAAGTGTTATTTCTAATAGCTGGGGAGAAATAATTTCATGACTTAGTATTTTATTATTCATGGTACTTTGAAATATTATCAATGTTACATGTTAATAAACTTTAACAATATTTAATATTTGTAGTAATGAAATTTCTATAACAACAAATAAACATTTGAGGGACTATAATTAGCAGGTTATTATATAATGGTTTTTAAGTTATATTTGTGTAATTCTTACTTTGTAGATTTTTATTTTTATTTTTTTAAAGGTGTTATTTATTTGAGAGAGGGAGAGCACGTGTGCGTGCACATTTGTGCATTTGCGTGAGCCGGCAGGGGTGGGGGGACGTGCAGAGGGAGAAGGACAAGCAGACTCCACACTGACCAGAGTCCCACACCTGGCTCTATCCCATAACTGGGAGACCTTGACCTGAGCAGAAACCAAGAGTCAGAGGCTGTAACCGACTGAGCCACCCAGGCACCCCTACCCTGTAGATTTTTAATGGTAGATTCATACTAGTTATTACATAAGTGTGTCACAATAAAAATTCTAGTAAATTTAATTGGAAACTCAATAATAACCTCATGGTATAGATACATAGAAGCAAATGGTATGAACTATAAGATAAAATACAGTTGGCCCTGAATAACACGGGTTTGAACTTTATGGGTCTGCTAACATACAGATTATTTTTGATAAATATAGTACAGTACTAGGGTGCCTGGCTGGCTCAGTCGGTAGGGCACGTGACTCTTGATCTAAGGGTCATGAGTTCAAGCCCCATGTTGGATGTAGAGATTACTTAAAAATAAAATCTTAAAAAAAAATAACATTTTCATTTTTTTCTTTCCTCTAGCTTACTGTAAGAAAACAGTGTAGGGGCACCTGGGTGGCTCAGTTGTTAAGCGTCTGCGTTCGGCTTGGGTCATGATCCCAGGGTCCTGGGATCGAGTCTTGCATTGTGCTCCCTGCTCTGCTGGGAGCCTGCTTCTCCTTTTCCCACTCCCCCTGCTTGTGTTCCTTCTCTTACTGTGTCTCTCTCTCTGTCAAATAAATAAATAAAATCTTTAAAAAAAACCAAAAACAGAATATGATACATACAACATATAATACTGTTTCTGTTATCAGTAAGGCTTCTGGTCAACAGTCGGATATTAGTAGTTGTGTTTTTGGGGAGTCAAAAGTTATATGTGGATTTTCTTTCTTTCTTTTTTTTAGATTTTATTTATTTATTTGAGAGAGAGAGAGAGTGAGCATGAGCAGAGGGAAGAGGCAGCCTGCAGAGCAGGGAGCCCGATGTGGGACTCGATCCCAGGACCCTGGCATCACGATCTGAACCGAAGGCAAATGCTAACGAACTGAGCCACCCAGGCGCCCCATGGATTTTCAACTGTGCAGAGTAGTCAATCACCTCTTGTTTATATTAAATGATATTAGAGCAGCGAGGTTTTTTTTTTTTTTTCACAACAAGACTTTTCTTATTGTCAAAATAGAATGCTATATGGTGACTTTGTTAGAAAAAGACATTTGGTATATGCTTGAATATTGTTGCATTAATGATACAAATTACTAATCCTTGGAGTCAGCAAAATTATAATGAGAGTTTTTTTTTTTTTTAAGATTTTAAGTAATTTTGGGGGGCGCCTGGGTGGCACAGCAGTTAAGCGTCTGCCTTCGGCTCAGGGCGTGATCCTGGCGTTACGGGATCGAGCCCCACATCAGGCTCTTCAGCTATGAGCCTGCTTCTTCCTCTCCCGCTCCCCCTGCTTGTGTTCCCTCTCTCGCTGGCTGTCTCTATCTCTGTCAAATAAATAAATAAAATCTTTAAAAAAAAAAAGATTTTAAGTAATTTTGGGGTGCCTGGGTGGCTCAGTCGGTTAAGTGTCTGACTTTGGCTCAGGTCATGATCCCGGGGTCCCGGGATCAAGCCCTGTGTCAGGCTCCCTGCTCAGTGGGGAACCTGTTCCTCCCTCTCCCTCTCCTTCTGCTGTTCCCTCTACTTGTGCTCTCTCACTCTCTCTCTCTCTCTCAAATAAATAAATAAAATCTTTAAAAAAAAAGATTTCAAGTAATCTCTACACCCAACATGGGGCTCAAACTTACAACCCTGAGATCAAGAGTCACATGCTTTACCGACTGAGCCAGCCAAGCACCCTTATAATGAAATATTCTTTAAAATTCTAAATAGCAAAGCTATCTACCACTCCAGTGACACTCCCTTAGATATGGTGGTGTTGTGCAGTGTACAACCTTAACAACAATACCCAGAGGCTCTGCTATGGAAGTGATAAGATGAGAATGGTGATTAATGCCGTGGGAAGGGACACTAATCTCAGATGAGGGGCATTATTTTATCCTAACCCCATGACCACAACTGTCAGGAGAGGGTGGAAGGAGAGATAAGAGGAGGGCTACAGATAGTGCCTGAAATGACTCACTCCCCATGAAGGTTACCCCCAATTATCCTACAATATGGCCTCTCTCTTATTTCTCTGACCTGAAGAACTGGCCCCTATCAGCGACTTAGTCCTTACTCAAACTTACTCCTGCACGGCTTTCTGAGATGCAGCGCCATCTTGGCTCACATATTCCCTCTCAAAGCTTTCCGACTGGTTCTTCGTCCTGCCTTCCTCAAGACCACAGCCATGTTCCCTTTGATTGCTTCTCTAGTCTTTTTCCCTATACCATCTTCTCGATCATTCATTTATTCAATAAGCAGATCAAGCCTCATGCTAGACCCTGGAGGTTTGAAGATGAACCCAAACAGACTTACTATGTTTCAGGCCTTGTTCTCAATACTTTACATGGATTATCTCATTTAATCCTTGCTACACTTTCAGTCGTGGATTGGAGGAAAGAATGTGGGGAAAAGGAGGTGCAGCGACCTGAGGTTTCTGGGCTGATTGGATGAAACAGAGAGAAGTCTAGTATAATTTTGGGGAGCAACTAGGTGAATAGTGATGTCACTTACAGATGTAGGGATAAATAGTAGGTTTGGAGAGAAAGAGCAAGATGGTGGGTGAAAGTCCAGACAAACCGGATTTTCAATATCTGTGGGCTCTCCGTGTGGGAGAGTCTATAAACAGTGGGTGGCTCTGAGAGAAGTCTGTACTAAACCCTTACATCTGAGCATATTTAGTATATAAATTGTAGCTGCATGGATAGAATCACTCAAGGAAAGACTGATGAAGAAAAGAGAATCCAGGATTGGGGCTCCTGGCTGGCTCAGTCAGTAGAGTACGTGACTCTTGACCTCAGGGTTGTGGGTTTGGGCCCTACCTTGGCTGTAGCGACCACTTAAAATCTTTTACAAAGAAAGGTCTGGTAAACAATGGACATTTCAGAATCTGCACCCACACATATGCTTTCCCACTGGCCACAGTAGATGAACTTTCTTTGTTCCTGTCGGATGCCGATCTCTCTTCTGAGCCACCAGACTCAATGGCAGCCATCTTCCTCTATCCCCCACATCACCAACCCCACATCGTAGCTCTCTGCTGGCTCATTCCCACCAGCTTACAAACATTCTGCTCTTTCTCCCATCTTAGAAGAAACTCCTCTTTACCTCCCAACCAGTCAAAGCTTCTTTGAAGTTAGTCTCCCCGGGAGTTGACCTACCCACTATCTCTGACCTCTCATGTTCTCCATTAACCCTTCTTCTCCAATCTGGTTTTTGCCTCCAGCATTCCACTGACACTGCTCTGGCCAAGGTCACCAGTCACCTCCGCTTCATTAAGTTCAGCGGTCAATTCTCCTTCTTTCTCTAGTTTGTCTGTCTGCTCACTCCTCCTTCATACACTTTTCTTTTCTTGGTTCCAGGACATCACTCACCTCCATTCCTCCTCTGTCCCTCAGTGACATCCTGTCCTTCTTCCAGACCGCAGTGCCCCAGGGCCCCAGGTTTGATCTCCTTCTCTTTCTCCACCTACTTTCACTGCCCCCACCTTCCCCCGCCCCTGTCTCATCCAGTCTCATGGTTTGAATACGAGTTGTTTGCCAGCAACTTCCAAATGTGTATTTCTAGCCCAGACCCCTTTCCTGAACTCCAGACTTCCTTATCTGTCTAGACAACAATACTGCTCGAATCCGCTTGAATGTTGAATAGCTATCGCAAATGTAAAATGTTCAAAACTGAACTCCTAATCTCTCCCCCACCCACTTCCTTGTTCCATAACCTTCCCCACCGAAATTGAGGACCACTGTCTAGTGCTCAGGCCTCCAATTCTCAAGTCATCGAAGCGACATGCCAAGGTTGGGGGTGGGGGTGGGACAGACCTGCCACAGTGGGGAGAGAGTATTTTATAACTGTTCGGACAGTGCTTGAACTTAGTGGTGCATGGGGGCCGGCTCAAGCGGTGAGACATGCGACTCTTGATCTCGGGGTCGTGAGTTCGAGCCCCATGTTGGGTGTAGGGATGACTTAAAATAAAATCTTTAAAAAAATAAAAATAAAATAAGGTTGGTGGTGCCTGATGATAACAGACAGCAGAACAACGTCTAGTCTATTTTATTACGATTTTCAAATTCTCTACAGACAAGGGACCCCCTTAATCCTTCTTACCCAAACCCAGATATTCTAGAACCGTCTCGTCACCATGCATCCCACCGCTCCCTTGGTGGGATCCTGAGTTAGGTCCTGCTTTTTCTTTTATCTTCTTCTTTCTTCCCTTTAAGAAACTCTATTAATTCTACCTTGAAAAATATCCAGAGTCCCCCTTCTGCCACCTCCACTGAGGCCACTTCGTGTGAGCACCATCATCCCTTGTTCATATCTATTATAAGTAGCCTCCAAGGAGGTCTGGGCCTCCACCCTTGCCCCTCTCAGTCATTCCTGACACAACAGCCAGAGTGATTTTTTTTAGAAGCATGAGTCATGCCATGTGGAGGCCCTGCTCAGTATCCTGCAATGGCCCCTCCTCTCCGTCTTCCCAATGCCTCTGAGGCCCACAGTCAGCCCAGCCCCTTCGGTCTCACGTCCTCTTTGACTCTTGCGTCTCCCTCCCTTGCTCTTGTGGCTCCTACCCCAGTGCCTTTGCAAGAGCTGTCCCGGTTGCCTGGGCTGCTCTTTCCCCAGATGTCAGCTTGGCCAACCCCCTTACTTCCCTCAAGTGTTTGTTCAGACGTCACCTTCTCTGTGAGGCCCACCCACCCTGACAGCCCTCTTGCAAAGCTGCCTTCCTTGCTGCCTCCCCCACCTGGAACACGTGTGAATCCTCTTATCTCTTTTTTTAATTTGAAGATATCATTGACTTTACTAAACGATTCATGAATTGGGTAGCATCCTATCTAGCAAGTAGTGGGGCGCTTCAGGGAGGAGGGGGACAAAATAGAAATTTTGTTTGTTTTTTAAAGTTGGCTCCATGCCCAGCGTGGGGCTTGAACTCACAACCCTGAGATCAAGCGAACTCAGGACCCTGAGCTCAAGAGCCACATGCTCTCCCAACTGAGCCAGCCAGGAGCCCTCAAAATGGAAGGTGTTTCTAGAAAGGAAGGTGGGGCAAGAAAGTTATAAGCAAAAGAATGTTGGGCCTACAACTTATATTAAGACAAGAAAGTATTATTCCAGGCAAGATCACTTTCTCTTTGAGGGAAGGGCAGGGGGTCTCATCATGCAGATGACCTCATCTTCTTTTGGGGACTGAAGACGGCTCTGTGACAGATTCACTGGCACTCAGTGGAGAATTCCTGACTGACTGGTTAAGGCTACATTTTGAGGGAGGGGGGAGTTGGGGTGGTGTGAGTCCCTTTACCTTCCTCTCTGTTTTGTTTTTCCTTTTTCTTTAGCATTTTTCCTCTTTCTTTCCCTGTCGAATGTACTACATAATTTACTTATTATGTTTATTGTTTCTTGTCTTTTTCTCCAGACTAGAATGTAAACTCCCGGAGGGCAAAGATCTTTGTTTATTCACTGATATTCCCAAAGGTATGGTAACCATGACATTTATCATCTCAACCCGGAATGAAAGAAGGGGTTATTTTTTGGGACATCTTGGGGGTAGAGACTTTTCCCCAGCACACTGGCATAGGTCATCCTACCCAAAGGCACAGATAGAGTCAAATTTTTCACCTGCTTATCTGGAAAACTTTGAAGTTGCTGGACATGGGGTCCTTGCCATTGTGCGGGGTAGAAATCAAATGGGAGGGGCACCTGGGTGGCTCAGTTGTTAAGCGTCTGCCTTCAGCTTGGGTCGTGATCCCGGGATCTTGGGATCAAGCCCCGCATCGGGCTCCCTGCTTGGCGGGAAGCCTGCTTCTCCGTCTCCCACTCCCCCTGCTTGTGTTCCCTCTCTCCCTGGCTATCTCTGTCAAATAAATAAATAAAATCTTAAAAAAAAAATCAAATGGGAGCTGGAGAAAGTGAAAGCAGAATTTATTGAATAGTGTGACGAGTAGAGAATGGCAGATGGAGTGTCTGGGAAACTCGGAAAGGAAAGCAGAGTGGGTCTCTTTGTTGTTTCGGGTTAGGGGTTTATATAGGAAAGGGGTCTAGGATACGTGTCCCTTCAGGACTCCTGGGTAGGGTCCAATCAAAGGAGAACGTCAGGTGAAAACTAGGTGTTATTTTAGAAATCATCGGAGGTGGGGGGTATTGATGTCAGCGTCAGCCGAGGTTTGTTTGAAGTCAAAGCTCTGGAACAGGTTTGGGATCTGGCTCCTCTTAGATTTTATCAGGCGTTTGGGGCCGAGGACAAAACTCAGAGAATGATTAACTTTCTTGTCTCCTGCTTGGAATGGGGACATAGTTTCTTTGGCGTACTCAGAGGCAAATATGGAACATGAGTAAATGGGGTTTAGCAGAAAAACATCAGAGATGGAGCCTTTCTAAAATGGGGCCCCAGGGCGCCTGCCTGGCTCGGTAGGCAGAGCATGAGACTCTGATCTTGTGGTTGTGAGTTCGATCCCCATGTTAGGCATAGAGATTACTTAAAAAAAAAAAATAAATAAAATATGATGGGGCCACCTGGGTGGTTCAGTTGGGTAAGCGTCCGATCCAGTCGCCTTCTCAGGCTCTGCACCCAGCGGGGAGTCTGCTTGAGATTCTTTCCCTCTCCCTCTGCCCCCCTACCCTGCGAGCATGTGCGTGCGCTCTCTCTCAAAGAAATAAATAAATCTTTTAAAAAAGTAATTAAATAAAATAAGATAAAACGGAATTCTTTCATCTTCCCTACCTCAAAGGGATCCAAATATATAGTTGACCGCAGAGCTTTCCCCATCCAGAATCTTCCATCACACTTCTCACCTCTTTGCTTTCATTCTGAACCCTTCATGATACAATCCCTTCATTGCTGCCTGAATACATCTCTCTTTCCCCATTTCCATTCCCTTAACTCTCCTCTCCCCTCAAGGACAATCACGTAATGTATATACTTAGAATTAGAATGAAGTAAAATTATAAATTACATTTTAATACTAGTATTTTTGTGGGTTTGAATTTAATTTATGAAAACGAGACTGTGTTTCTTAAAAATTTTTCTTTCCGGAACACCTGGGTGGCTCAATCAGTTAAGCATCTACCTTTAGCTCAGGTCATGATCCCAGGGTCCTGGGATCGAGTCCTGCATCAGGCTCCTTGCTCAGCGGGGAGTCTGCTTCTCCTTCTCCCTGCTGCTCCCCCTGCTTATTCTCATTCTCTCTCTGACAAATAAATAAATAAATAAATAAAATCTTTAAAACATTCTTACATTTTTTTCTTTTCTGTAACTACATATATTTTCTCTTTCTTTTCTTTCTTTCTTTCTTTCTTTCTTTCTTTCTTTCTTTCTTTCTTTCTCTCTCTTTCTTTTTTTTTTTAACTGTGCCGCCAACATGGGGCTCAAACTCCTGACCTCGAAATCGAGAGTCACAGGCTCTAGTGACTGAGCAGGCCAGGTTCTTCTGTAACAATGTTTTATTGTTATTTTTTTTTTTTAAAGATTTTATTTATTTATTCGACAGAGAGATAGCCAGAGAGAGAGGGAACACAAGCAGGGGAGTGGGAGAGGAAGAAGCAGGCTCATAGCGGAAGAGCCTGATGTGGGGCTCGATCCCGTAACGCCGGGATCACGCCCTGAGCCGAAGGCAGACGCTTAACCGCTGTGCCGCCCAGGCGCCCCTGTAACAATGTTTTAAAGCTCTGTTCATGGTGCTGTGTACTGAAGCATAACACTTTGCTCAGTGCACCCTCCCCATTTCATTCTTGCAAGGCCCCAGTGACTACCGCCATGTCTCTGCCGCCATGCACAAGGCCCTGATGGACATCCTTATACAAGTTCCTGGTAGGACCCGTACAAACGTTTCTTTGGCATGGAAGTTAGGAGATGAACTGCTACGTCATAGGAGGTGCTCTGATCAAGTTCAGATATGTTGATTCCCTAAATGGCTGCAGGGCCTGAAGGGTCTTATATGTCTGTCTCTCTCCTTAACAACATTCAGATTAGCTAGCTTTTTATTTTTGCTACCCTAATAGTATCAAGTAGTATGTCACCATGGTTGTAATTTGCATTTTTCCGATGACTCATAAGCCTGAGTGTCTCTTCCTATGCTTGTTAGCCTTTTGCTTTTCCTTTTCTGCAAATTATCTGCTCATATATGCTTTGCCAATATTGATTTGCAAGAATTCCTTGTTTTTTAGTCATTGTTGGTTTTAATGGTTGCACGTATCTTCTTCCACTCTGCCTTCTTTCTTGTAACTTTGTCCATTGTGTCATGCTTTGAATAGAAATCCTTAATTTTAAAGACTTATTTATTTATTTTAGAAAGATGGGGGAGGGGCAAAGGGAGAAGGAGCGAGAGAATCTCAGGCAGACTCTCCACCGACTGTGGAGCCTGACGTGGGGATCGAACTAAGGACGCTGAGACCATGACCTGGATTAAGAGTGGAATGCTCAACTGACGGAGCCACCCAGGCGCCCCAGAAATCCTTAATTTTAACGTGGTCAAAATGGTTTGTGCTTCAGATTTAAGCGAGGTGTTTTTTTTTTTTAATTTTTTAAAAAGATTTTATTTTTAAGTAATCTCAATACCCAACATGGGGCTTGAACTCACAACCCTCAGATCAAGAGTCACATGTTCTACCATCTGAGCCAGCCAGGAGCCCCCAGATTTAAGTTTTACTTAAAGAATACTTACGCACTCCTAGGTCACAAATATGCTTTTCTATTCACTTGAGACTTTTGCTTTTCATGGTCAGGTCTTTATTTCATCTGGAGTCTATCTTTGTATGTAGTGATAAGTAGTCATCATGTTTATTGTGAGCCAAATTTTCCCAATTGCACTTGCTAAATGAACTAGGCCTTCCACATTGATTGAGGTGCTAACTTTCTTGTACATTAAGTATTCATATCTACATGGGTTTGTCTTCAAGTTTCCTATTTTATTCCATTGGTCTGTTTGTTCATGAACAAAAATGTGTTCTTGAGCAATGTTCCAGTATATTTTATTCCAATGGTTTTGTAGTATGTCTGAATATCTAGTAGACCTGGTCCCCCTTCTTTACTTAGCATGTTCAAGGTGAACCTTAAATCTAGAATTATTGAGATTGCAATTAATTTATAGAATATTGGGGAGATTGACATCTATCTAATTTTGAGTTATTTCATCTAAGATGGGTGTCTTCATTTACTCAGATCATGATCAGTGTTCATCGCTATGGTCTTAAAGTTTAAAAAAAAAGTTTTCTCTGCAGATATTCTTTCTAAGTTCTTAAATGCATGAAGGTTTTTTTGTTTTGTTTTGTTTTTTGTTTTTAAAGATTTTATTTATTTATTTATTTATTTATTTGACAGAGAGGGCAAAAGCATGGGGAGCAGCAGATAGAGAGGGAGAAGCAGGCTCCCCGCTGAGCAGGGAGCCTGATGCGGGGCTCCATCCCAGGACCCTGGGATCGTGACCTGAGCCAAAGGCAGACACTTAACCGACTGAGCCACCCAGGTGTCCCACATTAAGGTTTTTTTTTTTTTTTAAAGATTTTATTTATTTATTTGACAGAGAGACAGCCAGCGAGAGAGGGAACACAAGCAGGGGGAGTGGGAGAGGAAGAAGCAGGCTCCCAGCGGAAGAGCCCGATGTGGGGCTCGATCCCAGGACTCTGGAATCACGCCCTGAGCTGAAGGCAGACGCCCAACGACTGAGCCACCCAGGCGCCCCCCACATTAAGGTTTTTGTTGCCGTTGTGATGTTTCTTATTTTTTTAAATTAGGGGCGTCTGGGTGGCTCAGTTGCTTAAGCGTTGGATTCTTGATTTTGGCTCAGGTCATGATCTCAGGGTGGTGAGATTGAGCCCCGCATCAGGCTCCACGCTAGACGTGGATTCTCTCTCTTCCTCTCCCTCTGCCCCTCCCCGCCCTCTTGTGTGCGCACACACGGACCCGCATGCACTCGCTCTCACTCTCAAAAAAATCAAATCAAATCAAATCTTTAAATTATATTTTCTAGTAGGGTGTACCTGGTAGAGAGAAACTTCCTCTTTGTCTTTCAAAGCATCTTTTGGTCAAACTTCCTCCTCAGAGACTTGATTTTCAGCTTGATGAAATTCCTTCCCTCTTTGTTAAGGGTTTCTGGCACAGCAAGAATCTTCTTTTTCTCCTCTTCTGTACCCTCCATGGTTCCAGCTGGAAAAGAAGAAGAAAAAAAAATTTTTAAAGCCAACAGAATAGACACATCTCTGTTAAGATTTAATGAGAACAAGAAAACACAAGTAATATTACAAATTAAAAAGGGATATCACAACAGAAAAAAGAGTTTTTTAAAAGATTTTATTTATTTATTTGAGAGAGAGTGTGAGAGAAGGAGAGAGAGCACAGAGGGTGAGGGAGAAGCAGACTCCCCACTGAGCAGAGAGCCCAATGTGGGCCTTGATCCCAGGACCCTGAGATCATGACCTGAGCCAAAGGCAGATGCTCAACTGACTAAGCCACCCAGGTGCCCCAATAAGGTTATTTTCATTAAAAAAACACAGAATAATCTATAGATAAGTTATTACAGTATTTAAAGAGTATAGTAAGGTAGCTGATTAAAAAAGCTGATTGCAGGGGCGCCTGGGTGGCACAGCGGTTAAGCGTCTGCCTTCGGCTCAGGGCATGATCCCGGCGTTATGGGATCGAGCCCCACATCAGGCTCCTCCGCTATGAGCCTGCTTCTTCCTCTCCCACTCCCCCTGCTTGTGTTCCCTCTCTCGCTGGCTGTCTCTATCTCTTTCGAATAAATAAATAAAATCTTAAAAAAAAAAGCTGATTGCAATTCTATACAATCATATCATGTAATTATACAAAGAAGCATTAAAATAGCAACAAGACTATGACGTAGCTCAGAAGTAAACCTAACAACGACGTGTAAGATCTGTACGTAGAAAATTATAAAACTGTACTAAAAGATAACAAAAACCTAAACAAGTGAGAGGTACTCCATATTAACAGTAGGAAGACTTAATGGCAGAAAAAGACAATTCTCTGCAGGTTGATCTACAAATTCAATGAATTTTTACTCAAAACAAGTGTGGATTGACAAGCTGATTCTGAATGTATATGTAAGAATAGACCAAGAATGGTGAAGACTACATTTTAGTTTTAAACTTATTATATATATTTGAAATTTTCTACAGCAAAGATTTTTTAAAATCTTGTCTGTCCTTTGTCTTTTATTCTTCCTATGTTATAATAAAACTCTCATATACTCGTTCGATTTCAACAGTTATCAGTTCCTGTACCATCTTGTTTCATTTATACTCTCGTCTATCTCCCCCACTCCAGATTATTTTGAATCAGATCCCAGACATTACATCATTTCATCCTAAACAGGGAACTCTCTTTAAATGTTTTGACAACATAGCTGCAAGAGGAATCTTTTTGCTCTCCACATAAGTTACTCATACATTCCAATAAAATAAAATAGAAGTGGAAGTTAGATTGTGTTTCTCTTAAATATATTTTCGAACTTCTCTTTAATCTTGCCAGTTTCATAATACAACTAAAATTTATAAATAAATGCAAAAAAATGGAGTTATTTACCTTTTCTTTTCAAACAATCCAGAAGTAAAGGGTTAACTCAAATACATCAGACAAATGGACAGTGGATTGATTTATCTCAGACTGATGTATTGAATTTTATTTTATTTATTATTTTTTAAAATCTTTCATTCATTCGCTTGACAGAGAGAGAGAGAGTGCACAAGCAGGGGGAGTGGGAGAGGGAGAAGCAGGCTCCCTGTTGCAGGGCTCAATCCCAGGACCCTGGGATATCACCCAATGTATTGATCACCCAATGTAATGAATTTTAGCTCCAAATCTGGCTAAGCATTTATCATAATTATGGAAAGTTTTGGTCCATGATGAATTTTTAACTCTCAGACATGTTCAATCTTGGTACAATACATGTAGATTATTTTATTCCTTAAAAAGTGACACATGGGGCATCTGGGTGGCTCAATAAGTTAAGTGTCTGCCATCGGCTGGGGTCATGATCCTGGGGTCCTGGGATCGAGCCCCATATCGGACTCTTTGCTTGGCAGGGAACCTGCTTCTCCCTCTGCCTGCTCCCCCTGTTGCTCCCCCTGCTTGTGCTCTCTATCTCTGACAAATAAATAAAATCTTTACAAATAAATAAATAAATAAAGTGACCCATACACACACACTCCAGATGTAGTTTGGTACACAGAGTGAGGTTTTCCCAGGAACTATCTATAGGATGTAGTCAGGGATGTGCCAGGTAAAATTATGCTGGGTGCTGGGTCAAATTAAAGATTTGAAAGTTTCATCTGCTTCCATGGTAGCAAATTTATTCCTGCCATGACTGCAATGAACAGTAATCAGATACTTAGAGAATGGTAGCTGCATGTTGATGGTGACATCAGTTGTATCCTTCTAAATTGATGACCACAAGAAAGCAGTGTGAGAGTGTTGACAAGGTTAAATGTTTCAGAGATGTGTCATCAGATGTGTGATCAGTTGCACCTGGCTGGCTCAGTCGTTAGAACATGCAACTCTTGATCTCAGGGCTGTGAGTTCTAGTCCCGCATTGGGTGTAGGGATTACTTAAAAAAAATGTGTGATCACACGAAGTAATCCACTTTCTTTTTTATCATCTGAACAGATCATAAAAGTCTATGTATTACCAAATAGATGCCCAAAGCACTTATTTTTACATTTTATCTATCGATCTATCTATCTACCTATCATGTATCTATTTGACAGAGAGAGAACATGCATGGGGAGCAGCTGGCAGAGAGAGATGGAGAAACAGGCTTCCTGCTGAGCAAGGGACCAGATGCAGGGCTCAATCCCAGGACCCTGGGATCATGACCTGAGCTGAAGACAGATGCTTAACTGACTGAGCCACCCAGGCGCCCTTGAATTTTATTTATTTTTTAAAGTAATCTCTACATCCAGCATGGGGCTTGAACTCAGGACTCTGAGATTAGGAGCTGAACGCTTTACCAACTCAGCCGGTCATGTGCCCCCTGCTCAAAGCATTTCTAAACATGGTATTCCCATATGTTATTACATTCATTTAAAAAGTCAAGTACCGGGACACCTGGGTCGCTCAGTCACTTAAACATCTGCCTTCGGCTCAGGTCATGATCCCAGGGTCCTGGGATCCAGTCCTGCATCAGGCTCCCTGTTCGGCAGGGAGCCTGCTTCTCCCTCTGCCTGCTGTGCTCTCTCTCTGACGAATAAATAAATAAAATCTTTAAACACACACAATAAATAAATAAATAAATAAATAAATAAATAAATAAATAAATAAATAGTCTAGTCCTGGGGCACCTGGGTGGCTCAGTCGGTTGAGCATCTGACTCTTGGTTGCCGCTTGGGCTGTGGTCTTGGGGTGGTGGGATCCGGCCTGGGGAGAGGTCCACGCTGGGCACAGAGTCTGCTTGGGATTCTCTGTCCGTCTCCCTCTGCCCTTCCCATTTGTGCTTTCTCTCCCTCTCTCTCTCTTTCAAATTAGTAAATACGTCTTTAAAAAAAATAAAAAGTCAAGTACTTGGGTAATTTTTCAGTTTTCATTATTTCCTCACAGTGTCATAACGCATTCCAGACAATATACCTTCAGTGTCACAAGCAGACTCTCTGCTTGTGTTCACTGACTAATCGTATTTACCCAAATATTTGCCCATGAGGAGACGGTTTTGTCTGGTGATTTTCCATCATTTTTTAAGAAGTCCTGTAAGATCGGGGTGCCTGGGTAGCGCAGTCGTTAAGCGTCTGCCTTCGGCTCAGGGCGTGCTCCTGGCGTTCAGGGATCAAGCCCCACATCAGGCTCCTCCGCTGGGAGCCTGCTTCTTCCTCTCCCACTCCCCTGCTGTGTTCCCTCTCTTGCTGGCTGTCTCTGTCAAATAAATAAATAAAATCTTAAAAAAAAAAAAAAAAAGAAGTCCTGTAAGATCATACAATTGCCCATGGACCTGTCCACAGAGTGTAAGAGCCAACAATTCTTTTGCAGTTTTGTGTGAGTAAACCCTTCGTTTTCTCTCACAGAATCCACATGGCTCTGGTTTCTTGTCCCTTTGGGTTTGTCCTGTAACTTTTTCTAACTTCTCGAATTGGCGTGGTTGGCCTGTTTGTTTGGAACAATTCTGTCTGCAAAAAATATATTGTAAATAAAGTGTATTTAAAATTACATACTTCCTCCAAATACTGTTTTTTTGCTCAGTTCCACAAATTTTGAAGTGTAGTGTTTTCCTTATGATTCATTTCTAAGCGATTTCCTTTACACATTGGGAGTGTGATGGTTACTTAAATAATGTCGTTTAGTTTCCAAGTATACAGGATGCGCAGTTTTCAACAATTTAAAAAATAACTTTGTCTATTTCACATTTTACAACTAGAGAACGTGGTCTCTATGATATTGATTTTTTTGGAATTTGTTGAAACTTCCTCTATAGTATTATGCACGTCCTACTTTTGAACATGTATTATGAATGCTTAAAATGTCTATGATTTTCTGTTGGCTGGGAGTAGAATTTTACATATAACCAGTAGGGTGAGCTTATTAATCGTGTCGTCCAGATTTTTTTTTTTACATTTTTACTTATTTTTTGTTTGTATTTTGAAAGAAGTTATGTTAAAATCTTTCATTTTAATGGTTAATTTATCTATTTCTTCCTATTGTTCTGTCAGTTACACTACTGTACTTGGAGGCTGAGATGTTGATTAACAAAGGTCTGTGATATTTATAATTCATGATCTATTGATGTTTTTACCAATACATAACATATTTCTTTACCATTTAGGTTCATATTTAGCTGGTATTTATATTTAGGGGTGTCTCTTATAATTTCAACCATATCATAGAGTTCTTGTCTTTTATTGGCAAGTTAACCTTTTTATATTTATTGGAATTACTTTTTTTTTTTTTTAAGTAGTCTCTACATCCAATGTGGGGCTCCAATTCACTACCCTGACATCAAGAGTTATGTGCTGAACAAACTGAGCCAGCCAGGTGTCCTTTTTCTTTTCTTTTGTCCCCCCCCTCCCCCGCAACTTTTCAGGATGAAGTTTTCTTCTGTTGGTTTAAAAGTTGTAAATGCTGGGGCGCCTGGGTGGCGCAGTGGTTAAGCGTCTGCCTTCAGCTCAGGGTGTGATCCCAGAGTCCTGGGATCGAGCCCCACATCAGGCTCCTCTGCTGGGAGCCTGCTTCTTCCTCTCCCACTCCCCCTGCTTGTGTCCTCTCTCACTGGCTGTCTCTCTCTGTCAAATACATAAATAAAATCTTAAAGAAAAAGTTGTAAATGCTATTTTTATTTTTTGGTAATTGCCTGTATCCTAAAACCCCTACTCCTGTTTATTTAGTTTCTATCAATTTCTAAGATACCGCCATACCTTATCTTTCCCTAACAAGTCTGTCCTGTTTTATCTTTTTCATGTGCCATTGGATTCCTCTGTGGAATTATTTGTGGTCATATTGTCTAAAATTTTAGTTTTGGGGTTAAAAAGCTTTGTAATTCTGGGGCACTTGGTTAGCTCAGTCAGTGCAGAGTGCAACTTTTTTTTTTTTTTTTTAAGATTTTATTTATTTGAGAGAGAGAGAGAGGGAGAGAAAGCACAAGACCCGGGAAGGTCAGAGAGAGAAGCAGACTCCCTGTTGAGCAGTGAGCCCGAGGTGGAACTTGATTGCGGGACTCCAGGATGGTGACCTGGGCCGAAGGCAGATGCTTAACCAACTGAGCCACCCAGGCACCGGGCAGTGTGCAACCCTTGATCTCGGGGTTGTGAGTTTGAGCCCCACGTTGGTGTAAAGATTGCTTAAAAAAAGAAAATCTTAAAAAAACCCAACTTTGTAATTCTCTTTTCCTTTTTACTGTCTTTTTTCTTTCCTCTTCCTTCCATCCTTTCCTTTGCCAAGACTATACTTCCTCCATTTCTTGCATGTTGATTTTTTCTTCAATTTTGTTTTCACTGAGGCTTTGGCAATGTCATGATTTGATCCCATGTCTCTTGAAGATGGGTGAAAGGACGGTCACCACCCCCTCAGTTCTTACCTCCTCACCAGCCTTAATTTTCCTCAGGTTTCTTGTTTTCAATTCATAGTGTTTCTTGAATCTATGCCTTTATTTTTTCATAAGTTTCATAAATTTGTCTTTTCACGTTAGATATTTCTTCTGGCCACTCTTTGCTTCCTGTCCTCTGCTTTTGCAATTACTTGTACACGAGAATGTCTCATTCTTACCTCTGTAACTCTTTTTTTTTAATTAAAGGTTTTATTTATTTATTTGAGAGAGAGAGGGAGAGTGCACAAGTGGGGAGAGGGGCAGAGGCTGTAACTCTTATCCTTTGTCTCTTTCCTATCTTTTTGCCTCTTTCTGTTTCATTCTGGATGTTGCTTCCAACCTCTAAATCGACTACTTCTTTCTTCGGCAGTGTGTAATGTGCTGTTGGGTTATTAATTTCTCTATTATATTTTTTAGTTACAGAATTTCCACTTGGATGTTTGTATATTTTCTACTTTTCTGCTAAAATGACCAATCTATTTATCTTCTCTAACATATTAAATAATTTGATGACTACAATATCTGGGGTTCTATGGGGTCCTTTTCTTTTCTTTTTTACAAGATTTTACCCATTCATCTTGAGACAGAGAGATACAGAGAGAGAGAGCATGAGCAGGGGGAGAAGCAGAGGGAGAGGGAGAAGCAGACTCCCTTCTGAGCCGGGAGCCCCACGCGGAGCACGATCGCAGGACCTGGAGACCATGACCTGAGCTGAAGGCAGATGCTCGACCATCTGAGCCACCCAGGCGCCCCTGGGTCCTTTTCAATTGTCTTTTATTGCTGCCGGATTTTGTTCACGTTGTCTTGTCTTCCAGTATGTGTGGCTATTTTTGTTTGTGGATTGAATATTATACATGCATAATTGTTCATAGAAACCACCTGAGGCCTAGGATGGTCATCTCTTTTAACCAGAGAAAATTCACTGTGCTTTCTGCCAGGTACCTGGAGGCCTCGGCACTCTGGGATCACCTTAATATAATTTCAGAATTTGAGATGGTTTGAAGGTGAGTTTTGATTTCTGTGAGAGCTTGTCTATTCTATTCACTTTTGCTTTGATTATTTTCTAAAGATTTATTTATTTATTTTAGAGGTGGGGGGTGGTGAGGAAGAGAGAGTCCCAAGCAGACTCTGTGCTCGCTGAGCATGGAGCCCGACTTGAGGCTTGATCTCACGATCCTGACTGAGATCACGACTTGATCCAAAACCAAGAGTCAGACGCTTAACCGACCGAGACACCCAGGCACCCTAATTTAAAAGAAAAGTGAGGGGCGCCTGGGTGGCTCGGTTGGTTAAGCGTCTGCCTTCAGCTCAGGTCGTGATCTCAGGGTCTTGGGATCGAGCCCTGTGTCAACTCAGCAGGGGGTCTGCTTCTCCCTCTGCTCCTCCTCCCGGCTCACGCTCTCTCTCTCTCAAATGAATAAATAAAATCTTGAAAAAAAAAAATAAAGTGGAGTCTGTTGGTAAATAAATAAATCTTAAAAAACAAAAATGGGGAATGGGGCGCTAGGTGGCTCAGTCGTTAAGCGTCTGCCTTCGGTTCAGGGCGTGATCCCAGAGTCCTGGGATCAAGCCCCGCATCGGGCTCCTCTGCTGGGAGCCTGCTTCTTCCTCTCCCACTCACCCTGCTTGTGTTCCCTCTCTTGCTGGCTGTCTCCCTCTGTCAAATAAATAAATAAATAAAATCTTAAAAAAAAAAAAGTGTCTGCCTTCGGCTCAGGTCATGATCCTGGGGTCCTGGGAAGGGGTCCTGGGAGGGAGCCCTGCATCAGTCTCCCTGCTCATGGGGAGCCTGCTTCTCCCTCTCCCTCTGTTGCTCCCCCTGCTTGTGCTCTCTCCCTTTCCCTCAAATAAATAAATAAATAAATAAATAAATAAAAGACAAAAACAAAAACAAACACCGGGTTGCCTCGGTGGCTCGGTGGTTTGAGTAGCTGGCTCTTGATTTCAGCTCAAGTCAGTATCTCAGGGGTGAGGGATCAAGCCCTGGGTGGGGCTCCATGCTTAGCGGGGAGTCTGCTTGAGATTCTCTCTCTCCCTTCCCCCCCAACACGTGTGTGCTCTCTCTCTCCTCAAATAGTAAATAAATCTTTAAAGTGGAGTCCGTTGGAATCCCGATCCAAAGTGAGAGTTATTTACTTGGTGCTTTCTCTCTCAGTGGCTTCTGGACTGCAGTCTCTGCCCCTCTAACTCCCAAGGCTGCTAAAAGCACCCCTCAGTCTCCTAGCTACCTCTCAGGGAATGCCCCACCTGGAATAGCAGTCCTAAATGGGGGCTTCCATTCCTTAATTTCTCTCTTCCCAGATCCTGGCTCAGTAATTCTTCACTAACTTGTTAACTTTCCAATGATTTCAAGAAGAGATTTTTTGATTTTTCCAGTTTTACTAGTTTTCCTCAGTGGGAGAGGTGGTCAGAATTACCTAGTCACTGACACTGGAAGCCCAAACCAACCCTCCATCTTACCTTCTTATGGAAAAAGTGCTGTAATAACAAAGATTTGCTAAGAAACAAAATGACAGTGGAAATGTTAACATTGTAACCATTACCCAAGCCCCAAACAATGAGAGGAAGTGCCACCTAAGGGAGATTCCACAAATATACAAAAACACAAGTGTAACACTGTTTAAAAAAGCAACTCAAACCTATACTGCTAACAAATCATGTTTCCAGAAAATGGGGAGTATCCCAACTCTGCTTGAGAATGCTTTATATTCAGTTTACAAATACGGTATTATAGCAACCTTTTCTAGCCCGTAGCAGTTGGCTGTAAGAGAGAATGAAGGCCTGTGGTATTGAAAAGCTTCTGTGCATTCTGGAATTTGCTCTCAGCGGTCAGCACGGCCAGGTTGACTGACTCACCAGTGAGCCTCAGCCCATACATTGAGAACCACTACCGCACGGAAGGAAAAGGCAACTGTTTGAAATCCTTGAACCAAGGCTTTCTTGAATGGCCTTCACTGAACGTTTCTGTCTTGAGATCTCTTTCTCTGATTAGGTTACAATGGAATGGATTAGGTTTCTACGGATTAGACCAAAGTACCGTTCTCAAATCCACCCTAATCTTCATCCAAGGCCAGCTTGATTAGATTTGTTTTTGTTTTTTTTTTTTAAGATTTTATTTATTCATTTGAGAGAGACAGCACTAGCAGGGGGAGAGGCAGAGGGAGAGGGAGAAGCAGACTCCCTGCTGAGCAGGGAGCCCGATGCCGGGCTCCATCCCAGGACCTGGAGATCAGGACCTGAGCTGAAGGCAGATGCTTAACCAACTGAGCCACCCAGGTGCTCCTAGACTTGATTTTTGAAAACTTTCAGAGATTGGTTATATTATCTATTATATATGGGTTTAACCAGAAGAATTGTGGGGAGCCCTAAGTTTGGGGGGTGATTTCGACATCCTGCTGACCAGACAACTCTCAGCAAATAGCCTTAGTTAACAAGTTTGGATAAATGGTAATCTGGTTCCTTAACCTCCTGGAGCTTCAGTTTTCTCATTTTTAAAATGGGAATAATTATGTTGTCCATGTCATAGGTATTTGAGGAGTTTTAAATGAAATAATGAATATAAAATTCTTAGCATAGTACATGGCACACAGGTAAGCATTGTCTCATGAATTTGTGGGAAGGTGATGCTCTGCTAGGGTTGTTTTGGGGCTGGACAGGGGCCTCAGGTCCTTTGAGAGGAATTAAGGGAAATCAGGGATGGGTAGCTGGTATTCTGTTGCAGTTGCAACATTTGACTGGACAGGGGCCTGAGTGTGGCATGACCACATGGCGGTGGCCACACGGATATTTGAATCTTTACGGCTGAGTAATAAAAGCTAAAGCTTAAAACTAGGGAGTTAGTCGTGACCTTAGAATGAAATCATGGAGCACAGAACCTGGTAAGATTCTGGAAACTTTGTAATTTTGTCATGTCTGCTATGTTTCTTCCTCTAACATGCTTTTCTATTATGGCTACTCAGCACACAGTGTCTTGGCCCCATGGGACTAAATGTTTTATCTGCTTTATTTCATTTAGTGCTGTAATATTAACCTCATGTTTCATGGGAGAAAATGGAGACTTAGAGAGGTTAAGTAATTTCTTGTCGGGCTTAAGAGCTGGATCCCTGAACACAACATATTACTTTTAGGGTTGTTGAATTTGAGAGTTGAACCTCCAAATGGCTGTTGAATTCATTCATTTAACAAATATTTAGTGAGCAATGACCATATGCCCTGCACTATGTTGGTCTCTGGGGATTCAGAAATGAGTACAAGGCCACAACTACAATAAAACAGCTGCATTTATTGAGTGTTAATTCTGTGTCAGGCACTTTGTATGTGTCAGTTCATTAAGCTGTTGTAACCGCCCTGTGAGAAGAGTATCGACATCCTATTTTGTAGACGAGGGGGCTGAAGAGATCTGCCCAAGGCCACACAGCCAGGAAGTGGCAGAGCTCAGGACCTCTAACTTTCCAGTCTTGCCTTATTTTTTCAGAAATGAAAATCTCACTGTTTTACTTTTAAAAATAACATTCTTTTTAAAAACTAAAAGTAATATATACTCAAATAACTCAAACAACATGAGTGCTGGTTTTCTCACGGAACTTGCCACAACAGGGTGTTAATAATTTTAATTTTTTGCCAGTGTATTAATAGATGAAAATATTATATTTTGAAGTTGTTTCTTTTATTATTTTCCCATTTTTTACAGCTTCATTGAGATACATTTCACATACCATAGACTTTGCCCATTGAAAGTACATAGTTCAGTGGTTTTTAGTACACAGGATTCTCAGAGTTGTGCAATCATCATTACAATCTAACTTTAAAACTTTTTTAACAACTGGGAAAGAAACCCATACTCACTAGCTGTCCCTCTCCATTCCCCTACTTCTCTATGCCTCAGCCCCAGACTAGTTATCTTTATGTGTTTATTGGCCACTAGTGATTTTATGTCTGTTTTTTGAATTACTCTTTTTTTTAATTGATTAGAGATGTTCTGTATTTATCATGAAGATTAACCATCTGTCTACCATGCATACTGCAGTATTTTAAAGCTTATTTCCTCATTTGTTCTACCTTGTTGGTGATATCTCTTCCTGACAGTTGTTTAAATATCTTTCAATTTTAAAAATAACTAATTGATTTTCATTCGCTATAAACGGTTTCCCTCCTCCAATTATAAAATTTCCCCCCATATCCCCTTCCGGTCTTTTGTAGTATTGGTGTTTGCCTAAGTTTTCAATCCATCTTGGGCTTAGTTGGAGATAGAATAGCAATATCTTACCAAATACTACTAATTTGAAAAGTCACTTTCATCATATGGCCAAATTTCTATTCCTCTTTGAAAATGCACAGTATGACAATGGCGCACACTGGTTGAGTGTTTAACCAACAGGGTCGGCTTTCTGTCTTTGGTTTTGGCTTACTGTTCTGCTACCGCAGTCTTGAAATTCTTTAGCAATTTTGAGCAAGGGGTCCCGCACCTTCATGTTGCACGGAACCCTGAAAATTATGCAGTAGTCCCGTTTACAAGTCCCAGTATCAAGCGCTGGACATCTTTAAAAGGAATCATAAACCACATCATTTCACTTAATCCTCATGGCAATTCTGTTAAGTAGCCGCTCTCATTTTCCTCTTCATTCTCTAAATGGGGCGATGGAGGCAGGAAGATGAAATAAGGCCCCAGAGCCAGAAAGCTGCAGCAAAGAGGTCAGAAGCCAGCACCTGTCCAGCCAGAGCCGAGCGAGGAGGCAAGAGTCCCTTAAACCGGCCGACTGGTGCAATCTGGCGGTGAAGCTGGGAGCGTGTGGGGGCGGGCGGTGCCGCGTCTACCGTCCCTCGCGGAGCCCGCGGGGCGCCCCGGTCCGGCCCCCGGGCCCTGCTCCCGGCCCTGCTCCGGGCCGCGCGTGGCCCGGCGCCGCGAGCACCGCGGGCGCTCCTCTGCCGGCGCTGGACCCCGCCTTCTGCCCGCCGCGGCGCGCGCTCGCCTAGCGGGCGGGCACTCGCGCGCGCAGCGGTTGTGTTGCCTGCGAGTTTCCCAAGTTCACACAGGCCCTGGGTTGGCATGGCAACCAGGCAACCTGTTCCAGAGCCGCCTGCCTTCTCCGCACATGCCGCTGCCACCGCCGGAGCCGGGGCCAGAGCCTATCCCAGGATGCACCGCGCCAGCCCCGTCCCCAGTGGGCCGCCATGTTGTCGGAGTGAAAGGTAAGGGGGAGCGAGAGCGCCGGAGAGAGAAGATCGGGGGGCTGAAATCCATCTTCATCCTACCGCTCCGCCCGTGAGTATCCGCACCCCGCCGGCCCCAAACGCTGCTCCGGACCCCCAGCGAGCAGATTGTCCCTTTGTATTGGTGTTTTAGAGCGGTTGTGGGGGTGAGAAGGGCTTTGGAAAAGCCGCCCGGGGCCCTGGCTGAGGCTTCTCACTCGCTGTTCCTCGTACATGTTTTGGAGTCAGCAGCAAGGCCCCTATTGTTATCAAAGGAGGGAGGGGGTGGGGAGCGGGGTCGAAGCGAGGAAAATGCCGGGGGTTTAGGCCCGGGCCCAGGGCATAGACGTGCCTGTACATTTGTGCTCGGCCCCGTTGGAGCCCCCGAAGATTGATGTTGCCATTCGGGTTGCTTTTTTGATGGGTTTGCGAAGCCGCGAGTCTTCTGTGTGGCCATGAAGTGTAATTCTGGGCCACCCTGGATTTCTTCGACTTCTTGAGCTTCCGTGGCAGCGCCGAAGCAGGAGGAACAATAAATCGCTTTAGAAGCAGCCTTGGCCCATGTCTGCAGGCGAGACCCACCGTGGGGGAACTTTGCGAGCCTTAAATGTGGAGAAGTGGCGATCAGGAAGTTTCAGATCGCTTTTTAGTCTCCTGGGTGCTTGTGGCCTTTTGTTTCCGTGAGAGCTTGGGTTTTTGGTGGGTTCTTCCTCTTCGAGCCTCCCTGTGTTGGTGAGTGTCTGTCTTAACTCAAAGAGGGGCTCACCCCTCGGTACTAGGAAAACAGATACGCAGTATCAGAGAGTTTTAGTCCTCGCAGACGTTCTTGGTAAACAGACATCGTTTGGTATACTTGTCAGTACCACTCCCACGTCAAGTGAGAAATAAGCTCCTGTAACTTTTTCCCCCCTCGAGAGCCCCCCCCATACACCCCGACGCGCGCGTACACACACACACACACACACACACACACACACACACACACGGGAGACGGGGAAGGTTTTATCCTCCTCATAACTTGAATTGTTACTCTTCATTGTCTAATTGAGAAAACACTGTTTATAGTTGTCGATACCCAATCCGTTCACTTCCCACTCTTCCTGGGATTAAGAATGAGAGTTTATGGAGGGTATTTTGGGGTTCTGTTTTAAAGTCACTTACTTCTGAAACAATAGGCTTGTAGCTTTAGCTTTTTGTTTTAAGAAGCAGACAAAAACTCACCAAAGCAAGCCAAGATAATGTGGCTCCCAAAGCATTTTTCATAAACAAAATAAACATTTTGACTCATTGCTAATTTTAACTTTATAAAACACTCTTTGGGGCTGTTGATTGTTTATCTGGATCTTTGGGAAATACTCGCTGGATTTTGAACTTTGAATTAGTATTTCGCCTTAGCCACAATTGAATTCATTTTGTCCAAGGCCACAGCTTTTTGAAGTTGGGTTTGAAGTTTAGTTTGGGTTTGAGATGAACTGTTTTAAAGTAAATTTATGACCACAGATTTTCTTTTCAGTGTGGCAAAGAAATAAACACCTTTTAAACTAAGCATTTTAGTTAAAAGAAAGGTGAGTGGTGGAGAGATTAAACCGTGTTCCTTTGCTTAAGATAAAATCTATTAGTGATAGTCCAAAAAAAACTTTGAGGTAAACAGTTTGAAAACTTTAGAAGAGTAACTAGAATCAGCACTAATTTCTAGTTGCTTAAAATATTTTTATAATGTGCTGTTTGTAAAAACGTCACATTTCAAATGCTACTCATAACTTTTTAGTGGGCTTTGAGAGTTCTCTAAAAAGCATCAGGAATTTAAATGTTTTCTGATATTTAAGTGACTGATTTCTTAATTTTTGTGCTGTAGTTGCCAAGATATTACACAACTACCCAAGACACATGTTAATTGCTTAGGTATTTGCTCACTTTCAAACTGTCCCTTCTGCCAGGTTTTCTCTTGTTTGAGAAACTGCCTTGCCTCATTAGGTAAAGCAGGAAGTCTTAGGGCATACAGATAGCTTTACAAAAGCCAATTGTTTTGTTTGAACTTTTTATGGGAACTCCTCCCCCCCTTCCCAACCCCTAGTTAGACTGTAGTGGTGTTCTGTGAGTTTCAGAGGTAAACCTTTTTCATATGGAAATTCGTTGTTAGATAAGTATTGTGGCCAATCTTTTATTTCAGTAAAGATTGCGTTTACTATTTTAGGAATCCTCTTAGGGACTGGAGCTTCATCGCCTTAACTGGTGGTAACTGAATGCCTGGGGTCTCAGCATGGTGATTTGAAAGTTACCAAAAAGTTTTATATCATTTTATTTTGATTAAAAAAAACTTGTGAGTCCTAGAGAAAGCATTTCTTCTATTTTCTAGATGGGGAAGCAGGCTCAGAGAGGTTACTAGTTTAGTTGTAAAGCTTAGGTTTTGGGACTCCTGGCTTGCTCTAGAACAGACTGTTACATTGATATTCCCTTGTGGAAGAAAATGGAACTGGCTGCTATTGGTAATAAGAGGGCAATGACTTTGTATGGTGATGGATGGTAACTAGAATTGTGGTCATTTCAAGTGTATACAAATACCCAGTCATTATGTTGCACTCATGAAAACTAATACAATGTTATGTGTCAGTTATACCTCCATAAAAAAGGGCAATTAATTCTTTTGAAAATCAAGCGGGAGGGTAGTAGGCTGCTTGGCACTTTGCAAAGACCTATGGTAAACGCAGCTATGACTTTTTGGATTTGGTACTTAAGCATGAATGATCCTATGCATGAACGCAGAAACTAGTCTAGAAAGCTAGACTACCCACTACCCTAGTAAGATTCTGATGGATTGGAATTGTTAACTGAAACTAGGCATTTCCAAATTAGGCTTTGAATAAATTACAGATTCCATTGTGTCTTTTTTTGGCTTCAAAACATGAATTGTGAGAAACAGTTCTTTATCAGGAGGCTTAATTCTATAAAGAAATAACTTAATAGATTCCTCATAAATCTTGGGAATCTGTTTTTGAAATGTTACAGTAGGGCTTCGTAGAGAGAGAAGGCATTTGTAGCAGTGGACTATTAAATTGATAGCCTTGAAACTAGGCTCCAGTGAGTATAGACAGGTGTAGTCTAATAGGTAACTGATTAATTACTTTGT
Organism: Ursus americanus; assembly: GCF_024610735.1. Taxonomy (NCBI): domain Eukaryota; kingdom Metazoa; phylum Chordata; class Mammalia; order Carnivora; family Ursidae; genus Ursus; species Ursus americanus. The sequence continues at coordinate 7,783,424 of NC_142159.1, forward strand.
AGCAATTTTTAAAGCACCCACAGGCTGTCAAATGTTCTATATTATGTATAAATGTAGCTTTTGATGTTACAAAATTTAAATAGTAATATTTCATAGTAACATTTTGGAGATTCTTTGTTCCAGAGAAGAGTAGTGGCTGCAAGTGAGAGAAATAGTTTGTGTTGATTTACTGGGAAGTAGCAAGAGGTTGATAGAAGAACTAAGTATGGGTTCAAGACAGATTTATTTATTTGTTTGTTTGTTAATTTTTAAGATTTTATTTTTTAAGTAATCTTCACATCCACCTTGGAGCTCCAGGCCGAAACCCCGAGACCAAGAGTTGCTCCATAGTGTGAGCCAGCCAGGCGCCCCCAGAACTGATTTAGGTTTGAATCCCTCCTGCACCTCACAAGCCAAATGGCCTTTGGCACGTCACATAACCTTAGCATTTTTATTTGTAAAGTAGGGCTGATAAGACATTGTCTGCAGTGTATTTGCCACACAATTGTATTGAGGTGTCTGTTTTTTTACATTGAGGCTTTCTACACCAGTAAAGTGTTTGAATTTGGTTGGTCTCATCCTGTTTATAATGAAGTAATGATGTGATTACAGTTGTGAATTATTGGTAAAAATTTTGACCCACCCCCCCAACAGCCGCTAAAAAGGTTCAGGCTAAAAACATTCTGTTGCTGTTCTTGGTCAGGGGGCCTTAACTGTTTCTTCAAGGAGCATCCTGTGGGGGCACCTGGGTGGCTCAGCCTTTAAGCGTCTGCCTTCAGCTTGGGTCGTGATCCTAGGGTCCTGCTCGGCGAGAAGCCTGCTTCTCCCTCTAACACTCCCCTTGCTTGTGTTCCCTCTCGCTGTCTCTCTCTGTCAAATAAATAAATACATAAAATCTTAAAAAAAAAGGAGCATCCTGTGAATATGTTGGACATTTTAAAGGATCTTTTCAAGTTTTAGACAGTTTCGAGTTATTGGTAATTATATGTGGAGTTTGGATTTTTGTTTGGTTTATTGGCTTATGTCTGCTCTACTTGTAAAGTGATATTTTATAGAGCTCTTGTTCATTTAAGAAGTATCTGCAAAATTGGCTTAAGGTGTAAGTAAGTTGGGTAGAGGAGCCATTGATTGAAGTCCAATTCTATATTGTTAGGTTTGGTAACAATATAAGCTTTCCTGAAGTTGCTGTATTGAATTCTGATCTCAGTACCTTGTCATATTGCCTGCCACCAACCAGCTACATTTATTTCCATACCTGCACATATTCAGCAACTTAAAAATAGATGTTTCAGTTTGGAAGATTGTGTATATATTATAAAACATTTAGCTGCTTGGTAGAAATTGGTTGTAGGTTTGGTATTGCAAAAGATAAGGGGCTCATATTTTTGTCTTGGTATATATCAAGTTATGTTTTAAAAAAATGCAAATTTTAAACATTTGTAACCTCTTCGTCCTTAGGTGCTGGTGGAATGAGCGTTGCATGTGTCTTGAAGAGAAAAGCAGTGCTTTGGCAGGACTCTTTCAGCCCCCACCTGAAACATCACCCTCAAGAACCAGCTAATCCCAACATGCCTGTTGTTTTGACATCTGGAACAGGGTCGCAAGCGCAGCCACAACCAGCTGCAAATCAGGCTCTTGCAGCTGGGACACACTCCAGCCCTGTCCCAGGATCCATAGGAGTTGCAGGCCGTTCCCAAGACGACGCTATGGTGGACTACTTCTTTCAGAGGCAGCATGGTGAGCAGCTTGGGGGAGGAGGCAGTGGTGGAGGCGGCTATAATAATAGCAAACATCGATGGCCTACTGGGGATAACATTCATGCAGAACATCAGGTAAAAAAAAGTTCACTATTTCAGCTTTGAAACTCTTTTATAATCTCTGTTCAATTAGGATATGTGCTTTCAGTGAATGTCTTTAAACGCCTAAATTGCTAATTTCATTTGGTCCAAACTTAAAGAGTCATTTGTTTTAAAGGATAAATGTTGTAATATTGTTACTGGGTCATTTATCATTCTGGTGCTAAATAGTAAACCACCAATTCATTTAAGAAAAGACAAGATTGTTTTAATGTGCATGTGCTACTTTTTCACATATCCTTATTTTATTTTATTTTATTTTATTTTATTTTATTTTATTTTATTTTATTTTATTTTAGAGAGAGGGAGAGAGAGCAAGAGAGAGCGTGAGCAGTGGGAAGAAGGAGAGGGAGAAGTAGGCTCCCTGCCTAGGAATCATGACAGCTGAAGGCAGACACTTAACAGACTGAGCCACCCAGGAGCCCTTTATATATATACTCTTTAAACCAAGAATACTTTTTTCCCTTTGACATATATTCTGTTAAGAACTGTTTGGGCTTTTTACAGGCTGCATCCATATTTTCAGAGCGTTTCCTGTTGGGTGTGTGTGTCTTTTGTTTTTAAGATGTTAGAGTTGAAGGTACTAGGAAGTTGATAACAAATTAGCTGCTCAAGTGAAATTTATTTGAAATGGAACTGGTATATTTGATGTTTTGTGTCAGAGGAGTGGTTGTGGCTTTTAGGTTTCAACCATCTTTGTCCTCTTGTTCTAAGCACTTGTTTCATTTGATTGACTTTAACATGCTTTTACTAATCTAAAACCACAGCTGGAATCACAGCATATTTTACCGAGAAGAGAGTTTTGCCTGATCTATGTTTCCTAACTTCCTCGTAGTGATGAAAGGATTAGGATGTTTTAATCAGGCTATTCTTTGACATAGGTTATAGGTTGAATTTGCAGAGGGTTCATTTTCTATCGTCAGTGTCTGAGTACTAGCTAGCAAAAAGAACGGACATCTTTCACTGGGTCTCTCTGGTGCTTCTGTTCTGCTTCAGAAATAAATCAGGTACGAGCACATTTGCAAATTTGAATTCTCAGTTGTGCTTTCCCTGACCCTTCCAAAAAAGGCAGTGTGTGTGCCATGGTTCTTTACCATAGTAGAAACGAAGAGGTGGAATTTACTTCTTATTCACGAGATTTATTGAGCACATTGATTATATATCTTTGGTTTATTGGAACAATCCTCAGCATTAGTGCTGCTTCATAAGAACCTACTATGTATATGTAGGTGATGGACGCTAAGAAGTTAGACGTAGGGGCCTTTTTATTTTTTTTAAGATTTATTTATTTATTTTGGAGAGAGTGAGTGAGGCGGGGCGGGGGTGGGTATAGGAAGCGGGGAGAGAATCCTAAGCAGATTCCATGCTGAGTGCAGAGCCTGATGTAGGGCTTGATCTCACGACCCCGAGATCCTGACCTTAGTTGAAACCAAGAGTTGGACACTCAACTGACTGTACCATCCAGGTGCCCCTAGGGGGCTTTTTATGCACTTAGGGCACATTGTCTTTTTTGTTTGTTTGTTTAAAGATTTTACGTATTTGTTTATTATTTTTTTAAATAATTAAAAAAATTTTTTAAAAGATTTTATTTATTTGAGAGAGAGAGAGCGAGAGAGGGATCACAAGCAGGGGGAGAGGGAGAAGCAGGTTTCCCACCAAGCAGGGAGCCTGATGTGGGGCTGGATCCCAGGACCCCGGGACCTGAGCCAAAGGCAGACACTTAACGACTGACTCACCCAGGCGCCCCTATGTATTTACTTATTTAGAGAACAAGTTGGGGGGAGGGGCAAAGGGAGAGGGAGAGAAAGAATCTCAAGCAGTCTCTCTGCTGATAATGGAGCCCAACACAGGGCTTGATCCCACAACCCTGAAATCATGACCTGAGCTGAAATCAGGAGTCCCATGTTTAACTGACAGAGCCACATAGTTGTCCCAGGGCACTTTTTATCTTTAAGGCACTGTATTTCTTTCCTGTTTGCCTGGAGTCTTGGGGGTGGGAATCAGATTTTATTCACCTCAATATCCCATTCCCTAGAATTTGGCCTATAATAGAGCTTCAGAGCAAATCTGTTAAACACATGAGTCCCTAATCCTTTGGGTTTAAAATAAAATTGGAGAAAAAGAATATTGTCATAAAGAGAAGGGCCTTGAATGCCAGGGCTAAAATTTATTAATTCAGTAGGCCACAGGGTTTTTGAATGTGTATGTATGGCTTTTATCCAGTGGTGTTTGAGAAAATTGAGTTGGTAGTGAGAGATTGGAGTGGGTAAGGCTTGGTGTGAGCAATGAAAAAGAAGTTATGGGACTGAGAAATACAGAGCTTGGTGACTGAATTAGAAATCTTAGGTCCCTGGGAAAATGAAGTGATAGAGGAAAAGGAATAGAGAGGGTATCTGGTTTGGGGACAAGATAATTAAATTTGGTAAGGTATATGTTGGGTTTGAGATGTAGGCAGCTGTACATGTAGAGGGAGACCAAAGTAGAAGGTGTTTGGTTTGGATGGTATCTGTGGAGGAGCAAATGTGGAAGGTCTGTAATCTTTGCCTTATTTGGCTAAACATTGTTTAGAAATCATAAACATTGGTTTGAGAAATCTCTATTATAGATCTCGTGTTGGCTTTTCTAATGATAGGCTGTTGGGGAAAGCTTAAAGAAGAATCAGGGTGCTCGCCTGTCCTGTGCAAGGTGGGAAAATCAAACTCTGGGTCAGTTTTTGGTAGAGCTCTAAAATCCGGTTGTGCTGTGCAAGTCAGTAAGTGTTTATTGAAGGCTTAGTCTGGGCTGTGTCTTCTGCTGCGCCTTATCATAAGGAACCACATCTGACTTGTTGAGCATTTTTATCTGGGCCAGTTAGCAAACTGGAGTCACTGTTAAATGGTAAAACCTGTTCCATACCCAGGGGCCTAAACCAGTGAACCAACTTGGAATTGGCACTCATCACAACACAGTTCTGTTGGGCCAGACCTGTGATATAATGAACAGCATTAGAGAAACTAAGGGTAGTTGCTATATTGCAGGTGTGGGCCACACACGGATTACCTCTTCTGCAGTCCTTATGGTGTGTTATAATTGACTGGTTTTGGTGTTGATCGCATCTCTTGGTCTGAACTATTCCAGGGCAGAGACTGTTGTGTTTTTCATGCCCCTTTGTCAGGTGATGTCTGTAATTTTTGTGTTGACTGAATGAGGGAAGACCGTAAGCTCTTCAGATTTGTACTGGGGTACAGTGGTAGATCCTAGAGCTCAGCTGTCCTGCGGGGAAGCACATGGCAACAGGTGAGGCAGAGGTGAGTGTAGTGTAATTGAAGAGTGGAGGGGCTTATCTTTAAGTGAAGAATCACTGCCCTATCAGCCATTGTTACTGACTGGAGGAGTAAAAAGGTGTTTGATCTGTCAGATGGGAACCACTGATGGGGATAGAAACATTTATATTTTAGGCACATGGGCTATATTTCCTATATTAAGTCTCAGAACAATGCCATGGGGGAGGTAATACCGTTTTTGAGAGATGAGCAGGTGAAGCTTAGTTACCAGGTAAACCTGGTTTTGAAATCAGGTCTCTGTGATTCCAGTTCCCATGCTCTCTGTTTCTGCTGCCCCCCCCCCCCCCCAGCCTTAAAAACTAAATCAAAGCAAACAAAGCGATTGCAACAAAGTAGCACATTCTGAGGTCAGAGAATTAGTTGCCATATTTTGCTTGAATTTTAGAGATGATAAACTTGACAATACCGAGAAGAATACAAATAATGTTGACTTTTCTCCTAGAATTGCAAGAGTGCCTTTTTTCCACAAAGGCAGTAATGCAAAAGTCCATTTTTTTCCAGATTTTTTTTTTTTAGATGTGTATTTTGTAGTAACTGTGGGAAACATATCTGTATGAAGACAGAGTGACTCAATATAAAGTGATCTACTTGCCAGCACCTTCTGCCATAACCCTTGGGCTAGTAATTCCTGTTTGGTGGGCCTACTTCCTTAGCTTTTTTTTCTTTTTTTCCTCTTTGGAAGGCCTTTTGGCATAATGGAACAAAATTTAAGATCAAATTGGCCAAATGCTTTTAGCAATGAACAGGTGAAGTAAGAATATGACAGGCTTTTTATAGTCATTTCTCTCATTATTACTCTTGTTTATGAACAGTTTTTTTACACTTAAAAACACTTTTTTTTTTCACCCTTTGAAGTTAGGATTTCCCTGCCTGATGTAGAAATTTTGTTAGTGTCTTGAGTTTTCCCCTCTTTTAATAATGAGCTCTTTAAGCTGTGCCTAAATATGTGTGTGTGTGTGTGTGTGTGTGTGTGTGTGTGTACATATATATGCCTTTTAAAAGTATTTAAGTTGTATTTTCGAAGTATAAACCTTAACAGATAATCATCATGAGGCTCTTTAAATAAAAACAGCGTGAGAACATGTGTTGAGGTGATAGGCACTACTTTAAAAATCTTGCTAGCTTTATTTACAATTTAAAATAATTTTAAATATTTTAAAATTTATTTAAAATCAAATAATTTAAGTTTAAAAATTAAACTGTTTAAGTTATTTTTGTTTTTTATTTTTAAAATATATATATATTTTTTGAGATTTATTTTTTTATTCATTTGAAAGAGAGATTGAGAGTGAGTGAGAAAGAGCATGAGCTGGGGGAGAGGCAGATGGAAAGGGAGAGGTAGACTCCCCGCCAAGCAGGGAGCCCAATGTGGGATTCGATTCCAGAACCCTGAGATCATGACCTGAGCCAACGGCAGATGCTTAACCGACTGAGCCACCCAGGTGCCCCAGTGTCACTTCTTTTAATACTTAAAATTATTGTGTTTGTTATAGTTAGAAACTTTAAAGCCTCATTTTTGGGCCAATTTGAAGTCTTTGGAGGAGAGTGAGGGAAAGCAGTCTCATGAATTTTTGTTTTTTTGGCCTGTAAAACTTACCCATAGTAAATAAGACAGTGGATATGGATCAGGATATTATAAAATACTAGAAAACACATCTTCCTATCTAAGTAAATAGTATCGTTTAAAAATCTTGCCTACAAAAAATTTGTGTATTTATTTTAACAGTCATTTTTATAACCTGAGAACTTTTATTTTGAATAGTGTTAAAGGTTTCATCATGCAAAACCCAAGGTCAAGTCTTTGACTTGTTGTGATTGTTTTATTCTCTTATTGTGAAATCTGTTTTTTCTGTGAACTGATATGAGATAAAGTGGTTGATGAAATAGGGAAAAATTTTAAGGATCGACCAGTTGAACTCTGTGGCCTCTACTGATTTTTAAGGGGCAGAGGTAGGTAGCTCTGCTTTGGTGAAAGGAAATTAGAGGACAACTTCTCAGATCTTTTTCATTTCTGCTAGTAGTTTATTGGCTCTAGGATAGATTAGTATCCACCACAGGGTTGACAGCCAGTGGGAGATGCTCTAGATAGCCAGGCAAAAGTCAGTGGATGAACCTTCTTTTTGTCTCTTTGTACTCCCATTTTCTTTCACTTGGTGGTGTCATCTTTTAGTGGTATCCTGACACCCACCTTTGATATGGCTGTCCTTACTCTCCAATGACTGTGAGTTAATCCTTACATTTGTAATTATTAAATACTGTGTTACACTAGGAGGGAGCCCAGGTATTCCCCGTACTGAAAATCTTGTCATTCCCTGGAGATTCTTTTCTATTGTCCCTGCTTGAATGATTGTGTTAGACTATGAGCCTCTTACCTTCCTGGGTAGATTGCTTAGATGTTTCAGCATTTGGGCCATTGCCATTTGGTTAACATAATACTTAAAAGTTGAGTAGTCTGTGCTTTCGTATTTTGCTTTACACCCGTACTCCTGGAGCCTTTTTCATTATATTTGGAGTTCACAAAGACTTGATGTTACGTACTTGGTCAAAGGATCATCAGCAGGCTTTCTTTGACTATAACTTATAGAACTGTTTTTCATTTTTAAGAGTAGGTTCCAGTATTAAAAAAAAAATAGCGTTCAGTCAGATGCTCTTCTCTAATACTGTGTTTTACTTGATCGTATGTGCTCCCTAAATGGCAACTTGCATTTATGATACGTCTTTGTTTCAGAAGGTGTTTGGTGTGGAATTAGGGGGGAAAAATTATAGGACAGGTGGTAATGAGATATAACAATGGGACAATAAGGGAATGTCAGAAAAATGGAGGGAGTAAATTTAGAATTTATAAATATGTACCAGAGGGATGGGTTATAGAATTTGCTCTTGGAGTCCCTGTGGCCAAAGAAGAGAGAAATGTGATGAATTATCAGATTCTTTTTTTTAATTTTTTATTTTTTGTTATGAGACTCTTAGAGAAAAACATCAGTTATTTAGGAAGAGGTGTGTTTTAGATTTCAGTTATGGATGTGTTTGATTCAAGTGCTTTGTAAGTAAAGTAATGTGATGATACTGTTTCTCAGCACACTTCTCTACTTGGAGAAGAACGACACGTCTTTTGTGCATGTGTCTGTTTTCTCTCAGGCACAGTGTTGCTGAATACTTTCTTCAGGCTGAGCCTGATTACAGAGTTATGCTTTTGTATTGTGTGTGTGTGTGGGGGAAGTTCGGGCACTGCCGTAGAATCTGTCTACCCTTGAAAAATGGCTTAACATTCATAGAGAAACATAGGACTGACAAATTAACACACTCCTGGGAGAGTGGTTAGTGCTGAAGATAGGGTAAAATAATTATTTATTTTTTTGTTGAGGGATTTCTGGTCCTCTTTGCTCTGTTTTTTACCTTCAGTTTCTTCATTTTCTGGATATAGTAAGGAGACGTAATGAGAGTGGCTTCTGCTCATTGGACTGCTCTGGTGGTTTGCACCCTGCCTGCCATTGTAGTAAGGAGTGATGGTCAGTGATTGGCATTAGGCTGGGGAGTTTAATATTTGGAAATTTGACTAAAGAACTTGGGCCTGAAGGGTGTACATGGCATTGGTGATAAAACCTGCAATTGAAGAGTTACTGGACCTTTTTCAGAGGAATGCTCTTCTATGTTTTTTTTCATATAATATTGTTGGAGAACTGTTGATTTCAAAGTGACTTATTCATGGTTTCAGAAGATTCAGCAGAGGTAGATTTGTCTATTTATTTCCTTTAGTAAGTGCTCTTTTATGGTTGAAGTGCCCTTCTTAGTGTTTTTATGAATCTTATCAGGAAAATTCTTAGATTTGTGGAAATCAAGAGCCCTAAAGATTTTTTTAAATAATTGCTTTATTGGTATATAATCATCCATTTAAAGTGTAGAGTTCAGTGGTTTCTTAGTATATTCAAAGAGTTGTCCAGCCATCATCACAGTTTTAGAATATTTTCATCACCCTGCAAAAAATATACCCAGTAGCATTCACTTTTTTTAAAAAGGTTTTTTTTTTTTTTTAAAGATTTTATTTATTTATTTGACAGAGAGAGAGACAGCCAGCGAGAGAGAGAACACAAGCAGGGGGAGTGGGAGAGGAAGAAGCAGGCTCATAGTAGAGGAGCCCGATGTGGGGCTTGATTCCAGAACGCCCGGATCACGCCCTGAGCTGAAGGCAGACGCTTAACCACTGTGCCACCCAGGCGCCCCTTAAAAAGGTTTTATTCATTTTTTGAGAGAGAGTTGGGTGCACACGAGAGAGAATACGAGCAAGGAGAGGAGCAGAGGGGGACGTTCCCAAGCTGACTGACTCTGTGCTCAGCATGGAGCTGGACGTGGGACTCGATCTCACGACCCTAAGATCATGACCTGAGCTGAAATTAAGAGTCTGACGCTTAACCAGCTGAGCCACCCACGTGCCCCAGTAGCATTCACTTTCTAGTCCTCAGCAACCAGTAGTCTACTCTGTGTGGATTGGTCTATTCTGGACGCTTCATATAAATGGAGTCCTATCATACATAGTCCTTTGTGACTGGCTTGTTTCATTTAGCATCGTGTTTTAAAGGTCTTTCTGTGTTATAGCATGTATCAGTACCTCATTTCTTTTTATTGCTGAGTAATAACCCATTATAGGTATATACCGCATTTTATTTATCCATTTATCGATTGATGGGCCTTTGGGTTGTTTCTACTTTTTGACTGTTATGAACAATACTGCTATGAACGTTCACATAGAAGTTTTTGTCTGGAGATATGCTTTCATTTCTTTCAGATACCTAAGGATTTTTAAAGGTACATAAGTCTCTATAGATATAAACACAATGGAAATTACTTCACTGGCGGCACTGCTTTGTATTTTTTATTTATTTTATTTTTACTTATTTACTTATTTTTAAGATGATTTTACCTTTTTAATAATTGGTTGAAACCCAGGATCTGAATCACAGATGTTTGGTGGCACTTTTCTGTAGGCTTAATTTTTTTTTTTTTTAATGTAAGCTCTAGGCCCAGTGTGGGGCTCGAATTGATGACCCTGAGATCAAGAGTCAAGAGTTTCATGCTTTACCGACTGAGCCGGCCAGGCACTCTGTGTATTTTTTATTTTTTAAATTTTAATTTTTTATTGAAGTATAGCTGACATATTTTAGTTTCAGATGTACAACACAGTGAGTTGACACATACATTATGAAATGATCACCACGATAAGTCTGGTTACCATTTGTTATCATGTAAACTTACACACTGTTATTCACTGTATTCTCTACACTGTACTTTACATCCCCATGACTTACTTGCAGCTGGAGGTTTGTACTTCTTAATCCCCATTACCTTTTTGCCCATTCCCCTGAGGGCCCCCCCACCCCTGCAACTACGAGTTCTCTGTATTTATGAATCTGCTTTGTTTTGTTTGTTCAGTTGTTTTGTTTTTTAGGTTCCGTATATAAGTGAAATCATACTGTATTTGTCTTTTTCTGTATGATTTCATTTAACATTATCCTCTAGGTCCATCCATGTTGTCACAGATGGAAGGATTTCATTCTTTTTCTTAAGATTTTATTTATTCATTTGAGAGAGAGTGAGAGTGTGTGTGCACAAGCGGGGGGCGGGGAGGGGCAAAGGGAGAGGGAGAAGCAGGCTCCCCACTGATCAGGGAGCCCGTTGTGGGGCTCTGTCCCAGGACCTGGAGATGAGGACCTGAGCCGAAGGCAGATGCTTAGCCAATTGAGGCACCCAGGTACCCTGGTGGAATGTTTAGGGTCTTTTATGTAATAGTATCATGTCATCTGCAAATAGTGTTTATTTCTTCCTTACCAGTTTGGATGCCTTTTATTTTTTTTTCTTATCTGCTGTGGCTAGGATTTCCAGTTCTATGTTGAATAAAGTGGCAAGAATGGGAGTCCTTGTCTTGTTCCTGATCATAGAGGAAAAGCTTTCCGGTTTTCACCCTTGAGTATGATGTTAGCTGTGGGTTTGTCATATATGGCCTTTATCACATTGAGGTGTATTTCTTCTATACCCATTTTGTTGAGAGTTTTTGTCATATATGGGCCAGGGCTTTTTAGAAATAAGGTTGGGAGGGTCAGTTTATTTACAGCTTTACACCATCGATTTGGAATTTTTCTAAGCAACAAGTTTTACTGGAACTAATGGTAGCTTCTCTGTGAAGTAAGTGTTTTCAGGTTAACAGCATAAACAAACTTGTTTACAACCCTGGGAAGAGGAATGCTTAAATTACAGAGAACAGGTGTTTTCAGGGAACTCTACTCTTTAGATGTCATGAATATACAGTCAGTTGATCCACTAATGACAAATAATTTTTCTCTGTTAAAGGAAGTTCCCTAAGGATTTTAACAAGGGAACAGTTCATTAACCTAATTCTAGTTATTGTATGTATTTAAAAGCACCATACCTGCTGTTAATTAAAAAATGTTCTTTAATTTGCTAAGAATTTATTGATTTAAATTGTTTTTTTCCCCCAATTGGCCAAATTAAGGAGATACTACTTACAGGGGTCAGAAGCCTAGTAAAATTCAAACCAATGAAATTAATATATTGTTCTTTCTATGAAGAAACCTAGTTTCATGAAGTGAGGAAGGCATTATAAAGAAAATTTCTTCCAGGTGAGAATTTCACTGAGCGTCTACATTGAAATGAGTGCTGAGATGGGGCTGTGGTGTGTTTGGGTGACACAAATCAGATGAGACTAATTTTCTATTAAATACAGTTCCTTTGTTTATTGTCTAGAAAATGGGCTTTAAGCTCTATGTATTAAGAGTGATGTACATGGGAGAAGGACTGGGAGGAAATATGACAAAATCCTGCTTTTATTTGGGTGAGTGGGGAGATTATGGGTAATTTGTCTTATATGTTATGTATTTTCCAAATTTCAAACCCTGAAATTTTATTTGAAAGAGAGAGAGAGAGTGCACGCATTAAGCAGGGGGAGGGGCAGAGGGAGAGGGGTAGAAGCAAGACTTCTTCTGATCGTGACCTGAGCCAAAGGTAGATACTTAACCAGCTGAGCCACTCAGGCACCCCAACCTTACACCTTCTATTAAGAGCTTATTGGGGCACCTGCCTGGCTCATTTGGTAGAGCATGTGATGCTTGATTGGTTTCTGGGTCTTGAGTTTGAGCCCCATATTGGTCGTAGAGCTTACTTAAAAATAAATAAAATTGTTAAAAAAAAAAAAAGAAAAAGCATACAAAAAAAAAATAAAGAGCTTGGTTTACTGTATTGAACGGAAGTGAGTTGGCTTATACATTTGCCGTGGAATTTTGGCATTGGAAAAGATCTTGGAAATTATTTAACTTTTTTCCCAATGCAGTGATCTCCTTTAATTATCTCTGTTTTAATAAAAAGAATGTTAGTATTTTGAGCAGAGGTTGCTAGGATAGGTTGAGTGTATCCAGTGAGATCTAGAGGTGATTTTATTTTAGTATTGAGTACTGCCTTTCTGTATCTAGAAGTAATAATGACAGGTGATCTCCATAAGCGGTGTGTTGGAGCCATTCTCATTTGTTCTGCATATGATTTGGATCCCTAGTTACTGTTGGTTTTTATCATTTCCATTTTATGAATGAGGAAATGCAAGGTCAGAAAAATGAGACACCATGTTTTATGGTCTCAGATGATACATGTTGAAGGTGATTACCTCATGCTCTTGCCACCAGACCAGTCTGGAGACCTACCATTCTTCATCGTGGAGTAGTCAACTTTTCCCTAAAACATACACAGGCCTCTTTTTACACATCACACATTTTTTTTTTTAAAAGATTTTATTTATTTATTCGACAGAGATAGAGACAGCCAGCGAGAGAGGGAACACAAGCAGGGGGAGTGGGAGAGGAAGAAGCAGGCTCATAGCAGAAGAACCTGATGTGGGGCTCGATCCCATAACGCCGGGATCACGCCCTGAGCCGAAGGCAGACGCCTAACTGCTGTGCCACCCAGGCGCCCCATACACATACACATCACACATTTTAAGCCCTAACTGCTGTGCATATATTAAAGTTTAGGGACAGCAGTAAGAGTTTAGTTTGTATGTCTAATTATAGGAGCCCAGTATGGATGCATAATAGTTGCTCAGGGAGTGCTACAGTGCTGTTCAAAACTGAACTCGTTAGTGTCCATCATTCCCTACATCCTATTTCTGTGGATGCCATCCCCATTAAGGGCAACCTAGGAGTCTTAGCTTCCTGCATCCAGTCTCCAACAGTTCCCAGGTTATATTCATATTGCTTTATTTGGTAGGCTCATATTTCTTGCCAGGACATTTACAGTAGTCTTATGATTGGTTTTCTGTGACCAACCCCCTACCCCCGACTATTTTCTGTGTTGCCGCCAAATTGATATTTCTGAAGACACAAATCTTCTTATGTCTCATCCTTGTCTAAATTTTGTTTTTTGTTTTTGTTTTTTTTGCTTTTTGGTTGCTTTTAGAATAATTTCCAAGCTTCTCAGCGTAGCATAAATTAGGCCCTTCATGTTTTGAACCAGCTTATCAGTCTTTACTGGTACCACCTCATCTATACTGAAGTATTTGTAATTTTCAGAACAGATGCTGATTTTATAGTGTGTGTAATTCGTCAGCATGGTTGAGCAATTTTCATTTACATACTTTTCTCTGTTTGAAACTCCCTTTCCTTCTCATCCACCTAGCCACTTTCTCATCTTTCAAGTTTCAACTAAAGTATCTTCATCTCTGGGAAACCTTCTCCTTGTTCCTTCCTTCCTTTTTTTTTTTTTTTTTTTAAGATTTATTTATTTTAGAGAAAGCGAGCGAGCGTGGAGAGGGGCAGAGGGAGAGAGAGAAACTTTTTTTTTTTAAAGATTTTATTTATTTATTCGACAGAGATAGAGGCAGCCAGCGAGAGAGGGAACACAAGCAGGGGGAGTGGGAGAGGAAGAAGCAGGCTCCTAGAGGAGGAGCCTGATGTGGGGCTGGATCCCATAACGCCAGGATCACGCCCTGAGCCGAAGGCAGATGCTTAACCGCTGTGCCACCCAGGCGCCCCGAGAGAGAAACTTTTTAAGCCTGAGAGAGCTCAGGCTCACCTGAGCGCAGAGCCTGACATGGGGCTTGATCTCAGGACCCTGAGATCATGACCTGAGCCAAGACCAAGAGTCCGGATACTTAAGCGACTGTGCCACCCAGGGGCTCCCCCCCCCTTTTTTTTAAAGTTTGGGTGTCCTTTTGGTGCTGTTGTCGTATTTGATACTAATTGAAGCATGCAGCTCCCTGTATTGGAGTTGAGTATTTACTTTTTCTTTTACCATTGGGTGCTAGGAAGCTGTTTCAGTAAACACATTCTTGGGCTTAAGTCCAGACCTCCTGAATCAAAATCTCCAGTGATGAGATGCAGTTCATGCATTTTTTAAAAAGCACTCCCTGGTGATCTCCTGTGCACTTTGGTTCAGAACTACGGTGATGGTTCCTCTTGAAGAATCTTTTGGCCTTGTATCTCCAGCACCTGGCAAATAGTATATACCTCATAAATGATGAATGAATAAATTACGTTATCAGGGCATATTGAAGAGCTTTATTGAGTGGAGTATTTTATTTGAAGGATATTAAGATGTCATTTTGAATTGATAAGGTGTAAGGTGTAACAGAATGTGGGATCTTGAATACTGAGAGGCTTTTGGGCCTGAAGGTAAGGAGCCAGTTAGCATTTATTGAAGGATTGCATTAAAGAACTTTTACATTCATTCTTACCAGCTCTGCTTTTATTTTTATTTTTATTTATTTATTTTTTTTAAAGATTTTATTTATTTATTCGACAGAGACAGAGACAGCCAGCGAGAGAGGGAACACAAGCAGGGGGAGTGGGAGAGGAAGAAGCAGGCTCATAGCGGAGGAGCCTGACGTGGGGCTGGATCCCATAACGCTGGGATCACGCCCCGAGCCGAAGGCAGACGCTTAACCGCTGTGCCACCCAGGCGCCCCTACCAGCTCTGCTTTTATGTTTTTGCTTTGCCTTTTTTTTTTCCCCTTGAGATTTCTTGAAACCATAAGGGGCTAGAGGAGCAAGGTTTACTCTCCTTAATTTGTAAAACTTTGAAACTTTGTGTCTGTTCACAGTTATAACACATAATTGGAAAACAGTGCTATACTTTTTCAACTTAATACATTTACAGGGTTCATTCCTGTTCTCTGAAGTGAATAGTATGTGCCAGTATAGTTTAAGAAGATAATATCTATGAACGTAGGATTAAGGTTGTAATTTAACCGTATATTGTCAGTGGTTAACTGCTTTTAAGACTAGTGACTCACTTTTCCTACTTGAAGCTTTTTAAGAAGTGCTGTTTGGGTTTGAGCTTTCTATTGGGGCAAGGTGTAAGGTACAAACTGAATTTTATTTTTATCTTATTTGTTTAAATATTTTTTAAGTGATCTCTACACCCAATATGGGGTTCGAAATCATGACCCCCGAGATCAAGAGTTGCATGCTGTACTGACTGAGCCAGCCAGGTGCCGCCAAGCTGTGAATTTTTAGATGCACAATTTTTATTCTGTGTTATGGTTATGAATTTTGTTCTAAAGTGGAATTTTAAAAAAGTTTTGAGGTATAATTCACATACCATATAGTTCACCCATTTAAAAGGTACTATTCAGTGGTTTTTAATATATTTAGAGTTGTGCAACTGTCACCACAATCAAATTTTAGAACACTTTGATTATGCCAAAAAGAAACTTATGTACCCAATACCAGTCATTGTCTACTTCCCCATCCCCTTAGCGCTAAGCAACCACTGATCTATTTTGTCTACATGGAAATTTTATGATCTAAAACTTTTCAATAACTTTATCAGAGTTAAATACTTAACAGCACAGGTCATTTCCTTCTAGATGTTTCCTGTGCGTATATAAACACAGGTTCAGTAATGTGTTGTAGTTTTAAGCCAAATGGAAACATTGTAAATGTATTGCACCTGCACGTATGTGTGAACACACTGTATGATAGTCTTTTTGCCCTTAATACATTGTGGCTATCTTTTCAGGTTAGTAATAAATATCTTTGTATCTTCTTTAAGGGCCATGGTGCATGGAACTACAGTATTTTATTTTGACTGACTTATCCCAGGTCACTGAACTTTTTTTTTTGGCTTTTGACATTCTAAACAATGCTGTAGTAAACAATATGGTAGTTTTATTTTTGTATTCTGCAATCATTTCTTTAGAATACATTTACAGAGGTAAAATTGACAGATCAAACAAAAGAATGCATTTAAAATTTTGATACATATTTTCACGCTGTTCCACCAATTTAAAGTTCCACCAGCACTGTATAAGTACTGCTTTTTTCTGTTGGTATAAAAATTATTTTCCTAGATTTATAAGACTGCTTTTATATGTCTTTTAACTTTATTGTGTCTTTTGCAGTGCGGCGTTTTAAAATATATGTAATCAAAAGTGTTAGTCTTTTGCTTTTGACTTCTTTATATACTTAGGTCCTCCCTCACCCAGTCTCCTGTGTTTCTTGTAATATTTTTGTAGTTCTCTTTTTATGTTTTAATCTGTAATTCATCTGGAGTTTATTTCTGTGTATTGTATAGGCAGGAAGTAGTGTTGTAATTTTACTTTTCTCACATCGGTAACTAGTGATCCTAGCACCATTTATTGATTTTAAAGACCTCCTTTATAATTAATTAGGTCTCCATATATATGTGGATCTCTTTTGACTCATTTGTTATATTGATACGTTTATTCTTACTCTATGGCTAGAATTTTTTTTTAAATTATCTTTATTGAGGTATAATTGACATAAAATGCACACATTTTAAATGTGTAACATGAGTACTGACATATCGGAGTATTGAACTGTGCGAAATGGTCACTCTAATCATAATGATAATTCCCATCTTCTCCAGAAGTTTTGTGGGCCTGTTTTAATTCCCCCAGCAGTAGCTGTTGATCTGCTTTCTGCCTAGGCCTAGACTTTAATTACTGTATTTTAATGGCATTTGGAATGACAGTAAAACAATTCTTGTTATTTCTAGAATCACAGGTATGCCCCATCCCGGAAGGATGAATGGTCCTCCACAGATGCCTATAAAAGTTGCTCCTTCACCTCCTTCAAGTCCTTCGCTTACCTTCTCATCGAGACCTTCCATGAACATTATTTAAATTGCAGCTCTGTCCACTTTAATTTTCTCAATAGCCTTGAAACCATTTTGTGATTTTCTGTGTTTTCCTCAGTAGCCTTTAAACCATTTTGTAATTTTCTGTGTTTTCCAGAATGTTTGCAGTGAGGGTTTATTGTTTTTAGAATTCAAAATTACCTCAAAGACAGTAGTTTTAATGGGAGGAAAAAACCCTATGTGTTTTCATTTTTTAAATCCAATTTCAAACATTATTCTGTGGCACTCATGGCACCCATAGTCTTTAAGTTTAAAACCTAATAAATTTGCTATACCTTAAGTTCCTCTCAACCCCAGGAGGGAAAACTTGATGCATCATGACCTCACAGTAATACAAACTGTAGGGTAATGAACTAAAGATAGTAACTGCTCGAAAAAGGAGCAAATTAAGGTTTATTCTTTGCATCATATCAGGTGGAATTATCTTTCTCTCCCTCAGGTGGAATTCCATAAAGAATTAAACCACATAAATTGATAACATGCCAGTGCTTAAAGATTATTTTGAAAAGCACATCTTTTTTTTTTTTTTTAATTCAGAGGAGGTAGGAACTCTATTAAAATACATTCTTCCACAGATACAGTTTTGGATTTATGTATTATGTACTCTTTAGGATCATAAAGTCCAGAATGAACTATTTGATAGGCTTGGTAGCTGCCTTTTTTTTTTTTTTTTTTTTTAGGATTTTATTTATTTGACAGAGCTCAAGCAGGGGGAGTGGCAGGAAGAGGGAGAAACAGGCTCCCTACAGAGCAGGGAACCCCACGTGGGGGCTCCATCCGAGGACCCTGGGATCATTACCTGAGCAGAAGGCAGATGCTTAACTGACTGAGCCACCCAGGCGCCCCGTACTGTGTTTCTGTAGCCTTTATGCATGAAAGACAATTGTGTCAGGACATAAAATCTTTGGGCTATAGATAGTATATTTTATTTTATTGTCTTTGGCACATAGTATTTTAGAGAACCAAAGATAGACTATTTTTTTCACCCTGCTGGGATACTTAAGGAATACTCCAACATTAGGACAGTTTGTTCAGGATGTGATTTTTATGTGCTGTATGAGTGAGACCTTTTGATCTGCATAGTTTTGTAGCTTGAGAACGTTCCTTTGGTTATGTATTCGGTTATTTTAGTTTTTTTGCTCAGGAACTATATATTTTTTTTGGGACTACAAGTTTTGTCTTCATTATTTCTTTATAGCACTTGTCTTTTTTTATTTTTACTTTTCTTTTTTAAAGATTTTATTCATTTGAGAGAGCACACAAAGAGGGGGAGCGGCAGAGGGAGAGGGAGAAGCAGTCTCTCTAGTGAGCAGGGAACTCTATGTGGGGCTCGATCCTAGGACCCTGGGATTATGACCTGAGCCAAAGGGAGATGCTTAACTAACTGAGCCACCCAGGTGCCCTCACAGTTGTCTTTTAAAAATAAGATTTAGTTAATTGTTGATTCGTATACTATTGTAAGAAATAATACAGATAAATCATCACAGCTAAGATAATGACATTGATAAAAATCCATCCAGTCTTAGCTATTTCCAGTTCTGAACTCATTTGTGTGTGTGTGTGTGTGTATGTATGTGTATTAAGTTCAGTATAATTTTATCACCTGTGTAGGTTCGTATATTTACCACTGTAGTCAAAATACCAAATAGTTCCAAAACCACAGAGACCTTTGAGTAGCTCTTTTTATAACCACACCCACCTTCCCTTTGTGAGGTAGGGGTCGGGAGCTCCCCTCAACTGCTAACTCTCCAGTTCTGCAGTTTTGTCATTGCAAAACTGTTATATGAATGGAGTCGTCTTGTATATGGGCTTTGGGGACTGGCCTTTTTTTGCTCTGCAGAAGGTCCTTGAGACCAAGTTGTTGCACATTCGAACTTCTGATTGCTGCGTACGGTGCCATGGTATGGATGTACCACTGTTCGTTTAAACTGTTGAAGGACATCTGGGCAGATTCTGGTTTTTAGTTGCTATAGATAAAGCTGCTGTGAACATTCATGTTCAGCTGTTTCTCTGAACATAAGTTTTCATTTCTCTGGGATAAAAAGGTCCAGGTGTATACATGCTGGGTCATGTGATAGTTGCATGTGCAGTTTTTTAGAAACTGCTAAATTGTTTTCCAGAGCGGCTGTACCATTTTGCATTCTTACCAGCAGCGTTTGAACAGTGCAGTTTTTCTGTCCCCTTACCAGCGTTTGGTGGTGGTACTCTTTTTATCGCAGGCATTCTGATAGATACATAATGGTATCTCATTGTGGTTTGAATCTGTATTTCCCTGATCGGTAATGATGTTCATCTTTTCATGTGAGCAGTTATATTTTTTAATGTGATTTTACTGTTTTACTTTCATATGATCTTAATTTATTAATAAAAACATTAAATTCTGTTTGATGAATTTCCCATATTCTCTTTATCCTAATAATATTTGCAGAACTCCATTTATAAGTTTGAGAAGAGATCTTTAGTGTTATGGATCAACATTAACTTAGCACGTTCACTTGGAAAAATTCTTTTTAGGAGATTTTGTTTTTGTGAGAGAGAACGAGCATGGGGGTGGGCAGAGGGAGAAGCAGACTCCCTGCTGACCAGGGAGCCCAAATTAGGACTTGATCCCAGGACCCTGGGATCATGACATGAGCCGAAGGCAGACGCTTAACTGATAGAGCCACCCTGGTGCCCACTTGGAAAAATTCTAAAATAAATCTTTTTTTTTTTTAAAGATTAAGAGAGTGAGCAAGCATGAGTTGGGGGAGGGGCAGAGGGAGAGAATCTCAAGCAGACCCCCTGTTGAGCCGTGGCACCCATGAGGGGCTTGATCTTAGGACCCTGAGATCATGACCTGAGCCGAAACCAAAAGTTGGATGCTTAATGGACTGAGCCACCCAGATGCCCCTTAAAGATTTATTTTAAAACCAGATTTGGCAAACCTGTGGCGTCTGTGCTAGATCTGGCTTGCTGCCTGTGTATGTATGGCCTTTGAGCTAAGAATGGTTTTTACGTTTTTAAGTAGTTGAAAATAAAAACAAAGAATATGTGACAAAGACCCTGTGTAGCCCACAAAGTCTCTATTATTTGACCTGGTACAGAAAAAGTTTGCCAACTCCTATTTTTTAAATAACAGCTTTATTGAAATGTTTTTCACATACCTTAAAATTCGTCCTTATAATTTGGTGGTTTTTAGTACATTCACAGTGTTATGCAACTATCAGCTATATAACTATAGGACATTTTTAGCACTCCCAGAAGAAACTTTGTACTCATTAGTAGTCATTGCCTATTTTCTCCTTTCCCAAGTCCTTGGCAAACACTAATCTACTCTTGTTTTCTGTTGATTTATTTATTATGGATGTTTCATATAAATGGGATCATATAATATATATGATATATATCATATAATAATAATATATATATCATATAATATATATATATCATATAATATGTGGCTTTTGTGTCTGGCTTCCTTCACTTACCTAGTGTTTTTAGGGTTCATGCATGTTTATGTGCTTCGTTCCTTTTTATGGGCAAATGATATTTCTTTATGTGACATAATTTTTATACATTCATCAGTTGATGGACATTTGGGTTTCCATTTTTTCATTTATCTTTTAATCTTTGACCTTTTCCTTCAGATTTGTTTACATTATTATTTATTTGGCTTACTACTTCCTTGTGGATTTTAATTTTGCTATGAATTTTTGTCAATTCATTCACTCTTCCAGTAGATAAATCATTTTCAGAAATCTATTTCTTCAGGATGTGATTTCTTTTTCCTCGTTAAGTAGTTTACTCCCTGTAGTCTCATGGTGACTTACTTCCTTTTGATCATCCTTGAACAGAAAAGAAAGAATCCTAGAGTTCTGGCCACAGATGGGCTGTGTGGGCGGCTGTTACATCTTCAGATACGCAGTTGGGTGGCAGAGTAATGTGCACAGCTCCTTCTCCTCTTTTGAGTTTTTAGCAGACTTTCATCTAGTGCAGCTTTGTTGGATATGGATGGGTCCTTTTGTCTTAGTTGCTGAAATAATTGGGAGTACCCCAGATGCATTTTGATCCCTCAGTCTAGGACACTGGTTAAGAGTCAGACTCTGGAGTCAGTCTGCCTGGGTAACTTTGGGCAAGTTTTTTACTTTTCTCTGCCTCAGTTTCCTCCTCCATTAAAAAAGTGGGGAATGGAGGAGAATTAATAATTGTTTCATAGATGGGGCACTTGGTTGGCTCAGTTGGTTAAGCGTCTGCCTTTGGCTCAGGTCATGATTCCAGGGTCTTGGAATAGAGTCCCATGTCAGGCTCTCTGCTCAGTGGGGAGCCTGCTGCTTCCTCTTCTTCTGCCTGCCTCTCTGCCAGCTTGTGCTCTCTTTCTCTGTCAAATAAATAAATAAATGAATAAATAAATATTTCATAGTTTGAGAATTAAATAATATATATTGCTAGTACATAGTAAGTACTAGCTGTTACAACAGTTATAAAAGGCCCTCCTGTTTCTGTTCTTTTTCACAGTGCTGTCTCTGTGGAAACTGCTTCTGGATATACCGTAATGAACCTTTTTATTTACTGGTGGCTGGCTTTCTACCCCTACTTTTTGTTGAGAGTATTTGTTTTTTCTTATAAAAGTAACTGCACAATGAGCACTTTGGCTTATCGACCTTATCCCTTATTTTAGTTATTTAAGATGTTTTTTAGAAGAGGGTTGTTGGTTTGAAAGGTATTCATGTTTTAGACATGATAAATATTGTCAGATGCATTTTTAGAAGATTCTTTCTGATTTTTTTCATAGGCATTATGCAAAATGTAGAAACTACCAAAGAAATTTTAAATTAACATTTGAGTATATTATCTTTTAGTCTTATTTATGTTTCTATATGGAAATATATACGTATCTTTTTATATACGCAGATTTGTAGTCTTTACACAAACATTTTCTTCTGTTTAGCAATTTTAAAAATGTCTTAAATAGCTGTGCTAAATTCTGTAAATGAATATATGCTGTATTTAATGATTCCTGGTATATTTAAACTTTTACCATTTTTACCACTTTTTTTTTTAAGATTTATTTGAGAGAGAGAGTGCGCATCATGTGTGTGGGAGAGGAGCAGAGGGAGAGGGAGAATCTCAAGGAAACTACCCTTGAGCAGGGAGCTCAATGTGGGGCTCTGTCTCACGACCCTGAGGTCATGACTCAAGCCTAAACCAAGAGTTGGTTGCTCTACCTACTGAGCCACCCAGGCACCCCATAAACTTTCACCACTATTGCCATTACAATGCCTGGTTGAAGATCTTTTGTTAACAAATCTTCGATCGTATTTCTGATTATTTGCCTTAGCTAAATTCCTAGAAGTGGAATTACTGCATCAGAGGGCATGACCATTTATAAAACTTAATGCATATTGTCAGATTTCTTTCTTGAAAAGCTCTAAAAAGCCTGACAAAGTATTAAGCAGGATAAAAACCATTTTAAAGAAGCTGGCACTAAAGTCCTCTTTCTGCTATTTTTATCACTCCTAAGACTGAGGGTAATTTCTCACATTACAAATAATTGTGTGTAATGCATGTCATGTTTTTAATACTGTGGGAGTTACTTTTGGGGAGATGAGGTGAGCTACAATGGCATTATTGAAAAGAGTGCAGTTTTACTTAGTGGTTGTTACTTCAGTAGTTAAGAGCAGTAATAAGACTTGTGCACCGCGGTCTTTGAACTTCGGCAGATTAACTAGATAGGCTTTTAAGTACTCCTCCTACCTGGAGACTGATACTGTAGGCATACCCTGTAGCAGATAGTTTTCTCCTTTGAACTTATTTTCCAAAATTGGTAGTTTTCACTGGTGATAAGTTGTACATCTTATCAGTTTTGTAATTTATAGGAAATTCTTATCAGTAACTGCGTAGGCCCATAATTTTTTTCTTTGACAACTCTTAATGGTAGAAATTCTTCTAAACCTTTTATGCCTACTCTTACATGTCTGTTAGCACCAGGAATGACAAAGTGAACCTCAGAACATTTGATACTAGCAAAACTTTGGAAAAGCCAGTTGTGTGCCTTTTTTGTGGATTGTTACTTTCACATTTTTACATAGAGTCTAATATTCTGCCGGTAGGATTGTTCCTGATTCCAGTGATGTTAAATACTTGACAGAGAGAGAGAGAGCGCGAGAACACACACAAGCACAGGGAGCTGGAGAGAAGCAGGCTCCCTGTGGAGCAGGGAGCCTGACGTGGGGCTGGATCCCAGGATGCTGGGATCCCGACCCAAGCCAAAGGCAGACTCTTAATGACTGAGCCACCCAGGTGCCTAAATTTTCATTTTTTGAAAAGATCCTGATACTTAACAGATTTGCCACAACCTGATCTAAGAATTTTTGGATGAGTATTCTTCATTTATCTTTTTTTATTTTTTTCCATATGATTTTTATTTTTTCCACATGTCCTCTCTTGAGATTGATTTTAGGATGAAGTCTTTTACTGATAATGAACACTTTCTGGTTCCCCATTTGCAAATAAACATTTTTTGATGTAATCTATATAGTGGTATGGGAGTCTCTTTTATGTTTTTGAAATTTGTTCTTTTGATGGTCAGGAATATGCCATTTAGATATCTGGCTGTAGCTTATAGACAGATAGAGATAAGGCTGATTATCTTTTTAAGTGTTTTTTTTTTTTTTTTTTTAAAGATTTTTAGTGCTAGAAAGAGCCTGCTGCATGAGGGGGCAGAGGGAGAGGGAGAAGCCAACTCCACACTGAGTAGAGGGAGCCCACTGTAGGGCTCCATCCCAGGACCCTGAGACCATGACCTGAGCCGAAGGCAGACCCTTAACGGAGCCATCCAGGCATCTCAAGATTTTATATTTTTAAGTAATCTCTGCACCTAGTGTGGAGCTCGAACTCACAACCCTGAGATCAAGAGTGTGCTGACTGAGCCAGCTAGGCACCCCTGATCATTATCTTAAGTTTTACACTTTTAATTAGGTTCTTCTGTAACAATTTTAGTGGTTCCTTTTGTAGTTAAAATGGCCTAGTCCTCATTATTGATTTCAGCTTGAACATGATCGGTGAAATAAAGAAGAAAAAGACTGGCAGAACCAGCAGTTTTGAGGTTTTGGTGTTTAAAGGTCACTAGTATCATTAAATGATTTTGAAAATACATGTTCTAAATTTTACTTTCTAAATTGTTTTCTCTTATGTCTAGGAAGTGCTGACATTTACATGAGGTGTATATATTCTGATAGTCTGGTAGCAAAACAGTTTTGGTAACTTATAGTAGTTTATTACGTGGGTCTGTTAATCATTTTAGCAGAATGCCACAGGCACATTAGGTCATCTGTAACTCTAATGTTTTTATTTTAATTGCTAATGACAGCAGCAATCTTTATGATAGATAGTAAAGACGTGGAAGTTCATTCTGACCCAGGCTGTTGTGGTGACTTAATTTCCCCCTTGTGTATCATTGAAGACAGTATCATTAATAGTAATCAGTTGCTGGCACAACTGTTTAACCCACATGTGCTTTTGTGCTTGCCTTTGACGAGAACAGAGAAGTTGTAAAGACCAGAATTTGGATTCCACTTCTGATCTTGATCCATTGTATGACTTTGCACAAGTTACTTCACTGAACCTAGCTTTCCTCATATATAAAATGGAAGAATAGGTCTATTTTGCAGCACAATGCCTTGAAACTCAGCAAATGCTGGTATTTAGTGTTGTTATTGACAGCGAAAACTAAGGATGGAAACATTCATGAATAAGGTCATGCAGTAGGGTTTGCATCCACTTAGGCCAAAAGAGTAGGTTCTCCCTCCCCCAGTAGTCAAGAAGAATGATCATTTATTTGAGGAACATAATCTTATTTTTTATTTTTTTATTTTTTTTATGAAGTGGGTACCTGCCTAAGTGTACCTGCATTTCCTTCCTTCCTTGAGAAGGGTTGGGGGAAGAGGGGAGAGAGAATCTCGAGCAGGCTCCACACCCAACTTGGAGCCTGATGCAAGTCTTGATCTCAGGACCCTGAGGACATGACTTGAACCAAAACAAAAGAGTCTGACACTTAACAGAGCCACCCAGGCACCCTGAGTACCTGCATTTTCAAATTATGATTGTTAAAGACACCATAAAGCATATAAAGAATTTATAGGACCGGTCTAACATAAAGTAAGTCTCAGTAAATATTAGTTAATTGTTTATAATGCAGGTAGTAGGGTTGTAGAAGATGTTGTAGAACAGACTTCTAATGATTTTGTTTTTAAAGATCGAATGGGGGGGAGGGGGGCAAGGGCACAAGCAGGGGGAGTGGCAGAGGGAGAGGGAGAAATAGATCCCCTGCTGAGTAGGGAGCTCCATCCCAGGACCCTGAGATCATGACCTGAGCTGAAGGCAGACACTCAACCCAAAGCCACCCAGGTGCCCCTTTCTCTTAATGGTTAAATTCAAATTAGGTTAATTCTCATATTCTTTTAACATACTCTGTCAGGGTTTCTCTTAAGATTTTATTTATTTATTTATTTATTTATTTATTTATTTATTTATTTATTTATTTATAAAGATTTTATTTATTTATTCGACAAAGATAGAGACAGCCAGCGAGGGAGGGAACACAAGCAGGGGGAGTGGGAGAGGAAGAAGCAGGCTCATAGCCGAGGAGCCGAGGAGCCTGATGTGGGGCTCGATCCCAGAACGCTGGGATCACGCCCTGAGCTGAAGGCAGATGCTTAACCGCTGTGCCACCCAGGCGCCCCATGATTTTATTTTTTAAAAAAATTTTGTTAGAGTACAAGCAGGGCGAGCAGCAGGCAGAGCAGGCAGAGAAAGAAGTGGGCTCCCTGCTGAGCAGGGAGCCTGGCGTGGGAACCAATCCCAGGACCTTGGGATCATGACCTGAGGCGAAGGCAGACACTTAACCCACTGAGCCACCCAGGCGCCCAAGATTTTTTTTTTTTTTAAAGATTTTATTTATTTATTCGACAGAGATAGAGACAGCCAGCGAGAGAGGGAACACAAGCAGGGGGAGTGGGAGAGGAAGAAGCAGGCTCCTAGCGGAGGAGCCTGATGTGGGGCTCGATCCCATCATGCTGGGATCACGCCCTGAGCCGAAGGCAGACGCTTAACCGCTGTGCCACCCAGGCGCCCCGCCCAAGATTTTTTTTTTTCTCTTTTTTTCTTTTTTTTTTTAAGTAATCTCTACACCCAGCGTGGAGCTCAAATAACCCCAAGATCTAGAGTCGCATGCTCTACTGACTGAGCCAGCCAGGTGCCCCTGAAGTTTCTCTGGCTTTTGCTTGGGTTTTTCTCACAGGTATTTCCTTCTGGTATTGGTGCTTGGCACCAGCTCTTCTGCTTCCATTGTTGTGGATCTGTGTTAGTGAAACAGAGCCATCGTGATCTAGGCTTGCCTATGCAAAAAATCCTCCAGGAGAACAAAGGTAGTTGTGGAGGAGAAAATCTGACAATTGAAGATTCAGTCCTGACAACTTAAGATTCAGTAGTTAACAGATATTTGAGTAATGGCAGTTTTAGTCTCATAGAAATCTGTTCTAGTCAGCAGAAATTCAGGGCATTAAATGAAAGAACAGCAGGGATTCTCTCTGACTTCCTAAGCAGGAAATGTAAATGTGGACCTTCTTGGTGCTGACTGGGTGGCTGTTTCTATAGGGGTTCCATAGTCTGTTTCTGCTTTTTTTCAACACATTCTTTCTCTGTGTTGACTGTTTATGTTTTATGCTTATTCACCCGGTTATACTTGAATGAAAATGACAGCCACAACTGCCAGATATTTAGAGAACTTCATTCTCTCTCTCCATAGCTATCTGGTCCAAATGCTTACAGAGGACACTGTGTAGGTCAGTTTATCATTTCTCACCAGGTACTAGTGATTTGGCCATTTAGGGGAATACTTTTTGCTGTAGTTGTTGGTGACCAGAGGTGATGGAAATCATGAACTTATACTTTCTAGACAGGTATCTTGAAACATGTCCATTACAGAGAATGTTCAGAAAGTATTGATTTATTCTGAGTGCACTATATAGCTCTCAGTTACTGTTTATTAAAATATAAACTTCCAGTGTGATTCAATAAATATCAACTCAGTGATACCCTTGTGTCTGAGTTTGGGTCTTCTGTATAAGCAATGGAGAACCGGTCAAAGTGGTTCAAGTAAAGGGACATTCATTTTAAAGGGACACTGAACAGTTAAGGGACAGGAATGCTACCAAAGTGCCAAGAACCCAACAACTTGTTTTTTTCG
Organism: Ursus americanus; assembly: GCF_024610735.1. Taxonomy (NCBI): domain Eukaryota; kingdom Metazoa; phylum Chordata; class Mammalia; order Carnivora; family Ursidae; genus Ursus; species Ursus americanus. The sequence goes on from NC_142159.1 coordinate 7,810,963, forward strand.
GTCTTTTATTCTGGACTGCATGGTCTACTGGTATCTGCTTCATTCCGCTGTTTTTGTTCAATAATAGCTGCTTGAAAAACTGGTAAATTATAATTCGTAATATTTGGATCATGAACTTCTTACATTTGTGCCTGAGTCTCTTTTTTACCCCCCATGACTGCAGTGTTGGCTGGCAAAGAGACAAACACCTAAATGGTGAGGTAGGAGAATCAGGAGACCAATAATGGCAGGGGCAGTTCAGGAATGAATTGTAGAAGGTAACTTTACTGAGATTTTGCCAGTGATCCCCCCCACCCCCCCCAGTTTCTGAAGGGATGAGAATGGAAGTTGCTCTGAATTGATTTAGTTGGAAATTGAGAAATGGATGTGCTTTGAAATGCTAAATTGGGGGTGGGAGGCTCAGTCTCCTGAGCCAAAATCAGAGTTGGATTCTTAACCCACTGGGTCCACCCAGACGTCCCACATCTAGGTACTTCTAATGCACTGTTGGAGAGACAACCAACCCCCCACCAGGGGTGGGGAAAGACAGGGTGAATGGGTGGAGACGACATTTCACTGAAAACAGAGTGTGTGTGAGGTGGATAGAATTGATTAAGCGCCTGCTAAGTATCGGACTTTTTTTTTTTTTTTAAAGATTATTTATTTATTTGACAGAGAGACAGCCAGCGAGAGAGGGCACACAGCAGGGGGAGTGGGAGAGGAAGAAGCAGGCTCCCAGCGGAGGAGCCCGATGTGGGGCTCGATCCCAGAACGCTGGGATCACGCCCTGAGCCGAAGGCAGACGCTTAACGACTGAGCCACCAGGTGCCCCAGTATCGGCCGTTTTGTCTCATTTAACCATCCCATTTAACCAGTACTAACCAGTACAGCAAACTTGTAAACTAGTTGATGTTATTTCAAGTTAAGAGGAGGAAATGATTGTCATTCATTGTGTGGGACGTTGTGTTATGATACGGAGGGGTTCTCTGGGTGATGGAAAATGATGTGGTTTTGGAATATAGGTGAGGTTCAGTGGCGTGAGGTCTGGAGCCGACAACCAAGAAAGAATTCTTGAGACATCTTTTGGTGCAAAATGGTTTATTAAAACAGGACCTGCAGGCAGGCGGGCAGCTGCTGCACGGGGATCTTAATGAGCGGTGGTTATATGCTCGGGAGCTGGGGGAAGTAAAGAAAAAGGAAGTTTCAAAAGAACTTTCATATGCTAAAGAGGGCCGATCTTCAAGATGTTTTCTCTTCTAGCAAGGTATTGACTGTTCAGGGATGGCTAGGAGAATGTCACACAAGATGTAGGCTTACGCGTTGTCTTTAGCTAGCCTTCTGGCCCTCATTTCCTCCCTGAACAATTTTCACCCTTAAATCTAAGTTTTTTGTCTCATCTTCTGTAACGTCCTCCTGCTGAATAGGGGCACATAGAGATGTCCCTACCTGTGGGTCAATCGAACATATTAGGGGAGTTACAAAAGGGGAGGTATCTCTCTGGCTGGCAAGGATCATCTTGTTGAAGTCATTCTAGGGATGGAGTCTCAGCACCAAGTGGAGAGCTGCTGAAAAAGGCAACACATTAAGATTAGTATGTCTCTAAGAATGACAAGTCCAATAAAGTGACCCTTAATAGAGGAAGATGGTGGTCAACTAAGCCAGGAACTTAACCATTATCAGTAGTGATGGAAAGAGATCATTTAAAGCACCAATCTGAGGTTAGAAACCCAGAAATATTTGTGGTAATCCGAGTGTATACACAGCATTGTTTTTATGATACTTTAGGTCCTACCTTGTGCAACAGTTAAAACAGTTGAAAACCGGTTAATGCCACTCTATTTTGTAAATCTGCTTCATGCATTAGGAATGCTATCTTCAGTGTCATTTAGGGCTTTGACCATGTACATATCAGAGCTTCCCTGTGCCGAACATCCTCGTCTCGGAGAGGCAACAAAATAGATGCTAGTGGTCATACCAATGTAACACAGAACATGTCCACTATTATTTTGAATTTGGAAGGTTAGCTGGGTTGGTAATGGTTTTATTTAATTAATTAATTAATTTTTTAAAAGATTTTATTATGTGACAGAGAGACAGCCAGCGAGAGAGGGAACACAGCAGGGGGGGTGGGAGAGGAAGAAGCAGGCTCCCAGTGGAGGAGCCCGATGTGGGACTCGATCCGGAAACGCTGGGATCACGCCCTGAGCTGAAGGCAGATGCTTAACGACTGCGCTACCCAGGCGCCCCGAGTAATGGTTTTAATAATGCCTCTGTGCATCCAGGCAAAACCCAGAGTACAGCAGTCTATGCAGCCTAGGGGAAGCCGTGGCCACAATTTAGAGTCACGTAGCCTTTGGGTCCATAGGACTAGGGAAGCCTATTTGGAGTCAGTATGAATAAGACTTTGGCAGTTGCCAACCACAAGTTGAGCACTATAGCATACCCAGATTTTCTTATTCCTTTTTTCATGAAACTTCTGCCATCAGGAAACCAGCTGTCTGCAGTTTTAGTAAGGGCATCTTAAATCTGGATGACTAGAATCAGCAGGATCAATAACCTGAACAGTTATGCTCTATAGAAGTACAATGGTCAGGTCCAGGCATAAGGGTACATGGGTTTAAAGTCTGACAGGTTTTAAATATATTTCAGGCCTCCTCTGTAAGCACTGCCTGGTCACTTGGCTTCGCATAATCTATTGGTGGCTTTTGGTCTCAAGCCTGAAGTCATTACAGTCAGGGACAGTCCCCTAGTGAGCTTTGAGGCTCCTTTTACTGGGAGGGCTGTTGTGTGCTTAGCTAAAGCCTTTGTTTGCAGTTGTACCTCACTAGAGGTGGCTTGTAGGATAAATAAGGCTATGAGGGACAAAACCATGAAGAAGCCCTTTTTGTTTGAGGTCCAGCCTTAATCATATCCTAATTACAAGGAATTACTGGCAGGTAGGAGAAAACTTGTCAAGAGATAAGAGCATCCTCAAGTACATCATCCAATCCAGTCAAAGAAAGTGAGGTCATCCAGTATCTCCGTAGTCCGTAGTTAATTAACCCTATGCAGTGGCGTATGCTCTGGCTTTTAAGGAAAATTTCCATCATTCCAGCCACACAGAATTGGTTAAGGTGTTAAGTTATATAATCATTGGGGAATTAATCCTAAATTATGATATGCCCACGGGGTCCTGTTATCCCCGCATAAGCAGCAGCAAAGATTGCCTATACATGAGCTGTTGTGTGGAAATAGAAAAGCTATACCTCAAGTTGTCTAGCTTAGCAAACAGCATTTAAGGACATTCAAAACTAGGACTTAACCTCCACAAAGGTGGGTTATTGAAACATCATCTTTCTCTCTAAAATAGCCCTCATTTTCAGAGATAGCCAAATCAAGACTAATGTTTGCAAGACACTTAACAGACTTGTAAACCAGACTTGGCCTGACTGTTTACATAAGCTCAGCAAGAACGATTGATCACACACATCTTTTATTTTTGTTTATTTATTTTTAAAGATTTTATTTATTTGACAGAGAGAGACAGCCAGCAAGAGAGGGAACACAGGCAGAGGGAGTGGGAGAGGAAGAAACAGGTTCCCAGTGGAGGAGCCTGATGCAGGGCTTGATCCCAGAATGCCAGAATCACGCCCTGGTGCGAAGGCAGACGCTTAATGACTGAGCCACCCAGCACCCCCATACACATCTTTTAGAATCTGCTTTGCTGGAACTTTTGTAATCTCTAGGTTGAACTTTCATTTCAGTAGCCTCTCCAGGCCAGAAGCCAAGCCAAGTACTTGCCATCAGACGTGCCTATAATACTTGCAGATGTGGGCAGATTCCTCTTCATGACGTCCCCAATATATCCTGAGGTTCCTGCACCTGCCAGGAAGTGACAGTCTTTACTCACCTGGTGAGGCTGTTGGGAACTCTGTAAGCAAGGTATCTGGCCAGCATTTCCAAGAGGCTTAATGGCTCCAGGTTTCATCAAGTCAACCTTATTAGTTCCTTACAGCTGTTTGGTCATATGACCAGAGTCTGTGCATGTCTCTCTCAAATACAACATTCCAGTCAAAGCCTTACTAAAATAACCAACATTTCCAAGTGCATCCCTGTTACAAGGAAAATAGATTCTTATTGTAAGTTACGCAAATGACTATTCATTGCCATGGAAGAAAATACTTACAGAACCTTTTGAATTTCAGAGGGTTTAGATAGATGTTAAATGCTTCAGTTTGTTTACAAATGAATACTTTTATCTCACTTTGTTAAGTTATAGTTATCTTAAGAGAAAGTTTCTTTTATCTGGAAGAGTAAACATTAGAGAACCAGCAGTGTTTTAAACAAGAGTCACAAAAACTATAATCTTTTAGTTCATTTAGTCATGTGTTACTAATTCTTGTTTAAATGCAGTTTTAGTTCATTCTGGAAATTCTTAATCATTTCAGTTTTAGGATTTTAAAGATATTGAATACCTGTATTTGTCCCTAAAAGTCCTTTATATGAATCTCCTTGAAGATGAAACATTTTACAAGAGAGTAAGAACAGTAACTATAAATGACAAAAACTCAGAAATGGACATGGTTAAAAATCTGAGGGGAGGTTACAATATAACTGGCAAGGAAATCCACTTATTTCTGTGACATGTTTAACACTTCAGTAATATAAATATTGAGTGATGATGATCTTCTAACAGAAGGTAACATACCGAACAAACAAGCCTAATTAGACTGTTCATGATTTAAATCTTGGGGAAGTTTGTTAAAACCTTAGAATGTTTTAAAGCACATGCCTAGGGGCGCCTGGGTGGCGCAGTCGTTAAGTGTCTGCCTTAGGCTCAGGGCGTGATCCTGGCTTTTCGATCCTGGCGTTTCGATCGAACCCCACATCAGGCTCCTCCAGTAGGAGCCTGCTTCTTCCTCTCCCACTCCCCCTGCTTGTGTTCCCGCTCTCGCTGGCTGTCTCTCTCTGTCTAATAAATAAATAAATAAATCTTAAAAAAAAAAATAAAGCACATGCCTAAATAGGATCAGGGATCGTCAAAGACCTCATAAAGGCAAGACATAGAAACTGGTTTTAAGAGAAAAGAGAAAAAAAACCTTCGTTTTTACATTTTCTTATTACGAGCAGACCAACGATTCAAGAAAACTTTGAACGGAGAGAATTTCAATCTTGTACCACTGTACTTTTAAAATCCCTTTTTTTAAATCTTAGTCTGTTCTGACCACACCTAACTGTACTTTTAAAATCCCTTTATTTTAATCTTAAGTCTGTTCTGACCACACCTAAAATTCCTTTCCAAAGATTTCCCATCACAAATCTTCTACAACTTTGCTTTGTGTTCAGATTCTGTCCCAAGCCGTTTCTTTCCAAACAACCATCTTATTTAGGACAAAATTACCTTCTTTTACCTTCAACAAAAATGCCTTCCTGTTCCTTGTATCTTACGTATCTCCTCTCCTACTTTTCTACATACAGAGTTGTTTCCCTTCCCACCAGTCTTCATTACATTTAGCAGAATTTTGCAACATGCCTAGAATCTAAGTCTCCAGTGAAAACTAATAGTAACGAATTATGAACTGTTACACCAAAACTTTAAGAGGGCAAATTTGTGAAATCAGTTAAGCACAAAGCATGTTTACCAACAGACCCAAATATTCTTAGCTTCTTTCAATAAGAAGTCAAAAGCACAACCCTACATTAATTAATGCTTTTATCCTATTTGGAAAAGACCTAGATTTCCAACGAATTCAATCCCATTTATCATCCAAGCAAAACTTTAAAGTTTTAGGTTACCAAAAGCTATCTTAACAGTTACGCATGAAAACTTTGACTCAGACAAGATTAACCATCATTTTAAGTCATCTTTTTGCTAACAAATTGCAACAAGTTTGACCTTCAGCAAACCTTCATAGAATTAAAGTTTTATATTTAATGCTGATAACTTTAAAGACATGTCTACCTTAATTAAACCAACAAACTTAAATTAAAATTAAATAAAAAATCCACCTCGGTCCACCCCATTTTCAGTTTTTACCTGAGACACTGGTGGGAAAATCTGGAGTGGGTGGTGTTAAGTCCAGGGGGTGCTCTTCTTGATGCAGTTTTGGAATATAGGTGAAATTCGGTGGGGCGAGGTCTGGAGCCAACTACCAAGAGGAGCCGATGACCAAGAACTCTTGAGACGTCCTTGGTACAAAATGGTGGTTTATTAAAGAAGGGGCACAGGACCCGTGGGCAGAAAGAACGGCTGCAATAGGGGCTTGAAGAGTGGCTGATTATATACTTGGGAGTTGGGGGAAGTAAGGAAAGGGGAGGTTTCAAAAGAACTTTATGATGAAGAGGGCCGACCTACAAGATACCAGAGGCCTTGCCTTTGTCAAGTTAAGGTGGTTTTCCCCTCTAGCAAGCAAATTTGCCTCCTGAAATGAGAGTAAAGGAAAAGAAAGTACTTACCAAGTTTGCACCGAAGCTGAGTCCAGATGTGAAGACTCAGAGCCCCACGTTCGGGCGCCATATGATGTGGTTTTGGAATATAGGTGAGGTTCGGTGGGGTGAGGTCTGGAGCCGACAACCAGGAAGGAATTCTTGAGACATCTTTGGTGGAAAATAGTGGTTTATTAAAGCACAACGGACAAGATGAGTGGGCAGAAAGAGCTGTGCACGGAGAGTTTGATGAGTGGTGGTTATATACTCGGGAGTTGGGGGAAGTAAGAAAAAGGGAGGTTTCAAAAGTACTTTCATATGCTAAAGAGAACCGACCTACAAGATATGTACTTTGGGCCACCTTGCTCTGTGCGGTGGGGAGCCTGGTTCTCCCTCTTGCTCTGCCACTCCCCCTGCCTGTACTCGTGCTCTCTCTCTCTCAATAAATAAATAAAATATTAACAAAAAATGATACCTACAAGATACCGGAGGCCTTGCCATTGTCAAGTTAAGGTTGTTTTCCCCTCTAGCAAAGTATTAACTTTAAAACAGTCGGGAGATTCCTAGAAGAATGTCACACAGTGCCACCTAGGAGTGGGGAGGTGGGGGAAGTTGCGGGTGTAGGCTTATGCTTTGTTTTCAGCTAGTCTTCTGCTCCTTCATCAGAAAGGGCAGGTAATTTACAATGATTTTTTTTTTAAATAAAGATTTATACGGTGCTACTTTGGCTTAATTTTTATTTTTCCGAGTGTGATATATATATAGTTCTGGGTTTCTCTCTTTTGATCTTATAACTTCCTGTGTGGTAAAACATGCAGCTGAATTTGCTACATTATAGCTCTGGTTAGGACAGGGTCCCTGAGAGGAGGAGGCAGCTGTTGAGGCTTACAGAAGAAAGTTCTGGGATCTGGGGAGTGGAAGGAAAACTCAGAAGCATAGGGTATGTATATGGATGGTATCTATGGTGTGACGAAGGTAGGAATATAAAGGTAGGTCAGGCAGTAAAGTGCTTATCTTGCTTTGCCTCTTTAGTAGAGTGAGCAGGAGAAGCCTCTGTGGGGCGGGGCAGCGGTAGAGAAAGTTTTGGAGGATTTTGAGAAAGTTACATGTTACTGGCAAATAGCCAAAAGAGGAAAAGTAGGAAATAAATTGGTGAAACCAGAGGAGATAGGGAAGATCAGTTAGTGGAAAGAAGGGCGTCTTACAGACATTTAGCAAAAGTGGAAAAGGAATTAGTAGTGCTAGAAATCAACATGAACCTGGCACTCAAATTAAATACTAGAGAAAGGGGAGGTAGAGCACGGGAAGTGGAGAAGATTGTTCTGTTGTGATGGGCGCATTTACTCTGATTATAATTTATAGCCACCTTTTCTCCTTTATCATAGAAAGGGCTTCTTTGTTACCTGCCTAAAATATTTCTGTTCTTTGATTTCTCTGAACTCCTTGAGCATCTTCCTCTGGTCATTAGTTTTGTTTCTGAGGAAGAATTTGTATGGAGAGTTTGTCTGGTGTCGATGACCATACCAGGTATAGCTCCTATTATAAACAGTAAGTTCCTGACTAGTTAAAAACACTTTTGTGAGAATGATTTGGTTTATCTGGTCTATTCACCTGTGGGCAAATGGTTTATAATGGACTAGCACAGCAACTTTGGAGGGTGAGGCTTCTTCTCACCAGCGTCTACAGGAGTTAGGAGGGAATACACAGAAGGAAGAGGAGGAGTGTTCATCCTGTGGGGGAGGCAGAGGGGACCCCTGGAGAGAGGGAGGACTGGAGGAGGAGAAAAGAGAGTAGAAGAGAGGGAGAGAGAAGACCTGAGCAAGCTAGGATATTAGATAATAAGGAGAGAGAGGGGTGGAGAGAGAGATAGATGGGAAGATCATATAGAAAATGGAAATTGTTCCAAGGGCAGGATGGGCAGACTTTGAAGGTGGGGGGAGGAGAGAGACCTGGGAAAGCAAAGGCAAAAAGACCAAGAGAGCATACTCCTCAAAACCCAGGCAGAAAGGGAAGGCACTTTTATCTGTGGGTGGAAACTTCCTGTGGCTGCCTTGGAGGCAGCCTTGGTGACAGAGGAAGGACATTGCTTTATGAATTGGAAGACCTGGAGTTAGATTCTGGCAGTGCCATTTAAGTGCTCTTTCCTCTTTTTTTTTTTTTTTTTTAAAGATTTTATTTATTCATTCGACAGAGATAGAGACAGCCAGCGAGAGAGGGAACACAAGCAGGGGGAGTGGGAGAGGAAGAAGCAGGCTCATAGCGGAGGAGCCTGATGTGGGGCTCGATCCCAGAACGCCGGGATCACGCCCTGAGCCGAAGGCAGACGCTTAACCGCTGTGCCACTCAGGCGCCCCTAGTGCTCTTTCCTCTTAACAATAGTTGGGAAGGGCATTTCTCAGAGGCTTAGTTTTCTCATCTTTTTTTTTTTTTTTTTAAAGATTTTACTTATTTTTAGAGGGAGAGAGACAGTGAGGGGAGGGACAGAAGGAGAGGGGGAGAGAGAGAAAATCTTGAGCATAGTCCCTCTGAGCATGGAGCTTCATGTAGGGCTGATCTAGATCCTGACCTGAGCTGAAACCAAGAGTACAGAGGCTTAACCGACTCCAGGCGCCCCTCTCATCTTTTAAATGGGAACGATCGATCGCTTTGACAACTGTTTGTGATGATGACCTAAATATGCATACTGCATGTTCGGTACCTTCCCTTACTACTCCTACTTTTTCCTTGGGAAATATAAATAGAATTTCCAACATTTTTGGTTAAAACTCTGTAGATTTTTGGATTTTCAAGAAATGCCTAGCTCTACTTAAACATATGATTAGATTCCACAGAAAGAGCTAGATAAAGAGTTTTTATGCATTTGATTTACGTACTTTGTAAATGTTAACTCTGGCCTGAAGGTTCAAAATAATTTCATCTGACATTTGTAGTTTTCCAGCTAATATCCTGTCCTTATCCCCTTCCCTGCCTCCCCTTACCGTTACTACCTATAGTTTAGGAGCTCATTCAGTGTGTTTACCTAAATAATGGAAACACCTTGTAATGTGTTCATAGCTTCTGTTTCAAGGCCCTTTGAAACGGTTTTATCACAGTAAAAAGCTTTGTCTCTATGTCTCTCTGTTCTCACTGGGCTGAATTTTAGCTTCATTTTGAATTTTAGCAATTTGCATTTTTAGCAGGCATCCCAAAGCTGAGTTGTCTTAGTGACAACAGTATGTCGTTTCGTGGCATGTAACAGCTCTGGATTTTGAAAATATACAATTTAAAACAGCAATGCAACTGTATTTTTATGTGGTGTCAGTTTAGTCAAATTAGGATTATTGGGTGATAAACAGGAAGCTGTTAATAAAATCCTTGAATTGGTTCTCCTACTCGTATTCCAGGTCGTGCTCTCCGCACACATCCCTCTCCCTGGCTGGCCTTAGCCTCACCTCCTTTGTGTGTACCCACTGCCGGCAGTTGTATACCTATTATAGGAGGTAGCAATGGTCAGATGAGGGGGTTTGGGAGATTCCCCCTTCAGGCACTGGGCTGCCGTCTTTTTCCGATAGGCAGAGGAGACTTCCTCTTGAATAAACAAGCGACTGTCCTCTAGCCTCAGGCAGCAGGGATGGCTTGCCTCTGGTAACTGAGAGGGCTAATAGAATATTGGACAACACAAGGTTTTTGAATTATGATTGAACTATTGAGTGAACTCTGAACTGTTTCACACTTCATCCTTGATCTAACCTTACCTTGTAGAAACAACCTTAGAGATGAGTTAATTGAAGTCTGGAAAGATTGTTATGATGTGGGTAGTACATTTAATGATGGGTGGAGTTTGAAGGGATTCTTGTGATATGTGCTGTTTTTTTTCCGCCTTGAGTTGAGATCCCAGGAACCCCCAGAGATTTTCAACATGGAGAAATGTTGGGGCACTCCATTATATAGTTTGTAGCACCTTTCCTTGAGGTTTATCAAAGAAAACGGGGTCGGATCAGATGAGTCGCCTGGTTTCTCCTTGCTGTTTGCAGTTGGGGGCAAGCACTGTGGCCTGAGTCTGTAGCCATGTTCAGGTCACTAATCGTATGTCATTGCCCTTCAGCATATTGGTCTTATTAAAGTAAAATGTATGAAAAATAGTTAACAATTCTTTTGTGATAGAATATGCTTTTTCTTTTTCTGGATTATGTGTTTTTCATGTTTTGAAAAAAAAGGGGAACGGGAGGGGAGAAAACAGGGGTCATTGGCTCTGAACCCTGATGATTAAAGGTAAGTGAATATTTAATGTCAGTCACTTGATTATTGTTACTGTCTTTGTCAGTATCTGAAAGTAAACATAGAAAAGCCTTTCAGTTGTGTTTAGTGTGTATGTGAAGTTCAAGATGCTAACTTGAGGTTTTTCCCTTCTCTATTTTGAATGATAGGTACGTTCTATGGATGAACTGAATCATGATTTTCAAGCACTTGCTCTGGAGGGAAGAGCGATGGGAGAGGTAAGTGAACTGGTGTGTCAGAAAAGTGGGACTGTTTTTACGGGAAGTTTGGAGCTGTCTTTCATCAAATGTGTCTGAATCTAGTCTCCAGAAGTACGTGCTTGCTTTTCCTTGTTGCCGTCCTCATGATAGGGGTGGGATATTGCAGAATTTTGCCAAAGTGATCTCATTATAGGAAGCATGTTAACCTTACCCTAATGTCTTAAAAACAAAACAAAAGCAACCAAAACATGAGCACAAATTATTGACGATTATATTAACCAGTCAGTTGTAAATTGAGGCTTTAAAATTTTACAGAATAATTTTATATGCATCAGATGTCCTTTTATTTTTTATTTTTATTTTTTATTTTTTGCCTCATCATCCAGTTGCTAGGTTCTTTTTACAGTGGAGGGGAGTCTTAGATTGGCCGCTAATCAGAACATGTTGATAACCTATTTTTAGAGTCGTGCCATTTTCTGAGGAGGTTGTTTAGAGCTCCATTATGAAGAGGAAGTTGTTAGATTTCTGGTGAAATAATTCCAGAGGTAGAGGCCTCAGTCAGTCCTCCCTTACCTGTGTAGAATTACAGAACAAGAATTTTGGTTTGTTTATAATGTTTAAAATTTGCAAGAATAAAATTTATTATCACCCAACCATGGATAGGGAAGAGTGCCATGATTCTAAAAGAAATGGGAGTATAAAGTACAGCTGACTTGTGGTGATTCTAGTTGTTGACGATAAGAATGTATCGATGATAAGCTAGAACATACAGTTTGAATTAGCAGAGGTGTTACAGGTTCTCAAGCTGGGGGCATATGCTTGTGGTTCTCTTGTTCTGGAGATTAACTGTAGGTTTTTTTCTTCTGTTTTATTTTTTGCATATCCAATATTTAATACCTCCCACATATATTTTAATGTTTTAAAGGAGGGAGAATAGCTGTATTCTGGATTCTCTTTTTTACCAATCATTAAATACATTTGTTCTTTGATTTAGCAAATACTCTTTGATCCAGGCACTGTGCTAGGTTCTGAGGATTCAAAATTAAGATAATTCTTCTCCTGGTTTGTAGTAAATATTCATTGACTGCCTTTGTAGTTAGGCATTTTTGGTTTTGAGAGTCCTGCTTCCTGTGTTGTAAGATTTTGTTTCCAACTTTTCTGAGTCATCTTGTGGTCAGAGTCCCAGTGTCCTGTCATCTTGGGTTTATGGGTTTTGGGCCTGTTCTTGTTTTTACGCTAGAGCTTTAAGAGAAGATAAGTAGGTGGCTTTATGTCTCCTGTACCTGCCTAATAAACCGTATATGGTTATTGGGGATGAGATTTTTTTTTCAATTAGCTTTTGAAGCAAAATTTGAACAGAAAGTTAACAGATGAATCAGATTCTGAGTATAGAGGTGAAACCATGTTTTATCTTGTGATTTTAGCCTGGTCCACTGTACCAAAAATCTAATCCCAGGTTTTAAAAATTAATTTTTTTTAAAGATTTTATTTATTTTGTGACAGAGAGACAGCCAGCGAGAGAGGGAACACAGCAGGGGGAGTGGGAGAGGAAGAAGCAGGCTCCCAGCGGAGAGCCCGATGTGGGACTTGATCCCTGAAGGCTGGGATCACTCCTTGAGCCGAAGGCAGACGCTTAACGACTGCGCTACCCAGGCGCCCCTTAAAAATTAATTATACAAAATAAAGTAATGACTTTTGCTGTTTTGTACACAATACTTTATAATCTCTAAAGGCTTAAGTCTAATTGAAGAATAGTAAACAGAATTGAATAGAAAGTTGATTTTATTTAAATGATGACAGTAATATTTTTTAAGTCATTTTTTCCTTCTAAAAATGCCTTTTTCCCTTAAGGTTTCCAAATCTCACTCTTACTTTTGTTAGAAATGTTATTATTTTTTTTTTTTTTTGGTATCTATATAATTCCTCAGACCTGGATGTAAGCATATGTAGATAACCGAAGTATATTCTAGCAGTAATGCAGTGTTACTCTTCCTTCTTCATTCCTCATTATTTATTCATAAGAGTAACAATAACTACCATTTGCTGACAATGTATTCCACAGGTGCTAAGGAGTCTGCATGCATTGTCTCATCAATAACTCTATCAGGATGGACCAGATAAAGAAAGGCTGAGATATATGAATTAATTTGCCCAAGAGTACATATGATGGAGCTTGGGATTCTGACCTGGCTTCCTCTCCAAAGCATGTTTCCTTAGAGTAAATGAAGCCAATACTTGTAAAATAATTGATGGTAAAAATCTCATCTTGGTAAGCTGCATAAAAATTGATATTTTGAGGGAGGATTTAAAAAGATGCCTAATATGCGTCCCTCCCAAAAATATAGACACTGAAGTCATTTTTTAAATTTTAAAATTTTTTTAAATTTTATTTTTTTAAAGATTTTATTTATTTATTAGAGAGAGAGCACAAGCAAGGGGAGGCAGAGGCAGAGGGAGAGGGAGAAGCAGACTCCCCGCTGAGCTGGGAGCCTGATGGAGGGCTCAATCCTAGGACCTGGAGATCATGACCTGAGGTGAAGGCAGATGTTTAACGATCTGAGCCACCCAGGCGCCCCTGAAGTTATTTTATTTTTTTTTTAAAGCAAACTCTACCCCCAGTGTGGGGCTGGAACTCATGACCCCCAAGATCTAGAGTCACAACCTTTACTGACTGAGCCAGCCAGGCGCCCCTACTTTTTAAATTTTATTTTATTTTTTAAAAGATTTTATTTATTTATTTGAGAGGCAGTGCGCATGCAGGCTTGCAAGCTGGGGGAGGAGCAGAGGGAGAGGGACAAACAGACTTGAGCTGAGCATGGAACCTGAGGCAGGGCTTGATCTCAGGACCCGAGTTCATGACCTGAACTGAAATCAAGAGTCAGATGCTTAACTGACTGAGCCACCCAGGTGCCCCATTGGTGCCCCTATTTTTTTAAAGCATAACCTGTTTAGGCACAAAGGAGACAAACTAAGCGTAGAGTGAGGTTTCTATGCTCAAGGAACTCTGTACCTAGTCAAGGAGGCAGTGAATATGTATGACAACAGAAAGAATGTACAGTATTTCCTATGTATGGTTCGAATTTAGAGAAGGGAGTGATCAGTATCGGCCAGACTAGTTTGTGATACTTAAATGGAAGAGTCTAAGACTTGGGAAACATTTTTTTGGTTTAGTTAGGGTATGTAGGGGTGCAAGATGGGAGAATTTTTTTTTTTCCAGCATTACAAGGGAGAACTGCAAAAGAGAAATGAAGAATTAATAAGCTTTTATAATATAAAGCACAGCTTCTAATTAGTTTAACTTCATTAAGTTTCCTTCCGTTTAAGCAGTGAAACATATCTGGGAGAGGGGGTGTGTATGAATATAGTCTTTATCCATGTAAACACTAAAATTTGAAGTAAATTGCATTGACTTTTCAGCCAGGTGCAGTGTATTTTTGCTACACTTACATGTGTACTGGTGTGGGTGTGTATGTGTGCTTGTGCTTGTGTGAGTCCTCATTACGGTAAACAATAGCTACATCAAGAATGTGTGGACCTTTGAAATTGAAAGAGAGTTGACTCCATTCAGAGTAATTGATCTTTGTTAAAATTAGTGCTGCGTGGCTCTTGTTAACATTTTTTTCATCAAAGCCAATACTAGCCTCTTGGTGTCACTTTGCAAAATTTAGAGTATTTCTTAGTTGAAATCTTGCTAAGAAGTGGCTACTTAAAATGATCTCCTTAAACCTTGCTGGTTTCTGAAGTATAGTTGTTCTTAGCTGAAGGACTCACAATGCAAGTGCTTTACTTACCTCTTATTCTTGAAAGTTAACATAAAAAAGGAGATAGTAAAATGTCTTTGGAGTAGGGCCAGAAATTATTTTCAAATATTTTAGCTATTCTCCTTGCTGACCACTTTCATTCAGCTTAAAGTTGTAGTGTGAAAATTTAAAGGCACATCTTGGAGCAGCTTTTTAAATTGACACGTGAAAAGATGAGTCTGTTAGTTGAATATTTAAGAGTGTATCTTTGTAGTACTGAGGAAGGCTCACTAACCTTGGGTTACTGGACTTGGTTTCTGCGTTGGTTTGGTTAGGATCTTGTAGGACTTATTTGCTCCACCTGTGGGAGGGCAGCAACGTTACTACTTTCTGTGTCCTAAAAAAGGATGGATTTGCCAAGAGGAGAGCTGTTGGCAGAAAAGGCACCTTCTGCTGCATAATTGGTTTTCTGATTTTTAAAAACTGAAGACTTTTTCTGTTTAAGATTCCTTAATGTTTTACATGTAGGAAATTCGACCACTTTCAGGGACGTTAAGATAGTAGTGATTATTTCAGGAATAAATGGAATGTATTTAGATACGTGGCCCTTCATCTTTGTTTTAGAAAACTGAAGCGATAGAAAAACTTACAATAGCCAAGTGTGTAAACCTGAGGAAGGAGATCTGGCAAGTGCTCTTGTATGTGGAGACATAATGAAACCTATCACGTTCCCTGGAAGTAGAATAAGGTGAGATATATTTAAAATACAGCTACAGATTCTCATTAGACATTACATAGGGATTCTCTCTGTAAGTGTAAAATAGCAGAATGGCTAGTAGAGGGAGGAATTTGGTAGTGATTTGGAGAGTTGGAGAGCTCCTCACTCAAAGAAAGTTATAACTTGGCAGATAGAGATCTCTCTGGACCAGAACTCTGAAGCCAGTCCAGCCTTGGCTCAGACGTTCATCTTTGGACTTTGCTTTTTTCCATCTGTAAGACAAAGATGTTGCACTAGTTTCCCAGGACTCTTTCAAGTCTTAAGATTTTGGAGTTTATCCTTATTTCTCTATCTTTAAAAGGATAGAAAAGAGGAATAGTTCTGCTTTTTCTAAGATATGCCAGAGGGCATCTAAAAGATGTCTTTTTAGAGTGACTTCCCCCTTGTGATGCAGAGGTTCAGTAACTTTTCACTGGGTTTTCTAAGTGACTCATGCACCAGTGTGTAGCTGTCTAAGTATCTATCCCTAGTATCTATCCCTAAGGGCTCTTGGGTGCTAATTCTGAAATCAGGGCAAGTGGAAACCCGATGTGGATACCAAGTCTTTTAAGTTCTTTTCCATATCTTTCCATCATGGCAGACAGAATGGCTCATAGAATTGGAGGCTTTTTGGCTGGCTAAAAGTACTTTTAGGATTTACAGCCCAAGAAGGGCTACCTTACGCTGGCAGCTTCTTGCTACTTGAGTCCCATAAGAGTAACTCAGTTGACTCCAAAGTAGATTGAATTTTGGAAAGGAGATACATCGTCTGCCAGCAAAATCATGCACCCTTTCTTGCAGAAGGGAAGAAAATTAATAAAGCCTTTGATATTTTAATGTAAAAACACCTGATCAGCAGTGTAATGAATCCTTTTTTCTCCAAAATGTAACTTTGAGTATGGATAGGAATGATAAATCTGCCTACTTTATTGAACCTTGTATTAATACCATCTGGTTGTTGGGCATTTTTGGTATCTTGCTATTGAAGTGTTTACTTCAGAGAAAACATAGCCAGACCAAGTGATCTGGAGGAATGAGATCTTAGTTCATAACTTTCCTGTATTAGATTAGTGACTATGTGTTAGAGAATATTGTTTGAAGTCCCTGGGATCCATAATAGTTTTGGGATTGGGCATTGGAAGAACAAGATAGAAGAAAGTGTCTTCTAACCTTGAGAATGTGGATGCATCTGACATTTGGAACCTGGTTCTCAGTTATGTCCTGTCACTTTGAGACCCGTTGGGAACCCCACTCATTCCAATATCTGCCTTCTGTCCTGTATTGGGAGTATATGTTGAGCTGTCTTGCAGTGTTTGAATGCAGGAAAACATGCTCCTTTGCAGCAGAATGTAGCTTATCCACATACTTAGTCTCTCTTCTTTAAATTTCTCCCCTTTTATCCTCCTTTGGCTAAAATGTGTTCATTCTTTTCATCCGCATCACTATGCTTTATTTGAGAGTAAGCCAGCTAAATAACTACAAAATGCATTAACACTTTTCAAGATGCTTTGGCATTGATTTCATTGACTGTGTGAGTGTCCCAACAGGTTTTTGGGAGATATTTGTACCATGGTTTTTACATGAGGAAAATGAGTCCTAAGGTCATGAGTGTCAAGATGTGGATTTGACTCCCAAGTTCTGTTTTGTTAGGCTCAGGAATAATAGCTGCAGTATATTGAGCATATATGATTTTCCAGGTGCTGTGCTAACCACTTCATATACATTACAGTCTTCACAGTCCTGCAGTGTTATGATGCCCTTTTATAGACCAGGCAAAAAGGGTTTAGAGAGGTTAACATAATCATGAACCAGCTGGTTGAACTCACATCTTTGTCACTCCAAATCTTGGGTTTTTCTCTTATTTATTTCTGCATGTCCACAGGCTATCCATTATTTAAAATCTAACTTCAGTGATCAGCTACTCTTCTGTAAAACCTTTCTTCCTCTAACCAACCAGAAGCTATGGAGAGGAATTCAAGTAGCAAGTTATTTGTGTTGTTCTTATGGCCCTGGTTTATTTTATGTGTAAGTGATTTGTGTAAATGTTTTCTATTTCCTTGCACATAAGTTTATGGAGGGCAGGGGCTTCAGCCAATAACATAACTTTTGTAAACAATGGCTGCCTAATATATTGTGTTGAATGAATCTTACACAAATACTTTTTTCGAAGCATGGATTCTTCTTTATTTTCTCTTTTACTCCAGAAGTTGATATTGCCCTCCCTTCAAGGGACCTTAGTTCAATTTAGTAAATATTTACTGCCTGTATTCTTTATTCAGATTACTTTACATCCTGAGGGATGTGAGGTTGTGAAGGGGAGGATGAGGAACTGACAAAACTGAAAAGCCTCTATTCATTCACCCTTCTCTGCATATTTTTACATTTTCAAACTATTTTATTATTACTTTTGCAAAGACTAGTACATCAGATGAATAGTAAATCATCAGTGCTGTACCATCCAAGTTGAATCCGATATATGGGATTCATTATAAAGGATCTTTTGTTTAATATAGTTGTAACTAGATGAGTGAGACACTTTCTCTGGTCCATCTGCTGGGACATGGAAATACCCTCATTATATATATGCAACCAGACATAATAGTGTTTAGAAAAGCGGAATTACTTTTGTTGTTCTATTTCCTGTTCAAGTGTGTATTAAACAGTATTGTGTGTAATTCTGTCTTCTTTACTATTATTTTGCTGATGAGGAGCCAGAATTAACCAGTTAATGCGTTGTCTCTGGTTAATGCAGTCTGTGATTCTCATTATAGGAAAGCATGTAGAGGAAGTAGTTTATTTTTTGTATCAGTCTTCCTGGTATACATAGTAGCCATATCTAAGAAATTTTCATCTCCTGGAGTGCATGAAAAAGGGAACTTATCTGTATCTGGTACACTGAGATCTTTGTCTTGTCAATTTAATAATTAAAAATGCCCTGAGGCTGACTGGGTGTGTGGGTGGGTTTAAGTATTTGCTCCCATCTTGAGGCAAAGGACTCTTTCTCCTCTCTTAGTTGAGCTGTTTCTTGCTTTGCTGATACGAAGTGGTTAGGTCATGAAGCAAATCCAGATGTTTTCGTGGTTTTATTCATGAACTTCACAGGTTTCCTAAGTGATCTGGAGGCTTATCTTTTGCACATTGGGCTCTTAGGTACTATTGCAGGAATCACTTATTTAATTATTAAGTCTAGACCTAGTATAACATGAATGTGGTTATGTTATAGGTCAAACCATGTAGTTTATACATGTATGGAAACAAACGACCTTATTTATAAGTAACCTGTAGGTATCCAACGTAACATCGTCCTCTGTTCCCTTACATCTGTTTCTTTATCCTGTAGAAAAGTCTAGTTCACCCTGGCATTTCTTCGTTTTCTGAACATAGTTTACTGTCAGTCTATCAAGTTGTACAAGATAGCAGAGAAAAGAAGCCTCGTTTGGCCCTGTCCCAATAATTTGAAGGGGGAAGGTATAAAGAATTTTACTTTCAGTGGATCGGTGAAGGGTGTGCAGCTTGGTTTGGAGCTTGCCCCAGGGTAATTTATCAAAAGAATGTGTTGATTGAGGTGAGGTCGATATCTCTGAATTTTTTTATGTGTGACCAGTATCTTGTGTGTGTTTCAGTTCCCAGATGAAGTCGTTCACAGTGATTGTGTTCTCTGTGTGGTCAAGAACTGCTGTGCTCCTTTGAAGAGAGTGCACTGTGGAGCTTAGCAGTCATCAGCTGAACTGACTGCAATTCTGTCTAACCTGTGGTTGTCCTAAAATTTTAGATTTACCAAATTCTTCTTACGTCTGCTTGATTGGTCTTTTTGCTCATACTGTTTCCCAGCAGCCCACCATGGATCTTCAGGGCATCCTTAAAACTTTACCCATTGAACTTGTGAACTTAAACTCGGAACACCATATCTGTATATACGTGGGTCCTGTTTTCATCTAGACTTTACACTCAGTTGACTACAGAATAGACTCCTGGTTCAAAGAATCGCAGTGATAGGCTTGCTCACGCATACTTACCGACTTCGTTCTTGAACATCATAATGGGCTACGGATCCTCATTTTTGAAATGACATAGTTTTTTCTTTTCTTTTCTTTTCTTTTCTTTTCTTTTCTTTTCTTTTCTTTTTATTTATTTATTTGAGAGAGAGAGTGAGCAGAGCATGCAAGAGAGAAACATGAGTTGTGGGGGGAGGGGCAGAGGGAGAGGGAGAAGCAGACTCCCCACTGAGCAGGGAGCCCACCATGTGGACTCCATCCCAGGACCCCAGGATCATGACCTTGAGCAGAACGCAGACGCTTAACTGACTGAGTCACCCAGGTGCCCCACTTTTTTTTTTTTTTTAAATACTTTGAAAGCTGAGAGAGGCGTCTAAGCAGCCGTTTGTCCCTTCCTTGCCCCATTTCCACAGGTCCCCTCTCTTACCGTTTCATGCCTAGTTACTGCAATGACCTCTTTGCTTAGCTTCTCAGCATCCATTTCACTTGCCCTCACCCCATTTTTTTTGGAGGAATGTCAGATTAATTTTCTGAACTTAATTTTTATGATGTTGCTTCCTGTTGCTGCCTGTTGGATTAAGAGCCCAACGCTTTGATGATCCACGAAGCCTCACTGGTCACTGGACTAATTGCCTTTTCTCCCTCTCCTTACTGCTTCCCTGTGCCACTGGCCAGACGCCTTTCTTCTTGGTGGGCACCTGCTCCACTTGCTTTTCTTTCTTTTTCTTCTCTTTTCTTTTCTTTCTTTTCTTTTCTTCTCTTCTCTTTTCTTTTTTTCTTTTCTTTCTTCTTCCCTTCCCTTCCCTTCCCTTCCCTTCCTTCCCTTCCTTCCTTCCTCTTCATGGAGAGTCCTTCCCACCGTCTTCTCACTCTGAACTTTCCCCTCCTGTATGGCAGGCCTGACCAGTCCTGCCGCCAGGGTAGGGTTCCTTTCTTCATCTGAAGTAGGTGGTGAAGGTTAGCAGTCTGAAGCACACTTTTAGTGTGCTTCTCTTAAAATGAATTCCTGCGAGCCATATCACTTTGATTCCTGATAGGCTTTTCTTTTTAGTTTTCTCTTTGGGTGAAGAGTGTCTTTTACTACTTTTATTTCTAATTTCTAGTAGTGGCTACTACAGGCTGTGCATTTCAGGGTCTGTTTAAGTAATTCTTTACTTTTTGACATCAGTATTTCAGATGCTGAAACTCTTGAAATTTTTCAGTGGCCAGAAAAGCAATAGTGGTTTTCCAGATGTGAGAGAGAAGGTCAAATTTTACCTCATGTTGGCCAGGCCTTAGTGATTTGTATCATTTCATCCTTAGTGGTGGGAGTGTTTCTAAAGGACATTAAATGTAACTATTGACCGTGCTTGTGAAAAGTGCTTAATAGCTGGAAAATATTTTTCAAAAAACCTGTTAATTTTATATACCACGTAATTATAATTATGCAAAATATGAAACTTCTTTTTTTTAAAAGGAGTACATTAAATTTTAACCAAAAGAGGTATTTACTTAAGAGACCATTAATGTGGAAATTTGTTTTCAGTAGAGAGCATCTTGACACCTAGATGAACAGCTACTAGGTGCCAGGTTCTGTATCTGCCTGGTAGAAAAATGTGAAAAAATTATACCAAATATTGATTCTTAGACAGTTTGTGTTTGTGTGTGTGTGTGTGTGTGTGTGTGTGTGTGGTTTGAATGTAGTGAAGCAGAGCAAAAGTGTTTTAACATTTAAAAATAATCTTTACATATAAGTATTGCCTAACTGACTAAAAAGAATGTGGGGCTGTTCCCCAATTAATAGAGATATAAACAGGAAGTGTGAATTGAGAAGATCTTATTTCTTAAACTAAAAGAGAAAATGAAAATTAAAATACCACCTTTATACTTATTTATTTATTTTTTTTAGATTTTCTTTATTAGAGAGAGAGCAGGAGCGGTTGGGCGGGGTGGTGCGGAGGAGCAGAGAGAGAGGGAGAAACAGACTTTCCCTGCTGAGCCGGAAGCCTGGTACGGGGCTCCATCCCTGAGCCGAAGGCAGACGCTTAACCAACTGAGCCACCCATGCGCCCCTATACTTATTTTAATTAAAAAAATAACTGGCTTGTGATTAAACCATTGAACACATTCAACATTCCTTATGTAAGCTACAGTTTTCAGAGTGGATTAGATGTTATTATCTGCTTGCGGAGAAATATTTGAAACATATGGTGAGCTCTCTCCTTAAAATTGTTCCTGTGAAATTAGGTTTAAGTGAAGTGTGTCTGCTTAAGAGAAAATGCCTTATTTGTTGTGAATTCCATACCACTATAATCTCAATTTTTATTTATTAGAAAATCAGTTCTAAATCATAAAAGTATATTTGTAACAAGTTCATAAATCCCACCACACCAATAAGCACCTATTTCAGTTTTTATTTTTCTTTACGGTCTTGATCCAAAAGGGAAGGGTGCAGAAGGAGTAGTAGTCTTTACACGTGCAATTTTGTATTTTACTTTTAAAAGTTAGTGTTTTTTTGTAAACATTACATAAGGTCATTATGGCTGTTTTGGGTGAGCTTCCATTGTTGTAGCACTACTGCCTTGGTGAACACTTAGCTTGCTCCCAACATTTTTGCTCTTAGACTTTGAAAGTAGGGGTTCTTTTTTACTTTTGAATTGTCATTTTGCTGTTGTTGAGATAAATTCTCTGGAACGAATGTGACTCTCGATGTATTTATTTTCTAAACCCTTTCCCAAAGAATTGTCCTAACAGTGAATGGAGGTACCTTTTTAAAAAAAAGTCTTGCAAAGTATATTGATGTATACTTTTATATTTAAACTGTTTCTTGTTAAAGCTTTTTAAGTGACTTAGGAGTGTAGTTCATATATTTGTGAAAGCACTTTATGTACTGTCTCACTTGATATCACAACAACCCTTTATGGCATGGGGGGGTGGGGCTAGGTCAGTCTCTAGGGCATTAAGCTTCTGAGAAGGGATTTCTGAAAATTATACAATTGTCACACATCAGAACTCTGCCTAGAACATGTGACTGTCAGTGGTTACCAACTATACTTCATTTCAGTCAGTTCTGAGCAGTCCTTTCTTTGAGTTGATGTCAATTCTTTTAATGCAATGAGAATGTAATGAGAATATGTATGTACTAAGAGATTAAAAAATTTGGGAGGGGGGCTGTATCTTACCACCTGGTTAAAATACCAGGTATTTGACTCCTGCATTGGTTACATTCCAGTGATGAAACTAAGCTTTTGTTGGAAGTTTGCATTGCCAGGTAACATGATCAAACCTGATCATGCCTGCAGGGCTGTAGCATGCATCCTTGTGAGTAGTACTCCTTAAGAAGCCTAATTTCTGCTCTGAGAGACAGCTCTGTGCAGCTTGTGTTGAGCGTGTAAGTGTTTACCAGGTATTTTACTCCTCTTGGGTACAGAGTACTTGTTGGGAGTGTGCATTTAGTGTTGAGACCATCAGGAAACCTCCCTGATACTTTCTTGTGCAAATATTAGTGACAGTGTGGTCAGACAACATTCCTTAATAATCATCTTGCCTCTTTGTTTCTGCAGAGCTGTAATCGTGGCTCTTTTGTTAGGGCTCTTAATTTTATGGGATTTACACTGAAGTGGGCTGGGCGATGCTGTGCTCACATCTGCTCGCTGAGTACCTAGGAGCATTTCATTGACTAGCCATTTAGTAGTGTTCTTAAATCATAGTAGCAGCTGTTTTTTTGAGTGGTTGCTCAGAGCTCAGCATTGTACTGCTTTTTTACGCAGATCTCATTTAATGTTCACTATAGTTCATTTTATAGGTGAGAAAACTGAGGCCGAGAGGGGTTAAATTCTGAGTTGGGATTTAAAACCAGGTTGGTTTTTTAAAAAATGATTTCAGAGCACTGGCATGTGTTTTACTACTATATTATTTCTTAAAATAAGAAGCCCTTTATTGTCTCCACGTCTATTTAAAGGGCGCTTAGTGGGAGATAATGTTGTAATTGACTGTGCAAGTGCGGCTTTGGGTATTGTCTCTTTTGTTAGATGATAAAAGAGAAAAGGTGTTTCCAAACAAAATTTAGAGGTTTTCCAAGTGGCTGACATTGCTTGTAAACTAGTGCTTGATTTCTCTCTCGTTCTCCAGAAGCCTCATGAATAAGCTTACTGATTACTTTCTATAAGTCTTTTTCTTTTATAAACCTGTGGTTCAAGCTGGGATAAACAGTGTGTGGTTTTTTCCCCCAAGAATTTGAGAACTGACACTATTGGGGGTTTGGGGCAACTAGGAATCCCATTTAATGGGACAAGACAGAAAAGAGTACAAGGTCTGTTGTATGGCTGGGGAGGAATGCTGGGACTTCCCAAGTCCTGGTTCTCAGTTTATACGTCTTGAAAAGGATTTCCATCACTAATTCACAGGTAGTTAGATTATCGGATTGACCTACACTAACGAGAACCACAAGAGACTTCTGTATGAAAACCAAAATGCAGTTTACTAATTTATAAGGAGAAATAATAACTCTCAAGTGGACAGAGTAATTGTGTTCCGTGATCAGTATGCTTGGCTACAGGAGGAAGCCAAGTTCTCATAAGAAGTTTGCTTGCTAAGCAGAGTCTGAGCCAGGGAAGTTACTGGGATGTTTTTAGTGGCTAGTGTAATCAAGCTGCTATCTGGCTTGATGCATTAATTGCTTTTATAAGGATAGACTTGTTTGGGCATCATGTGCCCTTTCCTTAAATATGCCAACTGGGTCATACTACCTACATCTGACTCCCTGGGTCTCTTTAGCTTTTGTTGGACCCATTCCTAATTCCGTTTATCTTCCTTTGAAATGATCAAATCTTTCCATCCTCTTATTGCCTAATCTTTCTTTAAATTTTGTAAACCTCTGCTGTGAACTGTTCTTTTTTGTCCTGTCAAAGAATGATTTTTATTTCTAAGTTCTTGATGGGGTAAGCAAGAACCGTCTTTTCATACAATAGTTGGATTTAAATTTTTGGTGATTGGATTAGGTGTGGCTTGAGTGAACGTTTGGCAGCTCCCAATGCTGAACCGGTGTGTTTTGACCAGTACTGTAGAGATGTTACCTTTACTTCCAGAGGGTTGCTGTTGAATTTGAAGTGACAGTTGGATACTCGTCATCACTTGGTTTTATTTTATAATTCAGTAGATTATAGCTTCTTTTACTCTGATCAGATTTGAGCAGTTAATGTCTTAATTTTAGTTGACCGTGTGATTGCTACTAGTTCTTGGTAAGCTTAATGTGTCCAAGCTGATCTAATTTTGCAGAAGTTTATACATTTTTTAATACAGAAGGGCTATAAGACAAAGTAGGGGAGAACATGAAATAGAAAGCATGTAATTTTTTTCCAAATTCAAAAGCACTTGGATTTTAGATATTTGAAGTGGAACGAGACATGCTTCTTAAAAACAAACTTGTCAACAAGTGTGTAGACTATCAAAACAGTCCTATTCAAATATAGTCACAGCTGTATTAGTTTCTGTTGCTACCGAGCAGATCACCTCAAAATTCAGTGGCTTAAAACAACAGAGTTGTTATGTTTACACCTCAGAGTTTCTGTAGGTTGGAAACCCAGTCCTGGCTTCAAAAGATCCTTTGTTTCAGGGTCCCTCACATGCTGCACTCAGGATTCCATCTGGGCCTGCAGTCATCTCAGAGTTCAACTGAGGAAGGGTCTGCTTCCCAACTCGCTCACAAGGTTGATGTCAGGATTAAGTTCCTCGCAGGTTGTTGGACGGAGGGCCTCAGTTCCTAATGAATTGATGTCCCATGACCTCTCTTGGTTTTTTGCCATGTGAGTCTCTCTGTAGGGCAGGTCACAACATAGCAGTGAGCTTCATCAAAGTGAGCAGGCAAGAGGCAGGAGAGATGCGAGTAAGAGGGCAAGAGAAAGAAACAAGACAGGTAGTCAGTTTTTTGTAAGGTAGTCTTGAAAATGACATGCCATCACTCCTGCCATGTGTTACTCCTTAGGAGCAAGTCATGAGGTCCAGCTCACAGTAAAGGGAAGGGGATTACATAAGGGCATGAGGATCAGGAGGCAGGAGTCCTTTCTGATGCTGCTGCTTACCACACAAGTGAGGGGTGGAGATGGGTATGTTTTACAGGAAGGTGAGAAATGCTAGGTTCTGGGAAAGATCCAGAGAGTCGGAAGAGCTTTGCTAAGTTTGCTTCTGTCGTTGCCTATGTCCCTCGGGTCAGTATTTAAGTTTTCTTCCCATTCACAGAGCACTCTTGCAACCCCATAGGTTCCACATTTCTCCTTCTCAGAATTGGCATGCTCATACCTTCCTCCCATCTCCTTTTTCTTTATCTCTTACACACTTGCCCCTTCAGTCCAAGCTGTTTTCATTGATAATGGTTAACTGACTGCCTCATTACTACTTTGCCAAAGCACGTGGAGTTCCAGTACTTCGGGGCTGCTCGTAGCCTCTGTGTAGGATTTCCAGTTATATTGATGGTTAGTAGTGGGAGATAGGGCTGCCTTTTAGTATCTGACTAGGTTCTTGGCGTTTTTGGTGTGTATTCCTTTGAGCGTTGTTGCATCAGTTACTACTCTGAAGTAGAATCTTCACTTTTTAGCACGTTTCTACATGTTTGTTGTGCTGTTGTTTCCTTTTGAGAGAATTTGGCCCAGAACCAGACTTGCTTACATATTCACCTGGCTGGCTTTGCATGTTATGACAGCCTGGCAAACTACAGTGAAAGATGACAGGATTCTAGAAATCATTTTTGAAGCCTGGAGTTCAAGGGCTGCTGCTTTCAGTCAGTAAGCAGTTTGACAAATTATAGACAGACTGTAATTATAGACAGACTGTATTTGCATATGGAGGCCGGTACTTGAAGAAGTTTTTCCTCGAGCTTCCAGTAAAGATTTCAGATTTGTGTAGAGAGGGATGAGCGCCATATTAAATATACTTTGATCTCCTTTGCTCTCTTTCCATTATTATATGGAGAACATCCATTATTATATGAAAATTCACCAACAAGTGAGATGTCTCTTCTGCCGACATTCTTTCTTATACACAAAGGAGAAGCTTGTCCTGTTAATTCACACTTCCTATAAAATATGGGAGAAAACCCATAATTTTAGTTAGAAAAGATACAACCAATAGGGAAATATTCGTAACCTTGCGAGAGGGCATTTTTGAGACTAAAAGAAGAAAAAGAAGTTTAAAAACAAGAATCCTTTAATGGTGCTTGAGTAATTCACATTAATTTTCAGTGTCCCTTCTGTGATTTACAGCTATTTTGCCTTGGTGTGATGCCACTGAATACATTTATTGAGAACCTACCATGTGGTGGGCATCGTGCTAGGCACTCATTAACAATATCTCTAATCATCACAAACTGAAAATTATTTCCTTCATCATTACAGAGAGAATGAGGCTCAGGGCAGTTCAGCAGTTTGTCCTAGGACACATCAAAGTTGTCTAGGCTTTCACTTTCTGACCCCACTGCTTAGCTCTCCTTCGCTCCCACCTTTCTCCCTATCCCTGGCCCTCAGCCCCTCAAGTGGACAGATCAGCTCTGTCCTTGTTTTCCTCAGAGAATGAATCCAAGAGGCACACTGGGAATTGACTGCTTATAACTGCTCATCTTCAAGTAAACCTGTGTTTACTAAATGTCGGATCAAAATGTGTCTTTCGTCATGATCTTACTGGGTTAGAAAATAACAAATTAGGGGCTGAAGAGAAAAGTGTGTGGGACACTGCTTTGAGCAGGTTGTAACCCAGGCCTACCAGATAGATTGATAGAGCTAGATTGAAATTATGCTTAGAAACCCACAATTCAGATTTGGAAAGCCAAGATTTGATTTTAGTGAGGGCATAGTTGAGTTATTCCCCCCTTATCATTGGGGTATAAATTGGAAAGGTAAACCTTTATTGTCAAGGAGGAGAGAAAATGCTTTGTTGTCTGGTTTTTTATTCCATTCCTCTGAGAAATTCAGCTCTCCCGGTGCCTTCTCTTATGCTCAAAAGTAGTTACTAAGTATGGTTTCAAAGTTCTGAATTTCTTGTCTGACTAGTAGTAGCCAAAATGAAAACATACTTAGAAGCAATAAGGGGGACATTTTGGTGAGTAAAGCTGATGACTGGAATGAAGAATGATGGAAGTCTAGTGCAATTTCATTTTGTAACCCTGGTCACTAATGCTTTGGTCTTTTGTGCACACTGTACTGGGTTTTACTTGAAGGGTACTTTGCATTTCTTTGGTCATAGCTCGTTTAAGGTTCTCGTATTGGTTTAGGGCCAGTGGTGTGTACATTTCTATGAAGCATGGAATGTTTTGTGAAGTCACTTTAATGGTATTACTAAGTTTTGTTAAAATAAATTGAGGTTAGGAGATTTTATTCCCTTCCAGTAATGGGGAAATAGCTCTTCTGTCTTTCCAAAATCTTGGAATAGGTTAATGTTGTGGTTAGGAAGTTTTCTGTTTGTTTTTTCCCTCTGGTAATGAACGTGTTTTTGGTGAACACAATCTCTGTGTTTGAAGGAGGTGAGTTTTGCCTCTAGCATTCCATAGCTGGGGTCTGAGTTCTTGCCCCAGCTTGAGTAACTTTGTATGGCTAGTTTGTACACATGAAGGCAGAAGTAGTGTTTTAGTAGTTGTAGGTACTTTCCTTTTCAAAAGGAGTCTTCTTAGCAAGCGTTTAGCTAATGGGTCTAATATTACTCCCTTTCCCCCCAACCCCCTTAAAAATCTTGGCATAGATTAAGTGAATGATTCTAGATATTTAAGCTGAGCCTCTATTGTGGTGGGTTGATCTGTGGCCCCTCCTTGCCTTAGGCCTCTCTGTGACTTTTACCAAATATACAGTAGTGCTCTGACCACAGTCCGTGTAGTCAGAACACCGTGATTAAAGACCTTCAGGGCACGTGAGCATCTGCAGTACCCTTGTCTAAAAGAAAGTGTTGACTGCTGTACTTTCATCCTTTATGAATTCTTTAAAAGCGTCTATTATTTTTAATTTGCAGCAGCTCTTGCCAGGTAAAAAGTTTTGGGAAACAGATGAATCCAGCAAAGATGGACCAAAAGGAATATTCCTGGGTGATCAATGGCGAGACAGTGCCTGGGGAACATCAGGTAATCTAGATCTAGCATCTGTACTGTGATTTATGCCTGTCTTAGAGCTCCTTTCCTCAGCAATCGGCAAGTCATGAATTTCACATCAGTGACATAAGCATGTCAAGCAATGTCCTGTCCTGTAGTATAATTGCCATGAAGGAGCTTATATGATGTAATTTATTAAAACATAATTAACACAAAGTCAAATCTTCAATATTTTATTGAAGTGTTAGCCACAGGGGAGTGGTCTTATTTGAAATGACCATAATTTCAGCTATAACTTCTTGTTCTGTACTGCTGTCAGCATACTTGGAATTAGAAAATCCATGCCTGCCATTTGAAGTTCATGTTTCTTTTTCCTCCCCTTGCTCCCCTGTGTACTGTGTATGGGATGATCTATTTGTAAATGTGGTTGGGGCCAAATCAAGTCACTGGGCCCGGATGCTCTTCTGACAGACTACCCCTGAAGAGGGGTGGGGAGAACCTGTAGGGGCACACACTGACAGCAGAAAGAAAGAACAGAGGCTAGGGAGGAAGGAGACCGAAAACCCAGAAGCTGATGTGCTGTGTTACAGCGCAGTGTAAAAATGGAACCTCAGATGACAGTGAGTCATCAGAAAATATCAAATTATGTTGTTGGTTTTAAAAAGGGCCGTAAAATCACATTTTGTTTTAGTAATATTACCAATAAAATATATTAAAAAGAAATTCTGCTACTTGAAAGGGGTAAACAGTTTATCCACTATAGCTAGATAAACCAGTTATGTGAACTGCTGTATTGCTCTGCTGTCTGGATATATGAGGAGTGTGTTCCGTTTTCCTTAGTTTATGTAGAATTTTATACTCAGGGAAAAACACAATAGGAGGTTTTGGCTCACCTGACCATGGCAGGCTTCCTGATTCCCAGTCATTGGTTTATCCATGAGACATCACTCATAATTTGTTTGAGCCTCTGGCTGCACTGTATCATGCTTGTGTATCTTTTTTGTAGATCATTCAGTTTCCCAGCCAATCATGGTGCAGAGAAGACCTGGTCAGAGTTTCCATGTGAACAGTGAGGTCAATTCTGTACTGTCCCCACGGTCGGAGAGTGGGGGACTAGGCGTTAGCATGGTGGAGTATGTGTTGAGCTCATCCCCGGGCGATTCCTGTCTAAGAAAAGGAGGATTTGTAAGTTGGCTTGAGGAACTTGTTCCTATATCTCTCTTTTTTTACCCCCCTAAAGCAAAACATGCCTGTTTAGTTTCCTTAGATATTCACAGCACTAATTATAGTGTATTTTAAAACACTTTTATTGCAGTTAGATGCCAGCAAACACAGTAGGAGATGCAAATAACTTTTAAAAAACAAAGACATGATGTTTTGGGGGGGATATATTGATAATAATGTGAGGTAGAACTGAAATCTAGCTCTCAGTTCATTGGTCTATCAGAAGACATTTTTAGTTTAAAACAAAAGTAAAAAGAGAAGGAATTAAAATAAGAAAGCTGAAGTTGGGGTGTCAGTAGGGAATAGATCTGAGAGCAGTGATTTGCCAGTTCCCAGTAATCCTTAAAATGGATTGGGTATGTAGGGTCATTCTTGTTTCACTTTGTGTAATTATGGAATGGTCTTTGGCCCTCTTTGAACAGCTTTGCCTCTTACACCTTGCCTCTTAGGAAATTCAAAGTTCTGTTAATTCCAGATCTGCAATTTTTTTTATTCCTCACCATTTGACCTCTCTGATGCTCAGTTGTTGCCAAAGCAGCTTGTCTGCCCACAGCCTCTTCCCTTGTGAGTCTTAAACAGTCTTCCTCAAGCATCTTTGATAGCCTTTCTTTCTCAAAACTGCTTTTTTCTTGTCATAAGCTCTCTAGATGTGAAGTCTTACGATGCATTTCCATTTGAGTCTTCCTCATTTTGTGTTCTGTGCCTGGTTTTGTATTCCGTGTGGTAGCCAGCAAGGTCACGAGAGGCAGCCTGAATCTGTCTTCCCTCCTTTCCTCCTGACTCAGCTTGCTTTGTACCTTTTCAAAGTCCTTTCTCTGTGAAGTCTTTTTCAGCTAATCCTTTTTGTTGGCAGTTATATAAAAGGCCTTCTTTCCCCCAAATCGTAGTAATCATTTGCCTCCATAACTATCTTATGTTACCGTAGATCATTTGTTGTCAGTATTTTTATCGTCCTGTATCTGTTGCTAGGTGTCAGAGGCTTGTTTCTGTTTTCCTCATTCCACCCGAAACTTCTTTAGAGTAGCAGGAGTTCGTTCTTAGTGCAGCTTACTCAAGTGTCAAGTACAATTCCTTCATATGTTAGTGGACGTTAGATGAACGTTTGCTTGGTTGGCATGAGGAGAACAGGTGACGTTTAACGTAACCAGAATCCACGTGGAGTTTGCTTTCTTCTAGGCATGCCAAAGGTGATACTTTGGCTGCCATCGACACTTGCCATGTGGCGGAGCTTTTAATTGCACAGGAAAACCAGAAAAGATTAACTTCCCTAAGAGGGTGTTTTGGATTTCTCCCAGCTTCACACCTAGAAATTTGGTGTGAGGAATTTAGCCAGAAGAGGATCTTTTATTTTTATAATGACCCTTAGGAGGATTGAGGGACTGAACTGGGGCTTTTTTAAAGTCTTGAGTCTTGAATACTAATCATTCCAAAGCTGACCTCATTGCTTCTGGGTCTTTTGACGCTGCAAAGACATAGGTTAGGTTTAGTGGCTTGTGATCAGGTAGGAAAAGCCTTCTTTATTTGAACCTTCCCAAAAGACTGCTTGGGAACAGTAAGATCTACCCTTTGGATTTGAGGAATGGATCTGGGTAAAATGATCATTTCCTTGTTGTCCCACGGGAGGGATGGTGTTACTCCTCTTCTTTCACCATATCCCCGGTTCACCTCTTTTTCTGTTCTCACACTTTCCTCATCTCATGAGTGCAGATTTCTCAGAGGAAGTGCTGCCTGCTAATTTCTGTATGTAACTTCTAGTTATTTACTATGGGAGAAAAGTCGGTATTATGTGTAGGTAAGTTGTCGTTTGGTGAGCTGGAACCTGTATGACCCTTGCCATGAATTCTCTGTTATGCATGTGACCAGTTTCTGATCCTTGGGTATTAGCCAGGAGGCACATGCCTGAGTTACCGTAAAGTTTCTAAGCAGGCAGAAAAATAATTGGAATTAGGAGAAAGATAAAACACTGGGACTGAATTATTACTATTTTTGCCTGTTTCTCTCTTTTAAGCAATACCTTCGGCAGTTAATCTATGACAGAGCATTATCTTTGCATTCATTGTCTTGTATTTGGTTTTCTAAAGGTGGCTTTCATCTTTAGTTGTCCTAGGAGACTGGTAATTTTTAGATCTTTTACAGTATTGTCACCAGAGGAGTTTACGATCTCGGAAAATTAAGAGGTCAGACAATTGAACTCTCATAATCAGATAATTTACTGAGCAGAAGAGGTTTGCATGAAGGTAAATGCAACTTCTCCAAATCTGTGTTCCAACTTCTTCTCAGAAGGCAGATTGTGGATAATGAAATTTTGTGTATTTTGACTTGAGTTGCATCTAAAGGGCGACCCAGGAGGACTGGTCAGTGACATCAGACTACCACATTGCATATCCAGTCTTTTGGTGGTTGGAGGCCTGAGGATCAGTGAACTACTGTTATCAGCTTTATGGCCTGGCTTTGCTCTGCTTGTTGGTTAGGATAACATTTGACCAAAGCTCTGGTCATGGAAACCTGAATCATTTGTTGGTTGTCGTGGTATGCATGCATCTTCTTGGAAAAGGTGAACCCCCTTTAAAAAAAAAAAATCTAGTCTGTCATTGAAAGTGTTGAGTTCAGAGGCCAGGGAAGAGAGAATATCTGCTGCTTTGTAGATAATTGTTCTAAGAGTAGCAACTGGTGTTTTGTGGGTCAGAGTGCTCAGATCTTTTTACTTCGGGTGGCTGTACCTCTAGTAAACCACAGAAAGGCTCCATTTTAATTCCAAGAGCTGAAAACATCATCTCTGATGGTGTAATGAACATATAGATCTCAAAGCAAGCACTTAAGGGGCCGTTCTCGGATACTGACAACAGATAATCTAGACTCTGACTAATAACTTTTCAGTTAGAGGTTGTTTAGAACTAAAGTAATCTCATTCTACAGCTATTTTCCAGTTTCAGTAAGGTTGTTTCTTCATTAAAGCTTGAATGAAGGTACTTAACTCTTTGTCTAGCTTTCCTGAGCTTTCTTAAGTTCATTTTGGTTGTACAAATGGACTCAGTTGAGTACTTTTGGCTTCTGTGATGAGATTATTTTCAAGCTGACAATAAGAATCCTAGAGCAGTATTTTGTTCTTAGCACCCACTGTAAAATTTTGGTACTTTTCTACATATGAATCAAAAACTTCAGGGTAGCAGTTTTCAGAATAATAGGAAAACTCAGAATACCAGTTAAGTCAGAGTTGGTCATGTCTTTAAAATTTTCTTTTCGTAGCCTTTATTTTATTTATTCCTGGAATAAGACAGCCTCCCCCTCCCCGCCTCAGCGAAGCATGGCTCAGAGTGGTCACAAAACCACATGTGACTGCTGTATTATGAGGCCACTGACTGAAATATACCATCGAAGGACGACCCTGGTGTTCATCTTTTGGAATACCAGCCGATCTTCAAATCGATTGAAGTCTAGCCAGTCAGAAGAGTGGATCATAATTTCTACCTTTCTGGTTTATGGTGCCTCGGGAAATGAGAAGACCGCTTAAAGTTCAGTTTTAGGTGAAGATCACCTTAACCTTGCAGAGGAAAGATTTTTAGGAAAATATATCTTTGGCAGGCCTTTCTACTATATGTAGAGACTGACTGCCTTCTGACCTGGAGGAGGCACGCACCCTCCTGGCAATTCATTTGGGCCACAAAACTTGATAACTGGTTTTTCTAGTCTTCACTGCATTTGTTTCAGGTAACCAGTGCTACTTAATTGATTTTGTTTAAAAACCGTGTGCAGTGTAATACATTTAGAAGCCAGGGGTTTGAATTTCAGCTGAACCTTAATTTTCTCATCTGTGAAACGGAGCAATTAAAAACCCACAAAGTCTAATTCATATGGATGTGTAATATATATGATAATGCCTTTTTTTCCCCCCAAGATTTTTATGTATTTATTTGAAGGAGAATGAGAGCGAGAGGGATCACAGAGGGAGAGGGAGAAGCAGACTCGCCGCTGAGCAGGGAGCCCAATGTGGGGCTCTACCCCAGGACCCTGAGATCGTGACCTGAGCCAAAGGCAGATGCTCAAATGACTGAGCCACCCAGGTGCCCCGTATATGAAAATGCTTTGTAAACCTTACAAAATCTTGCTTCACAAAGTCCAAGGGTCAATAGCATTATCACTGCCTGGGAGCTTATTATTTATTATCAGTTCAGAATCTCAGACTCCACCCCAGATCTATTGAATCAAAACCTGCATATTGCCAAGACCCTCGGGTGATTTGCATGCCACACTGAAATTTGAAAAATACTTAATTTTCTTGGAAGATTAAGTTAGCATGGGGCCATGGATCACAGGGTAAATAAAGTCCCTTCGGATCTGAGCTTCCCTCGAACAAGAATTCTACATGCTCTACTTTGCAGTGTCAAACTTTTAACTACTGACTAGATAAAAAGTTAAAAGACCAACCAACTTTTAGAAAACTTATTTTGTTTTCATCTCTGTAATAATAAATACCATTCTGCATGGTCAAGATACGTTTTTTGTCCCCCCCCCCCCCCGATTTGGTGGTCACCACAGCAGAGGGGAACACTCTTCTTCCCTTTCTGTACACCAGGAATTAGGGGATCACGTGCACAGTGCCTGGCATATTCTGTGTTCCACTGTTTCTAAGGTGTACACCTCCCCACTTTGTTCATTTCGACATTGGGATGCATCTTTCAAAGGGTAGTATATCATAGTTTAATTGCCAACATTTCCTTTTTAGTAGTACATAAAATGGTGGTATGTTTTATAAATTGATGATTTGATGAAATGTAGTAGTTGGTGGTGGCTCATTTCTGCACACATCTCATGACAATCAGTGGTACAAAGGGTCTGATGATCAGAGCTGTAAGTTTTTTTTTCCCTGGGGGAGAGACATAAGCTATCTAACCATTTTGAGGCTTTGGGAGAGTAAAGGGTGGATGTGTCTGAAAAAGGCAGTGGGGAAAAAATGTGAAAATGGAATAAAGTACTTTTAAGAATGTTTTTTAAAAAGAATTGCACTTTTATGAATTGCCTTATTGAATCCTTGAAACAAGGTAGATACTGTTGTCCCTATGAGTTTATAGCTGTGAAAAATGAGGCTTAGAAGGGAAATGGTAGGGCCTGGATTCAAACTTTGTTCTAATTTCAAATATGCAAAATATTCCTTTTTGGAAAGAAGGGAGGAAAATAACTAATCTCATAGAATATGACTTGCTCTGTGGAGCTTTGTGGGTAAGATCACTGCAGTAAGAGGAGAAATTAAATTCTCATTTCTCTGACTCATTCAGAATTAATAGATACTCTGAAATATTCCTCCTGTTATGTGAGGCTTTTGAGGAAGCTGATCCGTAAATAGATGGACTCTAATCTCCACAATGTAAGGTTCTTCTCTCTGTCTGCTCTTCTCTCAGTTCTTTGGTATCTCGCAGTGGAACATAGTCTTGCGCCTCTGTGTAGACAGGGGATCTCTCAGAACCGTTCTTGGCCCCACTCTTGAGATTTTGGTTGGTCTTGGCTACGTGCGTTTTGAGCACTCATTGAAGCTTACATGTGAGTACTACAGGTTTGGGTTAACATTCATTTAAAGGAAACCCACAATAAAAAGATGCTATTAATCCTTCTTTGTTTTTTCTTTTATTTAGCTAATAGACTTTTTCAGTACTATTATGTACTAGGGAATGTGTGACAAAAAAGCCCAACAAAAACCCTGCCTTTATGATGCTTATGTTGGACTTAATTACAGTGGTTCTCATTTGTGAGTGCTTATTAGAGTTGCAGGAGGAGAAGCTTTTTATAACACTTGTGGGAGCTTCTGCAGACCAATTAAATCAGAATCTCTGGGTGCGAGCCCAGACACTTGTAAATTTTGAAAAGATTGTGGTGCTCACACTAACCATACAGCCACTGCACTGTGAAAATGAGTGTCCCTGGGAGGGCCAGATTGACTGTATACTTCTGCTAGAGTTAAACCACTTAATTGGGCCATTTAAGAGTTTTAATCTTGATATCATGGATAATGTTACAGAAGAAATACCATCCCAGTGCCTAGTTTTTACTAATTGTCATATTACTTTTGTATGAAATGATTTCTATTTCACAAATCCTTTGCATATGCATCATTTCATAACTACTCTGTTGTAAACAAAATTACCCCTGTGCTATAGATGAGAGATTCAGACTTGGATTTCGTGACCTGTCCAAAGTCCTCTGCCAGTACGTGTCAGCTTTTGAGATGGAATGTAGGTTCTGTGCAAGCTGGATTAGTTCTTTCTTCAAGACCATATAGCTGTGAATACCTAACCCTTATCTTAAATATTAAAAAAGAGTTGTAAAAATCCCATAAAATGTGCCAGCCCATTTCTACCCCTGTTCTTCTCTCTCTAGGGTGTTCACATTTCTAAGAGACCCTTTTTATGATCCTGAACCCTGTATTCTCTTTTACTAGCAGACTTTTGACAAAAAGTCTTCCCACTGTGCTCTTGGTATCACTTAAAAATCAGACTTGTCAACCATTTTTATTTAGGGCTATTATTGATTTGCCGAACTTTTTTCTCTTAAGTAATCTTTTTACTGAAATATGACCTGTGTGCTGAAAAGTGTTTAAGTCATAAATGTTCATCTGCATGCGTTTCTACAATACACCCAGATCAGGGAATGGAAGCCTCCCTTGGGACCCCTTCAAATAGAAGGAAACTACTATTCTGAGGAATTTATAGCCTACTCAGAGCAGAAAACCAGGTAGCAATATTTTATATGAATAAACTGTACAATATTGATGAAAAACAGCCCATCCTAGGGATTCCTTTGAAAATCTAGCCCCTGGCAGTATAATTAAGAAAGTTAAGTATCAGGGACTGAAGTTTTCAGAGCAGTCATCTTAGAGACAGGCCCAGCAGCTTCTCAGCAAGCCCTTCTAAAGGGTCACTGAGGAGAGATACTGCTGAGTGTTTGTTGATTTGATGAGTGAATTTCCCATCACCAGCTTTCTTGCTTGTTGGTGACACTTCCTACTGCTTCTTTATCCCACTTCTTTCCTATTTTTGCCTGTAGACCTTTGGAACTGCTGATGAGAAATTGGAGCTGGACTGTTCCTTCTGAGCCAGTGGCTTGATCTGTAGATTTATGGAGGAATTACTTAGTGTGTTAGTAGGATGATCCTTCTAATTAATACTTTTGTTACTGACATTAATAGTGGCCAATGCAGGCAGAGTTGTTTGTTATCTAGACCGCGTCACTACCTCCTGGACTCTTATGACAAGGACAATGGGGGGATCCTTCTAATTTTAGTGGTTCAGTCTTGCAGGATTTTTTTGGTTATTTCAGTTTATTTTGTCATAGTTTTTGAACTTCTGCCAAGCGCTGTATTCAGTGCTGGGGATATGAAAATGAATACATGGTTTTGTCAGTTTTACCTTTGCAGTAGGAAGGAGCTATTGTTTCTGGATGTTTTGAAAGATCTCTCTGTTTTTAGAATCCTATCATATTCCCATCTCTGCTTTAGGATCTCACTGGTGCTTTAATTGGCTGTCATTCACTCCTCTTGAACCAATAATAGTCTTACACTTTGAAGATTCTACTGTGAAAGTCACATCTCAGTGGCTGCCAAAACTGTACTTTACCGTCTTGATGCCACATGAAATGAAGTTGTGTATCCTTTCTTTGTTCTTTCTTGTACACGTTCCTTGGTTCACATTAGCCATGAAGTCTTTTTCTGTGTCTTGGACAGAGAATGATTTTGAAAGTAAAATGGGCTCTGAACTGGCAGGTGAAAGCTCTAAGAACGTCTGGATTCATGAGTTACCCTTTCTGGGCCAGAGATCTCCAGGAACTGCCCAGTTCTGGTTATTTTGCATTCACAGGCCTGCCTCTTCACAACCGAGAGTCTGCTGCTCCAGCCTCCATTATTGATCCTCCCCCGCCCCAGTGAAACTTGGTTGTGGTGACTGGAAATGCTGTGAAGTAGCGCTCATCTGTTTCTCTCATTGGTTCTTGCCTTTTGCCAGGAGCTTTAATTTGGGCCAGAAGTCAGTGGTGAGGACAAGCAAGGTTGCCTCTCTCCAGTTTTATAAAAGCAAAGGTTACTTACCATTTGGTAGGATTCTGCAAAGCTCTGTGAACCGTGTCAGGTCACTCTACCAAATCTTCTTTTCCTTTTGGAAATCAAGGCACATTTTGCTTTATATGTCAGTGTCTTAATTTAGGATGTTGGTAAGATGGGACAGACTTCATTTCCTTAGAAGAGAAGGCATCGGTGTGCTTGGCACCAAAACAGTTCTTTAGGTCTAGTCCTTCAGTCTTCGTAGTTTGAAACACTTCAGAGATAAAGTCTGCTGCATCAATGATCCAGCTGAAGGGGCTTCCCTGTTGTCTCCAAATAATCTGGTATGGGACAGGCAGAGAGTGAAAGACAACAGATAAGCATTTAGAGTACTCTTGAAAGAACTTCACAGTTAGATTTAACATGTTTTGAAGGATTTGAAAAAAAAAAACTAAAGTGAAGGATGATCTGTGAATTATTGATGCAGTAAGCCCTGAGACGGAGAGTGGAGCTGGGGTGGTGGTGGGTGGTACAAATTGGCAGGCATGTGTCCCAGGGTAAAGTGGAGGATAATTGAATTGGAATGATGTCAGACTGCACTTAGCTCAGTACTCAGGAGTAAGGGAGTTTACATAGGCAATGGCGAAGTAGGAAATTCTTTTTGTAGGCTTACCACTTTCCAGCTATACTGTTAGCTGCCATACCTGGGGCTGACTAGGAGTTGTGCTATTGTATAGAGTTAGATTTGGAAGTAGAGAAGTGGGACCAAGAGACTTAAAGTTGTGGCTGGGCTTCGGGTAGAAAGGAAAAAATGGGATGGTGGGACATTGGGTATGGTAAGACTGTCCTAAACTCTGTAACATAATTGTATGTCTGTCTCCCCCATTTGGCAAGACTTTCTGCAGTGTTCCTGCCTCTGTGTTGTCTGTTAATTAGACTGTAATGTCTTGAAAGGGCACGGACACTACCCTGTTTTAATTAGCATCTAGTGTAGTCTCGTGTCCACAGTGGTTGCCCGCTATTGTTAGTTGATGATGATTAGTGAAGCTGAAGCTATTTTTTAAACAGGGCCCAAGGGATGCAGACAGTGATGAAAACGACAAAGGTGACAAGAAGAACAAGGGTGCGTTTGATGGAGATAAGCTAGGAGATTTGAAGGAGGAGGGTGATGTGATGGACAAGACCAATGGTTTGCCAGTGCAGAATGGGATTGACGCAGACGTCAAAGATTTTAGGTTTGTATGTTTTACACTTCTGACTTTCGAATGGGGGCTATGGGTTTTTGTTTTGATTTAGTTTTATTTGGATTTTAGGTTTTTTCCCCTTCCCTATCTGTCCTTTTTAAGAATTGGGTCCAGTGCAGGCCATACCACAAAGACTGTATATTTACTGGTAAGGTGGACCATCTAAGAGCTGTCAATGCCTGGTGCTTTGCCAAAACAATAGATTTTGCATTTGCATAGGTCTCTGGTATTTGCGGAATGATTCTATAAATATCATTTCAGTGATTCTCGAATATCAGAATCACCTGGGATGCATGCCTTGGGACTTTCCCTAAATTTCTCCCAGATCACTAGCTTGGGAGTAACCATGGTCACTAGTGGAAGCATGTCCCCTCTCTCTGGCACATTAGTGTGGAGAGAAACAGTTGAGAACTTACACGTTATTTTATTCGAGACTCCTAAACTCCCTGGGAGGTAGGTGGGTCAGTATCATTTTCCTCAGTTGGAAGAACCAGAGATGCAGCTTACATAACTTGTTCTTAGTCGTCTCCCTTCCATGGACGCCTCTCATTCCATCTCTGGTCATGATTGATTTGCAGGTTTTAACCTATAATTTAATATAAACACTATTCAGATGATGTTGTGTATTTGTCTTCTACACTTGGCAATATTCTTCATTTATGTAGGTAACCTTTAGTGAGGGTATAGACTTTTAAAATTGTAAAAGTCCTTTGTCAGTGATATACAGATAGAGAATTTAATGTTGAATAATTTTAATGTTAGTCTAAAGCTAATATATGTGTGTCTACACACACACACACACACACACACACACACACACACACACACATCTGTCTCTGATCCTGATACTTACCAAAGCCAAAAATAAAATTCATTTTGGATCATCATATGCAGAGCAACATTCAGTTGTTTAGTATTCCTAATTTACTTTGTTAATCTTGTGAGTATAAAGAATTATAGTCTTTGGAGGAAATTTGAGGCACAGAGTAATAACCACTTACCTAACATCTTTTAGATGAAGTGGGTAGTCTTTCCATCCTGAACCTCAGGCGGCCTGTAGCAAGGTTTGGTAGTATTTGACTTCTGGCTGGGTGGTGGTGGTAGGGCATGCGTGTGAGAGGGAATACGGCAGTAGCCTTAATTTGTACCTGCTGTAGGGTTTCTTTTAGGACTGAAGGGCACAGAATGTAGTCACAGGCTACACTCCCCTTACTGGAATGTAACAGTGCTCTCTGTTAGTCTGATTTGGAATTACACTGTCCTGCAGTCCTTTTACACAGGCTGATCCTATATCCTGGGTCACCCGAGACAGTACTCGTTTCTGCCATGTCCTAGGATATTTATTAATAGTGTCCCTTTTTTGCTCTTAGGGGTAACCTGGTTTGAATGATAAATGATACCCTCACACTACTTTTAATTCTTAGAGTTGTCTCCTCAGCAGGGGCATGTTCTAGATAATTTATTTTGTACTGTTTTGTAATGGTTTGCTTCTGGTTTCTTAGACGGGGAAGATGGGAGACCGGTTTAGCACTGACCAAGTAGTACCAAGATAATACTTAAAATTTTTTTCACCTATACAATTTTTTTTTTTTAAACAGAATCATTCTCATATATGGAATTTCCCCCTAGAAACTGCTTTTTCCATTGGCTCTCTGTTTAAAGAGTAGGCTTGGGGGGGGGGGCGTAGTTTTCTACCTGCATTTTGGGATCTTGTTTTCATGGTTGCCATGGGCAGTGTTTTTTCCACTTCATTCCTTGTTCCTCAAATCTGGGCCCTTTGGTTAAAGGGATTGTAAATTAATACTAGTTAATGTGAATTTACAGGGTGGGTTGTGGTGGGAAGGCAAGCAATAGAAGAGTTGGTTCATAGGATATAACATGTAAGCACCGTAAAGTGTCTCTGGTTGTTTTGTAGAAATAGTTTTAAGTACTGTTGATGATAAACTATGTTCAAGGACGTCGTCATTAAACTTGGGTTGCTGTAGTGTCCCTCCCCGCTCAAAATAAGGTTTAATGCCCTTTACTTTCTCTGTTTAGCCGTACCCCTGGTAATTGCCAGAACTCTGCTAATGAAGTGGATCTTCTGGGTCCAAACCAGAATGGTTCTGAGGGCTTAGCCCAGCTGACCAGCACCAATGGTGCCAAGCCTGTGGAGGATTTCTCCAACATGGAGTCCCAGAGTGTCCCCTTGGACCCCATGGAACATGTGGGCATGGAGCCTCTTCAGTTTGATTATTCAGGCACGCAGGTACCTGTGGACTCAGCAGCAGCAACTGTGGGACTTTTTGACTACAATTCTCAACAACAGGTACTGTGTGTGTCTCTCTGTCACTCTCTCTACTCTCCTCCAGCCAGCACATGATTCAAGTGACTAAGAATGGGGGGATGGGAGGAGGGTGGCATTATTTTAGGCTGTAGCCAGCCCTTCTTAACCCGACAGTGATGTGGGCGTACAGAGCCTCTGTATCTTCCCCTCTAGAGGCTGATTCCCATGCTGAGATTGTGGGCAAGAGATCACTCTGCTCAACCTGTACCTCTTTTGGCTCCTCTGTCCCCCCAGGGCCTGGGGAGTGGGTGAGGTCGTGTTACCTCTTGTGACACAATCCTCTTGGATGCCGAATTGATCTCTCTGAGGATTAATAAGATTGTGATGCTGTCGGTTGGTTTTGTTTTTGAAATAGTAAACTCTGTTACCTACTGCTGGCAGGAGTCCAGTGTGAGGTCGTCTTACTAGTCATGTCTTTTAATTCAGTGAGCAACTCTACATAACAAACATACCTGCCCCCTTTCAAAAGAGTTAAAATACAATTAGGGGAAAAACACAGATCACTCAGCGTAAAAATCTACAGTGAAACTACGTGGCTCTTTCTTTTCTTCATAAATCCTTGGGAGACATTATATGTGTGCCTTCTGGTTTTAAAGGCATGGTATAACTAACTCTGGGGTTTTCCGATCCTTCTGTTTAATTTTTTTTTTAAGTAAAAAACCAGCTGTCTGAATTATAAAAGGGGGCAGGTAGCTTCTCTGGCTTGTCAGGTACCACAAGCTCTCTCTTGTGGCTGGAAGCACTTTGATGGGCCATGAATTTCTGATATTAATTTTGGACTGGAACATAAATACAAACCTCTAGGCTTGAAAGGTTAAAATCTCATTTTGATGGTTAGAAATTCTGCGTCTATGGGGGAAATTGGCTTATGGTCTGTCCCCTTGTTGTCATAAATAGCTGATATTTAATGAATTTTGGTGATGAAGCTAACCATTTAATATTAATAAGAATTAATATTAATAACAGTAATGTTAATAAAGTTTACAAAAGGAAATCCCTTTAAGGGATGTTATGATATGTGTGCTCTGGTCATATTATTACGTTTAATTAACAAACTCTTTTTCTACAGAGAAAACTGTAAGTGTCCACTTCTCTCCCTGTGCTTCCCAATAGATGTGCCATCTCTCCGAAGGAATGATTTTTTGTGCTTTTTCTCTTCTTTCACTGTTTTGCCCCCTTTCACAGTGAATCCTCAAAACAGCAGTTTTGATCGAAGCCAGAAATTACCTCAGGTGCTGAAGGTAGATTAGACTTCAACTTTGTGCCACGTCAGTAGATGTAGGGGACACGGTTACTACGTAGACTTCGGCTTGCTCACCTTAGGATAGAAGTGTGGTAATTCTCTGTCTAAATTGAGGTTTGTGAGTGTAGGCTATTTCTTCTTCTTCCTTCTTCTTTCTTCTTCTTCTTCTTTTTTTTTTTTTAAGTAGGCTCCACGCTCATTGTGGAGCCCAACGTGGGGCTTGAACTCACAACCGTAAGATCAAGACTGGAGCTGAGATCAAGAGTCAGACGCTCAACCAACTGAGCCACCCAGGCTCCCTGAGTGTAGGCTACTTCTAATCGGGATTCTTTAACCTGGTTATATCAAGAAGTTCTATCTGAATTCTTTCTTTTACTTTGTCTGCTGGGGTCTGAACTTCTATAGCAGCCCCTAGAACTGTGGCTGTTTCTGGTGCTTAGCTTCCCATTCCTCATCTAATCCAGTCTAACCCTTTGCTTGTTAGTTAAGAAGTGTTTGTCTTCAACCTCTTGTGGAGAAAAATCTGATGCTCTTTCATTGAATTGCTCTTTACTTCGTAATCAGAGTTGGGATTCTCTTTTGATGTATTTATCTCTCGTTTCAAACTAATTTCACCAGTGTTTTGGGGAGGCTGGGTAATTATTAGAACTTGAACAGTTATGTTCTTAACAAGCAGTTAACATGATTACACCAAAGACAACACCCACTCAGATTTATGAAGCCTGGGATGCCTTCACCACGTATCCCATTTCAGTAATTTTTGAAGCTGAATGTTATTATTTTGAAAGTTAAACTATTGTTGGTTTTTGGCTTCCCATGCATATCTTGGTTGTGGTAACATAGGGACATTGTTACATAGGTAGACCACAGTCACGTGATGTGATCATTGTTGTTTTATCCTGTGGGCCTATAATTCTTGCTTTTCTGAGTAGATTGTTTTACATGGTTGTGTAGTGGGCTCTCTGATAGCATGCCCGGGAATTATTGGACCAAGACTCCTAAGTATTTTCAAGACCCTTAACCTCCCGACATCTCCTGCATAGAGGCAGGAGTATCTATTAAGAGAGTAGGATACTTTTTCTATTGGAATTTGGTGTTTGATCTTACGTTTTATCCCTCCAATATTCCTTACTCTTTTGCTCTCTGTTATGTTTTATTCCCCTTTCCCTTTTTACTATTTTAATTGATTGTCATTCTTGAAGATCCAGTGCTTGTTAGCTTTCTTGATCTCCATATCATTGAGTTGTATTGTCTCTCTCCTGTGAACTCGTAGTGCTTTGTGCTTCCCTTAAGAAAAGAAGTCACCATGTTCTGCCTTGTGTTGTAATTTCTTGTTTAATAGTCCTTGCTAGATTGTAAGCTCCTTGAGGGTAAGCCCTGGGTCTTGTTCTTCTGTGTCTTCTGCATTTGCTCTAGCAGACCAAGCTTTCAGGAAACTTGTACAATATTCCTATTATGGTACCTCAGAATATCCCCCATTATTAAATATACTTTCCCAAACTGAAATTTGGAACTAGCCTTCTAAGAGGTCTGGAGGCCACTTTTTGAGGCCTAGCTTACATTCTGAGCGAGTCCTTTAGATCTAGCCCGCTAAGCTTGTGCTCATGTTTG
Organism: Ursus americanus; assembly: GCF_024610735.1. Classification (NCBI taxonomy): domain Eukaryota; kingdom Metazoa; phylum Chordata; class Mammalia; order Carnivora; family Ursidae; genus Ursus; species Ursus americanus. The sequence continues at coordinate 7,855,010 of NC_142159.1, forward strand.
TAACATGTTTGTAACAATATCCAGGAAATTACCTCCTTTTTAGGGTGACAGCCCTCTGTTACCATTTGATCAAAAAAAGTACATAGTTCTTTTGAAATCCAATTTTGTTGGTAACTTGAGGGAGATCACAGATTTGTGGGCTGTGGATTATAACTTTCTGTTTGCATTTTTTGTTCTCACCTGTAGCTGAGCATATCTTTCATGAATGAAAAGGGTTCCCCCCACCCATCGCTCTCCATTGAGGTATTGTGACTCATTTAGTCATTTAAATAGTGCAAGAAAGTACTCGAAGATAAATCTAGGACATCCCCGTGTCCTAGAACCTTAGACAAGGGAGAGCATACTCTATTCAGGGGAAGGAATGACTTTTGGAAGAGGTAGATCCTGAGCTGTGCCTTGTAGGACTTCTTTCTATCAGGAAAAGACTGAAAATTCCACTGGAGGAAATCATAAAACTTAAAGGCTTACCATGAGAACTTAACAGGTGCACGTTCAGTAGATAACGTAGTAGTCATCCTAGGTGGCGGGTGAGGTTGGGAAACAGCGACCTGTGAGGTCGTACAGGCAGGGTTGTGGGTCTTAGCAACTTTGCCATGCTGCCTGATTGACAGACAATGACAAGACAGTTCTAAGAAGGAATGCCTTAATTACCATGGTTTAGTTTTCAGTGCTGTTAGTTCAGTAGCAACTGTAGGCATTACTTACCCATATTAATTATTTATTGATGATTGTGTCCTTCCAGGAAGCTGGTTCTGCTGGTAGTGAGCAGAGCTGGTGCTCATATAAGGCCATCATTTGTGGAGCTGTATGGGACAGTTGAGGAATTAAGTGCTGAATTGGTTGGTCAGGAATGCTGTCAGACCAGGGGGAGGGCTCGATGGGGACCAAGGTTCTGTAGACCTTCCTTGAAAGACAGGTACAGTGTATATTGCTGCAGTTAAGAGAATAGAGTTGTGGAGATAGAAATGAGCATGGTGTGGTCATAGGCTGACAGCAGAAGGCACACTTAGAGGGAAATGCTGCTTGGTGCTTTGGGCTATTGAGTCCAGGTCCCAGAGGCTTCAGAGCCAGGCCTGAGTCCCGGACATTATTAATGGTTTTGAGGATTGAACCACAGATCTAGTGTATTATGTGTTTTTCTACGCATTTCTGCCTTTTTATATTGGCTTTCTTAAAGGCTATCTTTTTTTTTTTTTTTTAAGTTTTGAGTTACTTGCTATAGTTAATGAGGTAACTTCATTTGTGATTTTATGATGGGATCTGGTTTGGAAATTGACAAATAATTCCTTCTTGTATCCTATTTCCTTTTAATCAGGATTTTGATTTGGTTTCATAAAACTGTTAGTATCAACTTCTATTGAGATACATAGTATAAAGCACCCTGCAAATACAGGAAAGGTAATTTTCATTTAGTTCATTACAAACTTAATGGTACTTAGGGATACTCTGGGTTTTGGATAGTTAAGTTACTTGTCTAGTCACTGTTTATCATAAACTTAACCTAAGATGTATTTAAAGCAATGATTCCTTTTTTTGTGCCATGAACCCCTTAGCAGTTTGATGAGATCTGTGGGCTGAATTGTGTGAATGGTGTGTAGTATAAGTAGGTTTACAAAAGAACCGGTTATATAGAAATAGTTACAGAAATATTTAACAGACTGGATGTGTATATGCATGCAGTGGAAGTAGGCCTACCTCTAGTGACCCTGATGAGGATAAACATGGCTTTGGGATGTCTAAAAGTCGTAAAGGAACAGGAAAATGTATGTGACTTTTTCTCTTTTTTTTTTTTTTTTTTTTTTTGAGAGGGGCTAGGAGGAGCAGAGGGAGAGGGAGAGAGAGAATCTTAAGCAGGCTCCACACCAGTGCCTCAGCCAGACACAGGGCTGGTCTCACAACTCTGAGATCAGGACTTGAACCGAAATCAGGAGTTGGGCGCTTAACTCACTGAGCTGCCCAGGCGCCCCATATATGACTTCTATTGGTGATTAAGTCACAAGTGTATAGCTAATGTTAATGTGGTTTGTTGCCTACAGTCATTATTGAAGGAAATGCTAAATTTCATGAAAACAAGGATAATTTTACCTATCCCAAGTACGAAGATCTGGGGCTTACGTACCCCTAATTTAGGGTGCTTTGAAATGTTCATTGGTATCTCTGGAGTGTTCTTCTTTCCCTCACTTTCCCTTCGTTGTCTTCTCCTTAAATCCGGACAGTGAACAGTGAGCATTATAAACAGTGAACAGTTCATAAGAATGTGTCTGTACCATTTTGTGTTATGGTACACGAGTGATCTCTATATTTCCCTAAATGTATTTTATAAAGTCTTTGCTGGGTTTCAGTATATTACAATTATATGTAGCAGAAATCAAAGCCAGGATTACATAATTATAGATTAATCAGATTAATTGTTGATGCTCTTTATTTAGAATTCAGTTACTCTAAAAATAGCCTAATGTAGCACGTTGTACAAAATTACATACCGATGTACTAAAACTCTGACCTGTTAAGCATGAATTTTAGTAAAGAAACAATACCCTGAAAAATCATAATTGAAGTACAGATTCATTTCCTCACAGCCCTAGGCAGATGGGAGAGGAAGTAGCACACAATGCTTTTAAAAGTGTGGTAGTGGTTAGATGTCATACTTCTGAAGCCAAGTTTGTGTAGTTTTAACATAGGTCTTTAATATTCTCAACTTTCCTTTCAATTGCCAAGTGAGAGGAAGATTATTTTATCAGTGTCATGTAAGTCACTGTTAAAATGCTGGTTTTAGCTAGCAGTTGGGTCAGTTGAAGCTTACCTTTATTGTTCTTTGACTTTGCTGAAATTTTATGATTTTCCTCAAAAGGTACTTATTTCCTCGATAGAAGGACATTTTTTCCCCTACCTTGTTCAGAGATTATTTTGGAAACAGACTGTTCCATCTGCTAAGGAAATGTGAAGAAGTTTTCTTTTTTAAAAATTCAGCAGCACAGTTCATATGTACCTGTTTATCCAGAAATCATTGTTGGTCATTGCAGTTGTTCACATAACCTGGTTGAAAATGGGCTTTGATCTGGAAGCTTCAGACAGTAGCAGACTTTCACAGTATTTCATGTCCTAAAGACTGGCTGCCATGATAAACTTTTTTCCTTAAAAGATCATAGTCTCACCATTGATGTATTAATATCGTCAGTGTTTTGAAGGTCTTTCTCCGTGAATCCTTAAAACATCCCCATGGGGCAGGGCAGGTACTGCATTTTCACAGATACGAAAACTAAGACCTCACGAACATAAAGAGAGTTACTGAAGGAGAGTCAGATACTACAAGCTATGGGAACATTTGTGTTCTGGTGTCTAGCTGCAGGCTTTGTCCTTTGGACCTAGTACTAGAAACACAGAGCCTTTTGATATGTGGGGTGGTCTCACCTGCAAATTCAGTTGCATTCGTGGTTTTCTCTGTATGGAGTATATGGTAAAGCATATTCTTCCATGACAAAACAAAAAAGGTTTTTCTTCCTTCCCTGTTATCTTTGTGACCTGTTGACAGCAGTTGGTGCTCATGAACTCATTGGGATTTTTAACATTAACATTCACTCCAAGGAGTTTTGACCTCTGCTTTCCTCATCCTGAGCTGCCTTGTTGGGGGAGGTGTAAGAGGTGACTCACAGAAGGGCCATGTCTGTATGGGGGTACTCCCCCCATTCATCAGAAAGAACACACGTAAAGGACTGTTCCTAGTGTGTGTTTTACATGTGTTAATTTTATGTGTGTTAATTTTAATACTTCCAGCAACCTTATGTGTTAGACATGTCTTTATTGTCCCTATTCGAGAGAGAGGAGGAGAGTGAGTCACAGAGAGGTTATCTTTGCCCCGTGTCACGTAGTCTGCATTGGAGCTGAGATGTGAATCCAGGCTTTCTGGCCCCAGAGTTGTGCTCTTATCCCCTGCGCACTGTGTATATAGCCTCAAATTGGTCAGAAGCCAGGGCTGGTGGGACATTTTATTTTGGTGGGGGAGGGAGATAGTCTTTCACATACATCAGCTCCATATTTAGGTATTACTCTGAATTCTGAAAACTCAGCAACTGTTTTTATGCCAACAAGCATTATTGATAACAACATAATAACACTAGTAGCTATCTTTTGTCACTTAGTGGCTAATGCTGGGTGTTTTTGACTGCCCCTTTCTGGAATAAAAACCCTGCAGGCTATCTTTTGTAAAGTCATGCAGTGACAGAGAAGGGAGTCAAATCACTTTGCTTGTGTAGTTCCCAGAGTATGCCTTCAGTGTTTCTTATTAGGAACCTTGATGAGCTTGAAATAGTTGATATATTTTCCCTTGCACCAGTCTCTTGAAAAACTTAAGAATTCTACCCAAGTACATTGTAATCAGTAGTGGCACATTTATCATTATACCACCCTTAAAACAAGTGTTCTCGCCAAATCTCACAGTATTGTGTTTCTCAGTTGCCATTGGCTTGCTTTCTGAAAATGATGAAAATGTTAACAGAGCTCAGTGCTTTGCCCAGCAGATGGCATTTGTATGAGGTTTTCAGGATCCTTTGGAATCCATTACTTGCCAATTACCCAATTTTGTTTTGAATACCCTGTATTTCCAGTTAATATTGGACCATTTACATAAAGAGAATGTGCAAGAATTGCTGTAATCTATGCTATAATCAAATCTGCTTGCTGTAGATGATAATTTACTTTTGTTAATTGTTTACTGCAAAATGCACTCGAGAAAACAATTCCTTCTCTATTCACCATAATCACTGTGATATCAATCAGCTCTCAAACACAGAATATGTGGGAGCTGTTACAGGACCTGCATGTTTTTAGTTAATAGTTTCTACTTCTCAGAGTGTGGTGAAGTGGTGCTGAGAACCGCAAACTAATGTTGTGCAGAATGGTTGGTATTTACACACAGGATCTTGATGGGTGTAGTACACGTACATGTAAGGAGTTACATGCCATGTTAAAGACCTTTGAAGTGGCGATAAGTTGGAAGGCGTGGCAGTGAGTACTGTTTTTGGTATTTTAATAAGATCACTTCAAGAGTTCTATTCTGAACACACCGTCTTTATTTCCCTGGCTCCATATCAGAGCACCTCGCTGATAGGTGCTCAAGAAATTGTTGCATGAATTATTTTGTTTGCAGCAGGGCAAAGAAGTGAGGAGGGAAGAGGCTAGCATGAGCAGTGTCTGAGATGTTAAATATTTCAAAAGGTTTGAGGCTAGGAAAATTGCGGAGACCCACTGAAGACACATTAGATATCTAGTGAAACTGTGAGGTATTTTTACAACGTTGGAAAAAAACTTAGAAACAGCTTTCCAGTATTTTACTGTAACGTTTTCTCCCTCATGGCTGCCCCTCTTGGGTGAGCTGCTTCCTGATGGTAGGAATACTGTGGGACACTGTCCTTTAGGTAAGACAGACACGTGAAAAGCAACTTTGAAAAATCACAAGATCACAGTTACTCAATAGTACTGATTGGCTCCCTTCCTGGAGCAAACAGTTGTTTTGACAGGTTTGTCTGTAAATCCCAGTATTGCTTTTGAAGACTTGATATTTAATCATTGCCCATAAAGGAGTGCTTGTCTTTTTACCAGCATCATAATGAAGTTTCTTTTTTCTTTAGTCTTTGAAAATAAACCTCTAAAAGTATTTTTGAAATCTGTACATGGTTACTTTTGATTTCCTCTCATACTTATAAAGGCAAAGGCTAATTTTACTCTGGTTTTTAGAGAGATGAATATTTACAAAGAGAAGTAACAGGTGACGTTGATTAGTATGTTCACAATATTTACCTTTTGCTTTCTTTTTATTTAAAATCCGCCTACTTGTATAGTCTCTCTACCACCTAAGATAACATTACAAGTCCAGCTCTGACGATAATTAAGCTGAGTTGGTGGGATGACATTATCTCTTAATGTCTAAAACAGTTGGGTCTCTTTAAGAGGAGATCTATTATGTAAGATCCTTGGTGTCTGTTATATATACTCCAGTGATGTCAACTGAGCTATTGAAAACTGTGGAAAGAGCAGGTAGGGAGGTTGAAGGCCCTTTCTAGGGATGTGCCTTCAGTAAGCACTCTGTTTGACCTTAGCAAATGAAGACATTTTCAGTATGACTGTCTGGAAGGTGGCACGTGAAGGCAATCGAGAACCCCCTTTCTTTGCATCAGTGCTATTCATGCTAAAGTGTGTCACCATCTTACTCAGTGTTGCCTCCCTAGTCCCTTGCACAGTGCCTAGCAGATACTATTGGTTTCATAATATTTGTAGGATGAATGGGTGAATGATTGACCTTGTATTAAGATGGAATTTCGGCATATTCTTAGTGTCAGGGCCTTTGCTTTCCTATCCTGTTCTTGTGAGCTAGGAAGTGTACAAGGTCTGAGCTCATATTCCAGGTTTTTTTGGTAGCAGCTGTATTTCTTTTGTTTGATTTCGTATACATAAAGAATAGGTATCCTAGGAAACTGGAGGGCTCCCAAAAGTTGTCAGCTGTCTATCCAATTTCATTTCCCTGGGAGGAGGCAGCCAGAGGATGAAATGAACACTTTTCATCTTCCTTTCCAAAATGTGAGGATTCATTCAAAGTGTTTGTGGGGTTCTCGAAAGAGCTGAAGAGAGATAACAGCATTAGGGGCAATGTGGTGTAAGTCATTGTGTAGTAGATTTAATTTTGAGTGCGCCTTGGATCAGGCAGGACCCTCAGACCTGTTGACAGCTGTTAGGGCATTTGTACGATCGTATGTGGTTGAGGGGACATCAGACTACTTGCCTGGGAGGTAGTAGGCGGCACATGGGAACCGGGTGCACCAACTTGAGGGAAAGGAGCGGGAGAACCTTACTGTGAAGTTCTACGATACCATTGAAATGGGAATGGAGGAGAGCATGAGAATGTTTTTGTTTAAAAATGTCATTCCTGAATAAGGGTTTGTAGAAATTTCTATTCAGAGAGGTTTTAAAATGATTTCAGGAGACGGTTTCTCTAACCGCATCCCGTCTTTTTCTTGCTTCAGTTGTTCCAAAGACCGAATGCGCTCGCTGTCCAGCAGTTGACAGCGGCCCAGCAGCAGCAGTACGCGCTGGCGGCGGCTCACCAGCCTCACATCGGTAAGTCCTCGGGTGTCGGCGTGGCCACCATCCGCAGAGCGCCGCCTGCCGCGACACCCGGCAGTGTAGAGTGACTAGAATCAAGTCCAGACAGATCCCTCAGAGGAGATGGCCTCTTCCTCTTGTCCAGCTGTCTTTTGCCACATTGTTTATTTTTGGCAACCTTCTAGACTTCAGTTCATAAGATTTCTTAGTGTCCAGGTATTGGTGTGCCTCTGCTGTTTTAGGATTTAAAGTATCTAATTACAGTAGTGACTAGCATCAACTCTGTTGGTGAGATTGGATGAAATCGATGACATAAGAATAGTTTTGCTCTTGTTAGGGTTGCCTCGACTGTGAATATATCAACTTTTCATCTTACTAAGTAGCAGGTAGGACGTGTAAATCCATTTTCCAAGCAGCATGTATTGAAGATCTGAAAAAGTATTCTCATTTAATTACTGGTTTTTAAAGTAGTGTTGCCCTTTTCCTATAGCACGTGGTAATGTTTTGGTGTACATATTTTGTCTTATTGCCTAGACCTTCCGCTCCACTCCCCTACCCCCGGACCTTTTTAAGGTCTCTTTGAAACAAAGTGCTGTGTGTGTAAACAAGTACGTGTAGATTTTTTTTTTTTAATGTGTGTCAAAACGATACGGTTGAATAGAAAGGAGATCGCTAATCATAGTTTGTGGTATGATGTGGAAGAGAAGGCTTGCTTCTAGCCTAAATGTAGTAAGGCTAGGCATAATGGCTTTTGCCTGGGTCTGGTTTAATTTATAATTGGAGATGCTAGTCTTTATAATTACCTATATGTTTTCTTTGAGAAAAACTGGAAATTGTTTTAAATGGAGATAAATTCTTCCTTCCATCCCATTACAGAGTCTTTTAAATTGCTTTATTTTAGCCTGCTATAATTTTAATAGTCCTTGAGAAATTGTGCTGAATTTAAAACTGCCTAATGGTTTAAATTGTTAGCAAAGATAAACAAAAAACAAAAAATAGAAAAAAGAGACAAAAAGAAAGATAATAGATAAATGTCACCCTGATCTTTAGGGATTATTTTATCTTATTTAAAGTCCTCTTTCCTCTCAACCTATCCTGTCTTGTCTTTTCTTTTTTTTCCTCACCTGCAGCCTGGAGTGAGTAGCCAAATTGTGTAGGTATTTGGTAGGGCTGCAGTTCTAGTTGGGTTTGTTTTTACTGACAGGTGTGTTTTCAGCAGGTTTAGCGCCCGCTGCGTTTGTCCCCAATCCATACATCATCAGCGCTGCTCCCCCAGGGACGGACCCCTACACAGCTGGACTGGCTGCAGCGGCGACTCTAGGTGAGGTGTTCTTCTGCATGCGGGACTTTATCCCCTGCTAAAAAGTCGTGGTGGCTGGCATGCATTCTTTGTACTCTGTCCCGAGTCCAAGTCTCCGGTGGAGATTTTTCTCCTGGTTTCCAGTGTCTTCCCCTGTCAGCTGGATAGCTCTCCTTAGCTGTAACCTCAGACTCTAGCACATCCAAAGGCAGATTCATGAGCGGCCTCCTGTATGAGTATTTGTGATCCACGGAACCACCAAGTTACTCGTAGGTAGTTTGGGAATTAATCCCCTTTCCTAGGTCTTCCTACTACCTGTAGTCTGCCACAGTCCAGGTCCTTACACTCTTTCCCTAGGCTTTGGCAGCTGTTTTCACTTAACGTATTCCTAATTTCCTTACCCCTCCCCTCCAGTGTTCTCGAAAACTGTTTTAAACATGGATCTTACCTTTTCACCTTTCTGCTTTAAACCCATCACCAGTTTCTTTTCTTTTCTTTCTTTTTTTTCTTTTTCTCCTCATGCTGTATTATCTTTAATAAACCCGCAGCGCCGGCGTCATCTGCTATTTGGTGTTTCCTTGGAGAGGAAGCCTGTCACCGATTTCTGTCTTATCCACCCAGACATAGTACACCGCAGTTATCAAACATGGCTGATTATTCCATCCTAATTGGGTGGGGGTCTGCTGTTCCCTGGATCACTATTTTTAAGGAGCTGCCATGGCATACTGAGGATTAGTGAGGATTGGGACCCACTCTGATCTCTCTCTGACTTGTATATAGATGTCTCTACAGGTATACCACTGTCTCCCCCTCCAGACTGGCTGTCACTGGCTCACACCATACATTTTAGCAGTGCTAAACTGATTTTAGCTTGAGGCAGGCACCACACTGGCTTAGGCCTCTGTGTCTTTGGACACTGTGGTCTCCTTGGTCCTCTGTAATAAACTCTTCCCATTCTTTGCCTGGGGATCTCCTTAGCTGGCATTGTCACCACCTAGAAACCCTTCCTTTGCTGACTCCCATATTCTTTCTCTGTTACTTACTTTTACTTTGTATTTATTTGCTTGTGGATGTATACATGAGTGGTTTTGTTTCCCCTTGACATTGAACTCTTTCAAAAGCAGGCCTGTTACTTCACTTTAGAGCACAGTTGCTGGCACCATAATGGGCTCACAAATGTATGGTAGAGTGAATTCAGTGTTAGGGCAAAGTCAGTGTCTTCCAAAGTAAAAATTCTCTGGGAACAGATCCCTCCAAGTCATGTTAATTATAATTAAATATTATTATTGTAAGAGTTTACTTAACTATTATATAGCATGTGATGACCATTGTGAACTCAGATGCAGCATAGAATTTCTTATTTTCTTTAGCATTGTTAACATTTTGGCATATGTTGTGATGAGAGTGTATGTAGTGTAGTTCCTGTATCTCCCTTGCCTTTGAGGGAAATAGAAAGCTCTTCCTAGCAGAATGATCTTTGCTAACCATCTTTAATATTTATTCAGCCCTTATTAACTATTTGCCAAGCATTGTACTGAGTGCTTTTCTTTCATATGAGTTGGGTGATGATTTTTTTTTTTTTAGATTTTATTTATTTATTTAATTTCAGAGAGAGAGCAAGAGTGCACTATGTAAGTGGGGGTAGTGGTGGGGGCGGGGAGAGAGAATCTCAAGCAAATACTCCAAGCTGAGCATGGAGTCCGATGATGGCTCGATCCCACCATGACCCTGAGATCATAGCCCGAGCTGAAACCAAGAGTCAGATGCTTAACCAACAGAGCCATCCAAGCACTCTGGGTGATGACTTTAGAGATAAGGAATTTGGGGCTCAGAGAGCTGTCTTTTTCGAGGTCACACTATTTAAGTATTACAGAGTTGGAGTTTGAACCATGTCTAACTCAGAGACCATGCATGCACCTCACTATCGTCGACAACGCCTGCACTATCTTGAATTATCTTTTCTCTGCTGTCTTACTATATGTTATTTAAAACAAAGAACTGTCTTAGGGACAACACACTTGTCTTCACTGAAATCCTAGTTTGTTGATGAGAGACTTGCTCTTTGTACCTACCCATCAGCTGAACCAGACTGAAAAAGACTTCAGTGCTTTCACACAGAACCAGAAATGTTAACCACCCGAACTGTGAAGCTGCATATGCTTGTGGGGTGTCCATCACACAGGAATTGGAGCAGGCATCCTGATGAGCCAAGCTCAATTGATGATGTACCCCAGGGGGTATTTTGCTAACCGCAGTCAGAGGCCATGTGACCAGGAAGAGTAGTAGAAATGCCAGTTGAGAAAATTGAAGAGGATTATATAAGCGTTTATGATAACAGCAGTCTGCACAGTTGAAGGTTTGTTGTTGACATGTGGCAGAGGCTTGAGACTGTCATTGCAGGTTGCAGTCCAGCCTTTCCCCATGGATGTGGCAACACCCTCGCCCTTATCATACACATTTGCAGGTGAGGAAACAAGGGCATAGGTTAAATCTCCATTGTGTTGTTTTCTCTTCGTAAATGCCCAAGACCACCCCACTTTGTAAACACTGGTCAGGTGGGTTTGGGGGCTCCCTACGCTTTAACTTGAAGGTATGGTTTTAGACTCTTCAGGTTCTGAGGAGTTAAAAGGTTTTTACCCCTTGACTTATTAAGAAAAGTGGCTCCTGCTGTAACCTAGGTTCTCTAAGCAGCATGTTTATTTTGCATCCAGATGTAGTATTTCACAGTGGGTAGCCTTATAAACAGAGCTGCTTGATCTTGGCTAATAGGCCCACAGGTACAGAAAATACCAAATCAGAAATGTCAGCGCAGTATTGGACAGTGATGTAATTTGACTTATTTGTATCTTAGAAGCTTAAAACTGGGAAACAAAACACATGTTCCGATTAATTTTAACTTAATGAAATCTATGTTTCTTTTTTTAAAAAATATTTTATTTATTTATTAGAGAGAGCACATGCACACATAAGCAGGGGGAGGAGCAGCAGGCAGAGGAAGAAGCAGGCTCCCCACTGATCAAGGACCCCGATGTGGGATTCGATCCCAGGACTCTGGGATCATGACCTGAGTCAGAGGCAAACGCTTAACTGACAGAGCCACCCAGGCGCCCTGAAATCTGTGTTTCTGTAGGATTACCTACCATGTCAGAGTAGACACATTCGAAATAGCTCTTTGGAGCTCTATCTGGAAGCAGTATTATTATACAGTCAAGTTGCACATATTTTAAACTCTGTGTTTTAGGAAACTTCTCTTTGGGGGATATGTTTTAGCAGATATGAGGAGCTGGCTTTGAGCCCTTGTCTTGGTTGGCAAAATGCAGCCTTGGTGTTTCTTGGCTGCCATCTTCAGAGAATTCTGTGGTGTGGATCTCTGCCACACCCAGGCTGCTGTCTGCACGGCTGTGTTACCTCTGTGTTGCCTACTGTGGACGGCAGAGACTGTAGCGAGCGCTTGTTGCCAAAGGTGAACAGATCACTGAGACTGAGCAGAGCGCTTGGTTTTGTTTAGGATACTCGACAGGTCTGTAAGGTTTTGTTTTTGTTTGTTTTCAACATTGACTTAAATTCAAAATTTCATATATCACTGTCTGAATGCAGTTGTGTGGAATGACTTCCCACACAGAAATAGGCGAACCAAGCCTCTTAGAAATTGAGCAGTGGAGGCTCAGTGGAACGTCTGGGTTATGTCCTCGAAGACTGATGGATTTTCCTGCTTCAGGAGTTAATGAAGCACCAGGGCGCCAGTCCCTGTCAGTCACCTCAGGTGCCATACTTCCACTGAGAGCAGCGCACAGCTTAATCTTTTATTCTCTTCCTTCACTTGATGCACACAGACTCTCCATTTATTTCCCTCAGACAACAAACTCTGTCCGTCCCGTGTCCTTTCTCAGGGGAAGCACAGGCCTTTTGCCTTCTTCCTGACCAAGGCCAATTCTTCTGTCTGTTCTTAAACCCATCCCGTCCAACTTCAATCTGTTATTCTCCCTTTTGTGATATCTTGAATGTTTTGTCCTTCACTGGTTTCTTCATCTAGGCCCGGAGTAACTTACTGACTTCAGAAGACTTTCTTAAAAATATGTTTTATTTTTCAAAAAACAGAGTTCACGATCAGCTAGAACGAATCAGTGTATCCTTACTATTTTACTGTAGACTCTGCTGAGTCTGATGTAGTGTTCGGAAACCCTGAGAAGATTCTGACTAGTCTAAACTTGCCTTACCTTTCTCTTGCTATCTTTAGGCCCGGCTGTGGTCCCTCACCAGTATTATGGAGTCACTCCCTGGGGAGTCTACCCTGCCAGTCTTTTCCAGCAGCAAGCAGCTGCCGCCGCGGCAGCAACTAATTCTGCAAATCAGCAGACTACCCCACAGGCTCAGCAAGGGCAGCAGCAGGTAAATGTAAACAGAATTTACCCCCTCTTCAGTGTGAATTTTAGTTAACCGTGTATCATTAAAAGGTAATACTGCTCCTGGTAGAGAAATGCCGTGGATCGGCGGGTTCCCTCTCGTGTGTGTTACCTGAGTTCAGGCTGAGACCTAACAGGGCTTACCCAGTGCCTTTTTTGATCAGGTTCTTGGTCTGCATAACTAGGTAAGATCATGAGATCGTGTAGGAGAAAAGCGCGTAGAGGCTCATCCACTTAAGGGGACATGATTAGCAAGTTGCAGACGAGTACTCATACAGCTAGTAAGAGCTGCTTTTCTGCCGTAACTACGGGATGCTGGGATGCTGTCGCTGCCTCCCAAACACTGTTCTTAGATCACCTCTGGCTCTCCTGCAGGCAGCTCGCCACGGACAGGGAGGCTCGTTCTCCAGACTGCTTATTGAGAACATCAGCTAAACTGGATAGAAGTCTTTAAACTTATCACGTCTGTTTTAACTTAGAGTAATAAGAGCTTTTTAATTTGTTGGGAAAGAACAATGAACAGCAAAGCTAAGTATGCCCTTTTATTTTGAACAGGCCATTTTCTCCTGCTTACTAGAAAAACGCCTTTATTGCTGAAAATTGTAAATTGGAAAACTCAAAGGAAAAAAATCCTCATGTGAGGATAAAACAAAATGGGTGGTATTTGTAATTCTAGCTTTATTATTCAATTTTTTTTTAAGATTTTATTTATTTATTTATTCAACAGAGATAGAGACAGCCAGCGAGAGAGGGAACACAAGCAGGGGGAGTGGGAGAGGAAGAAGCAGGCTCCTAGCGGAGGAGCCTGATGTGGGGCTCGATCCCGTAACGCCGGGATCACGCCCTGAGCCGAAGGCAGACGCTTAACCGCTGTGCCACTCAGGCGCCCCTGTTATTCAATTTCTGATAAAATCGGGGTTATGCTGTCCACATGGTTTTGAGTTTCTACAGTTTTTATGGTTTTCCATGTTAATTTAGTGCTTTTTAGAAATATTTACTAGCTATCTTTAAATCTCTCAGAGTATTCCATACTTTATTTTCACCAGTTTACTATTATTGGTATAACATCAAAATATTGCTGAATTAAATATCAATATTTTGATGTTATAAGTAAGACTGACTGATATAGCCTTTGCATAAATGTATGATTATTTCCACAGAATAAAATCTTAGAAATGGAGGTTTTTTTGAGCAAATAAAATTTAGGCTTTGATACACATTGTCAAATTAAAGCTGTCTTTTGAGGCAAAGCACCATGCTCATCTGTGTACATGTGACAGGATGCAAACGAGAACGCTTTGGTTTTTACTAGTCCCACTAAGAGAGTGTATGTTTAATTTTTTAGATTCTGCAAAATTATAGAAAAAAACACAGGTCTTGAAATTCCAGCCAGTTTATCCTGGGTCAGTAATTTTATAGTTAGATAAATTTTTGGAAGCTAGCTAATGCACGATTTTCTTTGCAGTAGATACAGCTCTTGTTCCAGGTATGTAAGGGAATTTAGCAGATAATTTATGGACATACTGGGTCATCCCTGTGAATATATTTAATAGCTTACTCTTTGTGGATAGTCAGTGTTTAGTTTTGTGTTGATCTTTGTGTTTATTTAAATGGCTGCCAAATAAATTGTGGATTTGGTAGACAGAAGTAATTGCTGTGTTTTTAAAATTAGTTCTACTAGAGTGCACAAGAAAAATAGTAGTAAATACTTGTTCTTGGAAGTTTTTTGTTTAAAGCTAAGTGCTCTACCTATAATTTCTTTTATATTTTCTAATTCTGATAAATAGATTAGATGACTTCCCTTCGTAAGATTGAGGAAATGGAATTTGTGTGTCCAGGGTCACACAGATATGAAGTTATTAAGATTTGAACACAAATCTATACTTTCACAACTTGTGTTATTTTCTGACCATATTGTGATGTTTGGAGTTACAGAAAACCAGAGATTTGGTCTTTGTTCTACTACCAACTGGTTTTACACCTAGGGGTGGGTTGCATGAATAGAGAGAATATATAGAGAACCTCTGAATATAGAGAGACTATATCCTTAGCTATAAAGTGGGCATTGTAATCATTTGCGTTTCAGGGTTTTCCGTCATCCACTATTACCCCACTTAGAAAAAGTTACTGGCATTCTTTTTTAATAAGCAACCACATTTTAGGTCCCGTGTTGTTTTTGTCAGTTTCTGGTTTCAGTTGTTTTAGGAAAATATGATTTTCTTGGTGAACTCCTTTGTCGTCGTCATTGAAGTGAGAGGCCCTTTTTCGAGTTTGCTTTTGACCTTTTTGGACTTGTCATTTTATCAGAAAACAGAACATTTGTTATGTTCTACGCATGGTAACTGTTCCACACCTAATTGCTGGAACTTTGAGCACAGTAGTGACATTCCAGCCACTCCATCTTACTTCTGATTCCTTCTTCTTTGTGAAGGTTCCTTTGACATCTGACAAAAATTTTGTTCTTTTCTGTTTCAAAATGTTTGCTAAAGAAAAACTCCTTGGGTGTTGGGTTGAAGCCAAGCACACATTGTCATACCTGGTGGTGATTTGGTGTTAGATGTGGCATTTTGAGAGAGAATGGCTTCTGAACTTTCTAGATTGGAGGAGACTATAGATGATAACTCTACTGAGCATGGTAAACTATAGAAGGATGAATGATTATTAATTAAAATATCCCCACTGAGCATCTACTTGCGTATTAAGTATTGTTAGGTCTCAAAAGCTGTATTTAAATCAGTACCTTTGAAAAGAAATTTGAATTTAACAGCTTTTGCACCATGAAGGTAAATAGTAAGCAGACTCCGAGAATAGTGTTTTATAAACAGAGATATTCAGTCATTTTTGTTGATTTTATTCGATGTTAAACTGTTACTTGTAAAATTTTACATATTTGTTTCCAAAAAATCCAGACTTGATAGCTGTTGATGAAATTAAAATACATGAATACTGGCAGCTGACTTAAGAACTTTGATTAATCATCAGGGTCCCACACAGATTTCTAGACAGTGGACAAAAAAGAAACCTGCTCTTCTCATTAAAACTTGGCCCAGTAGTCTGGACTGCCTCTTTCTTCAGGCACCTTGTCCCTTCCCCTGTCCCCCAACCCTTTACACAACTCCTAACCATACATAAACCTGGTTCACAATGCCCTATAGAAATGATGCTTTCACTGAAGTTTTATGCGTTCTTGAACTGTTAGTATTTGCCATATCTCTATTCATACTGTTTACTTTTCCTAGAGTGAGCGCTCTTCTGGGTCATTGGTTAGGCATCTTCTAAGTCTTGGTGCAAACACTCACCTGGGCAGCCTCCCTTGACTCTCCTATGTGGATTGAAACACTGCTTCTCTTGTAAAGTCCGTTAGATTCTTAGGTCACAGGCAAATAAATATTTTGATAGTAATTAGCTATTGGTTATTGATTGTCTCCTGGGTACGAGATATTATGCCGTGTAGACATTAATTCTCATACTCCCAACAGATCTGCAAGATCAGCCGTTACTCTCACTACTTTTACAGATAAAGAAATAAGAGACTTGGAGTCAGCTAAGTGTCCACACGACTCGTCTTGCCAGTATGGATGGTGTTGTTTCCCTTATGCTCATTTAATAAATAGTCGATTGTTAGTGATGTTTCTCTATTACATTTTTTACCAAATGGTAGCAAGAATAATCTGTACCCAGGTTCCTGATTATATGTCTTAACTTTTATAAAGAGCAGAGTGATAGTGAAAGTGATGTGATAAAAACTTTCTTTGCCTTTGAAAACATGCAAAACACATTTTAAAATTTTAGCCTTGGTCTGTGGGTTTTGTGTTTTTACTTGCTGGAGTGTATAGATCTTGGGGAGTAGATTCTTCAGAGCATTCAGAGTAAGAATGATGACCACCATTTTGATACCTGTGTTTCATTCAGAAAAAGTGGATCCTTCAGCACAGTGACAGAACTGGTATTTTTTTTTTTTTTAAAGATTTTATTTATTTATTCGACAGAGATAGAGACAGCCAGCGAGAGAGGGAACACAAGCAGGGGGAGTGGGAGAGGAAGAAGCAGGCTCATAGCGGAGGAGCCTGACGTGGGGCTCGATCCCATAACGCCGGGATCACGCCCTGAGCCGAAGGCAGACGCTTAACCGCTGTGCCACCCAGGCGCCCCAGAACTGGTATTCTGTACTGAAAAGGCAGTGTTCTTAACACTCCTCTCCGTTTAGATTGCGGTCTGTTGTGGAATTTATGAGAGGAGAAATAGAAACAGGTCAGAGGCCTCCTAAATCAAATCTGGTGATCTCCTTTCAAGCCATTTGGGTCTTGTTGAATGGCAATAGTGTTGTAGGGTACAGAAGGTGCTCTTATAACCATACAGAAAATATACTTTTGGTGTTTTTTTTTCCCCCTTTAGACACAGGTATTTTAATCTAACTGTGTGGGTAAATTACCCCTGTTCATCCTATCTAAACTCCCCTCCCCACTCCATCAGACTCCTCCACCCACTTATATTTTACAGAGTTGCCATTTATTGTCTGTCTCATTCAGTAGAATAAAAGCTTCAAGAGGGCAGGGGCTCTGTCTGTCTTATTCATTGCTTTATTTCTAGTACCTGCCGGATGGTAGTCATTACGTATTTGATTAATGAATCATCATTTTTTTATGCATTTGGCTGCTTATAAAGGTGTAATAATGTTTAAGAATGGTAGAATGAGATTTTACTAAATGAGATGTTGCTAATTGAATTTTTATCCTAACAGCAATGCCATATAAAACATTATAGGAAAAATAGTTTACAACTGTCAGTTTTTAAAAGTTGGCCCAACTTAAGCACATGGTGGGTCTTAGGTATTTTCAGTGAGAAGAAAATAGTTGACTTATTTCTGTCTCCCAGGTTCTCCGTGGAGGAGCCAGCCAGCGTCCTTTGACCCCAAATCAGAACCAGCAAGGACAGCAAACAGATCCGCTAGTGGCAGCTGCAGCAGTGAATTCTGCCCTTGCTTTTGGACAAGGACTGGCTGCAGGCATGCCAGGTGAGGCTGCATTGGTGTTCGCTAATACTTGGAGGAAAAAACAGTCTGCTTGTTGGGGGAGATTGAGAGGAGAACAGGCAGTGCTAGAAGCTTGGGTCGGCTTGTCATTATTTGGGGACTGGCAAGGATGACATACACTTGCCCTCACTTAGAACATAGTTCGCTGATGAGAGCACCTAATTGTTCTGAGCCAGTCTCCATCTTATATATATCTCCCCACACATTGCTTGGAGTATGCTCTATTCCTTTGTGATGATCTGTTTTCTCCCTTAGGATTAGGGATGGTAGAAGGAGTGGGCCAGGCTACTTTAGCATCACTCCAGGGTGTTAGCCTTCATGCTGATGTCTCTGAACAGTATTATTGGGAAGTTCCTAGTGTTCCTTGATGGGGTGATCCCTTACATTTCTAGGGTTTCTCCCGAGCCAGTGGCAGAGGTGCTTTGTAGCTGCCTACCTGTGATTGATCATGTATCTTGAATATATGTTATTCTTGGCTCACTGTCACCTGGTCTTATTCTTTGTGTGGGTTGGAAGTAATTTGTGCTTCTTCCTTTGAAAGAGGTCCTTGTAAGACCTCAGCATAAATATATGCGTTCTTACCGATCGTGGAGTATAGCCCAATTAATAGGTCTATTTACGCATTCACTGAGTAACTTTAACATGTATCATTTACTATATTACTTATTAAGCATTCAGGTTTTTTTGGGACGTCACCTGTAATTTCTCCTGTTGTTCAATAGGATTTGGAGATTCCATCTCATATGGTGACGAAAGATCCTATTATTTGAAGTGTGTCTAGGTTTTACCTGCTAACTTGCAGGATATTTATGCTTACACTGTTACGAGGTGTGAAAGTACTATGATTGCTGTAATCATTTGTACCCTCTGTTACTTCTGTAGTCAAGAAAACATAAAAAATTGTCAGTGTTTGATTTCTGGTGATAACCTTGGTTAGCACTTTGAAGAGCACGCGTGTTCCCTATCCTGCCGAATTCCCTTTCTTTTATTTATTTATTTTTTTTAAGATTTTATTTATTTGTTAGAGCAAGACCACATCAGCAGGGGGAGCGGCAGGCAGAGGCAGAGGGAGAAGCAGGCTCCCCACTGAGCAAGGAGCCCGATGTGGGGCTCCATCCCAGGACCCTGGGGTCATGACCTGAGCTGAAGGCAGATGCTTAACCGACTGAGCCCCCCAGGTGTCCCCTGAGTTCCTTTTCTAACACTTAGCAGATGGTAAATAATGCTATCCCCTCTTGCTCCACATACCATGCTAGGTCAGTCACATTCGTCCTTTAATTGTCGCAGGAACTTTATGGGGCAGTTATTATTATTATCCTCATTGAAGAAATGGATGCTCAGAGATGCAGGGTCATACAGCTATCTAGGTGGTGAAGCCAGGAGACAAATCTACGTCTGTCTGTCCCCACAGCTGAGAGTCTATGACTGTTGACAATAAGCAACTACCCAGGAAACACTGTTAGTTTCATATATACTTGTATGTGGCTTAATATTCCCAGGTTACCCAGTCTTGGCTCCTGCTGCTTACTATGACCAAACTGGTGCCCTTGTGGTGAATGCAGGAGCGAGGAATGGTCTTGGAGCTCCTGTTCGGCTCGTAGCTCCCGCCCCAGTCATCATCAGTTCCTCGGCTGCACAAGCAGGTGAGCTTCCGTCTCCGTGAACTCCTGTCAGCAGTCCAAAAGGGGCGACGGATGATGTTCTTACAATATGTTGAAATGTACTTTATTTGACAGTTCTCAATATAGCAATTCTGCCCTGTAATATTTCAAAGAGAAAATCAGAAGCAGCAAGTGACCTCGATAGATTCTGTTGACAGCCATGTACCAGCTGGTTAGCAGCAAGGACCTGCTCCACCGTGAACATAGGAAGTTGGATTACTCACACAAAATGGCACCGTTGGCAGAAGTCCAAGGCTAATTTCACAGAAATCCATGACATTATTTTAAGATAATACTTTTTTTGTTGTTTTTTTTGTTTTTTGTTTTTTGATGTTTTTTTTTTTTTTTCCAGAGGGGGTGGGATGGAAGGAGTAGTGAGAAGTGGCAGAGCAATATATTTTGATGGGGGGGTGCAATAGGTTTTTATTGTAAGCTTTATATATGGGTGTATGTATATTAAGAGTATGACTTAGGAACAATAGTGGGAACATCTAGAAGAGAGCATGTTCAGGAATTCGAGGGGCTTGCTGACAGTGGTTCTGGAAAAGTTCTCAACAGTGATATTTGTGGAACTTGAGATTTTAGGAAGTAGTCATATTTAAAATGGCTACATTTGACATCTACCTATTTTAAACTGTAGACTCTTTAAAGCTACCACTGTAGTGAATTTGGCTTCCATGGTATTTTGACCAAATTGGAAGCAGAAGTAGAAAATAGAAGCCTCAGATGGAAGGCTCAAAGGCAGATTCGTGTAGTTCTTTACAAGGCTCGTGTCTGCTTTGCGAAGCTAGGAGCGCGTGACAGCATTTCTGGAAGGCTAGCGCCGAGGCTGGGGGACGCGGCCAGCGCCTTTCCCAGCCCAATGCTTTGCTTTCTTCTTCGTAGCTGTTGCGGCGGCCGCAGCTTCAGCAAATGGAGCAGCCGGTGGTCTTGCTGGAACAACAAATGGACCATTTCGCCCTTTAGGAACCCAGCAGCCCCAGCCCCAGCCCCAGCAGCAGCCCAGTAACAGCCTGGCGTCCAGCTCTTTCTATGGCAACAACTCTCTGAGCAGCAATTCACAGAGCAGCTCCCTCTTCTCCCAGGGCTCTGCCCAGCCTGCCAACACATCCTTGGGATTCGGAAGTAGCAGTTCTCTCGGCGCCACCCTGGGATCAGCCCTCGGAGGGTTTGGAACAGCAGGTAGAAATCCGACTTAAGTGCTGTTAAAACTGAATTTTTGTTATTTTTGCAATCTTTATGGAACACTGACGATGCATGGAACCCTGGACAGATACCCCAGGCAGATCTGGACCGAGCCCCGTGGGAATCCGGCCGTCCCACATATCTTTGAGATGACGGACTGTTAAAATCAAGTTTTACAGTTGGGGCTGATTTCAGGTTTATGCTCATATTGCTACTTATTTATACTCTTATAGTCGATTTGTTTCAGGGATCAGAAAACCAGGGGAGGTTTTTTGCAGGCATTGGAAAGAACTTGGAGGGAAGTGTAGAAATGTGGATGTTAAAAACTGAGGGAGAAGAAGGACTGACCAAAGACCACAGGGTAGTGTACCCCACAATCTGCAGGCCTTACAGAGTCGGGAGTTTGCTCCAGTCTTTTGAGAAGAATTAAGGTGGATATTATGGAAAAGTGGGAAGAAGGACATTAGACTGAGATATTTTTAATGTTTTGATGGGAGGATAAAGCAGGAAAGTAGTAAGGAAAACAGTGGGATAATTGCAGTGTTTGTAAAACAATGTGATCTCAGAACAGAAGGGCGTGTTTGAGAGAGAGAATCTTAAATTGGAATTGGGGGCTAGCAATAACTCTTGATTGAACCCATTGAGAAAACAAGCTTTCACATGTAAGTCTTGTGTAGTGGGGAAATACCCCATTTACAAATCTTTTTTCTGTACTCCGTTTTTCTACTAGAACCTTTGGGTTGATGAAAGGCATTCTTTCTAGCCCATTTTCTTTCACCTTTCCATAGCTTATGTGGCCGTCCGAGCTTTTTACCCCATCCCCACCCCATAATACGTGACACCAAAGGAAGGTAAATTTAGCATTCGTGTGATGGTTTGAACAAAAGCTTCATGTTAACCTGAGCCATGTCCTCTTTATTACTTTACCTGCCCCTAGAACTGCCGCATGCGCAGTTAGGCTGTCTCTGCTGACAAATCGCGGTGGTAAGGAGTCTGGATCAAAGTGTTAGGGACAGGTCACTGGGCTTGTTCTTCAAAGAACAGGCCTTTTCTTATCTGCATTGTTTTAATTCCATTTTAGTTGCAAACTCCAACACTGGCAGTGGCTCCCGCCGTGACTCCCTGACTGGCAGCAGTGACCTTTATAAGAGGACATCGAGCAGCTTGACCCCCATTGGACACAGTTTTTATAACGGCCTTAGCTTTTCCTCCTCTCCTGGACCCGTGGGCATGCCTCTCCCTAGTCAGGGACCAGGACATTCACAGACACCACCTCCTTCCCTCTCTTCACATGGATCCTCTTCAAGCTTAAACCTGGGTAAGAACCATTACTCTAACACCACCTTGAACTCTAGAAATCTCTTGCCACTGATGACATTACAAGTACTTTGCGTAAGCAAAGGACAATCCCTTTATCCCAGGAGTGTCCTGGGTGTTCTGTGCCTTCCTTAAGTGCCTCATGTTACTTAGGCTGTACCTCGAGAGCACAGCAGTTTGGATTTATTCAAGTTTGGGTGCACCCCCTGTATATGCACTTCAGCTGCAGTCTGAACATCTCGTCTTTGGCTACACGTGGGAGTCTTTCATTATAAACCCCGTACAGATTCATTTTCAGGAAAGCTGGAAAACACAGACATAGACAAAGAATGTGTTCACCTAGTGTCACCACCAAAATATCACAGTTAATATTTTGCCTTATTTTTCAGACTCCCTCCCCTGCCCCCATACACGCTTAATATCTTACTTTTCCACATAAAATGTTTTATTTTAAAAAATTGCCAAATTCTTAAATTTTTTTTTGGTATAAACTACCTAGTATGCTAATGAGTGTAGATGTGTATTTCTCAACTGTATGTTTAGGTTGTTACTGTGTATAGGGATTTAAAAATGTTACCATCTAGATCCTAAAATGAGGAAGGAAAAGAGGATTGTAAACAGCAGTCTGTAAGAATGAGAAGAAACTTACATTAATACTTTGGGTGGTGCATACTTCCTTCCCTCAGTTACTTACCGAGTTTGCATTTTCAAGTCCTGATTTATTTCTTAGGTGGGAAAAGTTGAGCATTGAAGTAGAGTAACTGTGCAATTTATGGTGCAGCGCAGACGCATATGAGAATAGATGGGGGTGCTGTTAACAGTGAACTCTGTGATGACAGACCTAAACCAGCAGTGTCCTAGGAAGAGTCATCATGTATGGCCACTTTCCCCAGAGGATTGTGTTTGGTTTTTATTTTTAATTCTCTGTTTATTTTTCTTAGAGCAGTTTTAGCTTCATAGCAAAGTTGAGGGGAAAGGACAGAGATTACTCCCGTGCCCTCTTCCCACACACGCGCAGGTTCTTCCAGTAGCAGCACCCCACCAGAGCGGTGCCTTTTACAGTTGGTGAACGTACATTGACACGTCATTATCTTCCAGAGCTCATGGTTCACATGGACTCTTCAATTTCTAACCGGCAAGATTAGAAGCGGCTTTATGGGCTCCGAGATGAGGACTGACTGAACACAAATAGTATGCTTTGGAAAGACAAAGACTGGGGAAGTGATTTATAAAAATCAAAGAAGTCCTGAAGGGGATAGGATAGTAGAGATACTATTCTAGGACTAAGAGTGCTATCTCTGAGTTGGAGAGGTGGTTTTTAAGGCAAAACTATGTACCTATGTATGTACATACACATTTGGGTGAGTGTGTGTATATCCTGAAATCTCACATGGTCAGAGCTGTGCTTGTGGAACTCATCGTCTCAGGTTATATATGGACGTTACTTTAGAGAAGTTGTTGGGCCATTCCAGATTGGTAAATCCATGTTGGACAGATAGGGCAGTGGGTTACATTACACAGCAGTGTTTCCTAGGGACAGAATGCTTGGCTTTAAGGACTGAGGGTTAATGCACATTGTAAGGGGTAAATGAAAGTCCCAGTTTCGTGTGTAGATGGAAGGGAGCTAACACTTACGGAGTAGTTATTATCTGCTACTGTTAATGGTTTTGGGTGCTGTCCATATAACTCTGACAGGTGTAGGTATTTTGCCCATGGTACAGAAGTGAGGAAGTTGCCTGAAATATCTTGCCGAGGTCTTCTCATTATCTGGAGATTTAGCGTCAAATGGGGCTCCAAAGCCCACACCATCAGTGTATGTCCTGTCACGTGATATGCCCAGGGTTATCTTTTAAACCAGTGCATTATCAAATCCGGAAGTCTTACCTTTTAATTCTTGATTTAAACATTTGAACTATGTCAGCTCATATTGACATTCATAGTAAACCAATGAAATCTTACAAACTTTTTTTTTTGGGGGGGGGGGCCAGTCCAAGAGCCAGGTGGTAAATATTCTAGGCTTGCAGGTCAGATGGTCTCTGTAGTAAGTATTCAGTTCTTCTGTGATGTACAAAAGCGGCCACAGACAAAATGGAAATGAATGTGTAGCTATCATGTAGTCAAACTTTATTTCCAAATCAGTGGCAGGCCAGATTGTCCTGTGGGCTGTAGTTGGTCAACCCCTGGACTAGATGCTGTGGCTCTTGGTGTTTGAAATGGAGCTGGAATCAATACTTGCACACACGGTGCCTTTCCTCTTTCCAGTGTATCAGCAATGTCATGAAGTATACTTCCTTCTTAATTCATGTTTCCCCTGTGAAGGAGGAAATAACTGTTGTTGCAACTTATTTCTCATTTTAATGACTCTTGCTGTCTGCCTGGTTTTCTTTTTAACATATCTTCCCTTTTAAAAACAATTGACCTCATTGAAGCAATTGAGTTGCATGTGTTTGCATGGGACTGCCATTCCCACGTGTCCTGTGTAAGTCACACATGTCATTCCTTGGGAGCTTTGTGTCTTGACCAGTAGAACTTTGCCTTTACTCAGTCTGTTTCCTTGACAGAAGGGTTCTTAACCTAGAGAAAATAGAGGCATGGGAATTGGTTTCTAACTGTGTCCATACAGAGGTCCTGAAGACATTTTTGGTGCAGGAAACTTAACATTTGTTTGCCAAATACATATTAGGCCACACCTGATAGAGTTTCTGCTGCTAATAGTGCTGCACTGCTGACAGCGGCC
Source organism: Ursus americanus (assembly GCF_024610735.1). Classification (NCBI taxonomy): domain Eukaryota; kingdom Metazoa; phylum Chordata; class Mammalia; order Carnivora; family Ursidae; genus Ursus; species Ursus americanus. Next base: position 7,879,740 of record NC_142159.1, read on the forward strand.
ATTAGTTCACAGAAGAACTGTGAATACTTACTATAGAGACCATCTGACCTGCAAGCCTAGAATATTTACCACCTGGCTCTTGGACTGCACCCCCCTCCAAAAAGTTTGTAAGATTTAGTTGGTTTACTATGAATGTCAATATGAGCTGACATTTCTTATATGATCTTATATGTGTCGGTAGTTTGTTTCATTTTATTGCTGAATTGTTGTCTTCTTTATGGATATATACCGCATTTTGTCTGATCATTCACAGTTGAAGGATTTTTGTTGGTTATAGGTTTTGGCTATTAGAAATCATGCTACTGTGAACATTTGCATGCATCTTTCTTTGGGCATATGTTTTTATTTCTGTAGTAGTAGAATTGCTGAATTGTGTTTCAGTTTTATGTTAAACTTATTGAGAAAATGCCAAAGTGTTTTCCAAGTTGGTGCACCATTTTACATTCCCATCAGCAGTGAGGGCTCTAACTTCTCTGCATCTTTACCAACATTGTTCTTGTCTTATTTAATATAGCTATTCTAGTGGGCTTGAAATGGTATGTCATTGTGGTTTTAATTTCCATTTCCCTCATGACTAAGGATGTTGAACATCGTTTTCATGTGCTTATTAACTATTCATTATCTTTGGTGAAATGTCTGCTCATATTTTTTGCCCATTGTAAAATTTCGGTGGTTTGTCGTCTTCTTATTGAGTTGCAGGAGTTCTCCTTATATTCCTGGCTACAACTCGTTCATTAGATACCTGCTTTTGCATGTTTTTTCCTCTGGTTTTTCGCTTTTTCCTTCCTTCCTTCCTTCCTTCCTTCCTTCCTTCCTCCCTCCCTCCCTCCCTCCCTCCCTCCCTCCCTCCCTCTCTCTCTCTCTCTCTCTCTCTTTCTTATTTTTATTTATTTATTTGTCAGAGAGAGTGTGCGTGAGCACAAGCAGGGGGAGTGGCAGGCAGAGGGAGAAGCAGGCTCCCCTCTGAGCAAGGGGCCTGATGTGAGATAATCCCAGGACCCTGGGATCATGACCTGAGCTGAAGGCAGACACTTAATTGATTGAGCTACACAGGTGTCCTGTCTTTTAATTTTTTAAATATTATCTTTTGAAGTGTGCAATAGTTTTTAATTTTGATAAGGTCCAGTGTATCATGCTTTCTGGTATAGAAATCTTTGCCCAAGTCAGGCTCTTAAAGGTTTTTCTCATGTGTTTTTCTAAAAATCTCTTACTGTTTAAATTTATCATCCATTTTGAGTTAATTTTGTGTTATTGCCTGAGGTGGAAGTGCACCATTTTCCCCAGCAAAGTTTTGAAATTTTTGGTGTACAGGTCCTACATGCCTTTTGTTAAATTTGTTCCTACCTATCTTCTTTTTCTTATGCTGTTATGAATGGAATTGTAGCCTTGGTTTGGTTTTGGATTGTTTTGCTTGCTTATAAAAATACAGTTGATTTTTGTGTATTGATCTTATATTCTGCAAATTCGCCATACTTACTTATTAGTCCCAATAAATTTGGGTAGATTCCTTAGGATATTCTATATATAGGATCATGTCACTTATGAATAAAGGGTTTTTCGGTCTGGTTGTCCTTTATTTCATTTTCTTGTCTAATTGTCTAGAGACTCCAGCACAGTGTTAAATACAATAGACAAGAGCACACATCCTTGCCTTGTTCCAGATCTCGAGGATAAAGTATTACTCTTTTAAGTATGATGATTATAGGTTTTTCATAGATGCCCTTTATGAGGCTTACTTCTTTTCTAAATTTAAGAGTTTTGCCATGAATGGGGTTTGGATTTTGTTCAGTGCTTTTTCCTGTGTTTTTTTGATGATTGTGTGGTTTTTATCTTTTATTCTGTGTCTGTGGTATGTTACGTTAATTATTTTTTGGTTATTAATCCATTCTTGTGTTCCAGGGATAAATTCTACTTGGTCCTATTGGAGTCGGTTAATATTTTTGTTGAACAGTTTTGCATCTATATTCATGAAGGATTCTGTCATTTTCCTTTCTTTGACTTATTATCATGGTGACATTGACCTTATAACATAGGTTGGGAAATGTACCACCCCCCTCTGTTTTCTGGAAGAGTTTGTGGAGTATTGGTAGTATTTCTTTAAACATTTGATAAAATTCAACAGTGAAACTATCCTGGCCTGGGTGTTTACTTGTGGGAAGATTTTTAATTACTAGCTCAATTTCTATTTACATTTTATGGGGTCAGGTTTTCCATTTCTTCTTGAGTCAGTTTTAGTAATTTGTGACTTTCTAGGAATTTGTTCTATATAAGTTGTCACATTTGTTGGCATAGGTAGGAAATGTCTTAAGAAATAAAATCTCCCGCCCATTTTCTCAATCTCTCCCTTCCATCTCTCCCATACATAAACGTACATATGTGCATATATGTGTTTAGTAATACAAGCAAGTTTTTTATGACCCCGAGCAAGTCAGATGTTGAAATAGTTTGTCTTAAGTGTGTGTTATACTTCTCAATTTAAAAGTATTGCTTTTGTTATTATTAATATTACTATTGATAATATCTTTATTAACAACTAGACTTACAGTCCTCGTTTGTGGCTTATATGTGGGTGAGGTGAAGCCTTTAGGCTCTCACCTGTACCTGAAATACTCATCTCTAATACGTTCCATCTGTACCTCAGCAAGAAAAAGTAAGGGATGTGGAGATGAGTCTCCTAAAGGTCTGATTCTTACCTACATAGTCTTGTGTCTTGCCTCCCCGTAGATGTCTCCATTCTGCACCCATCTCCTCCCCATTTCCTGAAATGCTGCTTCATGCTTACAGTTTTCTCCATAATCTCCAGATTGTGCCATTTTTAAACTCTAAGCATCAAGAAGTAGCAGATGTAATATATTATAATGTGCGTGGTTGACAACCCCCAGCCTTATCATGTGCCCTGGAAGAGGAGTACTGTGCCTGTTAATTCCCACAGTGTTGAAATACAGTAAAAATGAGCTTGAAAGTTCATAATCTGTCCAAGGCAAAAAAAAATGTAAGCACTTAGTTTTATATGATAGAATACCTGTCTTCTTAAAATTAATTCTTGCTATTCTTACACGTCCTTAGTCCTTTAAGAAAAGCAAAGTTAAAACACAAAATGGTTTTCTCTGTCCCTGCATGAACAGCAAGAGATGTTTCTAATTTATCCTTCAATAACTTGTACTAATTTTGGCTTATTTACTAGTCATGTGTTTGCCTTTCATACTTCTCCATTCTAAAAGGTAAATGCAGTATTTTGTGATTGCTCACCTGATTCTCTGAAAGTGACTTGTCATGTGTAAAATTAACTATGTGAAAATTAACGTATTTTGGACTCAGTGGTATGCACTGATTGCAACTCATTTTGGGCTTATCTAATTTAGGGCTACCTGGCTGTGGTATTAGTATTAGAGAGTAGATTGGGGAGAGCTTACTGTAAACATTTTGGTGAGCGGTTTTGCCTCTGCCTGTATTAAATAGAGTCAGATGTTGGGGGCCTTGGCAATTTTTTCTTTAAAGGGGAAGAGGCAGGGTTTTACCCCCATGGGTATTCGATTCTGTTTTTCTGAGTCTTTTTTCTCTTTCCTTTTTGGTTTTTGGGGATTCTGTTGATAGATCCTCTAGCCTGGAGATTCTTCCCTCATGTGGGTCCTGTTTACTAAGCGCATCAAAGAATGCTTCATTTTGGTCACAGAGTTTTTTATCGCTAGCATTTCTTTTCAGTTCTTAGGATTTTCTTCTCTGCTAACCTTGCCCACCTGTTCTTGGATGCCGTCTGCTTTCTCCGCCGGAGCCTGTAGCGTATTCACCGTAGTTGTGTTCAGTTCCTGGTCTGATGACTTGAGTATCCCTGTCGTGTGTATCCCCGATGCTTGCTCTTTCTCTTCACACTGTGTTGTTTGACGGTTGGTATGCCTTGTCATTGTTTCGCGAGAGCCGGCGGTGATGTGCCGGGGAAAAGAACTGCCGTAAGTAGGCTTCCGGTGACGTGATGGCGAGGTGTGCGGGGAGGGGCAGCGCTCTGTAGTCCCATCATTGGGGCTCAGTCTTTAAGGGAGCCTGTGCTTCCGGACCTCCAGCTTCACACGTGCTTTTCACTTGTTTCCTCCCCCTTTTGGTGGGACGGGATGGGTTGAATAGGTTAGAGTTGTGTATTTTCCTTCCCTGGCTCATTCGGTCTCTGACGATAACCCAGCAGGTTACGCTCTGGTTAACTAGTTTCTCCAGAGGGCAGGCTTGGTGGAGAACAGAGAGCTCTGGCCTATTTCAGAATGGTTTCTTTTTCCTTCACCTTACTTAAGCCAGAGAAAATTCTTCTCTTACATTTATCGTGGAACCTGGTTGCAGTCTCGGAGGTAAATCTCACAGTATTGTGGGGGCTTTGACTCTCAGGGCTGTCCACTCTGAGTTAGTAGCAATTTGTCAATTACAGTTCAGGTCCCTTATGTTTGTCATCATATTAGGGTGGCTTTTTAGGAGTTTGGTTCTGTTTCTCTGTTGATTTGTTACTTTTCCCTAAGTGCCTTTATTAGTGACCAGGTTCCTAAAATATCTTTATTTTCAAAACTTTGTATGTTTGTGCCATTCGTTCTTCTTAACCACGTTCCTTGCTGTTCCCACTCTGCGGGACCTGATTTTCACCTCTTTGGCCATTTCTCCTCTTTCTCAGGGCAGGGAAGAAAGAATGGTTTCTGAAATGTTTAATAAAGAGCAGCTGTATGGCTACTCACTGTTCTCTATTCTTAAAAACCTCCTCTCTTTCTTGATATAACTGAGTCTGAAAATGAGTCTCATTAGGTTGCAAAGGCACTTAACTCTGGAGTCGAGTTGTGTCACACAATCTGGCCACGATCATCTTGGGTTTTGTATCTTTGGGGGAACATTTTACCTCTTTGGGCCTTAATTATCTGTTACATAAATGGTAATTTAATAAACTTCTTTTCCAAAATACTGGTGAGAATTCAGTAAAAGTGTATATGGAATACTTCTAGCATAGCACCTGGCATAGGACAAATGCTCAGTAAATGCTTCACAGATTTTAACATTGAGCCTTTTCCTTTTGGTTCCATCACTTTCATTGAGATCCAGACCTTTGAAGCTGGGCCCTAGAATTCTGTGGAGAAATCCAAGCTGGGTATCTTTTGTAGCTGCCGTTAAACTCCAGAGCAGACATTCATTACATCTCATGAAGAAGTTAACGGACGGTTCATGCTGGGTGACTTTTCTCATAGATTCTGAGTTGTTATTCATCTGTGCTCTTTGTGGTTTATTATGGTGTTTCTTACCTACTTTGCCTTTTTGTTTAAAAGGAGTGGGGTAAAATAACACACAGAAAGGGTTGTTTTTTTTTAACATATCTTTTTTTATAGTGTAAAGTTTAAAAAAAACCCCACCATTGTAAAAAAGTAAGAATATTGAAAATATATTCTCATAATAATTTTTTACTCTGCTTTACATTTTGATAACGTTTTTGGTCTTACCTCTATTTTATCTGTCTAGAGATTCACAATTGTTATTCCCTGGTCATCAGGTCAGTCATCAGTATCTGTGGCATGAAAGTTGTTGCTACTGCAATCATTTCAGGCTCTGTCCCAAAAGAAGGTGTTAAGAGCTGCCCATTCCGGATGCAGAACTTAAGAACCTTCCATTGCAAAGCATATGTCCTTTTTTTTCCTACTCCTTGTGTCTCCTCCTCGGCCTAGGGTGCCTTAGTGATTTTCAGATTTCTGTTTAGTGGCAGAATCATTCCTTCAGACCTTTTTCAGAAGCTTTTTATATAAAACAGACCAATCTGGGTACTCTTTTTTTTTTCTCTCTCTCTCTCTCTTCCTCTTTTAAGGAAGAGTTTCTGATGGGAATGGGATTCTTCTGCTCATGGCAGGAATCTCCCCAGAGCTCAGAGCAGAAAACGACTTGAGGTCTGTACATTGTGTGTTTTTGGATCCCTGGTGCTCAGGTGCTGGGTCACAGGGCAGGCACTTTCCCCGGCATTTTCCTCACTGAGGGCTGCGCTAACTATTGCTCCCGTTATTGCTAGCAGTCCCCTCTTGGTGGGTCCAAGCATTTCCCCTCTCGGTCTTTGTGCAGAAGTGTCTTTCCATCTTGGTGAGTTGGCCTTATAAAAACTGTGGCACTAATAGAATCGAATCTTAACACAAAAGCAATAGCACTGAAACAAAATCCGAAATGATGCAGGCTTTCATGTGTGGGATGCTTTTTCCCTCTTTTGAACAGCATTCCTTAAGAATGAGTCTTGAGTTGTCCTGTTCTGTAACCAACAGGAGGCCTCACCAATGGGAGCGGGAGATACATCTCTGCCGCGCCAGGCGCTGAAGCCAAGTACCGCAGCGCGAGCAGTGCCTCCAGCCTCTTCAGCCCCAGCAGCACCCTGTTTTCTTCCTCCCGGTTGCGATACGGAATGTCTGATGTCATGCCCTCTGGCAGGAGCAGGCTTCTGGAGGATTTCCGAAATAACCGGTACCCTAATTTACAACTGCGGGAGATCGCTGGGCATATAATGGAGTTTTCCCAAGACCAGCATGGGTCCAGGTGAGGACTTGGCTTTGGCACTTAAGGTAACTGAAATCTTAATGCCTTAAATTCCATGCCTCAGATAAGGTATACACTAAGTAAATAGCCATAAAGTAATTGAAACAAAGTTTGCCTTTTAGTATGCTTCCCATTATTTATTTCAGGGGGATGTCGGGATATGAGGGTCATCAGATACAGAGGTGATTTTTTTTTTTTAAAGATTTTTATTTATTTATTTGACAGAGATAGAGACAGCCAGCGAGAGAGGGAACACAAGCAGGGGGAGTGGGAGAGGAAGAAGCAGGCTCATAGCGGAGGAGCCTGACGTGGGGCTCGATCCCATAACGCCGGGATCATGCCCTGAGCCGAAGGCAGACGCTTAATCGCTGTGCCACCCAGGCCCCCAGATACAGAGGTGATTGAAAAGAGCCAATTAGTATTCTGGATCACATGCTTCAACAAACCTTTTTATCGTATTGTGGTATTCCTAGTTTTGGGGAGCCTCACAGGGTGTCTGTAATTTAAGGAAGAGAAACAATAACACATAGATATATGCACACTTTTGCTACTTTAATCACTATTAAGAGTCTTGCTCTTTTTTTTTTTTTTAAAGATTTTATTTATTTGAGAGAGAGCACAAGTGGGGGGGTGGAGGGGTAGAAGGGGAAGCAGACTCCCTGCTGAGCAGGAAGCCCAACATGGAGCATGATCCCAGTACCCTGAGATCATGACCTGAGCTGAAGGCAGACTCTCAAAGGACTGAGCCACCCAGGTGCCCCAAGAGTCTTGCTCTTAAAGAGACATTATTCACATGTAAGTTTGGATGTCTGCTTGCTCAGGAATAAGATAGCTCCACCACTTTTCTGTGTCTTTTCACTCTGTAGAAATGAGAGTCTACATAGAGGTGAGAGAGAAGAAGCTTCTGTAAAACACAGAATCTGCTTTGGCTTATCCCTCCCCATTTGGCTGTTCCAGTGGCCTTTGCAGAAAGGGACCACCCTGGTCCTGGGGAAAAAAGCCTAATTATGGTGACATCACCTATCCTTTCCTATTTGTCTCCATTTCTCTTTCTTGCTGTCTGTGCACACTGAAACAGCTTCTAAAGAACCCGTCTCCTCTTTGAGTTCTGCCATCTTGCTGTGGGGCAAGGATTTCTCTTATTTGGATCCTATAGACCAGATTGAGAGACAACAGGTTTTTTTCTTATATACTTACCTGAAGTGAAAACTGCAAACAGTGCTACTTCGGAAGACACTGCAGGCGTCAGTCACAACTCTTCCACATCATGAATGAGTACTGCTTCATATTCACATGAGTTAAAGAAGATGCTACGGGCTATAAGCACTGAGTTTATTGATGTAGGGCTGGTTTCTAAAGAGAAAGTCAGGTAGAGTTCTCCCTGAGTTAATGCCCACCTTTACCCCCCTTTCCCTGCCCCCCTGCTTGTCTCCCCCTCATCCCCAAAATAGGGTTTTGTGTGTATGTAATGAAATGTACTAAAATTTAAGTATACTTTTTTTTTTTTTTAAGATTTTATTTACTTATTTGACAGAGATAGAGACAGCCAGCGAGAGAGGGAACACAAGCAGGGGGAGTGGGTGAGGAAGAAGCGGCTCTCAGTGGAGCAGGCAGCCCAATGCGGGGCTCAATCCCAGGACCCTGGGATCACGCCGTGGGCCGAAGGCAGATGCTTAACGACTGAGCCACCCAGGCGCCCCTAAATATACTTTTAAAAGCGCAGTGAAGTTAGGGGTACTTCACACTATAATTTTTTTTTCCTTTTCAGAGATTCCAATGAAGTGAGCTCAAGTAGTTTGTTTAAATAACAGTATTGTGTGTGTGTGCCCACATACATAGGCGCGGATACGTTATATAAATTGAACTAATCCTTATTGATTTCCAAGTCTTCCTGAGATGCTAGGATTGCCGTTTTTACTTTGTACTTCAGATTCATTCAGCTGAAACTAGAACGGGCCACACCAGCTGAACGCCAGCTTGTCTTCAATGAAATCCTCCAGGCCGCTTACCAGCTAATGGTGGATGTATTTGGAAATTACGTCATTCAGAAGTTCTTTGAAGTAAGCCTTTGTTCTTTCTATTCTTTGACGTTAGAGAATCTCCAGAGCATTTTGATTTTCATTAGCTGTTTTTAGAATGGCAGTCTCATTCCAGTCCTCAAAATGAAGTGTGTGTGGTCTTTTTGAAGAGCTTTTAATTGTTTCTCCAAGTTATTAGCGGCAGTATATCGTTTAAATACCCAAGCAGATGTGCCAGTCTATTTTAAGAATGTGTTTGGAGAACCGCTGTCCCCATTTAGGATCCAGCACATTATTTCCGATTGTTATGATAGATTCACTAAACATGTCATTTTTAGAGGAAATAATCCTTGTCGGATAATTTTAGCAGGATCATGATAAAGTGTTCTAAAAAAATGGATTTTTAGGATTCCTAGAGAGTTATCTTTGAATGTCAACTGTAGTGTTTTTCATCATAAACTACAGTCATGAGGATTGTTAAATGCTGCTTTTTAGGCGATCCTTCAGCCTTGGTTTCCTCTTTTACTTCTGTTATTATGAATAACGTTCACCTTGTTACCATTGCTTTTGGAAAGGATTAATGAGATTGTTGGATTAATGTCTGTTGCCCCTACTAAATGAAAATGTCGGAAAGGCAGGGAGTTTTTGTATGCTGTTGTAACCCTGGTGTGCTGGGGTCAGCAATTCCAAGTCCTAACTCCAGACAGGAATGAGACATTGAGATGAAGAACCTGGTACAGGGGAAAATGCTGGAACTGCACATTACCTGCTCCACACAGAAGAAATTTGTCAATTTTATACATCTTACTTTGTGTGAAGATTTAAAAAAAAAAAATGGCTCACAACTTTTGTATTCCTGCCTTTTCTCACAAAGACTGAACTTCTTTGACTCTTAACTCTTTAGTGATACACTAAGAAACCAACATATTTGTAACATTTCTATTTACTGAGAGTTTGTGATTAAATTCTGAGCAAAGTGAAAATGCAGTGACTTTTAAAGGAATTTTAATATTTTGTAAACACATCTGTCATCTTTGTGGTTTGTATTAACAGCAATAAAAATCATTGCTATTACTTTAGTTCTTGTAACAAAGAGTAACCTTTTTGTGGTCCTGTAAAGTTGTTGTAATATTTGGTAGCAAACAGTCCATGTACCCTTGCGAAGGTTAGAGTTAATCGATTGTATCTTTAATTTGAATGTTTGTGCTTTTTAAATTGATCCAGTACTCGAGGGAAAACTATCAGAATCAGTTTGGGGAATAAGCAAAAACTGGGGGTGCTGTACTAGATAGAGTCCATTTTTAGCAGGGAGCCTGACACAGACTCGATCCTGGGACTCCAGGATCATGAGCTGAGCTGAAGGCAGTCACTTAATCAACTGAGCCACCCAGGCGCCCGGATGCGGTCCATTTTTAAAAATTCAGAGAAAGATCTGAAAAACTGTTGATTCTTGTTTCTGAGATGCATCTATTGAATCGCTGAAGTAATACCAGTGGCTTTTGATCCTGTGCCTCTTAACCCTTAAATTTCACTTAAAATTTAAAATCCCCAATTAAAAGTAAGAAACCAACATAAAATGATGTATGTTTTTGATTTTAGAATGTCTTTCCACCACCATCTTGTCCCAGATAGAAGAATGTAGAGCTCTCCAGCTCTAGAGTTCTTGTGCAGGCAGCAATGGCTGACTATAGCTGTATGATTTGGGGGCAAGCTAGAGAACGTCCGTGGCTCACACAGCATCCCTGGGCCATAGTTCCCTTGTGTGGAAACTGAGTGGGTTTGGGAAGCTGATTAAATATAAAATCTCCTCCAGTCTCATGATGATGTCATTCAAATGAAAATAAAGAGGCAGGGATGGACAATCCTTCTAGGAAGAGTTTGAACATTTGTGCGGCCTTACCTCTATATTATTCTACTAACTTGTCCCCAGGCTCTGTTGCCCTATATAAAGAGAAAATTTGAATTGTTAGAGTGATGTAGAACCCTAATTCAAAACAGAATGTCCATATGTTAAATTTCATGTGGATGAAAGAGGAACTTTCTAACCCACAGACCTTAGACACCTGAGTGCTATAGATTTGCTCCAGGAAGTCCTTGAATCTTTCCCGTACACTAAGTAAGGTTCCAGTAAACAGTGTCTCCCACATGTATTACTATTTTCAGAATAAATGTAGATATTCTTACAGTTAATAGGAATGTAGATTCATAGTATTAATGAATTAATGGCAGCTTTAGGAATTACATGTTTGTTTAGCAGATAGTAGTGAAACTGCTGCTGTTAGATACGTGAGAAGTTTTTCAACATTAAAATGGGTTCCTCGTAATCAGAGGCTGAGAATTCTTGGCTTGAAAAAACAAAGGGTTTTTGATCAAACAGGTTTAGTTAGTTAATCACAGGGTGACAGGGCTGAAAGAGGTTATGCCAGTGGTTGATACAGAGTAATGGATGCTTTGCTTTCTCCGGTTTCTTTCCTTCCATCTAAGTAATGCTGTTCACCCACACATTCTGTGTAGTTTGGCAGCCTTGAACAGAAGCTGGCTTTGGCGGAACGGATTCGAGGCCACGTCCTGTCACTGGCCCTGCAGATGTATGGCTGCCGCGTTATCCAGAAAGCTCTTGAATTTATTCCCTCAGACCAGCAGGTAATTGTAAGTTTCCCCTTTAACTTTTCTCTTGGTGTTCGATGTTTCTCCATGGTACATGTAGTGAACGCTGTAAATCTGTCAGTCTTTGGTTTTCTTGTACAGTTTTTTTTGTTGTTGTTGTTGTTTTATTTTGGGGGGGGTTTGGTGCTTGTGGCTGCCTTTCTGTGCATGGCAAGCATGGACTGTGCAATTGTGTGAATTTACAGTAGATCAAGTGTCTTATGTTAAAGCCATTGGTTTCAAACACTCATTGACCAGTCTAGTAGGTGCCATTTTACAGGTCGGTGTTTTGTTGGACAAGAATTAAAGCAGGTTAAAATGCTAGAACTGACCACTCCAACAAATCAAACTTAGATGATCTAGCCCACGTGCAGTTTTCCTTCACTTCTTTATTCATGCATCCCACCACCTTCCACTGAGAGAGTGCCAGGCGCCGGCACGGACATGACGAAGACTGGTCCCTGCCCGCAGAGCACCGTGTGGGGAAGAGCCGCGGAAAGTGCGCTCACGTGCTCGAGGCTTCACGGGAGGCCTTGCGGGAGGGGGAGTCCAGGCTGAGGAGGCCTGAGGAGAGAGGGGACAGAAATCTGAACTGTCGGGTGCTGTGCGTGGGGCTGACACCGAACGCCCCTGAAGCCGCCCGTGGCTTCTGGAACAGTGGCAGAGCCGGTGCAGCTGTGTGCGCCGGGCGGTGCCGCGAGCCCCAGCTGTGCTGACCCGAAGCCGCGGCCTTTGGGCTCTGGACTCACTCTGCCCTTCTCAGGGGAGGTGCTGGCCACGGTCTGGCGATGATGAGCCACTTGCCCTCGCTGAGAACGAAGTTCGGTAATGAGACTCTGTTACGGACTCAAGTTCTGAGCCAGACGAGGCCCCGCCGCCTCCAGTTCAGCACGCAGCACGACACGGTGAAACGCCGCCGTGGTGTGGGCAGGGGCCGTGGAAGGCGGGGGAGTCCGGAGTCCTTCCCGCGTGAGGCTCGTGGATCCGCGCGTCAGGACGCTGGGGAAGGCAGGTGTAGGAGCCCGGGGAGTTGGGCCAGCGCTCAGCCCTGGAGCTGCAGCGTGGTGTTGTGTGTGAGGAGTGAGGGGCAGGGGCAGAGCTGCTCCTCTGTTCCCCCTAATGTTCGGATCATTATCAGTCTGTTTCCCTGCAATTTTCATGGATGAAAACTTCATGGCTGAATTCTTCCTCTTAAATTTTCTTGTTTCTTTTGAACATGGAAGTTCCTTACTCTTTTTTTGACTATAATGCTCACTTGCTCAGAGAAAGCAGGAGGAGTGTTAGAGTTTCTCAGTGTTTGCTGTCTCTTGTGACTGTGACCAATTGTTGATTTAGTCTCCATCTTTCCAGATCTTACTGTTTTCTCTTTTCTGATCGGATGGCTACGCTGTAGTAGTTTTTCACTTCTTTCTTTTTCCCCTCGAGTTGTGCTTTTCTCTACTATATTTCTGTGTATTTTTTTCTGATCTGGTTTCTTTGCCTACCTTGTCCTGGGCCTGGTATGATTCTTCCTGTTATGGATAGTTTACTGTTTTCTAGACGGAAGTTTAGTATTTTAGGTGAAATTAATTTCTCTCCAGGGGAGTTTTTACCTCTTTGGGCTCCAGAACATATGCAAGGAAGCCACCTCCCCTTTATTTTGATTAAAAGTGTTCCAGTTTTTATATATATTATCATTCTCCACTTACCGTTCCCATAATATTTCCAGAATAAATGTTTTTCCTGACATTTGATTAATTACTTTAGGAAACTTTCCTGAGTCTGTTGCCTTCGGCTTGTTTAGTCCCTGGCATTGTAATCTTGAATTTCTTTAATGGAATAATCTCTTAGTTGCTTTGACATATTCCACATCTCAGAGATTTAAGACATGGTTCTCAGAAGCATCACCATTGTGGAGTGGCTTGTAGTTTCCACCATAAATACATATTTGGCATGGGGAGCGAATAGACAGAGATTGGATGTGGCAAGGAGATTGGGCAGCAGGTGCCAGAGCCCAGGCATGGTACGGGTATTCAGCTTCAAGAAAGGGATCCAGTGAAGATCTTACCATCTCTTTCCTATACCTTTGTCATCTCCACTTATTCCCTGCATGCACACACTCACATGCTCAGTGTCACACTCCCACAATGCCAGTGTCTGGTCTTCTCCTGTATTCCCTGAATGTCTCATACACACACATGCCTCACGCACTTGCCTAACTCCACATCTGGTCTTCTGTATTCCCTGAGAGTACTGTTCCCTGCTGTCCTTGCTGCCACTGGCCTGGCAGAAAGGTCGCTTTGGAGTTCCAGACCTGGGTTAAAAATCTGGGTCAGTCGCTACTTACAGTCTTGATCACGTTGGTCACTTAACCCTCTCTCGGTCACCTCCCTTATGTATGTGGGTGGAAGATATGTGCAGGTGCTTTACTGACCCACATTGTTTTACCACACAGGGTCCAGATTGCTTGGGTTTGAATCTTGGCAGTGTAGGTCTGTGATTTTAGCAAGTCAAATAATGTGTCCGTGCCTTGGTTTCCTCATCTATAATAGTGTCCAGTGCATCAGATTGTTAGGAGGATTCACTGAGTCATAACATGTTAACCACTTACAGATATGCCTAGCCTACAGTGAGCTGTAGATTGAATCTTCTCATTATTAATGACGTGTACCCTACGGGGTTGTCACTTTAAGAACATGATAAATTATACCCGAAATTCTTTAGTATAGTGTACGTCATACAGGTTCCTTTCTATGGATGTCTGCATTTTTTTTTTTTTAAAGTTTGTACTTTTTTTTTTAAGATTTTATTTAGTTATTTGACAGAGAGAGAGACAGGCAGCGAGAGAGGGAACACAAGCAGGGGGAGTGGGAGAGGAAGAAGCAGGCTCATAGCGGAGGAGCCTGACGTGGGGCTCGATCCCAGAACGCTGGGATCACGCCCTGAGCTGAAGGCAGACGCTTAACCGCTGTGCCACCCAGGCGCCCCGCATGTCTGCATTTTTAAAAAGTCTCTGAGGTCTTTTGCAAGTCAGGGAACTTGTTTTAAAAGACGGGTTACTACTGTTACAGGAAAGTTGCTAATCCATGGAGACACTGCAGTCCTCATTTGGTGCTGCTGTGCTGTTGTCACGGTGCCACAGCTGTGTGGTCCCACTTCATTACCATAGATGCCCCGCCTAGTGCTTTGTGTTGGGTAAGAGACTGTTCGTTGTCTAGGTGTTTGGCTTGCTGTGATTCTGGTGGTGCTTTCTTTCCTTGTCTTCTAATAGAACGAGATGGTTCGGGAGCTAGACGGCCACGTCCTGAAGTGTGTGAAAGACCAGAATGGTAATCACGTGGTTCAGAAATGCATCGAATGTGTGCAGCCCCAGTCTTTGCAGTTTATCATCGATGCGTTTAAGGGGCAGGTAAGTGACTTAAGAAAGAAACAAAGAAAGCAAATTTTTGGGTGTTTGCCCTGTGAGTGGAGAACAGGGTAGCATTTGTGGGGTGTTCCCACATGGCCACACCGCCAGAGATAGCTTCTAGTTTCTCCTATTTATCTGTATGTCGTAAGAGCCTCTATGCTCTTAGCACCAGCTTCCAAGCAGAGCTGACATTTTCTTATACCATTTTTCCGGAATTGCCCCTTAATTGGCTATTACCATTAATTTCTCTTTCCTAAAATATCGTCCTCACACCCTCCTAAGCTGCGTGGAAAAAAGAGAGTAAAACATACACCTTCTTTTTGGGTCTGTGAAATCGTTTTTTGTTATTGCTTTTAAAAGGAAAAAATGGTAAACAGCAAGTAGATTTTCAGGTGCAGTCGTGTGTACTGCTAAGCCTAGACTGAAATGGGATTTTAGAGTTGTTTAGGCTTTGGGGTTTGCTCAGTTACGGTAGCGGTAAGGAGACGGCAGGCATTAACCTAGGGCGTTGTTTGAGTTTTCTGAGTTAATGAAAAGAGAGTGGATTTTTTACTCTAAAATTAAGATCTTATGTTTATCAAAATAGACAACAAGGAAAGTAAAAGGGTTAAGCTGCCAACAGGGAGAGCATATTTTCAAGGCGAAATTGCCAAAGAATTAATAGCAAATATAGGAAGAACTCCTGTAATCAAAGAGTACAGTACAGATTTGTGCAAAAATGACCACAAGCCTTAACAGACAAAAGAAACACAAATTGCCAGTAGACATAGGACAGAGTAATTCCATCGGTATTCAGGAAGATGCAGAACAAGGGCACAGTGGATAGACCACTGTTCCCCCCACTGGTTGGCCTCTGTGTCCTGGCAAGACTGTGGGATCCGATCACTGTCGGGGAGAATAGACATTAGCATAGCCGTTTGGAAAATCATTTTGCATCGTCTTTCAAAGTTCAACATTTGTATCTCCTGTGACCCAGCATTCCTCGCCTGGGTGTGTACCTGGTGGAACACCTACACGCGGATACTAGAAGACATATTTCGACATGTTGAAAGCAGCCTTAGTCTCCTAGGAAAGACTAACGAATCCAGATGTCTGTCAGCAGAGGGTTAGACAGAAACTAAAGTAACAAACTCAGGTACTTGCCCAGCAGAAGCTCCACAGTATAAGTAAATACTTGAACATAACGTTGAGTGAAATAAGTTAATTCATTACAGACTGTGAGTTTTTAGCATTTTTATAAAAGCGAGCAGAACCGTACTTTACACTGTGGAAGTGCACCGTCGTACACGTGCAGCTGCACTTTAAAAACCACGTAGAAAACATTGAGCGCCGACACTTGGTCAGTATCTAGTGCGAGCTGTTGTTGTTATTATTCCTGTGATGATTATTTTTTTTTAAGATTTATTTATTTGAGAGAGAGAGCGAGTAAGCGCACAGGGAAGGGGCAGAGGGAGAGACTCTTCAAGCAGGCCCGTGAGATCGTGACCTGAGCTGAAACCGAGAGTCAGACGCTCAGCCGAATGAGCCACCCAGGTGCCCCCTGTGATGATTCTTAAGAACAGACTTGAGGGGCAAGTTACTCCATGTCATTCTCGCTAACTTTGTACTAGGAAGGCCAGAATCGAGATTTGTGGTCCAGAGCTGAAGCCCGTGTGCTTATCTTCTCCAGACCCAACAAAAGAGGAAGCTTTTCTTGCGTATGGCTGGGAAACACCCTAATTAAATTTAGAAGATTGCGGTGTGGTTAGGTGAAAGCATTTAGGATTTGATCCCATCCTTTCCTTGTTTTGTTTTTAACCCTTTTCTTCAACGTGGACTCTTAAGTAAGTGTGGTTTTTTATGACCTCTACTAATTCTCTGTCCATTCTAGGCTTCTTGGAAAAGACTCTTTCAGCTCTGAATTTATGTACGTCTCTAAATTCCTAGGATAGTTTTGAAACGAGTTTACACACATGCATACATACACACCTTGTTATTTGTAGGGAAAACTCAAATGTGCCATTTATAATTTGGGCGTTGAGTCAGACTAGGACATAATATTCTGGCTTTGTCAGTTACTATCTATATGACTGCAAGCACACTATAGAAACTTCTAGGAACTTCAGAGTTCTCTTCCCTATGCTGAGAATAATCATCACTCTCTCTCTGAGTCTTTGGGAAGATTAGTGGAATAATGTATATGAATGACACCGAGGCATTGAAAGTGGCAACTGTCATTTTTGGCTTTGTTGTTTGTGTTGTCTGCCCTAGGTATTTGCTTTGTCCACGCATCCTTATGGCTGCCGAGTGATTCAGAGGATCCTGGAGCACTGTCTCCCTGACCAGACACTCCCTATCTTAGAGGAGCTTCACCAGCACACAGAGCAACTTGTACAGGTAGTGGAGTTGCCAGTAGAGTAACTGCAAACACCTGTGGGCTCGTGCAGGCCCAGAGCTTGTGTGTTTTCTCAGCCCAGGTATCTGTTCAGAGGAGTTAATGTCAGTGTGTTTTAAATGCCCATTGAAGCTTTGGGGCAAGTTCTCGTTTATACCATCCTGGTTTGTGCTTTTTGAATGCGGGCGATGAAGGGAGGCCTGGCCTTGGACTGAAGGGCGTTGCCTGCCAGCCTTCTGTCGTGGACTGGCTAGTCGTGTCCCCTTAGGCAGGCCATTTAATCTCTCTGGGTCTCAACGTCATCATTTCAAATGAACTCCATGGATTAGGTGACTTCTTTTTAGCTTTGACACTTTCTTTTGCTTCTGCCCCTAAAAAATTTCTCCCAAATCACAGTAACCAGTAGAACAGTTTCTACGTAGTATTGTTGTACTGAAGCAGCATTTTTGATGGAGTTTGTTTGTTTGGGTGGGAGGTGGGAGGTTATAAATGTATTAAATCCTCATTGTAGAAAAAAATTAGAAGTGCAGAAAGCAGCAACAAAAGAAATCATCCATGATCCTACCATGCAGAAGCAAACACATCTGGCCTTTGCACTTGATTTTAGAAGTATTATTTGTGCATTCTTCATTTTGGCCATCTTACAAGTAAATATTTTTGCCTCGTTATACACATTTGTTCTCTCCAATACCTTTAACTTGAGATGAGTGAATGTATCTGTTGTATGCTTGTGATGTTATGTAATTAGGTATTGTCTGTTTTGTTGGACATAAACTTTATTTCCCATTTTTCTTAGAGATAAACTTCTGTTTGAGAGAAAAATAGCTCTTTATTCCCAGCTATGCCTGCCTTCCTTTTTTTCTTTGTTTTGTTTTGATTTTAAATGAGAAGAGGCCAACTCTTTTGTGTCTCGTAGCTTATGAGGGAAGAAACCAAAAAGGACCTTTGGGCATAAATACAGAGAGAAATATTCTATCATTTGGTAATATGTTCCTCTTTTGTAATGATAGGGAAAAATTGTCACTCCCTGTCCATTTTTTCGTAAGTTCATTAGCATTCAGGTAAGCCGTCGTGGTGCCATTGGAAGGTGGGGAGGTGTTGATTAGATGTAAGGATTTAGGTAATCCACAGAACTCATTTTTACATAAATTTTATTTCTGTTGTTTCTCAAACAGGATCAGTATGGAAATTACGTAATCCAGCATGTATTGGAGCATGGTCGTCCTGAGGATAAAAGTAAAATTGTAGCAGAAATCCGAGGCAACGTACTTGTATTGAGTCAGCACAAATTTGCAAGGTGCGTGCTTTGAATCACATGGACTCCATTTTCCAGAAAAGACGATAAAATAATATTTCAAGTCTAGAGAGAAAGAATGAGTTTTCATTCTCTTCTTTTTTAAAATATTTATTTTTCTCAAAGTATACATAGCTTAAAAGTCAAATGGTTCTACTATAAAGTATAAAATAATGCAGGTCCCTTAGTGCCTCCTCACTCCACTTTGACGCCTGGGGATTATGTTCCTGAAGAACTTAAATCTTATACTTTGGTGAACTGGACATTTTATTAACTTACTTGTTTGGAATTGTGAAATGTTCTTTACTCAGTTTCTTCTCTGGTGCCAAAATTAAGAGGCTGTGTACCATATCTCCGTATACGGTGTTTTTAGTGTCTCTTTCCCAGTCTTCGTATTACGCCAGGTCAAGGAGAGAGGGCACTCGTTATCGCCAGATTGCGAACGATGTTTAGGTGGGTTTGGTTAGCAGTGGTTGGAGAAGAAATTGATGGCCTTTCCAAGGGATTAGCAGGATGGTCTTTGTAAGTGGAGTGTGTGTACCCTGCAGCACAATATAGGTAATTTGTGTTTGGGGAGTATTTTTCTTTGGTTTTTAGGATAGATTGCAAAGCAGGTATGATTTGGCAGCCTTGAAATTTTATAACATTGCAGCATGGAAAAGAGAGAAAAGATATAAAAACACTCATAGATCCAGTGTCTTAGTCGCTTGACCATCTCAGGGTCTCTATGACCTTGTATTGTCTTTTATTTTATTTTATTTTATTTTATTTTATTTTATTTTATTTTATTTTATTGACATTTGGCAGGACCAGGGAAGTAGGGGCAGAATCTCAGAATTTTTCCTTGGGTCACTGTCCTCGGTTTGCTTTTTTTTTTTTTTTTTTTTTTTTTGGGGGGGTGTATTTAATATCTCACTCTTAGGTATAAGTATAAATTAATATTACAATAGACTTGTCTAGTAATGACTGAGTAGCTACTTTGGGCCTAATCCTCCCACAGATAACAGCTGTAAATTGTGGATAAAATGCCAGAAAACCTTGCTGAAGGCATTAAGCTGTTAAGAGAGTGACCAAGAGCAGGTAGATACCAGAAGGGGTTGGGGGAGGGGAGGCTTGTTGATACTTGGAAGGAGGTAATTGCACTGGGGAAATCTCCCCCTCCCCGTTTGAGTTTTCTTTTTGTATTGAGTTGTATCGAGGTATAATTGACAAATAACATTATGTAAGTTTGATGTGTGTAATATGTTGGTTTGATAAGTTTATATATTGCAGTATGATTACCACAGTGGCGTTAGCTAACACCTTTATCATGTCATATAATTACTATTTCTTTTTTGTGTTGAGAACACAGTTAAGATCTAGTCTCTTAATGACTTTTTATAATACAGTATTGTTGACTATAATCAGGAAATTTCCCAGTTTTAATTGGCTTTTAACTTATAGGCAGTTCCCATTCTGCCCCATGCTGGGCTTCTAAAGTTGGGATAAAAAAATCTCCAGTGTTCCCAGAAGGCAGAGTTAGGAACAACCATGTCAATGAGAGTGACAAAGTGACAGGGCAGAAATCCTGGAAAGGACGAGAACCAGGGAGGGGGAGGTCCACGGTTAAACTTCCCAGATAGCTGCTCGACTCCTGAACCACATTTGCATGGGACGAACTTGAGGCAGCCCGGCTAAGGGTGAAAGAACCGAACTGAGACTCCTCTTGCATGGGAGAAGTTTGCAGCTTGAGTTCAGCCAGGTTACCTGCACTAAGTAAAGGAGTGGGGGAAGTAATATCCTTGGGGGAGTGTAACAGAACTCAGTTTCTACTGTGTATCATTATGTCTAGAAAGCAGGAAAATGTGATATGGCCTATAGTCAAGAAAAAAAAAAAAAACAAAACAAAACAGAAAAAGAAAGAAAAAACTCCAGCTAGTTCCAGACCACCCTGATATTACAGTTAGCAGAGAATGTTTTTAAAGCACTGATTTTTTTTTTTAAGATTTTATTTATTTATTCGACAGAGATAGAGACAGCCAGTGAGAGAGGGAACACAAGCAGGGGGGAGTGGGAGAGGAAGAAGCAGGCTCATAGCGGAGGAGCCTGATGTGGGGCTCGATCCCACAACGCCGGGATCACGCCCTGAGCCGAAGGCAGACGCTTAACCGCTGTGCCACCCAGGCGCCCCTAAAGCACCTATTTTAATTGTAGTCCAAGATGTAAAGGAAGATACAATCGTAACGAATGAGAAGATGTTAGTAGAGAATTAGAAGCTTTATTATAAAAAGAGGGGCGCCTGGGTGGCTCAGTTGTGTTCCCTCTCTCGCTGGCTGTCTCTGTCTCCGTCAAACAAACAAACAAATAAATAAATAAATAAATTAAAAAAAAAAAAGAAAAAAGAAAAACTCTTTTTAAAAAAAGGCAGCTTTATTATAAAAAGAACAAAATGGAAATTCCAGAATAGAAAAATAAGTCCTCTGGGGGCACCTGGGTGGCTCAGTCGTTAAGCGTCTGCCTTCGGCTCAGGGCGTGATCCCGAAGTCCTGGGATCGAGCCCCACATCAGGCTCCTCCACTGGGAGCCTGCTTCTTCCTCTCCCACTCCCCCTGCCTCTGTTCCCTCTCTCGCTGGCTGTCTTTCTCTCTGTCAAATAAATAAAAGAAAAAAAAAAAGTCCTCTGAAATAGAATTCACTGTTTGGTTTTAACAGTAGATTAGAGATAACACAAGAAGAAGCTGATGCACTTGGACCAATAGAAATAAAATAGATTAGTGACTTTCTTACAGTTTTGATGATGACCCAAAATAAAAAGTTTCATTGACTTTGCATGCACGGGCACAGGCATACACATGTAATTGAAACCGTGTTGTCCGTGATTAATTCTGATTCTTACTGTTCTGTTTCTTTTCTTTTTTTTTTTTTTTTTAAAGAAAA
Organism: Ursus americanus; assembly: GCF_024610735.1. Taxonomy (NCBI): domain Eukaryota; kingdom Metazoa; phylum Chordata; class Mammalia; order Carnivora; family Ursidae; genus Ursus; species Ursus americanus. The sequence goes on from NC_142159.1 coordinate 7,900,904, forward strand.
AGCTGGTCACAAATCACTAAGTTGATCTCACCACCCACAAATGGGCTGGGAACTGTAGTTTCAGAATGCCTAGAATAAACTTTAAAGACTGCAACACTCTCGATCATGTATTAAGGTGGAAGTCTTTGGCCGAGTGGGACCCCATGGTGGTAGCTGATTTACCTGCTTGCTTTCTTGGAAGACAGGTCAGTGTTGAGGATTGAGTCCTGTACCCAGAAGAATGAGTGTCCTGTCCCCCATACAGTTTAGTAGGAAGTCCTGTTTTAATCCTGACCAGTTTTTGTAGGGGAAGCAGGCCTGGAGTGGGTGAAAGTACAGTCCAGCCAAGCAGTCCTGAAACATGATGAATTCTTCGCCTGAACATTCGGAGATCATGACAGGCTTTGTGCTTTCTGAACAGGATCAGCAGTATCTTAAGTCCCTTCTCTGCTAGGGGAGAAACCTGTGGCTATTAGGAGATGCACTTCCGCAGTGCCGCACTTCGAGCTCACACTAGCATAGTACCGTACGGTAGTTGCATAGTGCTGTAGAGGGAAGGTGGGGAGAGAAGTTTCTCTGCAGTGCTGTGTCAAAGGGGGAGAGGCTCTTGGCTTCATCAGACTTGACTGATAGTTCAGCACACTTGACAGACACTGTGTATTTTTTTTTAAGATTTTATTTATTTATTTGACACACACAGACAGCAAGAGAGGGAACACAAACGGGTAGTGGGAGAGGGAGAAGCAGGCTCCCCGCTGAGCAAAGAGCCCCACGTGGGGCTCGATCCCAGGACCCTGGGATCATGACCTGAGCCGAAAGCAGACGCCTAACAACTGAACCACCCAGGTGCCCCAGACACTGTGTATTTTAAGAAAGGTTGAATAAATGACTAGTAGGATGGCAGTTCATTCGTTCTTTTTTTTTTTAAAAAGATCTTATTTATTTATTAGAGAGCGTGCGCAGGGATGGGGAGAAGCAGGGGGAGGGAGAGTCCCAAGCAGCTTCCGAGCCGAGTGCAGGGCCCAGTCCCACGACCCCAAGATCACAACCTGAGCTGAAGCCAAGAGCTGAACGCTCTACCAAGCCACCCAGACGCCCGAGAATTTTGTTTTCCAGATAAAAGCTCAGTGTGCACAGTGAGCTAACACTGAGGGCGCCACGGAACAGCATCCTCTTACCGCGTCAGAACTTGTGAAGTAGGGAGTTCTTCCGGTGATAGTTACTGGACTTTTCAGGTATCCAGAGGACTGGCCTCTGGAAGGAGTAAGACAGGGTCCCCGCCTTAAGGGACTCCTGAAGTAGGCATACGTGTCCTTTTTCAGGCCCTGAAGGCAAAATTAAGACAAATGGGTGAAATATTAGGGGTGAGCATGTTTTGCTTTAGTATGTAAAGAAGAGAGTTTCACAGAGCCATTCGCCCATGTGGTAGGTTGCCCTAGAAAGTAATTACTTCCAGACTATGAGAAATTCCCAGCAGACGCTAAATGGCCATCTTTCAGGCCTGTCACGGAAGAGCTTCCTGCCTTAGCTACGTAGCGTCTGGACTCTTCAGGTTCCTTTTCTCTGTGAGTTCTGTGACCCGGAGCAGCGTGAACTTCTGCAGAGCCTCCCGCTGCACGCCGACCCACCAGATGTCCTCTTGCCAGGTGTTGGCTCCAGTGGTAGAAATACAAATAACAGGTGTTGTTCTTTGACGTCACACAACTTCCTCGTACCCACAGAGCCACAGATGCAGAGTAGTGTTGGTTTTTAATCACTCGGAGATGGTAATAAATACCCATTAGCACAGCCACGTGTAATTGACTCGCTGCCTTTGGCCCCCCTGGATTCAGCGTAGCCACATTCCTGTTTTCCTTTCCCAAAACGACGTATGTGTGCAGTATTTAGAAATGCCGGCAGACCTGTAGGGTGATTCTTGTTCTTAGACTCTGAAGAGGCAGCATGAGGCTGTTGGATGAGTGCTATGGTTCCTGCTCACACCCTCCTTGACTAAGTGTGCAGGGCTCCCCTCCCCTGCGCCACGCTCTGGTTGGCACTAGAGATAGAGACGTCAGGAAGGCTTGCTCCTGACCTCTGCGCTCAGAAATGAGAGGACTCGTGGATTTTGGTGGTGTGCTGGAATTATCATCATTACCAAGTGCAGCTGTTAAGGTGTCATGTGAGCCTCCTGTGTGAGTCCCGTCACTTAACCTGGGCTTGTTACCCTCACCTTTGAGAAGGTTGGGCCTGCTATTCCCCCGAGACCTGGTCTCAGCCACGGTTCACATTGGCAGCCACAGATGGCAAAGGGGGAGACTCATAGGGCCGGACAGTTGGCGAATTGATCTTCCAAAAATGTCAGGCTCTCTTTTGCTGCTGACTGTGAGTCAGGGCAGAGGCCAGACAAACACAGCCTAAGAAGGTCTTTGTTCTAAGAGTTGTCCCTGGATTTGTCTCGTTACAGCAATGTTGTGGAGAAGTGTGTCACTCATGCCTCCCGTACGGAGCGTGCTGTGCTTATCGATGAGGTATGCACCATGAATGACGGTCCCCACAGTGCCTTATACACCATGATGAAGGACCAGTATGCCAACTACGTGGTCCAGAAGATGATCGACGTGGCAGAGCCGGCCCAGCGGAAGATCGTCATGCATAAGGTAGGCCAGTAGGGCAGATCCCACTCAGGAAGTGTGCAAGGCCTGAGGCTCTTGACATTTCTGAAATACAAATGAGGGTACACAGCTGGCTTCTTTCTGTGGAGTTTGCCACTGGACTAGGTCTCGTGCTGTGCTGTTTCCTTTTATCTAGAGTGGCCATCGTCTTCGTGTTTCAGTAGCTCGCTGGTGTGAAAGAGTCTTAAACTCCCATCTTGGTGAGGGGTTTCCCTCTGGGGTGCTCAGGGCATGCTTCTACTCCTCGGCTCCTAGGACACCACTTCTCAGTCCAGCAAATCAGCCTGCTTGCCTTACTTCCTTTTCTCACTCTTTGCTCTCATGCATCCCACCACCTTCCACTGAGAGAGTGCCAGGCGCCGGCACGGACATGACGAAGACTGGTCCCTGCCCGCAGAGCACCGTGTGGGGAAGAGCCACGGAAAACGCGCTCACGTGCTCGAGGCTTCACGGGAGGCCTTGCGGGAGGGGGAGTCCAGGCTGAGGAGGCCTGAGGAGAGAGGGGACAGAAATCTGAACTGTCGGGTGCTGTGCGTGGGGCTGACACCGAACGCCTCTGAAGCTGCCCGTGGCTTCTGGAACAGTGGCAGAGCCGGTGCAGCTGTGTGCGCCGGGCGGTGCCGCGAGCCCCAGCTGTGCTGACCCGAAGCCGCGGCCTTTGGGCTCTGGACTCACTCTGCCCTTCTCAGGGGAGGTGCTGGCCACGGTCTGGCGATGATGAGCCACTTGCCCTCGCTGAGAACGAAGTTCGGTAATGAGACTCTGTTACGGACTCAAGTTCTGAGCCAGACGAGGCCCCGCCGCCTCCAGTTCAGCACGCAGCACGACACGGTGAAACGCCGCCGTGGTGTGGGCAGGGGCCGTGGAAGGCGGGGGAGTCCGGAGTCCTTCCCGCGTGAGGCTCGCGGATCCGTGCGTCAGGACGCTGGGGAAGGCAGAGGCCGTGTCGGAGTCATAGAAGTTCTGAGCCTGTCCGTTCATTCACTCCTTCACTTGACTGATGTGTGCGTTCTCAGAGCAAGCCCTCCTTTCAGCAGGGCTCCGGTGTCTGTGGATAGGGCAGTAGTGGTGCTGGGCAAATGCAGGGGAAGGCCGTGCGAGATAGTGTCAGGCTCTGTTCTGTTGTGGGGGTACAGAGAAGGCCCCCCAAGAGAGTGACATTTGAATAAAGCTCTGAACCATTCCAGGCAGAGGGAACGTGGTGCATGAAGGCTTAGGAGCAGGAGACAAGACTGTATTTGAAGAAGTGAAGCGTGTTCAGTAGGGCAGGCCTGTGGTGCCAGGTCACATTTACGTTTCACATGTTTGTCCTGGCTGATGAGGAACTTTGAGGAGGACAGGCAGCCGGAGAGGAGGCAGGGAGGAGGCTGGATGGGCGGCTTTAAAGCCAGGAGGTGATGGTGGCTTTGGGATTGAAGACGAGTGGACAGAACGGGGCTTGGCAGCTGGCTGATGGAGGGAGTTGAAAGAGGAGGAAGAGTCCCACGGAGCCAGAAAACAGAGTTTTCCAGCTTTCACTGCTAGGCAGTGTCCTTTTCAGCAAGGGGCGACAGTGGGGCAGGCTGATTCCTTTCCGCCTCCCACCAAATCAAGGGAAAATGGCGTTGAACAACAGTGCTCATGCGTGTGCGCGAGGGTCGTTCGTTTCTTGTCTGGGAAAGGGGAAGGGTCAAAGTTCAGTGGCTGGACTTGGCAATCAGCCAGTCCCAGGGACGGAGAGGTGAAAGAATTGAATGTATCATTAATGTTTCTAAATGGAGAGCCGCCAAAGAGCCAGGGGGGTCCTGAACCTCACGTTCTAATGTCAGAAACACCAGGGGCGCCTGGGTGGCACAGCGGTTAAGCGGCTGCCTTCGGCTCAGGGCGTGATCCCAGCGTTCTGGGATCGAGCCCCACATCAGGCTCCTCCGCTGGGAGCCTGCTTCTTCCTCTCCCACTCCCCCTGCTTGTGTTCCCTCTCTCGCTGGCTGTCTCTATCTCTGTCGAATAAAAAAAAAAAAAAAAAAAAAATCTAAAAAAGAAAAAAAAAAAAACACACCAGCCATGTCTGTCGTCCTCACTACCGCCAACGTGAAAGTGTGGCATTATCGCACGTTCTTTTCACAGAGCTGTTGAGGCGAGTGCTCTGGGCCACACAGCTCAGAATTGGACCCAGGGCTATTCGCGGTTCCCCACACGGGCTTGTAGGTGAGAACAGAGTAGCTGCTGTGGGTCCGTGTCCTGTGGTGCAGCAATGGTTTCTAGAGCTACTCGAGACTTCCTTGCTTTGCGGACCTGGCCAGCCAGACAAAAGTAGCGGCCTGCATGGAGCTCTCCACGTGGAGAGCGTCCGTGTGCCCTGGTGTGGGTGTGCAGTGTGCGCGAGTGTGCAGCTGTGCGTTGGGGGGGGGTTGCAGGCTGGTAAGGTCCTTCACCGTTGGTGGAACCTTTGGCGGCTAAGCCGGTGACGGTAAAGGCAGCGTGGTCCGTGTCCCAGCCTCGGCAGGTAGAAAGCTCCATGAGCTTCCGCCAGAGGAAGGGTGGCTCCAGCAAGGAAGCGCCTCTCGTGTCTGGGATGCTCGATGGGGACCCACCCAGGGACTGGAGAACAGAAGAAGACGAGCCGAACCTGGGTGCGAGAGGGCGAGGACCAGATGGGCGCAGTGGGTGAAAGTGTGACTGCTGCAGGACCCGGCCCCGTGTAGCCAGCATGCCTTCGGGGCTCGTTGGCAGAATGGGGGTGATCACACCTGCCGTACGGGGCTTCAGTGAACAGTACCTGGCCCACACTAGTCCTTTCTATTGTTGTTAGTAGTTTTCTGGGATCCTCTGTGAACTGGAGGACGGGGTCACGTGGTGTGCTCAGGGTTCACGGTGCCAAGAAAGACCCCCACTCCCCCACCGCTGAGGGGAGCCGAGGTGCCTCGAGTGGGGCTAGCAAGGCTGAAAGCACGCCTCGGAGGCTGCCGTGCCATGCGGTGTGGTGGTCAGGCAGGTCGCGCGTGTTCCGCGTCCTGACCTGGAAGTGGTCTGTGGCCAGCCGCCTCCCGAGCTCTCGTGCCCCTGCCCGGCATAGGAGCTCCTCCCTCCTCCCGCGCTCAGCTCGGTCCCTGTGGCTGTCGAGCGGTGGGGCTTTGACCGAAGCGGGGAAGGTGTTGCCTTGCGTGCGCGCTTCGGGCCTGGGAGCGCGGCGGGAGCCGGGGGTCGGCCTGCAGCCGGAGTAACCCACGCTGTGCTTCTCCCCAGATCCGGCCCCACATCGCCACTCTGCGCAAGTACACCTACGGCAAGCACATCCTGGCCAAGCTGGAGAAGTACTACATGAAGAACGGCGTTGACTTGGGGCCCATCTGCGGCCCGCCTAATGGTATCATCTGAGGCAGTCACCCTGTCCCCTCATTCCCACTGACCTCACTGGCCCACTGGCGAGTCCAACCAGCAACCAGAAATGTTCTAGTAGAGAAGCTGAAATGGGTAAATGGTTGCTCCAGGATTACCCGCTCCTCCAAAAAAAGGAATCAAATCCACAAGTGGAAAAGCCTTTGTAAATTTGTTTAATTTTATTACGCATAACATGTACTAATTATTTTTTTTAATTGACTAATTGCCCTGTTGTTTTACTGGTGTATAGGATACTTGTACATAGGTAACCAATGTACATGGGAGGCCACATATTTTGTTCAATGTTGTATCTATATTACACGTGTGGAAACTTTCAGGGTGGTTGGTTTAACAAAAAAAGTTTTAAAAAAAAGAAAAAAAGGTTTTTAACCCATTTTGCCTTGCTGGCAAGTTTTGCAAATAGCTCTTCCCCACCTCCTCATTTTATTAAAAAACAAAAACAAAAACAAAAAAACCTGAGAAATTTGAATTTTGTTAAATGACCCCAAAACTGGCATTTAACACTGTTTATAAAACATATATATATATACATATATATATATATATAATGAAAATTGTTTTAGAGTTGCTAAAGCTTCAGTTTATGACATTAAGTTTATGAAACTTCGAAAAATTGCCTTTTTTGGAGACTTATTATGCTGAAGAAGATGTGTAGCCTGTTTTGTGAGGAGGAGATGTGAGCTCCTAGGATGTCTTTTCAAGGCCGGGCGGGTGTATTTGTTGACTGCCTACTGGATTTTTTTCTGTTAACATTGAAAGGCAAAAACCTGATTATTTAGCATGAGAAAAAAAAAAATCCAACTCTGCTTTTGGTCTTGCTTCTATAAATACATAGTGTATACTTGGTGTAGACTTTGCATATATACAAATTTGTAGTATTTTCTTGTTTTGACGTCTAATCTGTATCTATAATGTACCCGAGTAGTCGAACATACTTTGGACTGTACAATTGTACATTTGTATACCTGTAATGTAAATGTGGAGAAGTTTGAATCAACATAAACACGGTTTTTGGTAAGAAAAGAGAATTAGCCAGCCCTGTGCACTCAGTGTATATTCACACCTTTTATGGTCGTAGCATATAGTGTTGTATATTGTAAATTGTAATTTCAACCAGAAGTAAATTTTTTTTTCTTTTGAAGGAATAAATGTTCTTTATACAGCCTAGTTAAATGTTTAAAAAGGAAAAAAAATAGCTTGGTTTTATTTGTCACCTAGTCCCACAGTAGCAAGATCCTTTCTAAATGTTATTCAAGATGATTCTGTTCACACTAGTGTTTTTTTTTATCCTAAAAAAGTAATGTTTTGCTTATTTTGTGACAGTCATAAGGACGTGCAAAGTCCAGCCCCGCCCTAGCTTTCCTTACAATCAGAGCCCCTCTCACCTTGTAAAGTGTGAATCGCCCTCCCTTTTGTACAGAAGATGAACTGTATTTTGCATTTTGTCTACTTGTAAGTGAATGTAACATACTGTCAATTTTCCTTGTTTGAATATAGAATTGTAACACTACACGGTGTACATTTCCAGAGCCTTGTGTATATTTCCAATGAACTTTTTTGCAAGCACACTTGTAACCATATGTGTATAATTAACAAACCTGTGTATGCTTATGCCTGGGCAACTATTTTTTGTAACTCTTGTGTAGATTGTCTCTAAACAATGTGTGATCTTTATTTTGAAAAATACAGAACTTTGGAATCTGAGTTTATGCTTCTGTGTTAACTCCTCCTCTCCCCCTTAACATTAGTGCCCCAGGACAGCCCTCTCCTGCTTTGTGCCTTTTTTCCTGCTTGTTCGGTTTCTGTTTGCAGGAGGGTGGGGGTGGGATTGGAATATGGCTGGGATGGCGGCCTGATAGCTCTGGAGTCCATTTTGACCCAAAGATGTTGGCTTTAGCCTGCATAGTGCTTTCAAAAGCAAGACTCTTGGTCCAGATTTCCAACTTCTGTTGAAAAATCGGAGTATCTGCCCCCCTGGACCCGGGGTCTGCCCATCAGTCCCAGGGAGCATCCTCAAAAAGCCGGCGTCCTGCGGCGGGACCCAGTTCGATGCTCGTCATTTGCTCTTTCTGGCCTTTGTGGCATAGTGAGCCTGGGGTCTCGATTCAGCTCCATCAATTACAGATGTCTCCCGCTCTGGTATGCGGGGCATCTCATTTCCCGAGGTGGGCGGCCGCGAAGGCATCTGTCTCAGCCTCCTTTCCCGAGGCCCCCTTCCCCGTCCTCAGTTCGGGCTGCTGCTGCCCCCTCCCGCCCAGCCACGTTCGCACACGGAGCCTGGCCCAGGCTGGCCCGGGAGCCCAGTGCGCTCATCTGCTCATCACCCTCAGACGGGGGGTCCCTCTGGTGTTCAGTACAGGAGGCTCTAGCGCACGGACGTGGGCCTGCCACCACCTTTGCCCCACGGAGACTGGTCGGTGTTGGCAGCTACAGGATGGGCTCAGCCAGTGGGGCCCGCTGGGAGGCCAGGTGGGAGCCCGCACACCTCACGTCTGCACGTGGAGCCCCAGGCCGGTCACAGAAGGAACTTTGCCTGATGCCCTCCTGAAGGTAAGGGACTGTCACTCACAGGCTCTGTGGTCCTGGGAATAAAGGGAGGGAAAGGAAGCTGAGCGCTAAGCCAGGTTTCAAGTCCAGGACCTCATTGTGCATCAGTAGCTGAAATCGGGTCCTTCCCCAGGCTTCCCTCACTGATAGTCCTCATGGGTCCACCGGAGACCACACGCTAGAGGGAAATTGCCATCTGTCACTGCCTGTGCGACTCAGTGTCACGGCTCTGGAATCGGACCAGGTTCAAATACGGGTCCCTCCACTCACTGTGCCTGGGGGTGTTACTTCCATCTTTAACCACATTCCTCCCTGGACACTGAAGGTGCTAATACGTACATGGGTAGTGGTCTCACTTCGTGCCTTGGAAAGTCAGGGCTGTGGAGTGGCCGGGTTCACCGGATCCTCGCGGAGGCCGTGTGCAAAGCCAGCCGAGCAGGAGGCTTGGGTTTCTCTCTCCCATTTGCCCACCCACCATCGTTGTGACCTTAGGCGAGCAGCATGACCTGTTGGAGCCCCCCCTGTCCCTCTTCGCTGAGATTGGAGGAACCGCTGCAGCTGTGTGAGCCGGAGCTCGCGGCGGACGTGGGTCCAGGGCCCGGTGCGGACCGGGCGTTTGCTCCCATGTTGGTTTTCTTCCTTTCCACCCGGACCGCTGACGTTCGCACTCCGTGTTTCCTTCTCTCCCTTTTACTCTTAGCATTTCAGGCAATGTTTTGTCTTGGCGGTGTCTTAGTGGCAGCAAGCAAAGTACTCGGTTGGCCATGTGATACCCCCTCCCCGCCACAGTAGGAGAAGGTAGGTTGTGAGGATGACGTGACATCACGCGGCTCCGCACCGCACCGGCTCATCCGTGTAACGAGTGGCTGCTGTCGATCGTGTCTGACCTTCGGCTTCACTCATCCGGCGTCTGCGCACGGGTTTGGGTGAAGCCAACAACCCTTGTCTGTCATGTATAAAGTCACTCGCGATGAACTGGTCTCATGAGGAATGGGGTTGCCCCACATCTGTGCCCCACATCTGGGTAACAGGTCCGGGATCTGAGGCTGTCTTTTGGGATCTGACCGGTGGGGCTGAGGGTAGTTCCCTCGGTGCATCACAGTGGGGAGTGGGGGGTGGGGGTGGGGAGCAGAGCAGACCCCTCCCCCTGCAGGATTGCGTTTCCATCCTGGGCCCCTGTTCACCTTCGCATCGGCCGCCCACCAGTCCTGCTTCAGGATGTGGTATCCTGGCCACCACCTGCCGGATAGGTGTGCTCTTCGTTTTCTCTTCCAGTCCTTGCTCCAGCACCGTTTATATAATGCTCTTTTCCCTGGTTGCAGGGCTTTACAGTGTACAGAGCGCATTCATATTTGTGATTCCTTGATCCTCGTGAAAGCCTTGTGGGGTAAGGGTGGGTAGACGTTATCAGCCCATTATACAGATGAGGAGTCTGAGATCCCAGCCATGCAGCGAATGAGGCAATAACCAGGTTAAGGATTTTATCTGAAGTTTCCCGACCCCCAAGTCCAGGGCTCTATCCGTGCCGTCTTGCTCTTGCCACCTTCCGTTAGCCCCAGGAATAGCTGCCTTCTGTTTTTCCAGGGCTCAGAGTCGGGTTTCAGAAGCGGGAGGCCCGGGAGAGGCCCTGGAAGCATCTTGGGGGAGGAAGCCGGGGACCTCATGTAGTTACCAGCGGCAGCCACACGAGGGTGCTGCTGCCTAAAGAAAGCATTTTAGAGGCCAAAGGACTCTGGGCTCCAAGGTCAGGGCTGGGATGGGTTTCCCCAGGCTTGAGGGGATCAGGAGAGGAGTCCCCCCTCCAGAGACCAGAGGTCCAGCATCTGTCCTAAGATCGAGCTTCCCCTCTCCTCCCCACCGTCCCCAGCTTCTGGGTATAGGGCCAGTCCCTCACTCTGGCTCGGGATGGCAGGGTTTGGTCATGCAAATCTGGCTCACGGGCCCCAGCGCTGCCTTGGACTCCCTGGGTTACCTCTGCGAAACCACTGACTTCTTGGAGCCAGCTGTCACCGGAGCAGTAACCCAGCCCTGCCGCTCCCACCGGGATGGCATGAGGTCAGGTGGGTGGGGCCGACGCGGGCAGCCCCATGTCTCTGTTAATACGACCAGAGGCCCGGGTGCCCCTTTATGGGGCCACACCCCTGGCTTCTGCTCCAGACTTTCAAACAGCTAAAACCTCTAAGTTTTTTTACAATCCCAGCTCCATGGCCTTGTGTGACCTCTGAACCTTCTTCCTCCCTTCGGGCACTTGGCACAGGGCCAGGCACGTAGAAAGCCATAAATAGGAGTTGCTGTTAATGATCATTGCCTCCGATTTTCCCTGCCATGTGGGGGCCCTTGGAATCTTCACTAGAGCGACTATTCCATTTAGCTTCCCAGTGGAGACGCTTTCAAGCACGAAGCCAGAAGCACCGAGTTATCGCCGCTCAGTAGCCCGGGGCCCTGCCTCCTGGGGATCCCCCCGCCCCAGTGCCTTCTCCTCCCAGTTGAACAGGGCCTCCGACATGAGAGGACATTGTGGAGAGGTGGGCTGTGGCTTCCAGGCCGGGTCACACGGGACATTGCAGCGCCAGCGTGCTCTCTCTCTCAAGCATTGCTTGCTAGCTGTCTAGGACACGACAGCGAGGTCCCTGTGGGGAGGGACCGGGGTCTCCTGCTGCCAGCGGTCACACCTGCCACCTTGCAGGCAGAGCCTCGAGCCCCCATGGAGCCGTCCAAGACTGCAGGCTGGCGAGAGAGGCCAGGGCAGACCCAGCCAGCCCAGTGGCCCCTGAGCTCCCGCTGCCCCGGACCTGGGTGAGACCATCCGTGCTGGTGGCTGTTCTAAGCTGCTGTGTTTCGGGGTCATTTGTTATGCAGCCATACATAACAGCCCCCAAACTGGGGTAGCCCGGGATGGTCCCCGGCAAACCAGGGGGCCTGTTTCTCATTTCTCCCAGGAGGCACACGCTGCCCCCAGTCCGTGCTGGCCTCTGAGAGCCGGCTCCTGCCCCTGCTCCTGCCCCTGGCACCCTCCCCAGGTTCCTCCAGGAAACTTCCCGGTGCTTCTCGGAGGCCAGGGTGGAGAGGGTCTTTGGGGTGGGGCTGGACCAGGGATTCTCAGGAGGCCACAGCTGTCGCGTTCCAGAGGTGGCTCAGCCTTGGTCTCCCGTCCCAGCAGAGGGCTCGGGCCTGGAGTGCCCCGCGCAGGGAATGGCTGGGAAACAGCGGCCAGTTGAGCGGTGACGGTGGGTCTGGTCCTGAGCCAGGCGCTGCCCTGCGTGACCCTGTTCACCTCCCTCGGACCCTGGAGCGGGACAGTCCCTCACTCTAACTTCCATGGCAGGAGCGTGGCCTGAGGTCACCAGGCAGGGGGGTGGCTGACCCGGGATTTGACTCCAGAGTCCCCAGGCCTCCCCTCAGAGCCCGGGCTGCTGAGTCCCTCCCTGCTTCTGACCCTGCCAGGCCCTGGTCCCAGGGCCACCTGCAGGGTGCTGGGAATGAAGTTTGCCCCCCGGACCGGATCCACGTATGGGTGAGGAGATGGAGGCCCAGGGCCAGGGAAGGGACCTGCTCAGGGCCACGCAGGTGGTGAAGGAGTGAGCAGGGACCTGTCCCACGTGAAGGCGGTTGGCTGTTTCTGCCCATGGCCGCCCTGGGATGCCAGCTCCGTCAGCTCCCAGTCTGAGCCCCCCTGGCCCAGGGCAGCGGCTCTGGAACTGGAGGCTGAGCTTTGGACGCAAGTCTCCATGAACCTCAAAACACTCAGAGACGCAAGACACACCCACTCTCTCCGTGATGGTGAGGCTGCTCAGATCCCATGGCCTGGGGGGGGGGGTCCCCTTGCCTGCCTCAGGCCTTCTTTTCGTGCCCTGCTCCCCGCTCTGGGTCACTCTCCTGCACCCCCGTCTTTGGCTGTCACCCAGCTGGGCTGCTCTAGCCCCACGATGAGGTGAGAAAGAAAAAATATTTTTAGAGAGGCTTTTATTTTTCTTCCAGGAAAAGGATTCCAAATGTGCAATTTATTCCCAGGAACGGGGGTGTGTTAGTGGGACGGCTTCTGGAATGGCAGTGCCCACCTCCCCCTCCTCCCCCTCCCGCTCTCTCCCTCCCTTTCCTCCACATCCCTGCAGCCCCATCCTCTCCCTCCCCTTGCAGGGGAAGACCCACCGCTGGGCCTGTCCCCCACCTCCTGGCAGGAGTGGGCCACCCCATGGAAGGAAGCGCTTGAATGAGCTTGAATGAGCGCCTTGGTTGTGGGGTAGGTCTTACCCCAGGAGTTTTTGCAAATAGGGCATCTGGTCAAGGAGGAGGGAGTGGGTGAGAGAAAGCCCCCAGGGCAGGCTGCGACAGACTGACTCTGACCCCCAGCCAGTCACTTCCTCTTCATGGGCCTCAGTTTTCTCACTTACAAAACGGGCAGATGAAGGGGGTGCTGTGGTGAGAGCAACACGAGGCCCCCCACGCCCTGTTCTAAGTTACAGTGAACAAGCCTCTAGAATATTCTTGGCCTCATCCCCACACACCTGGAGCTGGAGCTCAAGGCCATGGAGGCCATCCTCCTGGGCAGGCTCAGCCTCAGTGTGACCTGCCTGCCGTGGATCAGTGGAGATGCTGCCACCACCACTGGGAAGCCTTCCTAGATTCCTTCTGTGACACCCAAACTCTCAGAGTGGTGTTAACCCCTCCTTACGCAGTGCCCTGCTCACTCGTGCAAATTTAGAGGCAAAGTTGTTATCAACTTAAGGAAGCTGAAGCTTCAGGATCCCTTGCCTGCATGGCCCCCCTCCAAAGCCTTGTTCCTAATTTTGTATTTGTGGTCCCCTCAAACTGTGTAAGCTTCAGGCCCACAGAGCTAGGACCCACCCCTGTCTTTATCCCTAGCCAGCTTGAGGTTCCAGAGCCCTCGTCTTCCCTCAGGCAGCACCCCCTGACCCCCGCCACCTCCAGGTGACCTGGCACCTGGGCCAGACCTGGCCGGACAGGAGCTTCTGCTCAGGGTCTCTGGACCTCTAGTTGCTTTGCCTGCAAGACCAGCCTGGTCAGTCAGCTCAAACAGAATTGGCCTCACTCCTCCCCTCTCCCCTACACCTGCCCGAGGGGCCCCCAGGGAGCCCTCTGGACCGGACAGTTTGTGAACCCCCCCCAGCTCATAGACTTAGAAGAGGCCTGAGTTCAAATCCTGGCACCCACCCTCATCTGGAAAGGACTTGCCTAGCACACACGTGGGGCTCAGGGCCAGCTCATGGCAGGGGCCTGTCCCTCACACAGCCAGATCCCTGGATGGGCAGGGGCTCCTCCCAGATGAAGGCCCTGGTGGACGGAGACCAAGCCACCTCCCTGCTCGCTCTGGCCCCTTCCCCTCCCTGAGGACTCCTGCAGAAGCTGAGGCCCCCCCAAGGGCCTCTTACTTGTGGGGGCAGCCAACTGTGAGTCTCCCAAGCTCTCTGTGTGGGCACTTTCTAGAATCCTGTTTCAGTTCCTGAACTTTGGGGCCATTCACCTCAGGACTGCCATGACTCGGACTTCCTCAGAAGCAAGCCCGGGCTCCGGCCTCCATCCTAAATCCAGCCAAGGCTGGAAGTTGTGGTGAGGAAGGTGGGGGGCAGCGAGCAGGGGAAGAAGGGCGGCCTGGGGGACACGGGGACTTCTCTGCCTGGAGCGGCAGGACCCCTGGGCCCACAGGGGACGGCACTGGGAGGAGCTGTCAGCAGGCCCGCTTCTGCCACGTGGGGCCTGTTACCAGCTTCTCAGAGCCCGTCTCCCCAAGTGTGAAATGAGGGCACCGTGAACAGCAAATGGAAGCATCGTCTCACCGGGGGCCAGGCTTTGTCGGAAGGGCTCCCGAGTGTGTGCTCTTTGGTCCTCACGGTGGCCGCCCCGGGAGGGAAGCGTGTTTGTTGTCCCCACATCACAGGACCGTGGGGGCAAGTCGAGGAGACCGTTGGCGGCAGGTGCTCAGAACGGTGCCTGGCGAGCAGGAGGCCCTCTGTGGATCCCGGTTCTTGTCTTACGTGGCAATCCTGGGTGACAAAGAGCCAGTCTGTGGAGCTGAGCCTCTGGGGGGTGGGTAGCATCAGGACTCCATTACTGAGCACCTACTGTATGCCAGGCCTGCAGATGCAAGTGTCAACATGGTGACTCAGGCGCAGAGCTCAGAGCTGTTGGCTGAGGCTCCCACGTCCCCTTTGCTGTCTTGTTCGAGCCCAGGAGCCAGGCAGAGAGCAGAGGACGGTCTGACCGGATGCGGTGGGGAGGCGTGGCAGTCAGGCACACCTGCCAGGGGTTGTCTGGGTCCAGGTTCATCCCAGTATGTCCATGTGTCGGTTGAGTTCACGTGACAGTAGAAATCCCCTTGCTCACTCTTTTTTTTTTTTTTAAAGACTTTATTTATTTATTTGACAGAGATAGAGACAGCCAGCGAGAGAGGGAACACAAGCAGGGGGAGTGGGAGAGGAAGAAGCAGGCTCATAGCGGAGGAGCCTGATGTGGGGCTCGATCCCAGAACGCCGGGATCACGCCCTGAGCCGAAGGCAGGCGCTTAACCGCTGTGCCACCCAGGCGCCCCATCCCTTGCTCACTCTTTCATGCACCCAAAGCTTCCTGAGCTACCTCTGGACTTGGCCTTACAGTGTGATTGAGAGCTGGGGTCAGGATCTCAGCTCTCATGCACCAGCCGTGTGACCTTGGGCAGGTCTCTTAACTCCTCTGTGGGGATAATGTCATGCGTGACGCTCAGAGCAGCGCCTGGCTTACACCCAGCTCTGCTGGAACTCTTGTCCACCAGGGATACCAAGGGGCTCCCACTTTGGGGGGAGCCAGTAAAGCGAGGTTGGGAGCGCAAAGGTGGGGCTCGTCCAGCCCTGCCCAAGGAAGTCAGCCAGGCTCCCCAGAGGGGTCTGGTGGGTCAGAGCCTGTGTGGGTCACGACGGTGAGTGAAGGGAGACCCCCAGGTGCTGGGATGGAGCTCGAACGCACGGGTAGGCACGGGAGAGGTGGTTGTATGGTGCCCTGTGTGCCCGAGGGCCGGTGAAGGTGAGCATCTGTGAACCCCGAAAAGCCCACCAGCGGGTGGGTGAGGAGCACGGTGAGACCCTGTGGGGTCCAGACTCGCTTCCGCGGTGGCCAGTGTCTCTGAGGGGCAGCAGGTGGCGCTCCTGGCCCGTCTAGCCCAAAGAGCCTCCCTCTCCCCGCCTCCGCGGGAGGTCGTGGAAGAGGGGCTGCTGCTTCTAGAAGTCTCAGAACTGGCAGGAACCTCCGAAGATGAGCCATGCTCACGGCCCACCTGTGCATGATGTCCTCATGGCCTTCCTGCTAGCTAGTTTTCAGAGCCTTGCATACGTCCCAAGACAGAGTACCCACTACCTCTTCGAGTAGCCATCCGTGGCCAGCTCCAAGGGTTCGTGAGTCCCTCCTCACACCAAACTGGCTTCTCGCACCCTCACCCTAGCCTTGCTGGCCCTAACTCTGCGCTTTGGAAGCTCCTCAGCACTGGTCTGTTCCCTGGCCTGTGGCAGCCCTTCTGGGAGGTGACTATCCCTGTAACCAGGTGCCTTACTTTGTAAGCCTCATCCCAGCCACGTTTACTGAGCCCAGAGCACAACAGCAGGGCAGAGCTCGTGTAACACGACCTGGCGCCTGGCACGGTGCCTGACACACAGAGGCATGCAACTGATATTTGGAGAATGAATGAGTGAGTGCATGAACGCTGCGAGATCGTTATTTCCATCTTAGCGTTGGGAAGCGAAGGCTCGGAAAGGTAAAGACTCCAGTGTCACCCATCTCATTAACTGGCAGAACTGGGATCTGCCCGACCCACAGCCACCACGAAGCTGTGCTGTCTCAGCCGAACCCCCTCCTCCTCTCCTGGACCCCGTCAGCCCCTCTGGACCCATGTCCCCAAGGTTCCCCTGGGCCAGAATTCCAAAAGACTTCGGGAATATGAGTCCCAGAGGCTGGGACTTGAGAATTCCTAGGGATTTTTGCATCTCAGAGTTGGAAAGTTTCCTCCCCAGCTCTCCAGGAGCTCTCTGCCAAAGGGCAGCTAGCCTGGTCTCTTCGGGGACTGGGCTCTCTTACTCCGTCTGAGGGAACGTCTTCTAATTCAGCTCAACCTTATGCCCAGCTGACATTTGTTCTCTGGACCTCCTCACCAGGGCCCTGAAGGACAAGTCCCAGTCCCCTTGACACCCCAAATCATGGCCGGCACCCCAGTGTTTTCCTCTGGGCCCAATCCCAGCCCTCTCCCTATTGGCTCCATTTGTCCTGGTTTCGGTTCCCTTTTTCCTTGGGGGAACTGTCCCAGTTTCAGCTCAACTTGGTTCCTATTTCCTGATAGCAGGCCCAGGACGGGGTGCCAGACAGAGGGGCAGACTTCCAGCCTGCCATCATCAGCAAATGACCTCCCCTCTCTGGGCCTCAGTTTCCCCCGTAGGTAGTGGAGGTACTGACAGCACCTACTTCATGGGGCCGCTGAGAGGGTGAAATGAGACAACTCACTGGAGGCACAAACCACGCGGGGCCACGCCCGCCTGGGGTCAGGGCTCAATACATAGTCACCTTGCCCCCCACCCCCACCCCAACCCCACCCCTGGGGCCAAGTGAGCTCAGGTGAATGGGAAACACATTCATTGAATTGACAGATTGATTCTGAGCTCCCGCTATGTGCCAGGGCCTGTGCTAGTGTGGGGGACACAGAGGTGAACCAGATGACCCAGACCCTGTCCTCCTGGAGCTCTTGGGCTTCGTGGTGGGGACTTGAATGAAAAGTAAAGTGCATAGAATGTCGGATGGGGGTAAAGGCAGTGGAGACAGGCCAGGCAAGACCCCAGCACACCACTTCTCACACCACCTGCGCTGGAGGTGGGGAGGGGTGTCCGTTCTAGGGCGAGTGTCAGAGAGCTGGGGCCGCAGGGCCGGGGGAGGGGAGCGGCACCACTGCAGGCCTGCCCAGCTTTTCCTCTGCAGAGCCTGTGACAGGGGCAGAAACCTACAACCCTCACGTGTGGAGGGGACACGGATCCAGGGTTGGTCGGAGGTGTCCCAAGATACCGAAGCTCCTGGACATGGGTGACCTCTGGCCGACTGTGTCCACTGGCTTGGGGAGAGGGGGTGACGGGTCCTGGAAGAGCCACGGAACGGTCCCCTCACGGGGAAGCTGCTAATGATCACACGAGTGCCACCCATCTACTCAGACCCTCAAACGAGCCAGGCCCGTCCTCCTGCATTCCCACGCGGGATCCTTTTCTCCCAGCGCTCCCGCCAGCCCTCGGAGGAGCGCAGCGTGCTGCGGGATCCCCATCCTCGTGGTCGAGGCTCAGCGAGGCAGCCCACGAGTCCCGGGTCGCACAGCAGCCACTGCGGCGGGCCAGGCGGAGGCCGGGGCGCGGGGCAGGGGTGGGAGGGAAGGGGCCGGGGCGGGGAGGGGGCGCAGGGCCCGGGCGGGGGGCTGGGGGGCCGGCGGGGGGCGGGGCGGCGGGGGGGCGGGGGGCGCGCTCCGGCCCGCCCCGCTCCCCGCCCCTCCTCCCGCTCCGCCCGCGCTGGGGGCGGCCCGGCGGCGGCGGCGGTGGCGGCGGCGGCGCACGCTTCCTGCGGGCGCGGCTGCTGTGGGCGCGGAGCTGCGAGGCGGAGCCGGGCCGCCGAGCCGGGAGCCCCGAGCCGGGAGCGCGTCGGTCCAGCCTCCGGGCCGCGCCGCCGCCGAGCAGCCGCCCCGCGCCCGCGCCTCGGGAACAAAGGCGCCCGCCGCCGCCGCCGCCGCCGCCGCCATGAAGCCGGGGCCACCGCACCGCGCCGGGGCCGCCCACGGGGCAGGCGCCGGGAACGGGGCCGCGGCCGGTCCCGGGGCCCGCGGGCTGCTCCTGCCGCCGCTGCTGCTGCTGCTGCTGGCCGGGCGCGCCGCGGGGGTGAGTGACGCGCGCCGGTCCCCGCGCCCCCGGCCCCCTCCCCCCGCCCGCCCCCGTGCGCGCGCCCCCCTCGACCTCCGCGCGCCCCCAGCCGGCGCCCCCCACCCCCGGGGCTGACCTCGTGGGGGAGGCCCCCCTTCCTCGCCGCCGGCCGCCTCCGGGGCTCGCTTCCCCTCGCTCTGGGGACCCCTCCCCGGCGGGCGGCCCGGCGGGAACCCGAGCGCGGGTCGCGGCCCCTGCGCCCCTCCCCAGCGGCGCCGCGGGCGGAGCGGGGTGCCCTGCCCCGGTCGAGAGGCGTGGGGCCGGCCTGACGGCGGGCGGGGAGTCGCCGGGCCCGGGCTGGGTGTGTCGTGGGTCTTGAGCGAGCGTGGCTTTGGCTTCGTGGGTGTGCCCAGACCGCGGCCACTTCTAGGGAATTGGGGGGGCTCCCCCTGGGGCGGGGAGGTGTGCGTTTGGTTCGTCCGCGGGTCGCTGAGGGGAGGACGGGGGTGGGGGCGGAGAGGGGGAGTGGGGAGGGTGACTTGTGTGAAGGTGACCCGAGGGGGTGAGTGAGGGTGACCCTGTGTGTCTGATCCCCTCCGTGCCGTGCCGGGTGTTAGGACCTGTGGGCTGTGCAGGGGTGAAGGATGAGGGTTGAGCACCAGTCCAGCACATGGCTGGGTGCCACCATGCCTCACCTGTACGGGGACCCTGTGGGGGTGACCTATTGTGTGTACCAGTGGCCGGGCGGGCAGCCCTTGGCCATGGCTGTGTGTGCCTGTGGGGGGTGGTGTGCGTGCGTGTGGCAGAGACCTCGGTGGTGGGTGTGTGCTTGGACCACGGGAATGTGTGTGTGTGCGCGTGTGTGCGTGCCTGCACGCATGTGCGTGTGGATGCATGGGTGAGCCGTGCACGGGGCACGTACCGTTGAGGGGGGCCGAGTGCGTGCAGGTTGAGGTGAGTATAGACGTGCGCCGTGACCCCTTGAATGTCCCTTTGAACGATCACACAGCTGTGGGGTCCTCAGTCCCCGCTCCATTAGGGGGAGCAGGAGGAGGTATAGAGAAGAAGGGCCACCTCCCCACTTTGAGGGACCCAGGTCCCGAGTGAGTTTCCCCATGGATGCATGTCCGGAGCCCGGACTGGGGATGAGGTGGGGCTTTCTAGGCCCAGTCTCCTTGGCTGGTTCTAGGAGCTGTGCCTGTCCCTCATTCCCCAGGCTGAGAAGGACCTAGGTCTCTCAGGTGCCCACCCTGTCCCTGTGTGTCTCTGTGGGCCTTGGTTGGCCCGTCTGTAAAATGGGAGGACGACAGACAGGCATGGACTTAGAGCTTGCTTCTTGGACAGACACGCTGCTCATCAGCCTTCCCCAGCTGGGGGCTGAACGAAGGGTAGAGGGAGCGTTGAATGCCAAGTCAAGTACCTGCCTGGTGGGCTGGGGGCCTCATCCCCAGTCCTGCCCCAAGGGGGTTGAGAAGAGGTCTCTGGCTGGGACTGGGACCCAGCCCATCCTAGCACCTGGGTCACTTTCTCAGCCACACTTCTGAAAGACCATTTTCGAAATCAAAAGCTTGGAAGTAACACAGCCTTGGGTTCAAATCCTGCTGTCCCCACTGACTCATGCTGTGACCTTGGGCATGTTGTCTCAGCTCTCTGGGCCTCTGTTTTCCCTTCTGTAAAATGGGACTGGTAACACCTTTCTCAGAAATGAGGTAAGATCTGTGCTCATCCAATGTAAACATTTCATGTATAGATGAACGAAAAGGGGCGTAGGACAAAATGCTTTGCATTTGGAGGCCCGGCAGGAATCTCGAGCTGTGTGGCCCTGGGCAAGCCCCTCCCTTTGCTGTGCTACAGATCCTCACTAACAGAACAAGGCTGGTATAATTCATACCCCGCGGGGTGCTGGAAGGAAGGAAGTGAGCGCCCGCGAGGTGGAAGATGATTCTGGAGGGCCTCAGTGAGACGGGGGTCCCTGAACCTCAGGGCGCCCTAGAGTGGGTGAGGTTCAGACCCAAAGCTGAGTGGCAGATAAAGCAACACCCCCTCGCAGGGTCTGGGGCTGGAGGCCAAGATGGTGGGCTTGACCGGGAGGGGCTCCAGATGAGACGGGAGAGGGGGAGCCCCTATCCTCGCCTCACAGCTTCCCAGGGCCTTGGCTTTCCAGGAGGAGCCCCACCTTCTCTGGCCCAGGAGCCAAAAGGGTGAAGGGTGGTGCCCAGCAGCCAGGGGCGCCACACCAGCGGGAAAGGGTGATGCCTGTAGCAGGAGGGACCGAGGTTAGACCAGAAGAGCCCCACCTAGGATGGCCTCAGGATTGGCCTCCGCGGTGGGGTCCTCTAAGGACATCCCTCGATGGGCGGTGGCTGGCTCTGGGCAGGGGAGGGACAAGATGACCCCTAGGTCTGCCCACCAGCTTGGAAGGGTGTGTGTGTGTGTGTGTGTGTGTGTGTGTGTGTGTGTCTCCTGGCATCTGCTCTGGGGAGTCGCCTCTCCTGAGAGACCAGGTGACGAGGACTCTGAGGGACATCTGCTTTCAGGGCCACCTCCGTCACCACCCAGAAAGGCTTGGAGTGTGGGGATTCTGGAAGTTTTAGCCTGCAGACATATTCACTAGAAGCTCAGGGCCGGAAGGGATTTTAGGGGTCATCTAGTCTTATTTGAATATTCCAGTGCGGGAATTCACTACTTTGTGGCTGTGTGACCTTGGGAAAGTTAGTTAACCTCTCTGTGCCTGGTTTCCATCTCTGTGAGACTGAGAGAATGATGGCAACGAAAGAGGTTGACGTGGAAAGCTCCTAGCACCGTGGCTGGCGCAGAGTCAACCCTCAGCAAATGTTGATTTCTTGTCCTTCTCTGAGGTTGCGATTGCGAGGCCTGGAGTGTGGTAGGGGTCGGGGGAAAGGTAGGGCTGGGACCATGGGGAGGGGAAATCAATCAAGGAATTCTGTGGAAGCCCCACCCCCAGGCCTGGCGGTTCCTGTCCCTTTCCCACCCTGACTATTTCCCCTGTCCTAGAGTTCCCTGCTCGTCCTCCAGCTACCCTGGTTGACTGTGAATGCCAAGTTGTCAGGGCAAGATTGTCCTCACTGTAAAAATGAAAAGTTGGGGACCCTGGGGCTGTTGGAGGCCAGGCCCTGACACAGGGACACCACAGGGGCCTGCTGTCTGTTAGCCCCCAAGGTGGCAGGGGCTCCAGGGATAGACACCTGCTGTGTGACTTTGAGGGATTTCTCTGTTTCAACTCCCTCATCTGTGAAATGGGGACTGTAACAGTGCCAACCTCACAGGGATGTTGTGATGAGAAAGTGAGCTCCTTGGGTAGAATGAGCACAGCCTGGCATGTAGTGAGCTCTCAGGGGGTAGGGCCTTTCCAGGAGGGGGCCTCGAGAGGTCAGAGAGGGCTTCCTGGAGGAGGAGGTTTTGAGCTCTGCAACCAAAGTGGTCACCATGTGGCACAGAGCACGCTGTAGCCTGCCCTGACCCTAGGCTGGCATACTTGTCAACTGGGGACAAATACTTGACTTACAGGACTGCTACTGGGGGTTATGGTGTCCTCATGGCAGAGTTGGGATTGGGACCCAGAGCCTTCTACTCCCTGGGGAGCAGCAGAGCTGCGAATTCAGTATGTTTCTTCTTCCCTCGTGTTGGGGTTAGTGTGGGGTTGAGCTCTGCTGAAGAAAAAAGCGGTGTAGGGGCATCTGGATGGCTCGGTCAGTTATGTGTCTGCCTTTGGCTCGAGTCATGATCTCAGGGTCCTGGGCTCGAACCCCATGTCGGGCTCCCCGCTCAGTGGGGGTCTGCTTCTCCATCTGCTTCTGCCTCCCACTTGTGCTCTTTTTTTCTCTCTCAATTACATAAACAAATAAAATCTTAAAAAAAAAAAAAAAAGAAAAAGAAAAAAGCAGTTTGGCCTTTTGAAAACAGATGGCTCCTCCCACCTCATGGATGGGGACATGGGGTCCCTGGGGGCCCCAGGGCAGCACTGGGGTAGGGCAGTTCTGGGCTTGGGCTCTGGAAAATGCTGGGGTACCAGTGGGGTGGGTGAGGGGGGGTCTCTCCTGAAGGGGATAAAGAGGTGGAGGCAGAGCTCCTCAGAGGCCAGGCCCTGCCACAGGCGTCCCCCCAAACCCTCCCATTGGAGCTGGGGTCCCCCCTCCCCCCAGGCCCGGCTGTTTCTTTGGGGAGAGAGATGGGTCATTCTAGAAGGGACTGCAGTAGGATTGCTGAGGGCCGAAGCAGGCTGAGGCAGCTGGGATAGGAGGGGTAAAGTCTCCATCTGTCTTTCTTTGCCCCCCCCCCCCCCACTGTCTGTGGGCATATCTGGGGAGGGCTTAATGTCAGACACGGCAAACTAATGCTCCCTGAAAGCCCCGCCCACTAAGCACTTGTTATGTATTGGCTCATTTAATCCTCATGATAATCTTCGGAGGTGGGAATGATTAGAACTTCCACTTTACAGAAACGGAGGCACAGAGAGGTTCAATGACTTGCCCATGGTCACACAGCTGGAAAGTAGTAGAGCTGGATGGAGTCAGGGCCTGCCAGGCTGAGAGAACTGGGCTGCATCCTGGTTTTACCGCCTCTTGCTCTATGACCTTGGGCAAGTTGCTTCTCCCTGGGGTCTCCTTACCAGCCCCCCCACGAAGCCCATGATACCCGCTCTTTCACAAGGACTTGCTCTTTGCCGGGCTCTGGGCTGGGTGTGTCCCCCATCTTTTCTCATCTACTCTCACCCGGGCCTTGGAGGTGGGCGACGCCAGCCACAGGTTGCAGCTGGGGGCAGGGCTTGCCCTGGGGCCCTTGGGCCTCTCCTGCCTCACAAGGCTTTGTCATCGGTAAAATGGGCGACTTTGAGGGTCGTGGCCTTGGGTTGAGGGAGAGCGTCCAGGACAGTTTAGGATGGGGGGCGGGGCTCTGGTCTGGTCCTGGCACAGGAGGGGGTCTAAAAACCTGCCGGTCCCCCTGGCACGGTCCCCCTGGCATGCATGGGAGGCCTGCAGGGTGGGGGCTCACTCTCTGCATAGACGAGGGGCCTGCTGACCCTCGGAGAGTTGTCAGTGCAGAGCCCCAATCTGTATCCCTGTGGCCCCATCCCTGAGTCGTGGCCCTCTTGCCCCCAAGGTTCCCTGTGGCCTGAGGGACTTGGTGGAGCTCACGCAGCCCGAATGCTTCCCTGACAGACTCTGAACCCCGGTGTGGCTGTTTTGTTCTTTGCTGAACCCCAAGGCCAACTTCTCGCCTGGCCCAGAATTGAATGGTTTGAGTGAATGAGGGAGGGAGGGGGGGAGGGAGGGAGAACCTGAACTGTGAGCTTTGGAGCCCAGGCTGGGGCTTTGTGTTCCCTCCTTTGGAGGTGGGCTGAGGGGCAGTGAGACTGGCAGAAGTCTGCTGGGCCCCAGCGTGTGGGCTGCGGGGGGTGGGCCTGCGGCCTGACTGCCAAGGCGCCCGCCACCACATCTGGGAGGGACAGAGGCGCTGTGGCTCTGGGCTCCAGCCCGGCTGCTTGGAAGCCTGTGATTTTGTGTCTGAGGGGGGAGGGCAGGGTGCCAGGAGCTGTCCTGAGGGCCCAGCCCCTTGCTCCTAGCCCCGCAGCCCTGTGGGGGGGGGGTCGGGCTGATCTTGGACCACCTGGCTTGTCTTGCTGTCCCCACTAACGTTCCGCCACATCCTGGGAACCTCAGGCCAGCGTCTGGTAAATATTTGTTGACTGGCCTCCTTGCGGGGAAGGGGGGCCCTGCCTTGGCTCCCAGACTCCCGAAATTCCAGGAGGCTGGGTAGCCTTGACTTCCGGCCCCCCCCTCCCTCCAGAGCAGGCCCTGGCCAGAGGGGTGGCGGCTTCCCTCCCCCCACCGACTGGGCCTAGTCTCAACGCCAAACAGGAAGCTGTGATTACAGGGGGGGAGTCTGGGCAGCGATGGCTGAGGGCCCAGCTGCAGCAGGGGGTGGGGGTGGCCCCTGACAAATGATCTGGCCTCTTCTCTACCTGGCTGCCGATGGTGGAAGGCGGGGGAGGCCTGTGCTGGCCTTTTATACCAGGGGGAGAGGGTTTTACCTCCTCTGTGAGCCGGCTGGCCAAGGGCTGCCTTCTTTCCACCCCGGAGCCCCTCCCTGGGCCTGGGTGCCATCTGTTTTGGGGTCTCCACACTTGAGGGTGTATCTTGAGGGAGTCGCAGGAGCAGGGGCCCCGGGGCCAGCGGGACCAGGGTCGAAATCCTGGTTCTGCCAATTTCTAGCTGTGTGACCTTGGCAAGTTCACTTAGCCTCTCTGAGCCTCATTCTCTTGTTCAAAAGGGGCTAAGAGTACGTCTGTCACAAGAGTTGCTCGCGCGTGGACAACGTGACATACTGAAGTGCCTGATGAGGAGTGGGCACTCCTGTAAATACCGATTTCTTCCATTTCCCCGCTTTGGTTTTGCTCTTTTCCTGCCCCACTCTCAGCCTCACTGAGGAATCGCTTTTGGGGCTTGGAGAGTGGGAACCAAGTTGGAACGATCACGGCCGACCCAAGTAGAAAGAACCTGGAGGTGGGGGCTGGCCCAAAAGGGAAGAGCTGCCGTTGCACAGGTGGGAGTCCTGCAGCCTTGCCCAAGGGTTGGGGCTTGTTATTCGGCCTCAGGCCGGCTCGCTGAGCCTTCGGCCACTCTCAGAGGCTGTGGCATTCCAGTCACTGAGAAGGCTCAGAGAGGTGAAGCCGCTTGCCGAGGCTCACACAGCCGAGACCTGGCGGAACCACGTGTTGAGTTGCCCTTCGCCTGCTCTGGAGTCCTGCCTGTCCCACTGCTGGCCTTGTCATCACACCCCCTTCCAGGGCAGGGTTTTCTGAGACGACGAGGAGGGGAGTCTGAGGGGTGGGGTGGGTGATCTCACTAGTTAGGGTCTTCGTCTTGTTTCGGGGATGAGCAGTGGGCTTGCTTGACCCTGGGATCCGCGGCAGCCCAAGCTCCCCTAGAGCTCACTCTACCCTCGGCACCGCCAGCCAGCACCCCCCATCCTGCACCCCCCAGCCCTGCTCACCAGCCCAGATTTTAATAAGGATAATTTCGGATCAATCACCAGTGGGATCCGGGAAATCTAATTGCGGCGAACTGATTGCCAATGGGATTGCGGGCACCAGGGGCCTGCGGGTGGCTCTCGGTGCCCGTCCTTGGGCTGGGGTTTGGGGAGGAGCCGTGTGGGGGCTTCGGGGGCTGATCAGACAGGGTTGTTCTACTGGGAGCAGGGGAAGGATACTCTTGCTTGTCAGGGTGCTTGGCAGAACCCACATACTGCCATTCCCGGCAGGGCCCATGGCTGGGGGTAGGCGCCCATGTTCCCAGCTGCCCTTCACCGGCCTACCACGTGGGGACTGCCCCCACCTTGGAGCCAGGCTGCCGTGGAGGTGGAGGTCGGGGCATCTGCAGCTCAATTCTGGCTCCTGCCCTCAAGATGTGCCCTGTGTTGGGGGGAAGCCTGGGTGGCTCAGTGGGTTGAGCACCTGCCTTTGGCTCAGGTCATGATCTCCGGGTCCTGGGATCGAGCCCCACGTCGGGATCTCTGCTCAGTGGGGAGCCTCCTTCTCCCTCTGCCTCTGTGCTTTCTCTCTCTCTCCCTCTCTGTGTCTCTCGCTTATGTAAAGAAATCAAATCTTTAAAAAAGCAAAAGATGCTCCCTGCGTCGGGAGGACAGGCACAGATGGTGACAACAATAGGACCGTGATAATGGCCAGTACTTATAGGGTGCGCGCTACCCGCGCTCACCATGCTTTATCTCAGTTCTTACCATGACCCTGTGGGGGGGGGGTGTCCTTACCCCATTTTACAGATGGGACCCAGAGGCCCAAGAAGGTCAGCAGGGCGCCCAAGCCGAGGCAGCTCGCAGGCAGCCGAGTGCGGGCTTCCGAGATGCGGCGGTGTCGGGCGCTCGGGCGCGTGGGGCCGGCCAAGCAGGGGTGTGGCTGTGCGTGCTCATGCGTGGGGGCGTCTTTTGCTTGCTGAATTTGTTCGCTCTGCAGCCATTTTCGAGCACCTGCTGCGTGCTGGGCCGAGTGCTAGGGGCTGTGGGTGTGCAGGTGTACCTCGCGTGTGTGCCCTGAGTCTTGACGGCGAGCCTCGTTCGGTGAGACGTGTGTCGCTCGTGGCTGTGTCGCGATCGCGCAGGCGCGTGAGGCTGCAGGGGCAGACCCTGAAGAGGAGCGGGGAGGGGGCCCGCCTCCCCCACCCAGTCGGGTTCGAATCCCAGCTCCCAGCGGGGAGCGGACTGGGAGGGCCTTGGTCTTCGCTGGGCGGTGGGCCAGCGAGGCTGGGGTGACGGGTCGTGTTGGGGGAGGTGCGGCTAGGGAAAAGGAAGCCGCTGCTGGATAGTTTAGTTGATTTTACTGATTTTAGTGATGCTTTCTCTAAGGTCGCTATGTTTCAGAGGGGGGTCTGCTACCGGCTTGTCAAGTGACCACGGGCAGCTTTTTCTCCCTTTGAGCCTCTACTTTCCACCTCTGTGAAGTGGGGAGATTGGACTGGGCGACCCAGGGACCATTCCAGTCTTCACATTTGAGGAACTGTCAGAGAGACATGCGTTCAGGGCTTGGCCCGGGGTGACCCCTTTGGGAAGGGAGAGCTGGGCTGGGGGGCAGGGGGGTGGGGAGGAGAGGAAGTTTGTTTCCTTCACGTGGCCTGTCTGTGGTTCCTCTTGGGCCAGGGTGGGACAAGCCTCTTTCCTCACCCATCACCCTGAACACCACTTCTCCTAGCCTCTGGGACGTGATCTGTCAAATGCAGGCGGCCCGGGGGCTGGGCTGTGAGTCTGGTCTGCTGGAGAGGGGAGGAGCACTGGGCAAGGAGTCCAGTAACTAGGTCCTTGTCCCTACTGTGCTGCTGACCTGCCAGTCACTTCAGCCACTATTTACTGATGCTCTCTCTGTGTCTGGCCTGTGCCGAGCACTTGGAACCCCGGTGGGGGGGGGCCTCAACCTGGTCCCTGACCTCAGGAAGCTCCCACTTAGGGGAGGGAGCCAGCAACTGTGAGGGGCTGGTGGTAGTGAGTCAGGGGAAGGGGAGGTTGGTCTTGGCTTTGGAGTATCAAGGAGGGCTCCACGGAGGAGGTGTCCTTTGTACCAGGCCTTGAAGGATGGCAGCACAATGACAGAGGACCAGGGTGGATGAAGGCTCAGGGGTGGGAAAGGTCATGGGGGAGTCGGGTGTGGTTAAAAGCAGCAGTTCCCAGCTGGGGGAGGAGAGCCATATGTGGAGGTGGGGACATATTGGCCTGTGGGGTAGAGGAGCCATTGCTGGAGGGGGTGTTGTTTCTAATGAGAGTGTGTTGTTTCTTGCATTTAATACATTCACTGGGCACCTGCTGGGTACCTGGCCTTGTGCCATGGGGTGATTTGGGGCTGAACAGTTGAAGCCCACGGGGCCTTGGCTTCGAGGACTTCCATGGTGGGCTTTGAGTCCAAACCAGGGCATTTGGGGTCTCTCCTGCAGGTGGGCAATGTTGGTCTTGAAGTGGGTGCAGCCCCACGGCCGCGAGCGGCTGGCATCGGACGCCAGCAAGAGCACAGATGTGATAGTATTAATATTGAATTACGCCTTTTGAATGCCTGCCCTGTGCGGGGTTCTCTGGCAAACGTCTTATATGGAAAAGCTCACTGAACCCTTACAACAGCCTTGTGAAGGAGGTACCCTTATCGTGATTTCACAAAAGAGGAAATTGAGGCACAGAGAGGTTAAGGAACTTGTCCAGGGTCACCCAGTGGCATACTTACTAGGATTTGAACCCAGGCAGTCTAGAATGCTCTCTGGTGTACAAGTGCTGCCCTGTGCTCTCTCATGTATTGCGAACTGTGAAGTGTGGGGCCTGAGAGGATGAGTTTATGGCTTCCCCGCGGCTCTGCCCTCTGCTGCCTGTTTTCTGGCTAGGTTGGGCCATGGGCTGAGGCCGTCCTAGGCTGGGGAGAGGTCAGAGGGCCGAAGAGGCTTGCAGCTGGAAGGCCCCTTGGAAGCGCTCTTATCCAACTTGTTCATTGTCTTGAAGGGGAAACTGAGGCCAAAGGAGTGATTTCTAATTCTAGCAAGGATCTTCGGAGATCTGGTCATTCGGCCTTATTTTGCATGTGGGGAGACGAGGCTGAGAGCGAGATCGTGGCTGGCCCAGAGAAACCCAGCAAGTCAGTCGCTGAGCTGGGACTAAGAACTGTGTCTCCTGACTCCCAGGCAGGGCCCCGTCCCTTGTACCATGTTCCTGCTCTTCACCTGTCTCTCTTCTGCCCGGACGGTGGGCCCAGCTCCCAGCCCTCTCTCCCAGGAAGCCATCTGTCACCCAAGCCCCACTGCCCTCAGCCCCAAGACGCGATGCCTGCTGGGTTCCTGGCAGCGCCTTCAGTGGGTTTCTCTAGCTTCAGCCCTTCGCCCTGTGCGCCCCTCGCTGCTCCCACCCGCAGCTGCCAGCTGCTCCCCTGGGCGCAGAGTACGACATCATTTCTCTCATCTTCATGTCTGCCCACGTGCTGGTCGCTCTCTGTGGACTGTTCCCTTCTCCAGGGAACTCCTACTCACCCTCCAAAACCCAGCACGGATGTCCCCTCCTCTGGGAATCCGTTACCGACCTCCCCCTGCTCTCAAGCACCGTGAACCCTTCTTCAGCCCCTTCTCTCTGCTCTCCTTCTAGATTTCTAGGTGGTACCACGTGGTAGGATTCTCTGCCGAGCCCCAACTCCCTTGAGTTTTGCCCCAGCTCCTGGCTCCCCGCGGGGTCCCCCCCTCACCTCCTCGGAGCTCTCACATGGATACCGTGTTAGCCATGACATCATCGCGACATTCCACCCTCCCACCTGCTTGCCCTCCCCAAGTCCTGACCTTCCTGCATTGTTTCCTTTCCAGGCTTTCACACATCCTGTCCCCTGTCCGCACACCTTGTCCTTCTCCCAGGCCCTGCTCCTGGGATCCCCAGACTGGGAGCTGAGGAGCGTGGGGGGCCGGCAGCGGAGGGTAGCCTTCCTGCCTCGGTTAGCGGAGGGAGGGGGGGCACACCGGGTCCTCTGGGCCTCCACCTTTCTGGAAGGTGGACACACTGTGGGCTCCAGGAGGCTCAGGCTTGGTTACCAGAGATCCCCCTGCCCGCCCGCCCTCCCTGGCAGCCCCCCTGCCCACCCTCTTCCCCTTCCTCCTCCTCATCCTCCTCGGGCTGCCCACGGCTCCGCTCCTCCCTCTCTGCCTCCCACCCTCCTCCACCCTCCGTCCTCCTGCTCTGCTTCCCCAGAGGCCCCGGCTCCACTCCCTCCCTCGCTGCTTGGAGCCTCTCATCTCCCTGGCTGCCACTCAGCGGGGCCAGGACCTGAGGAGTCCCTGGGGGAGACAGGGGTCTTGCAGGCCGAGGGGGTGGTTAGGGTCAGAACTAGAGGGACCCTTCTTTACTCCTCACCCTCCTGGACCCAGATTCCTGCCCTCCCCTCCCCTCCCCATGCCTTCATCCACCGCCCGCAGAAGTGCAGTTTCAAGGGCGGAGGCCTACAGGAAATCAGCCTCCCACCTTGCTGTTCACATGAGGACACGGGGCCCAGAGACCGCGCTGGCCTGTTCAAGGTCCCCCCGGCCTCCCCAAGCAGTGAAGGCAGAACGGCTCCCACAGGGCAGTGACTCCTTGGGGGCCTTGGGAGCTGAGCCCCGGCTTGGTTGAGTCCTATTCTCATGTGAGGTGGGGGAGCTGCGAGGACTGCTGGGGACAGTCTCAGATCCAGAAGAAGGGGTTCCGGCTCTGTGTTCAGGGGCAGCCCGTGAGATGGTGGTTGAGCCCACGGGGATCCTTTTTCCCTGTGGGGCTAAGGCCATGGGTCAGTTTAGGTCTGGGCAAGGGGCGGGGTTTGTGTACCCATACACGTGTGTGACAGTGTCGCCGTGGGTCTGTGCGGATGCGTGGGGCCCTCGCGTCCCCATGCCTACTCCCCTGTTCCAGTGGCTCAGGCGTGGCTCAGGCCTGGCGAGCCAGGAGAACCCAGCTTGCTCCCTCTCCCCTTCTCAGCTGTGGGGAGCTCGCCCCCAACACCTCGGATGGCCGTGGACAGGAGCAGCTCCTGGGAGAGAAGTGGGACGAGTTGGGACCTACCTAGGGAGGTCGATGCACACACAGAAACACGCTCGCGTGCGGACCCGTCTGTGTCCGTGAGGGGAAGTGCAGACCCGAGCACACCCCCCGTCCTGTGCACACACGTGCAGACAAGACCCGCGTACATCCGTGAGCACACAGGCACACGCGGGCAGGGACCCCTGCCCCCCGCCCCAGCACGTGTAGCTCTCACACAAACACAGCCAGACCCACACGGGCATGTCAGCCCACCCAAGCCCACGGGCAGGTGCACCCACGTGACTGTGCCTGCAGCGTGGAAAGACCCCCAAGCCTGCTTGCACGTGTGCACCTGCACGCCTGCTTGTCCATACACACGTACACACGTGCACACACGCACGGTGCTGGGGCTCTGAGCTATCAGGACTGTGTCCGTCCTTAATCCCAGCTCTTAATCCCAGAGTCTAGGGAGCCCGGGCCAGAGGGGCAGCTGGTCATCTGGCCTCTTTAGCAGTGATTAAGGCAAGGGCGGGGGCAGGGAGCAGAGGGACTCAGAGCTCTGTCTTCTGCCTGACCTCCAGGGACCCCACCAACGCAAACCTCGGGTTCCTTCAGAGATTTGGACATGTGTCCTTCACGGAACCGACATCCTGGGGAGGAGGGAGATGGGTGTGGCTGTGTGTCCCTGAGGAAAGTGACAGCTGGGGTCGGGGAGGCCCAGGGTGGTGGTCCCTTCCTTTAACCCCTTACTCAATACGGGCCCTGCATCGGAATCTTCAGTATGAGGTGTCCCGGGGGTTCTCATTTCTGGGAACCCTGTTTTTGGCCAGAGCATTCTGAACCAAGGGGTAAGATGAGGCCCAGCCAGGACATGCTGAATTTGGGGTCCTGAGCAGGGATGGGGGTGGTCACTGGGACAAGGGTGGGAGGGGGAGGCTTCTAGGACAAAGTGGGGCCTGAGCTGGGTATTCAAGGTGTCAGCGCCTGGGCATTGGGAAAGGCGCGGGGACATTTGTGGCTGTCACAATAACGGGGTGCTGCTGGCATTTCTGGGGGGAGGGGAGTGGTCAGGGCTGCTAAGAGATAGCAGCAGCATTCGTGCTGAGAAATGCCGTTAGGTCATGAGGTGTGGCGAGGGTGCTCCTGGTTGGGGGGCCATTGTGCCCCGCGGCTCAGAGGTGACTGTCCCCAGCACCCTGTGGGAGGGAGGGACAGCCCGTAGAGGTGCCCCGAGATTGCGTGGGCTGGGTCCCCTCTTCACCCCTCCCGCCCCGCTGATGGATGTGTGTGATGGGTGGCTGGGATACAGGGTGCACTGGCCCCGCTTGGGCTCCGACTGTGACCTCTGCTGGTCAGCTGGGTGACCTCAGGCCGCTCACTGTACCCCTTCCGTGAAGCTGGGTGCTGAGCGCCTCACTGCAGGGCAGTTGCAAGGACTGGGGTCTACTTAGCCCAGAGTGCCGCACGTTGCAGTGCCCGGAGCTGGTGACCGGGACTGGTAATCCCAGGGACAGTGGTCATGAGAGGCCTCTGTCACCACGGAGGTGACACTTGTGACCCTGTCCTCGTCCTGGGGTTTGGGGAACAGGACTGGGGCCCAGTAATAGCCCTTCGAGCCGTCCCAACTTTGAGCCCCGCTTCTAAAGTCCAGGCCCTTCTCCCACAGGTGCTGTCTGCGCCAGTCCCTGGGCCAGGCCGTTGGGCCTCATCCAGCCTTCCCCGGGGCCCTGCTCTGGCCTGGAGCGGGGCTGGCCCTGTGGAGCGCCCTGCGGGAGCGGGGCCGGGCTGGTGTGACTGTGGCTCTGACGGTAGGAGCCCAGGGCTGGAGCCTCTGACCTGCCTGCAGAGGGTCAGGTGAGGGGACAGGTGAGACCCAAAGGAGCTTTGGTCAGGGAAGGCGTGGTCAAGTGACACGTGAGGAGAGGAGGGCCTGTCTCATCCTTGGGCTGCAGGGCCCCTGGGGGCCAGGGCGCACTTAGGGTCCTTATATCCCTAGTGGGCACTGGACTCCGTCTGAGCTCAGGGGAGAGGGCTCTGCCTTTGGGCAGTGGACGGAGGGTGGGCTGGCTGGACACTAGGATGTGCTGGACCCACTGGAGGCTGGGTGGGTGATGTCACGGGAGGGGATGCGGAGCACTGTGGTTTTCTCTAGGGGGTCCTGGTGGAGCTTTTGGCTTCCCGTCCTTGGGATCCTTCGTGGCCCCTGCTCCGCAGTCTACGCGGTATGGCTGTATGAGGTCACCCCTTCCTCTCATCGTGATCAGATGGGGCACCGGAGTCAGGGACAGGGAAGGTGCCGAGGTGGTGCATAGGAGCAGGGGACTAAGTGGGTGCCGGCTTCATACCTGGGTTCAGCTTGGTAGGGGGGGTACAGGGGATCCAGAGCACCTGTCAGCCACAGGCCCAGCCCGCAGCACAGATGGGCCGCTGCCTAGAGAGTAGAGAGTGGAAACGAGTGGGCGGGGGAGGGGGTTGGTGGCTGCCAGCTGAGATGGGCAGGGGCTGTGCCTGGGAGCCTAGTGAAGCATGGCATGGGGTGAGGGGTGGGCCCCAGAGACATGTCTGTCCTCAAGATTGCTTTAGACAGCCATAGGGGGCAGGGGACAGACGGACGGGACGAGTCTTCAGCTTCAGACGGGCTTTACCACTGGGTACCTGCCCCCACTCCGGCCCCCTCTCCTGGCAAGGCCACATGCTCACGCCTCTCCCGGAGGGCAGCCCGGGGCCAGCTGCACGGACAGAGGGGCACCACAGAACCCTTGAGGGCAGGAGGGGGGGCACTGGCATAGAGGGGTGGAGAGTAGCCAGCCTCACCTTCTCTTGGGGTCACTCTGGGCCAGGCCCGCCACCTCCCAGGGGTCCCACCTGACAAAGTGGCCTTTGACGAGCACAGAGGAGGGAGTTGTGATGTGGGGCCTCTCCCACTCGTGGTCTGCGGAGTCTGTTTGCCCTTCTGGACGGGGGCGCTGAGGAAGCTGCTCCTGGGGCTTGGTTGGGGGGTACTCCGATGAGCAGGGAGAGAGCTTACCTCCTCTTCCATCTGAGTATTTGAGTTTGGGCTCTGCTGTGTGACCCCGGGCAAGTTCCTTACCCGCTCTGGGCCTCCATCTCACTTACATTCTTTCGTTATCCCCCCAGACAACAGCTTTATTGAGATTTGACTCACATCCCATACGATCACTCATCTAAAGCGTCTAACTGGGTGGGTTTTACTATATTTACAGAGTTACAGAAGCATCCCCAGTTTTATACATTCTTCTCACCCCCGAAAGAAAGCCTATACCTTTTAGCAGTCACTCCCCATCTCTCCCCCGTTCCCCAGCCCCAGGCTTCTCTTCTCCTTTCTGTCTGCATGGATACGCCTCTCGCACATTCCATGTGGGCAGCGGTCTACACCATGCGGTCTTCTGCGACTGACTTCTTTCACTCAGTGTGAGGTTTCCAAGCTTCGTCTACACAGCAGCGGGTGCCAGGACCTCACTGCTTTCTTCGTGGTGTAAGATTCCGTGGTGTGGACGTGCCATCTTTTATGAATCTGTCAGCAGATGGACGCCTGGCTCGGGTCCACTTTTTGCCCATTATGAATAAGGCGGCTATTTTTTTTTTTTTGAAACTTACGTGGACGTATGTGTTCCCTTCCCTTGGACGTGCGTCCCGGGTGTAGAGGTCCTGGCTCGTAGAGGTCCTGGCTCCCCGTTTCACCTGCTGCGGCGCGGCCGGACCCCCTGCCACAGTGGCCGCCGCTCGAGGCTCCACTGCCCCGTCTTCTCACCTGCACCTGTTCTCCTCCGACTCTGGATCCCAGCTTTGGAGCCCCGCCCACTGCCAGGCCCTGCCTGTCTCCCAGGACTGAGGAGCTGAGAGTGGGAGCCCCCTCCTCTCCCGCTCAGGCCCACAGTGTCTCACAGTGTCACCTTGGGCTGGAGGCAACAGGGGCCCTCGGCAGGCCTCTGGGGGGCTCTGCCCGCTCCTCCCTCGGTGTTTTGGTCTGATTCCTTGCTCTGTGCCTCACTTTTGCATGGGGGCGGTGGTGCTGGTGGGCCCCCGTGGCTCACTCCCCAAGTCTGGCTCATTCCATGCCTTGAAGCTGAGCTGCTCCGAAGCCAGGGGGATAGCTCAGGGCTGGGGGCGGGGAGTTGCATCTCCGCCACGTGTGAGTTCCTGCTGGGTTATAAATAACCCAGCAAATGGGCTGGTGAGGGGGACCACAGCCTGGTTCCTCCGGGAGGCTGGGCTTGGACACAGACACAGATGGGGACACTCTGGGGGGGGGTGTTGGGCGTCTTCAGGGTGTATGCTGGCATGTGCCTGAGAAGTTTTGGGGAGGGTGTCAGAGCTGTAAGGCCTCCCAGGACAGCTGCAAGGGCTGGGCCTGCCCTGGGCTGATTCTAGAGTCTGTTCAGTTTCCTGGAGGAGGGCTGGGGGTCACCTGGCTCAGGGGGGCCCCCCAAGATCAGGCTGAGGATCCCTCTGCCACTTGGGTTAGCCCTCCTTCTGGTCCTGTGAGCATGAGAACCAGACACAGGACCCTGGGTCCTCTCTGTGCAACCCCCTCCCCAGCCCCTTCCCAACACCAGGCCCCCCCCCCATCCCAGCTCCATCCTGCCTCTCCACCTGAGTCGTCCGTGACCTCTAGCAAGTCGCCTGGCCATCCTGGCCGTCGACGGAGTAAGGAGAGTCATTTCACTCGGCTCCTTGTAAGGAGCCTGGCGAGCAGCAGGTGCTCAGGAAACGCTGCCCTGCCCCCAGCCCGGGCCTGCGGGTAAAGTGGCTGGAATTGTAGGCTCCACTGGGAGCGTGCTCTTCTGCAGGACTTTGCCTATAATTTGCAGAGTCATTTTATGAAAAAAATACACCGGGATCAGTCTCAGTTTCTCGTCCCTCCTCTCCGCTCAGCTGGAGTCCTCCTGGTTGGATTTTGGAGGGGCCGGCGAGAAGCTTTGTCCACCCCCCTGGCTTTATACGTGGGGAGACCAGAGGCCAGGGCCTCACGCAGGATCATGCGGTGACTGCGGGGCAGGAAGTGGGTGCCGTGGGGCTTGAAGGTGATCCCACTCCCGGTGTTCATTGAACAAATACGGAGCCTGACTGTGTCCCGGAGGTATTCCGGGTCCTGGGAACACAGGTGTGGCCTCCCAGTGGACCCAGTCACCGTCCCCAGGAGCTGTTGCAGGGGGAGATCGACATGAGACGAGAAAGTCAATAAACGCATTTTGCAGGCGTTGGTGAGCTGGGAGACAACCCTGGCGTTGACAGAGTGGGTGTGTTGGGAGGTCATTTGGGCAGATTTGGTGGTCGGGGGTAGGGGCCCCTCTCTGAGGAGCTGGGTTTAAAGTAGGGACACCGTGTCACATCCTAGCCCCTACGAACTGCCCAGTCCCTGCTCGGCTCATCACAGCGGGCGTCTCAGCGTGTGGGGAATCATGATCCCCATTTTGTAGGAGGGCACGCTGAGGCCCCGTGAGGGGAGGGTGCTTGACCAGCGTTCTCTGGAAGCCACGACTGGGACATCTGACCTCACGCCGGGTTGTTCGTCAGAGGTAGGAGGGCCCCAGGAGTGGGCAGGCCCTTGCCTTGTCTGCTGGCAGGATGTGTGCAGGGCCCGGAGACTCAGTCCCGAGGCCACTGCTGGTGAGTCACGGGGTGGTGGGCACGGCTGCTCACCTGAGCTGGGCCATCTGTCAGCGGAGGACTTGTCCTTCATTTCTAGTCATTCCCAGCGTTCAGCCAATCTGTCCGTCTGTTGGTGGCTGTACAGGATACTGTGGGGCGTGGGGGTGGTGTGGTCCCACCCCTGAGGAACCTTCTGGTGCGGCAGGCTGGTGAGGGCTGGGAGGAGGTGTGCGCTGCAGTACAAAGAGGGTGGTCTTGGGGGTTCGGCTAGTTCTGGGTTCAAATCTGGCCTCGCTGCTGTGTGACTTTGAGCCAGTTGCTTCACCTCTCTGAACTCTGGTATGCGCATCTGTGAAGTGGGGAGAATAACTACTGGGAAGCGGTCTGTGAAGAGAACTGAGGCAAGGGGCGCCTAGAGAGCCCGGCACAGAGTGCTCCCCCGCGGTAACTAGCTGTTGTTCAGGGTAAGGGATGGCATGGCCCCAGGCCTCTTCTGGAAAAACACCCAGTGAAATGAGCGTCACATCACAAACTGGGATCTCTGCATGCTGTTCCAGGGGTTCAGGAATTCGCTGAGCACGGGATCTGGTGTCCGGGAGGCCAGGGTTTGAGTCCTTCGACCCGAGGCCAGAGTTCGAGACCCCTGCTGGCAGCTTACCAGCCTGGTTCTCAGCGTAGATGGGGATAGTGGTATCTGTGTCCCAGGGAGGCTAAGTGGGTTCAGTGAGATTTGGTAGGAGGGGAGGCCCGTTCAAGTGGGAGCACGGTTGGGGGCCCCTCTTCCCTGGTAAATGACAAAACGGTGACGGTAGTCCCTAAGAAGGGACTTCCTAATTTGGACCAGTCAGGTGGGTGGCGCATGGAGGCCTCACAGAGGCGGTGGGTTTTGAGCAAACTGAGCTTCGTGAGGACATACTTGGGGGACCCTAAGTGCCTAGAATAGAGCCTGGCCACAGTAGGTGCTTTCCTAAATCCTGCTTGTAGATCGAGTAGGTGCCGATCAAGGTGGAGGTGGGGAAGAAAGTGCCCCTCCGCGGCAGGGACAGCACAGGGCAGGCCTGAGCGTGCCCCACGGTCCCCAGCACCCAGAAGGGGTTAGCAAGTTGGGGGGGGGACAAGAGGGGAGGGTGGGCAGCTGGGGGAGTAGGCCGCTGAGTCTGGAAATGGGGCCTCCGTGGGTGGTCCTGCTTTGAGGCACCAGCCTGGGGACAGTGTGAGGATGGCCAAGAGGATGACGCTTGAAGGCAGGTGGCTGGGGTTGACAGACTGGTGACGGGGCGTCCCAGCCCTGGGCTGAGGAGGGGGCTGCTTTTCCCAGGGTCTCAGCGGAGGCCCCATGGTGGACAGCTGCACCCGTCCAGCCTGCATCCCCAGCTGGGCCTGATGGGCGTGGGGGGAACGACAGGGCCAGGAACTGGGCTGGCAGGAGAAGACGGTGGCGGGGGTGGGGGGGCGGTGAGGTGTCTGGGCCAGCAGGCCACCAGACCTTTCCATGCCTGGGGAGGGAGCTGGGCCCTGCCAGCTCTCGGGCTTTTGTGTTCTTCCATTCTGTTCTGCCTGTCCCTCCGTGTGCCTATGAGCCTCCTCCGGGTCGGAGCCGGTGGGCTCTCTGCAGAACGAAGGGGCCCGGGAGTTTCACAGACCAGAGAGTGGCAGGGATGGGGGTGCAGAAAGAACGTGCGATTTCGAATCATAAAAGTACTCTGGGGGCGCCTGGGTGGCTCAGCCTGTGGAGCGTCTGAGTGTTGGTTTCGGCTCAGGGTCGTGGGATCGCGCCCTGCGTGGGGCCCCGTGCTCAGCGGGGAGTCTGCCTGAGGGTCTCTCCCTCCGCACCCCCCTCAAATAAGTAAATCGTAAAAAAAAATAATAAAGTACTCTGAGTTTATCATAGAAAACATGGAAAATACAGACAGGTCCCGGGAAAAAAATGAAAGACTGTCATCCCACCACCCAGAGAGTCTCTGGAAAGCTTAGTAGGATTCAGTGTTAAGAAATTCACTTTGGTACGGAGTTCATTAAAGCAGGATCACGTTCTCTAATTTAATAACCTATTTTCTAAACTTAACAACGGTAAGAGCATTAATAGGCAGCGTTTCCTGAGCTGTTGGTGAACGTGGGGGAGTCTGCTGTGGACCCACGAGGTGGGTGTTGTCTTTGCTTACCAGGAGAACCGGGCCGAGAGAGGTAGGTCCCTGCCCAGGGTCACCCGGGCGCTGAGAGCCGGCGCCGTGGGTCGCGTCCTCTCAGCAGCGCTGCCCTACGGCTCCTGACGGGCAATGCGTGCCTTTCCCCGGGTCCCGAAATAGTCTTTGAGACAAGTAAACACTGAAGGCCTTCTGTTATCCCTTCGTGCCTTTTAACGGCCGGATAAACCCAGTTATTGATAGCTGCATAATACTCCACGTTGCGGTTAGGCCTTAACCTATTTAACGAGCGCTGTCTTGCTGGGAACGTTGGCTCTTTCCGCTTTTTCTCTCCTATCACTAACATTGCCCTGGATCTCTTTGACCCGAGCACGGGATGCCTGGCTGCCCCCAGGTGTCGGAATCAGAAAGGCCCCAAGAGCCCCAAGCCCCACTGTTGGTTTTGGGGATGAGGAAGTACGGAGAAGGGGGCTCGTGTAGCTCGCAGACGCAGGCTGGTCTCAGCAGGCGGGGGCTCCGGAGCTGGGGGTGGCTTGCTCCCCTGGAGGGGGTGCCCAGGATGGGTGTGGATGGGGGCAGTGCTGCCCAGGGCCGGGGGTGGGGGTGCCATCCAGGGAGATGGTGGGAGCACGGGCAGGGGTGGGTAGTGGACAAGGCGAGGAGCTGATAGTGGGGTTCGGGCGTGGGGTGGGGAAGGCTCTGCTGCCAGGGTGCCCTTGGCAGAGCACTTGGCTGAGACGGGATGGGCTCCCAGGGGTGTTTCCTGCCCTCTGAGCTGCCCTGGCGGGAGACTGGAGCTGGGTGTCTAGAAGAAGGGCGCTGGGAGGGTGTGTCGGCGACGATGTGTTCCCCTGGGCTTTGCTGACTGTCCGGTTCAGCCTGGGCCT
Organism: Ursus americanus; assembly: GCF_024610735.1. Classification (NCBI taxonomy): domain Eukaryota; kingdom Metazoa; phylum Chordata; class Mammalia; order Carnivora; family Ursidae; genus Ursus; species Ursus americanus. The sequence continues at coordinate 7,939,999 of NC_142159.1, forward strand.
TCTCTGCGCCTCCTCGCTCTGCTCCTCCCCCAGGCCCTTCTGCTCTCTGGCACTGGGGTCCTGGGGCCCCTTCCCCAGCAGGTGCCCCTCACCCCTCCAGCAGCAAGTGAATGTGGTGAGGGCTGGGTTCCCAGCCAGGGCAGCTGTGGACGGGTGGGGGCTGGAGACTGAGGCGTCCCCCCTTCCCAGTCCCGGCTCTCCATTGTGTCACCCCCTTGGCTGTCCCGCTGCCCAGAGCCTGGCCCCGGCCCACATTCCTGCGGTGACGCTCTGGGTCTCCGGGTTGGAGCTGGTGAGCGTGAGGGGCACTGAGTTCTCACAGGACTGAGGGCCTTTTGGGGACAGGGACTGGTGGGGACGGAGCCTGTGGGGACCCAGAGGGCTCTGCCGAGACCACCCCGCTTCCACAAGTGAGCAGTTATGTCACTGTGTGTCTTTGGACAAATCACTTCCCTTCCCCAAGTGCCGCTTGGCAGGCTCATTCCCCACCACCCACCCCGCTAACTGTGGGGTGATGCAAGTTTTTCCCCTCTCTGAGCCTCAGTTTTCACATCTGTAAGATGGAAGAGTGAAACTCAGGGAGCACTGAGGCCTAATTTAGCCTTGAGGTAAGGACTGAGGTGGGAAACGGGCCGGGGTGAGGCCGACAGATGAGTAGCGTACGTACGCCGCCTATGTAATTAGTGTCCGTGTTTCACCAAAGAGGGGCTCAGAGAGGTTAAGTAACTTGCCCCGAGTCACCCAGCAAGTCTGCCAAGCTGAACTTGAACTCAAGACTGTGTGACTCTCGAGCTGGGCTCCCACCCCTGCTCACATTGCCTCCAGTCACCAAGAGAGTGGCGCCTGAGTCTGGCTCACGCAGGGAAGGAAGCTTGGGCAGAATTAATTATACTTGATTTTATTCTTAGCCTTTGCGGTATGATTAGCGGTGCACAGGGGTGCTGGGCTCCTGGCCCCCTGCCAGCTGACCTAATTTGTGTGTCTGTGTCTGTTTCTGTGACCCGCCCTCTCTCCCGGCTCATCCAACCTCTCTTTTTCTCTCTGCACTCTCCCCTGCTGTGTGGCCTTGGCAATGCCTCTTAACCTCTCTGGGCATTAGTAGCCTCGTCTGTAGCATGGGTGTAATCATCCTGATTCTATTTTCCACCAGGAGGATGGTAAGGCTTAAGGGAGATAAAATCTTCCGAAAGGATAATAGAAAGATTAGCATGTAATTAACAATAATTGCAGCCGTGTTGATTTCTTCAGCTCCGCGTGTCGGGTCCCGTGCTCAGCCGGTTACCTGTATGATACTGTTTGATGCTCACAGCAACTGTAGGAGCTCCGCACTATTTTCCGCACCCCCATTCTACAGATGAGAAAGCTGAGGGGAGAGAGTCAGAGGCTTGCCTGATGTCCCCCAAGTAGTACGGGAGGAGCTGATCCCTTCTGGCTTAACGTCTGTGCTACCCTGTTTCTCCGGGAAGGCTTGTGATGGAGGAGGGCAGGTGATAGGAGCGGGGCCTGAGCGACCCCAGGCTTCTCCCGGTGTGGGTAGGGGGCTCCCTGGCCTTCTCCCTGAATGCACGCCCTGCACTCCGGGTGAGCGCCTGCCGACATGAGGAGACATCCCTGAAGTCCCCCTGATTTGGGTCCCTCCCCCTGCGGAGCCGCTCTAGGACTCTGAAGGGGTTTGGGTGGGGGTGAGTCGTGGTGAGGGGGGCCCTCTGATCACCGTGGGAGCCTGCGCTTCCTCTTTGGGGTGACGCTGTGGGTCAAGATGGGGTGGTAGTGAGGGGGCAGCGAGGAAGAATGGCAGGGGTGTGGCAGCCCTGGGAAGGGGGCCATGTCTCACCCCAGTGTGGTGTGTGCTTGTTTGTACCCTCGAGGAAAGCCTATGTGTGTGTGTGTGTGTGTGTGTGTGTGAGTGAGTATGTGTGTGTGGAGGAGACTGAGGGGTGCGGGTATTAGGGGCCTGTGGGTGGGGCTCTGGGAGCGGGGTATACCACGATGCGGTGGGTCGACTTCGGGGCACATGGCTCGAGTGGGACCTGGGAGCCCAAGGCGTGTTTGCGGTGCCCCCGGGTGTGTGGACGGGAGCCTGGACATTGGTGGGGGGCGTTGGGGGGGTTCGGAGCTGAGGCCGTGTAGGGAGGGAGTGGGGCTGGGGGGCGCAGGTGGAGGCCGAGCATGGGTTGGGGAGGCCAGCCCTTCCCCTGCTGCTCCGGAGCCGCAGGTAGGGGCTATGGGGCTGGCCTGAGGAAGGCTGGGGGTGGCCCGTGAGGTCTGTGTCCCTGCCCTGGGGAGTGTGTGCTGGGATGTGTGACTTAGGGAACATGCTTGGGCCTGGGGATGGGTTGGCATGGGCCCCTGGTGAGGTGGGGGCCGCCCTGTGTTGTCTGTGAGCTGAGGTGGCGCGCAGGGTGGGGTCGGGAACAGTGCTCCGGATTGTCTGTGTCGCTGCGTGGGGGGGGGAGGCAGCTGGGTGTGTGTGCCTGAGGGTGTGGGCTGCATTGCCTGCTAGCTGCGGTGCGGGGGTGGTTAGCCATGTGGCTGTGTTTATCAAACGGGGGGGGGGTGAGTTTCCCTGGAGGTGGGGTGCGGTGAGGGGCAGGGGCAGGCCACAGGGTCCTGGGGCTTTTAGAGTCAATGCTCCTTTAAGGGACTGGTTTGGATCATTATGCTAATTATGCAGGGAATTATGCAAATGGAGAGGTCGTTTGGGGGTCGAAGGCTGTGGTCACCGTCCTCCTCTGGCATTTTGTGACTTCTGAGGCTTTCCCTGCTGCCTCTCCAGCTCAGTTCCCTGCCCCCATCTCTCCTCGCGCTCCTCCTGGTCCCCTGGGAGCTGCAGCCACCAGCACCCCTGCAGTGTTCCTGGGAGGGCCCCACTGAGCCCCTGCCCCCCCCCAGCTGGCCCAGGGAGGGGTCAGCCTGGCACTCAGCTGGCTCTGGGGGCAGGGCTGGGCAAGATGGCATCCTATACCCCGTCCGCCACCCTTACAGGTGTCCCCCTGGGGTAAGCTTCCCGGGGTGAGTGCAGGGGTGACTGGCCATCCCTCCTTCCATCTCATCTGGGGGCCGTTTATTATTCAGGAAGGATGTTCTCGTGGATGCAGGTTTGGAAAATCACTGAGGTGGCCCCTTCCCCAGCTTTGTCTGCTGAGCGTGAAGCTAAATTAAGATGTGAGAGAGTTCTCTTCCTCTGCCTCCCACTCTCGCCTTCTCTGCTTTCTCTCCCTCACCGAGTCCTCCCTGCACTGCCCCCCCCCCGCCCGGTCCTCCCTGTGCCCCTCTGACCCCTGGCTTCGCTCTGCCCTGCGTCTCCGCCCTCCGGCCCCCTCCCTGGCATCCTCTCTGTTCTTCCATGATCTTTCCCTCTCCTGCCCCCACCGCATCTCTGTGGGGAGCTGGAGCTCCTGGTCCTTAGCATGGAGGAGATGGTCGCCATGGTAACGGTTGTCATGTCGATGGCTACTGAGCTAGGGATGAATAGTATCTAGGTGAGAGCTACCTGAGTGGAGGCTGATGGGTTCACAGGAGGCTCCGTGCTTGTCTCTGAGCCTCAGAGCTGCACAGTGTGCGCCCCCGCTCAGTGCCTGCCCCCCCCCCCGCATGCACCTGTTTGTACCCAAAGACTCGCCAACATGAGATGCCTCTCTGGCTGCCTTTAGGGCGTGCGCACCAGGGTGTGTCTCTGTTCTCCCTCTGTCTCTGGGCATGTCCTTTCAAGAGTCTGTGGCTTTGGGGGGAGTCTTTGGTCTCGTGCAGGCCCTTCCAGGAGCTGATCTGAGAGGCTGTTGTGTGGCATTGGTCACTGAGGAATCATGTGGACTCCCTATTTCAGCCCCCACATTTACTCCAGTTTGGGGCTCCCCAGGGACCTCAGACTTCTTAGAACCCCTCCTCCCAGCTAGAGGTCTCTCAGCTACTCCCTGGCTATTCTGGAAGGATGGAAAGACAGTGACGGTGGTTCTGCCTGCAAGCGGGAGTCTGATCACTGGTCCCTGCTCAGTCCATCCTGCTGTGTGGCCCTGGGCAGGAGTTGCCCATCTCTGGCTCCTGGCTGCTTGCCTAAGAATTGCGCTGAACGTCTCCAGGGGACTCTGGCTTGGCTGGCCCAGCATGAAGAGGCTGGTAGGGAAGGGAGCCTTCCATCTCCCTCATCTGGGTGTCCTGGGATTTGCTCTTCCGGGCAGTGGGGACAGAGATGGGGGCTGGGGCGAGTTGCATGAGAGCTACTCTGAGCTCCTAGAATGTCTAAAACCAAGAAAGACCCAGCAATTAGGCACGGGAGCAATTACACTAATTGTTCCACTCCATGACTCACTGGTAGCAAGTAAATACTGATTAATTCATTACTTGGCGTGTGTGTGTGTGTGTGTGTGTGTGTGTGTGTGTGTGTGTGTGTGTGTGTAACAGGGACGGGGGGGGGGGAATCTCCTGGCTCGCTGCCCTGGCCTCTTGCCCCGGCTGGCCTGGGTAGGGCTGTGGAGCAGATGGTCGGGGCTGAGGCAGGAAGCCAGGTTTGGGGGCCTCACCCTAGCTGTGTGTGAACCCCAGAAGGGGGCCCGGTCAGGTGGGGGTGGGGGTGTGAGAGGCTGAGCACGGCATGCAGCTCTGACCCCGTCCCCCCTCTGCTCACATGCCTTTTGTGGTGCCCCACGTCGGGCCGACGGTGTGGATGCTTGGACTCTTCCTCAGAGCCGCGCTCACAATATTCTGACATGCGGTGAGGACGAAAAGTAACCCATTTCCAGGCTGGCGTTGTCGGCAGGTCCCTGAGAGCCTCCCGTGACGGGGCTTCCCGGCTGCAGCTCCAGCCTGCCCCTACTCCGCCCCTGCCCCAGGAATTAGTCCCATCTCCCAGCGCAACGGTCCCTTAACAGATTCTCCCTGAGTACCTACTGTGTGCCAGGCGAGGTCCTGCCTCCATCCATCAAGGTGTAGTTCGGGGTGGGGGGGCAGTCACCGAGTGAGGACACAGACAAGCAGGGGTGGTAGGTGTGAGTTGAGCACAGGGTACTCTGAAAGATCAGAGGAGGGAGGCTTCTCGACTGAAGTGATAGGGGCAGAGAGGTTAGTTGGCCAAAAGGTGGAGGGTGAGGGGCGGGGAAGGAAGAATGTTCTGGGTAGAGAGAACGGCGTGAATGACAGGCAGAACATTCCAGGAATAGAGTGCTGCCAGGCCAGCGGGGCTGGAGTCCAGCAAGTGGAGGGGTGCAGAGGGAGCCCAGGGGACGCTGGAGGGTGGCCTCAAAGTCTGTGCTTTCTCCCTTGCCTCTGCCGGAGATGCTTTCTCTCTGTTCTGTTGTTTCAGCCCCAAGTGCTGGTTGTCCAGACCTGGGCCCCAGGCACCCATCTCCCTTTGCTTGGGAAAGCTCCCAGGCCCAGGGACTGGCTGGGTCCAGCCTGGAGCCTGGGTCGAAGGTGTGGCAGGGGTTGGGGCCCAGCCTGCCCCTGGGGGTGGGTGGGGGGTGCTCTCCTGCCTTGCTTGCCCTTGTGGGGCTCTCACTGCAGGGTTGCAGTGGGGAGGGACGGCCCCAGCTCCAGGCCTCCCCAAGTTCTGACACCAGGAGGAGTCTTAGGCCAGGTGAGCTGGACACTTCGAGAAGCCCCCCCCCACCCCCCGACCCCTTCTAACCCTGTTGAGGTGGAAATGGGCCTTCGGGCCCTGAGCTAACTCAGGCATTAAGATGCTTTGCGGGGAGGTGGGCCAACTTCCTGTTTCGGGGAAGGCCCGGGGCCAGGGCCGGAGCCTGCCCTCCCTTCTCTCCCTTCCCCCCAGCCACTCTTACCCAAGGTACTTCCCTCCCAAAGCCCCAAAGCCCCAAAGCTCCCCAAACCCCGTGTCTGTCCGATGGGACTAACTGCACTGCCTTTGGGATTGTGAGGTCTGAAGCTTCGGGTTCTGAGCAGAGGCCAACTCTCATTGCGTCATGTGCTGTCGGGTGAGCCGGGGCGGCTTTGTGGGCCTCAGTTCCCTCCTCTGCGGAATGGGGGCCCCACCTCTGTTCCTGAGGAGTGCGACAGGCACTTTGAGGGTGGGTCTGATGACAGTGGCCACACCGAGAGTCACGCTAACCTGTATGCAACAGGTGCTCAGCACTGCACCCGCGTTAGCCCACTGCGTGCTCACAGCACCCCAAGAAGGTGGGCATTGTTTGCTTATGGGTAATGAGTAACTGAGGCAGGGAGAGACTAAGTAACTCTCCCCCAGTCGCACGTCTTAAGAGCTGGAGCCGGGCTCAAAGCCAGCATTCTGGCTCGAAGCCCAGCTCTCCCACCCAGCAGTTCTGATCAGGGCATGGGCGAGTGGCCTGGTCCCCAGGGGTGGCGGTCAGGTAGGAAGATGGGGCTGCTACCTTGGCCCCTGGGTGGGTGGTAATCAGGCCCGCCGTGGCTCTGTTTGCCCACGGGCTGGCCACACCTGGTGCCGTCCCTCATTGTCACTTGGCCTGTGAGCGCGTCTGTTGTCCCTCCGGGCCCGTCCAGGCTGCTGGCGTCAGGTGCTGAGCTCTGTGCCCGACTCTGCCCTCCCCAGGCTCAGCGCTGGCGCAGCGAGAACTTTGAGAGGCCTGTGGACCTCGAGGGCTCCGGGGACGATGACTCCTTCCCCGACGATGAGCTGGATAACCTCTACTCAGGGTCGGGCTCGGGCTGTAAGTACCTCCCCTCTCCTCTCCCCGGTGTCTGGGCAGTGCTGAGTGCTGGCTGCCTCCAGGGGCCCATGCAGGCTCACTTCCACGATCGGGGGAGGGGGGGAGTTCAGGCAGGGGGGCAGACCATCCTCCTGGGGCTGGAAGCAGGGCCTCGAGACCTCAGAGCTCAGGACTCCCCACTCCCCATGATTCTGTCTCTTCGAGCAGTGCTCACGTCTCCCCTGCAGGCTTCCCAACCCCCTGAGGGAACACAGACGCTCCTCAGTGACCCAGGTGACAGTACTGCCCTGACCTCTTGCAGGCACTTAGTAACCATGTCTGGGGGGCAATGGCACATCCTCGAGGAGATCATTTGGCTGACTCAGCTTGGGTCAGGTGGCCCCCTCCCATCCAAGCAGCGGTGGCCCGGGGCAGGTTTGGGGAACGATGAAAAGGGGCAGACGCCTCCACCGTGCCTGGGACAGCCTGGTTCCATGGCCTGGCCCTGGGAAAGGCCAGCAGAGCCATGCAAAGGGAGGGAGGTGCCCTGAGTTTGAATGCCGGCTTTGCCCCCAAACAGCTGTACCTCCTTCAGCCACTCTCCCTCTCGGAGGCCCTGCAGTCTCGCCTGGGAGTGATGGGAATAAGTATGCCTTCTTCTCAGAGCCTCTGGAAGGCTTCAGCATAAGACGTCAGGGTCTGGAACAGAGAAGGAGCTCGAAAAACGTAGCAAAAGGGCTGTGTGCTCGGGGCACCTGGCTGGCTCAGTCAGTAGAGGGTGCGACTCTCGATCTGGGGGTTGTGAGTTTGAGCCCCACATGCGGTGTAGGGATTACTTTTTTTTTTTTTTTAAAGGAGTCTGTGCTGAGATTGGGCCCAGGGAGGGGGCAAGACGGTCCGATGGGATGGCAGGAGGTCTGTGTGCCACAGCCCTGGCCTCCCACGGTCCCCTGCCTCGAGTCTCCCTGCTTTAGCTTACTCCTTGTAAGCCTCTTGCAAGTTAATCTTCGTAAAATCCATCTCTGCTGGGTCATGTCTCTCCTCCCGAACCTCTCTGGCTGCTCTCCACCCCTCCTCTCTCTGCCTGGTCAGGCGCCCCAGGAGCTGGCTGCACCTTCTCTCTCTCCCTCTCTCCTCATTTCCTCCCGGGCCCCTTCAAGTGTCCTGGCCCAGAGGCAGCCGGGTTACTCCAGCAGTCCCCTGTAGGAAGGGCTCCTTCCCCTCCTTGCTGTCTGCCTGTGGCCTGTGCCTCTGGGGGAGCCCTGAATGTGCCCACCACCACATTCATGGTAGGGGGTACCCAGGGCTGACTTTTCCCAGAATGCCACTCCCCTGCTTGCCCCCAGCCTTCAGCAAGGGCTAAAAACCCTGTAGGGCTTTAGTTGCCACTGCCTGGATTCAACCTGCCAGAGGGTCCAGGCTGGGTGGTCTGGAATAATCAGAGAAGACTTCCTGGAAGAGGTGCCCCCCCCCGAAGAAATTCTGGCCAGGCAGAGAGGACTTAGGGAACAGCCACCAGCCGACTGGTAACCTTTGGCCAGGCGGTGCCTTCCTTCTTTCCCTCATCTTGTCCTGGGAAAATTGTGTAGAGTGAGGGTTGGGAGCCCCCCCCCGCCCCCGGCATCTTGATGGTCGTTCCTTACCTGGGGCCCACACGGCCCTCATAATCATGCAGCTCTGTAGCTCTCTCCTCTCCCCGCCCCCTCAGACTTTGAGCAGGAGTCGGGCATCGAGACAGCCATGCGGTTCAGCCCGGATGTGGCCATGGCAGTGTCGACCACACCCGCAGTGCTGCCCACCGTGGACATCCAGCCTGTGGGCACCCCGTTGGAAGAGCTCCCCTCGGAGCACCCCACCCCGGAGCCGGCCACCAACCCTCCCGTGGTGACAGAAGTCCCAGAAGAGCCCAGCCAGAGAGCCACCACCATCTCCACTCCCACGGCTACCACTGCCGCCACAATTGCGGGGGCCCTGACTGTGGCCACGGCACCCGCCACGGTGGCCACTGCCGCCCCCAGCCTTCCCGCGGCCCCCCCTTCCACGGCCACCACCTCCGTCATAAGGACCACCGGCGTGCAGAGGCTTCTGCCTCTTCCGCTGACCACGGCGGCCACGGCCCGGGCCACCACCCCCGCAGCACCCTCGCCTCCCACCACGGTGGCTGTCTTGGACACAGAGGCCCCAACCCCCGGGATGGTCAGCACCGCTACCTCCAGACCAAGGGCCCTTCCCAGGCCAGCTGCCACCCAGGAGCCTGACATCCCCGAGAAGAGCACCTTGCCCCTGGGCACCACTGCCCCTGGACCCACAGAGGTGGCTCAGGTAAGCAGGTGGGGAGAGGAGGGTGAGTCAGGGCCTGGGGGAGGGAGGATGCAGCTGGGCAGGGTGAGGGCTGGGAGGCTCTGGGGATGGAGAGGGTGAGAGAGGCATGAGGCCGGAGGGCCGAGGCTGGGAGTGATGAGGATGGAGGTCGAGGTGGCCGGGGAGGGAAGGGAGACCAGGATGCTGGGACAAGGCGTGGATGGGGAAGGAAGTGGGCGAAGCGTGGTGGCGGGGGGCGGGGCCGGGGGCCTGGGCGTTCTGGTGAAGAGCGCAGACTCAGGAGGCGGGCACTGCGGCCTGGAGTTCTCCCACTGCCCTTGGGAGCCTCGGGACCTCAGGAAGTCACCGGTCCTCTCTGTAAGGAGGAAATGATAGGATGTGAACTGTAGCGTGGTAGGAATTGTCCAGTGCCTGAAACAGTGCCTGGCAGTGGTAACCAACCAGAAGCTTCCCTCCTGCCATTGTCACCACGTTGCTGTCGTTGTTAGTCTGAGGGTGACTGAGGGAGGCCGTGGGAGAGGAAAACCCGCAGCTCACGCAGGCGACCTGCTGCTGGCGTGGCCCCGTGCCATCCCTCAGCCGTCACCCGCCCCTCGGGGTGGCACGGCCTCTTCACCAGCGACAGCAGGGGCAGGATTTGAGCCCTGCAGTCGGCCCTGGGGGCCAGGACGCACGTGCGTGAGCGTGTGGTTGTGTGTGAGGGGGTTGGAGGGTTGGAGGGAAGGGGGTGAAGATGTCAGGGAGGCAGGGGGTGCATGGGGTCAAGGAAATGGGAAAAGTAGCCCGCTCCCTGCTGGGCAAGCTGGGCGCAGAGGGGGGGTAGCGGCACTGATTGGGGTACAGAAACGAGGGCCGCCAGATGGCGGAGCTGCCGTCAGGTCGGGCCAGCCCCGGCAGGGTGCAGGCCCTGCCCTCAGCTCCTCTGAGCCCCCGGGGCAGCCTGTGTGGCTGGCGGCCAGGCGGGAAGGGTATGGGGAGCAGGACGCCAGGCCCTGCTCCCCACGCTCACCCGGGAGGCATCCGAGCCCTGGTCCCGCTTCCAGGCGGTGGGGGCCCCCAGGCTGGTTCCCTGGACACGCCTCCAGGGGGCATCGTGCCCTGCATGTGTGCTCTTGGACAGACCCCGAGGCCGAGGGGCTCCCCTCTGCCTCAGGTACATGGACGGCGGGCCGGGCTACCTCGAGCAGCCCCCACACAGCAATTTGACAGCAGTCTCCCAAGAATGGTCACCAAGGCAGCTAGAGGGAGAGGGGACAGAGGCGGGCTGGGCACAGGACGTGGCCAGGGGAGAAGAGGGGCAGTAGAGTGTGGTGGTCACAGACACCAGCCACGGGGGCCCAGAGAGATCAGGATTCTAGTCCTGCTCCCACCACTTCCTAGCTGTGTGTCCTCGGCAAGTCACTCCACTTCTCTGAGCCTGTTTCCAGCTTTGTACGTTAGGGGCAATGATACCTCCTTCCCGGGGATGTCGTGAGGGTGCAATGCCCATAATGTGTTTTAGCACCATGCCTGGCACATAGCCAGTGCTCTGTGTCAGACCCACGGGGGACGTGGGGTCATGTGTGGGGGACAGGGGGGTGGGCTGCCCCATGGCAACAGTGGGGGCAGGCCTGGCTCCTGGGCTCATGCCACCCTCCCCACAGACCCCAACTCCGGAGTCCGTCCTGACCACGATCCGGGATGAGCCAGAGGTGCCCGTGAGTGGGGGGCCCAGCGGGGACTTCGAGCTGCCGGAGGAGGAGACCACACAGCCAGACACAGCCAATGAAGTGGTGGCCGTGGATGCGGCTGCAGCCAAGCCGTCACCTCCACCTGGGACGCTGCCCAAGGGCGCGCGCCCAGGCCCCGGCCTCCTGGACAATGCCATCGACTCAGGCAGCTCAGCTGCCCAGCTGCCTCAGAAAAGCATCCTGGAGCGGAAGGAAGTGCTCGTAGGTGAGGCTTGGGTCCTGGGAGGAGCCCAGAGTGAGGCAGCTGGTCAGGCCTCAGTCTGACCTCTAGGAACCCTAGAAGAGGTCAGGGTGTGGGTTTCTAGGAGCCTCGTTTCCTAGGGAGGGAATGCTGGGAACTCAACCCCCCAGACCCGCCCTCTGGTTCCTCCTCTGACCGTCCCAGGGTCTGACCCTGATGCCTGCTTCCCTGGACCTCAGCCCCTGGACCCTGATCTCTGACCCCATCCTCTGGCTTGACCTGCCCCCAGCCTTGACAGCCCAAGGACCTGCCTGGGCTGAAGTCTCTGGACTCATGGGGCAGTGTGGCCTCAGGCAGGTCCCTCAGCTCTCCAGGCCCCCTCTTCCTCCTCTGTAGAGTGGGGCTGGCCACTTTGCACTTAACTGGTTCGCACTACACATCCGCTCATAAGTTCACTCCTTTTTTCTTTTTTTAAGTAAGCTCTAGGCCCTTCCATAGTTGGGGTGTGTTGTAGCTTAGTTGGTGCTTTTTTGCTCTCATAATGTCCATAAAACATCAGAGCATCTTCCGACTGATGGCCTCTTAAACTCAGTGAGGACCACGGCCCCTCCCTTAGCGTGGGTGCGGGCATTCTGTGAGTGTGCGTCAGGCACCCGGAAGGGAGCCAGGCCCCAGCGAGGGCCGTGAATGGCAGCCAGTGCTGGCGGGCTTAGAATTGACTTCACTGCACCCCCAGCCTCAGCCCCCTGCCCAGGCTCTAAGCTCGTCCCGCACTGTCTTTAGCCCTTGACCTCTGCCTTCTTCCTCCACAGCTGTGATTGTAGGTGGGGTGGTGGGCGCCCTGTTCGCCGCCTTCCTGGTCACATTACTCATCTACCGCATGAAGAAGAAGGATGAGGGGAGCTACACCCTGGAGGAGCCCAAGCAGGCGAGTGTCACGTACCAGAAGCCTGACAAGCAGGAGGAGTTCTACGCCTAGCGGAGCCACAGTGCCTCCCGTAGCTCAGCGTCGCTCCTCTGCCTAGCCCCCGGCCCGGCCCCACCAGCCCTGGCCTGGGACTGGGCCTGGAAGGGAGCCTGGCCCCAGTTCATCTCTGCCCGCCCTCCCGAGGTCTGCCCAGACTGTCAGCCTCACACAGATCTTGCCTGAAGGACAGGGGGCGCTGCCATCTGCCCTCGACTGTGCCCTTACGAGCTCATCTCTTGTTTCTCTCTCCCCCCGCCCCCATCCTCCCCACAATCAGCCGGCTTCAGGACCTCGGGTCAGACAGACCAGAGGAAGGAAGCTCCGGAGTGGCTGCTGGAAGAAGGGGTGGGGCTTGAGATGGGCTTGAGCCCCACCCTGGTCCCCCAGGGCTGGCTGAGGTCTCCTGGAGGTAGAGAGGCACCCAGACTGGTTTCCAGGACAAGCGTTGGGCAGGCTCAGCCCTTGAAATCACTGAGACGCTGCAGCCTCTCGCCGCTGTCCCGGGGCCCCTCTCTGCCCGGGAGAGGGGGTACCTATTGCTGCCAGTCTGTTCTGTCCTGGCCTCTCTGGGGTTGTGGGATCATGCTCCCCCCCTCCCCTGCCCCGTGTACACGTACCACAGGCCTCACCTTCATCCCCGTCTGCCCCTAAGGAACTGACTTCCTGAGAGCACCTGGGGGCCACTGGCAAGGAGGGGGGGCTGCTCGGACCTCCCTCTGGCGAGTGGGCCTCTGCCCAGACACCATCTCCCACGTGGTCACGCATCATGTCACACACACGGAAGTACGCGATGACAGAAGCATACGCGGTCCTGACCAGCCAGCTGGTGTAGACCTGTCACAGACACACATTCTTCCAAAGACGCTGACTCTCACATCCCCCCAGTGCTTACAACGATGCACGTCACCAGACATCATCGCCTGGTGGTGATGATGTGGCCTGCCCCGCTCTCGGCCCCCCTCGCCCCCCTCCATGTACACTGTGGCATCACGCATGTTGTCCCCGGCTTTCAGGCTCACTGGAGAGGGCGGAGTCAAGCTGGGACAGTCAGCCCATATTGGGTCCCCTGAGTTGCCGTCACACTCAGTCCCTCACCATGACGCTGACACCAACTGCATTGCCAGCGACCCCGGCACGTCAGACACAATCCACACGGATGCAGTCTCACCCCACACAGCCCCGTGCCCGCACGGGAGAAGAGGTGGGCACTTCCTTGCCTTTCCCGGAATAAAGCGTGGCACGGAGGGCACGTTGCCACAAGCCCCCCGGGGCGTCGCACACCCGGTGAGGCCTGCTTCCTTCCCCTCTGTCGCTCGCCAGGGACTTAGTCCAGGGCCAGCCCCCAACTCACGAGGAGCCTTGCTGAGGAAGGCAGGCTGGTTCCTGGAATGCGGCCCCAGGCTGGGGAGGGGGCTTGGGTCTCCCAGGACCACAAGCCTTGGGCGGGGAGGGGCATGTGGCCTGGCTCCTGGTCTCCCTGTGTCCCCCTTCTGCTCTGAGCTAGGGGCTGACTCTGCCTCCCAGGACACAAGTCCCCAAAGTGCCTGTGAGGGTGGGCCCTGCCGCCCGGGGCCTCCTGCACCCTCTCCCCCCACCGGCCTCGCCAGGCCCACCTCGGTCCCGCCCTGGGGCCCTCCCTGTGGACACTGACTCACTCATTGGCCAAACCACCTGATGGTTCTCCTGGGTGCCGCTGGATGGACCTGTCGCTGGGAGCCGCCTGTCCAGACGCATGGCCCCAGGCCAGGAGCTGAGAGCGGGTGTGGGTGGGGGTGCCACAGACCTCAGCCCGCCTCCCCCTTCTTTGTTACCCTTGCAAGGGGGCCGCTTCTGTAGATATTTTAAATGTGGGGCCACAGATCTCCTTTGGGGAGACTGTGCTTGGTGGGGGCTCCCGAAGCCACGGGATGTGGTCTGAGTTGTGTTTGGCTGGTGCTCACACCCCCACCCCTCACCTTCGACCCAGATTAAAGTCAGGAAAGCAGCTTTTATTTCTGTTCCCTTTTCAAGACTCCCTGGCAGCAGACTTCTGCAGGGGGACGGGGAGGGGTGCCTGAGGTGGTGAGGGCGAGCTTCCAGGGAACGTCACCCCCTGTATTTTCCAGCATCCTACTTCCAGCCCGGGGCTCTATCTTGTAGACTCAGTGTCCCCCTGGGTAGGGCCTGGAAGCTTGTGAGGAACCCAGCCTTTGAAGGGGGCAGGAGTGAGGGGAGGCACCCTGGGCCCAAGATCTGTTGAAGGTGAGGTGACATGGCCTCGGTTGTCCCCAGAGCAGAAGGGCTGGGGGAGGGGGAGACCAAAGTCCCGGCCTCCCTCTACCCTGCTCCCTGGCGGGCTGCTGTCTTGGGGCCAGCAGCTCTGGTGACGAGGCCTGGGCAGGCCGAGGCTGAGAAGCCAGGGAGCATGGAGGAGAGAGGACACGAATCCAGGGATGGTGGGCCCGGGGTGGGAGACCCTGGCACGGGCCAGGGCCCATGGTGGGGTGGGGCCCAGCAAGGGTGGCTGAGCTGGGCCTGGTCTGGCTGGAATGGGCTTGGAGTGGCATTCATGGTCTAGCCTGGCCCCGGCAGGCCTGACTCCTCACATCCTGAGGGCTGGCTTCTAACTTGGGGCTTGGGGCTTTGCCTCCTGGCACTGGCCTCTTCTCTCTGTCCTTTGCATTTGAGAGAAGAGGCCGAGGGCCTCATTCATCGAGCCCTGGACCCGAGACAAAGGCCCAGGCTTTATCCTCATGAAACTGAACAGTCGGACTAGCCCAATTCCACTCCAGCCAGCCCAGCCCAGCCAGGGCGGGCCAAGGGAGAGGTCGGTTAAAAGGATGAGCTGGTGCTCTCCTAGGTGCAATGTGGGTGCGGGGCTTCACCCAGCCTGGGCACACGGTGCGATGCGTGCAGGGCCTGCCCAGATGTGTATGGCCAGACCCGAGTGTGCTCGGGGAGGGCCCTGGCATTTCCTGGAAGCAGGGCAAATTCCAAAGGGGAGGGAGCTCATGTGGTTTGAGAACCTCTGGGGCCTCGGCTGCCAGGGAGGGCGGCAAGGGCCTCGGGAGGTGGAGTTTGGGGCCCCCCTCTGGCTGTGACTTTTCAGAACCCAGGCTCTGTCTCCCTAGGAGGCCAGAAGGGGCTACCTCTCCTGAAAGGTTTATCCCCTTGAGCCCTGGAGGTGGCTGGGTGGTGACCAGGGCTGGGTGAGGCAGGTCTGCGGGCAGTGGCTTGGGGGGCTCAGGGCAGACTCCCCGCTGGGGTCGGCAGAACCATCCCTCCCGGCCTCCAGGCTGGGACCCCGAGCACAGGAAGCAGATGATCTCTGCCTGTTGGGCGGGGCAAGAGTGGCCACCACCTCCTCGGCTCTCCTGAATTTCTCCTGGAGGCCATCACCCCGGACTTGCTTCCTCAGGCCTCCTGCCTGTAAATAGAAGCCCACAAACTGTACAGATTTACAGAGATGCCAAGACCGGGTCCTGGGGTTGCCATCCAAGGGCCGATGGTTCCAGCATCCCCCAGCAGCCACCTGGCAGCTCAGCGCGCCCAGCCCCAGTGTGGCGAATACATGTAAATAGTTTCGTAGGCAGCATGGCTCCAGAGAGCCCCCTGAAGACAGTGTCCCTCCTGTGTGTCCTTTCTCCTGTACAGAGCCCTCCAAGAACCCGGCCTGGGGTAGGGGTGGGGGAGTTTGTCCTTCCCTCCCCCGGGCCTTCCCTGCCCTCTCTCTCCCCCATAACCTGTTTATTAACCATACCTGTCCTGAGTTCATGGCCAAATCTCTAATGAAAAGTGGAGGGAAAAGACTGGAAAAGAGGCCCAGGTGCCTGCCCCACCGTGGGTCCTCACCTGTCCCAGCCTTGTGAAGGAGCTGTTTGGGTTTTTTTGTTTCTGTTTTTTGTTTGGTTGTATGTGTGTGTGTGTGTATTTTTTTTTTTAACACTTCCCGTGCTGTGCCCATTTATAAGAGGAAATAAAATTAAGATGAAATGATACAGTGTGGCCTGAGTGTGAGATAAACATGGACGCTTCGTGGGGAGGGGCAGCCGGTGGCCCCCCTCCTGGGCCTGAGCTACCTTCCCCTTCAGGAGAAATTGAGAACCAAGCAAGGAAAATTGACCGGCAGCCCCTCGTGGGAACCATTATGGTCAAAACTGCTGTTGGTTGAGTGTTCGGGAAACCACAGAGCTGACAGTGGTAAGGCCGGGTGGGGGCTGTGGTTGGGGGGGGGGCAGTCTGTGGTGGCACTGAGGGCCCTGTGGTCCACCTCCAGGGGAAGAACTGGTTTCAGGCCACAAAGAAACAATCTTGGGACCACAGGATATTGGAATCAGATTGACCAAGGCTCAGTGGCTTTGGGGTTGGTAGGCCTGGTTTCAAGCTCAGGTGACATTTGCTAGCTCTGATGCTGGAGAAGCTACTTGTGAGTCCTCTGAGTCTCAGTTTTCTCACCTGTGAAATGGGATAACAATGACCATCCCCTAAACGGAATGGGTTAAGGATGATGTGAGGAAGAACATTCTGGACAGAACTGGAACAGAACAGGACGTCAGGAGAGGAGGAGTTCCCTGACTTGGAACCACAGACTGAGCCCTAGGCTCACAGGGCCATGGAGCTGGGAGGGCCTTGTGCTGGCCCCCAGCCCTGGGCCCCTGGGTGTAGAAATCCTTCCTCGAGGGCCTGCCCCGGCCCGCGCACCTCTTGTGACTGGTGGTTTGGTGTATCCTGGGGACCAGCGGGTCACTCTCCCTGTGGAGAAGTCCTTCGTTTTTAGCCCAAACCCGCCTCCCCAGTGTTGCCTTTCTCTGGGGGCACGGCAGGTTCTGCCCTCTTGCCCTGGGGTGGCCCCGAGGTAGGAGTGTCATGGTCATGAACTCTCCTCCTCCAAGGGAAACCACTCCAGAGCCCACAAATATTTCCTGTAGAAATTTATTCCTCTTAGAATGTGATACTCACCCAGGGTCTTGGGGGTTCTGGGGTTCAAGTAATGGGTGGGGGTGTCTTTTCTCCTCAGCCAACACCTCCAGCCCCCACGCCCCCATCCATCTCACCCTGGATGGTTCTGTCCGGGCCCCGAGGCCTGGGTCCTCGCTGTGGGACCTCGGACAATGGCTCCCCTGACAGCCTCGGACCACACAGCTATAAAAGGGGTGAAGGGGGCTCAGTCAGTTGGGCATCTGCCTTTGACTTGGGTCATGATCCCAGGATCCTGCGATCGAGTCCCACCTTGGGCTCCCTGCTCACGGGGGAGTCTGCTCCCTCCCCCTCTGCCCCTCCTCTCCTCGTGCTCTCTCTCTCTCTTGCTCTCTCAAATAAATAAAATCTTTTAAAAACGGGGGTGGTGGTGAAGGGAGCAGCCCTGTGCCACCTGGAGCTTTGATCAGATCTGGGCCCCAGTGGGAAGCCTGCTGTGACGTGAGGGGTTGGCTGGCCAACGTTCAAGGCCAGGCTCTGGACACGGCCCCTGGTCCAGGAGGCTTTGGGAAGGTGATTCCGCCCTCTAACGAATCTCTACAGCCTAGTCTCCCTCCGGTAGGGCCCCCTTCACCTTCTCAGCTGGATTCCCGGGCCGGGCATCCCCAGCCCCTCGGCCAACGCGTGGGCAGAGTACGCTCTCTCGGATTCCAGCCGCCCGGCTGTGCGCCCTGGGGCTCCCTGCGCGGCCTCTCGGAGCCTGTTTTCCCACGTGCAAGTGTGCAATAAGGCGGGTATTGGAGACTTGTGAGTACGAGAGCAGCTAGCAGGCGCGGGGACCTCGGGCCCCTCTGCGCCTTCCAGCTTCTACCTGCACGCCTTTAATCCCAGCCCTGCCCCTGTCGAGCTGAGTGGCCTTGGGCCAGTTATTCACACCCGGCGCCTGTCTCCTCACCTGTGAAATGGGGACAATAGTGGTACTTGCCCCATATGGATGGCGCCTGGAGCCTGCGTGGCTGGAGGCAGGGGCTGCGTAGCTGCGGGCCCTCAGTATTCCCGTGCCTGTCCCTGTTCTTGTTACTACGATTGCAGGGCCCAGCATGCCGCCTGCTGACCGAGGCAATGACGCAGACCCCGGGCAGAAATCCGAATGTCGCTATCACCTCTGGTGTGAACTAGGACTCCAGCCCCAGGCCCACGAGGGCCGAGCTAGGCTCCTGGGAATCGGATGCAGGGGCCGCACAGATGGGCGCGTGGGTGCACGGGAGCCTCTGGGACGTGGCGCCTTTCTCGGGGGGCCCCTTGGCTCGGATAAGGGCAGCGAGCAGAGGGGGAAGGAGGAAGAATAGCAGATTGTTTCCCACAGCCCAAGAGGTCACGGCCGCCTGACCAGGCTGCCCGAAGAACAGAGTGTGCTCAGCTTCCCAGGCCGCCCACCCTGTCTCTGCCGGCCTGCAGGTGGGCCCTCCAGCCTTCTCCGCACTCAGGGGGGATGGAGGCCAGGCCTGACATAGGAGCTGGGGGGCTGGGGGCCAGAGAACGGATTGCCGGACCGCCGGGGTGAGACACTGTGCCGGGCACCCTGATGGGGGCCCTTCTCACATCACCTCATTGCAGCCTTAGGCAGGTCTGGCCTCCTGGCCGGTGGAAATTGAGGCTCAGAGAGTTCGAGAAACCTGAAGCCAGAAAGCTATTGAAGGGTGGAGTGGGATTCGAGCCTGGGTCTCTGCCCAAAGTCAAAATTCTTTTAGTTTCACCCTCCCATTTCCTTCCTCTATCCCTAGTTGCTGTGTGAGCCCAGGCAGGTTACTAAGCTTCTCTGAACCTCAGTGATGTCATCAGAGAAACAGACGCAACAGGGTATGGAAAGATTCAAAAGATATATTAACACACAACACATTTGTGGGGTGCCTGCCGGCTGTCGATGCCTATTCACAGACACTCTCTCCTTTCGTTCTCGGAGAGAAACACTGCCCCCTCTTCACAGATAGAGACCGTGACCCTGTGAGCAAAGCCCCACGCTGTGGGGCACTTCTAGAGGACAAATGCCCTAGTTTCTTCATAACAAATTCTTACACATTCTTACAAGATGAAGAGGGAATGTACAGGGAAGCTTAAAAGGCTTGTTACCAAGGTGCGAACTTGATTCAGATCCTGATTCAAACAAATTCTAAAAAAAATCCAATCTAATTATGAAGCAGGTGGAAATTTGAACTTTGAATGAATGTTTGTTACACGGGGATCATTGTCAATGTTGAGGGTTGAAGGTGGTTACTACACCCATGTTTTTTGAAAAAGCGGACTTCTGCAGACTGAAATATTTGCACATAAAGTGATGGGATGCTCGCGTTGGGCTCACAGCTAGTGCGGGGAGGAGGGCATGGGTGACAGAGCAGAGGGAGTGATGGGACATTTGGGTTGGTCATTGGAGAAACTGAATCATGGGCACATGAGGGCTCCTTACATTATTCTATCTACTTGAAGTTTAAATTTTAAATTCTTCACAATAAAGTGTTAAAAAAAAGAAAGAAAAGAAAAGAAAAGAACAGAAAAGGAGAAAGAAAGAAAGAAAGAAAGAAAGAAAGAAAGAAAGAAAGAAGAAAGAAAGAAAGAAAGAAAGAAAGAAAGAAAGAAAGAAGAAAGAAAGAAGAAAGAAAGAAAAGAAAGATTGATTACCGGGGCAGGAGGACTTGCCAGGGGTCGCCCGGCCAGCAAGTGCAAAGCTGGGTCTTCTGACTCGGAGCCCCGGCCCCGGCCTGCCCTCCCCGCTGTCCGGACTGTGGGCTCCCGCAGTGCCACACACCCCTGCCGTATGTGGCCCACGTCCAGGTGGCCAGCACCTTCATGGGCCTCGTCCCCTCCCCTTTTGCAAACGCTGTCGCCCTGCGCGGCTCCGGTGAAAGAATTCCTGAGGAGTTATGAGGGCTGATGTGGCGGGGGCTACCCTCCTCCAGAGAGAGGGGCAGACACGGCCCTTCCCACACGGGCAGTGTGTCCCGGCTTTCCGGGGAATTCTTGGCCTTGCTCACTGTTCACGTGGGTCCCTGGGAGGTGGGGGGTCTGGCTGGGGATTAATTCTCCCACTTTGAAGAACATTGGATCTGGTCATTTCCCTCCATTTGCAAGGCTCTGGCCGAGTCTAGACCTTTATGGTGTCTTGCTGAGAATCCTGAAAGAGACTCTTACCGCCCTAGCGGGCTGCCAAGGAAGGGCTCAGGCTTTGGCATGAACAGACGTGGGTCATCCCCCAGCCTCAGCCAGTGCCTCCCGGGCTGTCCCCGGGAAGCCACTTTACCCCCCGCCCCCGACTTTGGCTTCCTCCTCTGTAGAATGGGCACAGTGGGACCACTAAAAGGGTTTGTGGGCATCCAACGGGCAGGCAGGTCCAAGTGCCCACCACAATGCCTAACACACAACAGGTGCACACAGCAACAGCGCTGGTCCGCCAGGAACGGCAACCGCAGGACATGTGGACTGCACTCCCCGTGTGGCCGGCAGGCCCTAAGTGCTTTTTAATACACATGGCGTTTAGAAGAGGGCCGGGCCCATGGTACGAACTATGTGCGTATTGATTAGAATAGAATCGTTTTTCACGTAGTAGCTTATTTTATGCTATGGACTGAATTGTCTCCCCCACAAATCCGTATTTTGAAGCCTTAACCCCAAGGTGACTGGATTTAGAGACAGGGCTTCTAAGGAAGTAATAAAAGCTTGATGAGGTCGTAAGAGTGGAGCCCTGGGACACTGAACCAATGGATCAGTGTCTTCACCTTCTAAGAGACAGGGGACAGTTGGAGCATTCTCTGGGTGAGTGCAGAGGAAGGCCACGTGAGGACACAGCAAACCAGGAAGCGGTTCTTGATCTCAGACTTCCGGCCCCAGGACTGTGAGAAAACAAATCTCTTGTTTAAGCCAGTAAACCCTGTCTGTGGGATTTAGTTAAGGCAGCCGAGGCAGACTAATACGTTTAATATTTACAAAAACTCTGAAAGGCATAGGTACTCTTATTACGTTCATGCTTGCGGATGGGGAGACTGAGGCTTATGGACGCCAAGAAGGCCGGGGGCATAGGTCATAAAACTGTCCAGTCAACCTTGACTCCTCGTCCCTGCTTCTCCTGCAAACTCCTGTGAGTCCTTCACAGCCCCGCTCCGGCCACACCTCCCTGGGAACTCCCGGGCAGCGTGAGGCACTAGCCCCAGGAAGAGAGGGAAGGGAGGCCAGGAGGAAATACTTAGACGTGGAAGAGTGGAGGACGGAGAGAAGGAGC
This sequence comes from Ursus americanus, assembly GCF_024610735.1. Lineage (NCBI taxonomy): Eukaryota > Metazoa > Chordata > Mammalia > Carnivora > Ursidae > Ursus > Ursus americanus. The sequence continues at coordinate 7,960,985 of NC_142159.1, forward strand.
TGAGGAAGGGTTGGAAGCTCGAGGGAAAGCGGTGGGGTGGCTGTTGGGAGGGGTGTGAACAGAAAAGTTCTTGGCCCTTCTTCCCACCTTAGGTGTCTCTGTCTCATGGCTTGTCCGTCAGGGCCCATTCAGCCTCCAGCTTTCTCGAGGTTAGCTGTGGGGGGCGCAAGTTAGGACACAGCCTGGGGCCACACTGTCCTGGTTTGAATCCTGGCGCCTTTACTTCCTGGCTAAGCAATGAGATGAAGTTATTGACTCTCTTGTGCCTCAGTTTCCTTGTGGGGATAAAATGGGGAGAGTTACAGTGCCCATCTCACAGAAGGGGCCTGAGGTTTAATTACGTTGATACATGGTACATAGAAAATGCTTGTTGGGTATTAGCCAACAAAGTCGTTTTGGATATCTCCTCGTCACGGTGCTCTTTTCTCTGAGCTCCAGTGGGCTTACCTATAAAGCACACAATTTAACACAACGGTTGTGATAAAAACAACAACACTGGGGCACCTGGGTGGCTCAGTTGGTGAGCGTCTGACTCCTGGTTTCGGCTCAGGTCATGATCTCAGGGTCATGGGATGGAGCCCCGCGTAGGGCTCCGAGCTCAGCGCAGAGTCTGCTTGGAATTCTCTCTCTCCCTCTGCCCCTCCCCCACCTCTCTCTAAATAAAACCAAACCTAACCCAAAAAATCCAATGAACCTTTATTTGACATTTACTCTTGGCCAGGCTGTCTGCCTGTTCTTTTGTACAGTGTTCCATTTAGATGTGGTAATAACCCCACGAAGTAGATACTGCTAATATGCCCATTTTACAGATGAGAAAACTGAGACCTCTTTAAAGTGCGTTGAAAATCACAGAGCCAATACACGGTGGAATGAAGATTTGAATGTAGGCAATCTGACCTGGAGCCCACGTGATTCGTTCTCAGCTGTTAGTCGTTCATCCAATATTGGTAGATGCCCGCTGGGTCCGGCCACTGCGCTGGGTACCAGGGACATGGAATTAAAAGATGCACAGTCCTGGCCCTCAGGGGACTCACAGGCTGAGGTGGGGAAGAGAGACCTGGAATCATGACGTGGAAGGAACGGGGCTGAGCCTGACGTCTGCCTCAGATCCATTAGAGGCTATGTTTTATTTAGCCATATTCTAACAGTTACTGGGCATATGGTCTATATAATAATTAATGCTCTCTCTTCCCAAAGACAAGGCAGGCAGGTTTCTACAGTGAAAGTGATGTAAAAAGCACAGCTTCGACATTATTTTTAGGCTTCCAAGTAAATCTGAAGTTGTCAAATATGAGTACTTCTGGAGCCGTGGTTGATCAGCTGTAGTTCTTAGAAAGCCCCTGCGCTCTGGCAACCACAACTCTTTCCCTAATCAGTCTGGAAAAACTCAGCTATCTTCTGTGCGACACGAGGGGCACATGGTACGTCGGCATTCCATGATGCCTGGTGACAGGGAGATGGGCAAAGCCTCCAGGGGTACAGAGGAGGGAACAATGAATTTGGGGGCTTCCAGAAGGAGAAAATATTGGCGCTTTGAAGGCTGTGTAGGAGTTCCCTGGGAAAAGGAGAGGGGAAACAATCCTTACATGAGGGGGAAAGCATGCGAAAAGCACCCCAGGATGTTTGGGGACAGGTGGAAGGCAAGTGAGGCTGGAGTGTTGGGTTCATGGGGGTGGTGAGGTCTTACCTTCTAAACAGTGGGGGGGGGGTTGCTGGGGAACTTTTTAGGGAGTGACATGGACAGATTTATGGTTTTTTTTTTAAAGATTTTATTTATTTATTTGACAGAGACAGAGACAGCCAGTGAGAGAGGGAACACAAGCAGGGGGAGTGGGAGAGGAAGAAGCAGGCTCATAGTGGAGGAGCCTGATGTGGGGCTCGATCCCAGAACGCCGGGATCACGCCCTGAGCCAAAGGCAGACGCTTAACCTCTGTGCCACCCAGGCGCCCCAGATTTAGGTTTTGTAAACATGGTTTTGGCAGCTTGCCCAGAGGCAGGTGGGAAATTGGTCAATCAATTCCCCAACCAGACTGTAGTAAGTTCCTTGGGGATCAGTGACAGTCAATGTCTTTCCCTCCGGTATTTTCCATAACGCCTAGCAGGGGTGGGGCATGAGGCCAGTGTTCAACCAATGTGTGCTGTCCCAGGACATGTGTGCATGTGGAAGGATTTTGGTAGCACCCAGAGCCTATCCCTCAACCCTCCACCAGTGCTGTCCATGGTACTAACACACACTCAAAGGGGGCCAAGCCCTGTGGCAGCTTCGTGTGTGCATGCATACATGTGTGCATGTGTGTGTGTGCGCCTATGTGTATGTGTCTGTGCTCACGTAGGATGAGGTATAGGAGGGGAACCTCAACACCTGTTCCTTGGCATCAAGGCAGGGTCCCCGCTGCTCCAGCCTTAGAAGGGCTTACCTGGGTGCCTGTGTCGTCTGGGAGACGGATCCTCACTTCATCTGGCCAAGGCTTAGTGCACGGACCCAAGGCAGGAAACGAAGACAGAAACGACGGGACCAGAGTGGGGAATGGGTTTGAATGCCATGCTGGAGAGCCAAGACCTATAGAAAGAGAGCACCAAGGTCACGTTTGTGGTCCAGAGAGATTGCTCTAGTGGTAGTAGGGAGGAGAGCCTGGAGAGGAAAGGCATCTCTGGAATCTCTGGGTCACATAGTGGCACTCAATGGCATGCAGCACGACTTGGGTGAGAGAGGAAATCAGTGAGGGTTAGAGTAACCAGGCAGATATCCTGGAGGAGGTGAGGCCTGAGCTGACCCTTGAAGCATTCACAGAGGGAGGGGAGAGGGAGACGCCGGGCGGGGACCGGCAGGAGCACATGGAAAGAGGTCAGAATGGCTAAGAAAGAGGCACCTGCCTTCCTGTTCTCTCTCCTCCCCACCTCCTTGCTGGGGCTCTTCTGAGCAGGGAGGGGGCCTGATCTGGAACTGAACTCAACTGTATTTCTGGGTGTCTCTGGCTGAGGGCAGGCGGGGGTGCAGGCTGGGTGCAGCCTCGAAAGATCTTTCCATTGTGCGTGAGGCTGGGCCAGGGCAGTGGGGGTGGGTCCATGGAGCCCTTTGTGTGCAAGTCACTCACCCAGCACTCCGGCCTCCACAGTCCTCGCCGGCCCTGGACTCAGGGCCATGTCACAGAGACAGGCTGTGCTGCCTCGGCTGGCTCCGATGTCATAGCTGAGGGAGGGGGCAGGGCAAGGGGGTGGCCACGGCGGCCTTCAAGGCTGGCTGAGGGCTGACAAATTGCCTCTTGCCCTTGAGGTTCAACGAATCACCAATTCATGAAATCCTTTAACTCTGTGATCTGCAGACCAATGACTGAAACCTTCCAGCACAGGGCATCTCAGGATAATGGAATCTTTTTAGGATGTGGGATCTTTTGTAACAGACCCTGTGGGAATCATAGAATCCTATAGAATAGCAGAATCTCAAAAACCATAGACTCCTCATAGCTTCCTTTTAGAGCTGAGACCTTACATGGAAGCACATAGAACATTCTGGAATGTGGAAAATGCCCCCTGAGACAATCAGCGGTTGTCTGGCCCAGAGAGGTGACGTGACATGACTTGCGCAGGGACACGTGGCTAGGACTGGTGGCATGGAATCGCAGTGGCCTGGAGGAATCCCGGGTGGGTTGAGTCTCTATGATGCTGACTCCGCTTGTGGCCAGATCAGCTGCTTCCGGGTCCGAATTAAGTTCTCTGAGTAAGAGGCTCACTGGCGGGGCCACGGTGGGAGGCAGGGAGGAGGGTGCTCAGGATTCCAGGCCTTCGAGCTAGCCCTGGCTCTCCGCGTCAGTCCCTGGATGTCTAATCTCTTTGGATCCCAGTTTCTCCCTCTTGAAAAGAGGAACAGCATTGCTCTCCCTGCCTCCATCTCAAGGGAGGGGCAAGGCAGGCTCTGAAGTCAGACGGCCCATGGGTCCTGGCTGTGTGTTCCCAGGCAGATGACATCACCTCTCTGAGCCCATTTCCTCATGAGCTCAATGGGGAGAATAAGGACCTAGAATTGCCATGAGGATGGAGTGAGCTAATGTCCTCTGAGGTGGCAGTACGTGCAGGCGCCCTGCCTTCGGGACCCAGCTCTGCTGCTCGGTGGGTCCGTGACTTGGCCAAATCCTCCAACCTCCAGGTGCCTCCGTTTCCTCAGCGCTAAGTGGACATGGCCGGATCACGTACTTAGATTAAAACGGCTAATACCAGTGGATCACTCGGACCCATGCTTGGAAGGCAGGCAGCGCGTGACAAGTGTCTACTGTCATTGTTAGAATGTAGGGCTCCATCGTTGGGAGCAGGTATCGGTGGTCAGTGAGGAGATTGGAAAGTGCTGCACAACGGTGTGTGACTGTGAGCGTGCCTGAGTGTGTACCCCACTGAGTGTGTGCAAGTGTGTACGCCCCCAGCGTGTGTGTGTGTGCCTAAGTGTGGGCCCCCCATGTGTGTGCATGTCTGAGTGTGTGTGCCCCCCGTGTGTGTGCATGTCTGAGTGTGTGTCCCCCCGTGTGTGTGCATGTCTGAGTGTGTGTCCCCCCGTGTGTGTGCATGTCTGAGTGTCTGTGCATGTCTGAGTGTGAGTGTGTGCCCCCGTGTATGTGCATGTCTGAGTGTGAGTGTGTCCCCCTGTGTGTGTGCATGTCTGTGAGTGTGTGCATGTCTGAGTGGGTGTGTGTCCCCTCGTGTGTGTGCATGTCTGAGTGTGAGTGTGTGCCCCCCGTGTATGTGCATGTCTGAGTGTGGGTGTGTGTCCCCTGTGTGTGTGCATGTCTGAGTGTGAGTGTGGGCCCCTGGTGTGTGTGACAGTGTGTGCAGGTGCGTGTGTGCGTGTGCGAGAGCGTGTGCGAGGATGGTTATTAAAAGCAGAGCCTGCGGCCCAGCGCTGAGCGGTGTGCCCGGAATAGCTGCTTCTCCTGGCGGCCTCCCCAGGGACGGAGCGTAATGAGTGTTTACGGAGCCCCTGCCAGGCAGAGATGAGAGGCCCGGAGGAGCTCTGAGCCAGGCGGCGGCTGGGAGCCCAGTGTTATTATATTAACGAGCATCAGGGTGATGATTACCATTAACGAGATTATTCACCAGGCGGCCTCCCCCTCACCGGGCGGCCTCCCCGCCCCCCAGCAGGTTGTGCCTACAGCGGGGAGGCGGCAGGCATCTCTGCCCCGTCCCTCCCGCCCCTGTCCTGGGGGGTGAGGGGAGGAGGGTTCCCTGGTGCCAGGCATGGTGCCGAGCCCCCTACATCCCTGTCTCACCGCATCTCTCGGAGCCCCTGAGGTTCGGAACTGGCACCCCACTTTACAGATAAGAAAACGGAGGCTCCGTGAGGGGGCCTGGGACGCCCCTTTATGCTCTCTGTGGACACTTGGAATGGGCAGCCCTGGGGGAGCTGCGCATGGATTAACCCTTTAATCTTCGCCGGACCCTGTGAGAAAGGCGCTATTGTTATCCCTCCCGCAGTGGGGAAATTGAGGCACAGAGCCCTCGAAGTGACTTGCCATCCATGTCACGGTGTCTTCTGCCTCCCGCCGGCCCCTCTCCTCAGGGCAGTCAAGATGAAGGTGTGGCTCCCAAGCCTTTTGTTATTCTTCTCGTGGCAGACCCCGCGCAGGGCTCTGTCACTGCGGGCAGTTCTCTCCTTGTCCCGCATCGCCGCAGCCCCTCAGGCAGGCTCACCCCTGGGCACAGGCTCTGGGCGCCACCTGTCCCCTTGCACCACAAACATGATCCCGACCCTCCTGGGGACCGAAACGTCAACCCCTTTAGACACAGTGCCGGGGGTCAGGCTCACTCATTTGATGGCCCTGGCCGGCTACCGTGTCGAGTGCTGTGCCAGGACCTGGGGACACAACGAGAGAGAGAGACAGGCCCACTTCCCGGAGCGCACAGTCTCGGGGACAAACCAGCACCCCGCAGCTGGGCTGGGGGCTCCCAAGGTGCGGGGGGTCAGGGTGGGCCTCTCTCAGGCAGTGACATTTAAAACGAGACCTAAGGGCCGAGCAAGAGCTGGACAGTCACGGGGGCAGAGAGCGTTTCAGGCAGGGGAATGGCACGATGGGGGGTCCCCAGGGAGGTCTCCCCTGCCTCATCAGCTGAGTGCAGCATCAACGCGCCCATGCCCCCCAGGCCCACCATCAGTCAGCAGTCATGTGCCAGCTGAGAATTTCCAATTTAGAAGGTTCCCTTCCTCAGTCCCTCCTCCATTCCCTGTTCCCTGCTGCCCAGCCTGTTGCGGGCTTGGCGTTGGGCAGGGGACACAGAAATGAATCAGATGTGACCCCTGCCCTGGGGTGGGGTGGGAGGTGGACCCTCACCCACAACACCATGGGATCAATGGGCATGGAGACCCTTAATCCAGGCGGGGGTGGTGGTGGTCAGGGAAGGCTTCTCAGAGCTGGAGGCAGGAAAGGGGAGGTAGGCACAGGTGCCCGGTATGCACAAAGGTGTGACTCCTGGGACCGAGGCTGGCTGTGGAGGGCTCTGGATGCCAGACTGTGGCAGAGACTGTGACTGCCCCTAAGGCCCACTCTCCCTTCCTCCCACAATAATGACACGTGGCTGCTTGGAAGACAGACTACATTTCCCAGCCTCCTTTGCATCTGGGGGGCAGGTGACCAATGTGGCCAATAGGATACGAGCAAAGGGATGGCCATGGGTGGTTTCAGGTTTGTTCCCGGAAAGGGTAGTGGCGTGCCCTCTCCTCTAGCTTTTCCCCTGTCCCGTGGGCTGGAAGGGGAACATGGTCCCATCCTGGGGCAACAGCCCAGGAATGACAGCTTCAAGACGGAAGGAACCTGTGGGCTTGATGCCAAGAAGCACCAGCCAGGGATGGTTTCTGTGTTACTCGCTGTACGCCGCATGTTTAGACTAGTGCTATTTGGTGTCTCTGCCTTAGAGGCTAAACCCATATCCTAGCTGATAGGCAGGCTGAAGGCTGTTATCCCCGGGGGCAGAGGCAGTGAGCAGAGCTCTTGTGGATGACAACTGACATTGCCAGATTTGCATTTTGGGAAGGTTTGGCTGCAGAGTACAAGGTGGGTTGGAAGGGAGAGAGACGGGAGGGAGGGTGCGGCTGAAGACCAGAGAGGGGGTTGATTCCTCAGAAGAGGGCAGAGGCTCAGTCAGTTAAGCGTCTGACTCTTGATCTCAGCTCAGGTCTTGATCTCAGGGTCATGCGTTTAAGCTCTGAGTTGGGCTCCACGCTGGGCACAGGGCCTACTTGAAAAGAAGAAGAAGAAGGAGGAGGAGAAGGAGAAGGAGAAGGAGAAGCAGAAGCAGCGGCAGCAGCAGAAGGGGACAGAGATACCCAGGCCTGACCTGGGGCAGGTCTGCGCCATGGGCCCCAATTACGGGGAGGCGGGGGCAGTTTCCTCACCCAGGCCTGGAGAATCAGTCCTGCAAAATCTGGCCTTCTATCAGCTACCACGGGAGCCCTAGGACAGCTCCTTCTGGGGAGGGTGGGTAATGGGGGGCTGAGGGTGGGAGGCAGGAGGCTTGGGGGGATGGATTTGGGAAGGAAGGAGAGGGAGGTGGGGCAGCACCTGTGGTGCAGAGGGGCCTGGGGGGGAGGTGGTGACGGGGCAAGGACGGGTGGGACAAAGAATGAGAAGGGAGGCTGGGCTCCTCAGTCTCCTCTCATTGCCGGCCCAGAGCCCCAGCCAGAGCCCGTGAGAAGGGGCCTTGTGGGCTGTCATCCCCCAGAAGGACACACCTGGATCAGACTCGAACAAAGCGGTGGGGGCTGTCACTCTCTGCCCTCGGCCTGTCCCTGTTGGGCTCCTCCTCCATTCCAGACAGCTTTCCTCCACACCGGAGGCAGACATGGCCCCAGGGAGCTCCGGGGCACCTCCTTCCAGGCTGTGAGGCAGGAAGGAGACTGAGAGCCTCTCTCTGTTCCAGGGAAGGAGATGGGTTGGCTGGGCTGGGGTCAACTGCCCATCTGCGGCCAATCACTGGTCGGGGGAGGGGGTGCCACGATGGCCAGGCCTGGGTCTCTTGTCCAGCCTGGGGCAAGGGGTTGGGGGCTTGGGATTGTGCCCCACACATGGAGTAAAGGAGAGGAAACTCCCCTCAGGAAGAGAGCGTTTTTCTGTTACCTGGAGGCTGGGGACACGATCTCCGGGTGGACAGTGAAGCCCCAGACAGGGAGGGGAAAGGAGACTTCTGGAAAGAGGCAGGGCAATGACAGGTGGTAAGGAGGGGTGGGGTGGGGGGAAGGCCTAGTGGGGGGAGAGGCTGACGGATGCCTGAGGTGTGATCTTTCTGGGCCTCTCCTCCAGCAGTAAGCACACCCCAAAATGGACCTCCCGTTCCCTCTTGTGGTCTGGACTCCTGGCGTCCTATTTCACGGTTAGGAGAGAATGCATCACACTGATTCCTATGAGAGCGGATGGACTGAGGGGTGCCAGGCTTCTCTTCCTAAAGCACACTCTGTCACTTCCTCTGGGAAGTCCTCCTTGACCTCACCCCAGTCTGCAGAGATGGTACTTTTCTCCTCTGGGCCCTATGCTCTCTATCCCTGCCCGGCTCGCCGTGTGCTCCAGGGAGGGACCCCCACGTTCGTGTCCCTCTCAGTTATGAGCCTTTTGAAGGCCCTTCTCTCTCTTCTCTGTGTTAGCACCCTGCCCCCAGGCTTTGGTCCTGCGGGCTCCCGGGTGTCTGCACACATCTTTGTGTATGTCCCCGTGTGAAGATATGTTCACTCGTTTGTGTCTGTGGTTCTGGGTGTGTCTGTGTATATATGTGCACCTACATGCGTATAAGACTGTGGGTGCGTAGTGTGTCTGTGTAGGGGTTTTGTGTGTCTGCCTGCGTTACTGTGCATATGGGATGGTCTGGGGCGTACTCCCCTCGGGGGCTTGGTGTCCTTGTACCCACATGAATACATATACACAGACCCACACGGTTCAGATACAAACATAGACATACAGTTAAACACACACACACACACACACACACACACACACACTGTAACCCTGCCCAGGGCTGGCTCTGCATGGGGCTCCCCTCCGGCAGGAAGGCTGGGAGCACTTGCCCGGGGCAGGCTGGCTGGAATGGATCCCGGGGGCTTCCCCTCCCAGATGGGAATGTTTCCTTATGCCCAAGCGGTGGCTGAGAGCCAGCCCCACCCGTGACTTCCATTTCCGGCCCCGTGGCCACACCTCGGATGGCAGGACAGCAGGTGGCCATGCAGGTCAATAGTTCTGGACAACACAAAGGTCACGGGGCCCTGGCAGAGGGCTTCTCACCCAGCTGTCTCGGGCAGCCCACGCCTCAGCCACCACAGCCTCCAGTCAGAGCGTCTTCGAGCCCCCCTGAGAGAGTCTGTGATTGTGCGAGCTGCTGCTGGGGGTACGCCCCGGGGCGGGGAAGGGAGGGGAATGGGCCATCATATATCACGTGGATCCTGACATCCCCTAAAAGGTGTGTTCACTCTGCATCCCTGGTTCTTAGCACACGGCCTGGCACGTAGTAGATGCTCGATAAATGTACGTGGACCAGATTAATGAAGGAGGCTCTTACTAGCTCTGTCTGACAGCCATGGAAATTGAGGTCAGAGAAGCAGTCTGCTCAAGGTCACCCAGCAACCACGTGGCAGGGGTAGAATTTGAACCGAGGAACTGTCAGGGTATCCAGCCCCAGCGTGCCCCCTGTCTGTCCGGGTTTGCTCAGACTGACCTGAGGACGCTGTGAGCTCCTTGCCTGGGAGGCATATCTTTTCTACTTATTCGAAGTCTCAGTTTGCCCGTCTGTGTAATGGGTTTGATGATGGGGTATCAGGAATGAAGTCACAACATTAGGTCATATAAAAGGTAACTTTCTTTCTTGTCACTGACTCCATTTTACTGAGTGTAGCAAGAAAATAATCTCAGTCATTTGCCACCCCCCCCCCCCCGCCAGGCTGGGGGCCTGTCTAGGGTGGGGAGAAAGGGCAGGCCATGTGGCTGGCACTCTGGGTTGTCGCTACCCCACACTGGCTCCGTTGAGATGCCCTCCTGCCTGCCAGGCCTTTAGGTCGGCCGTCAGATGTCCCGGCTATGCTGCCCCTTGTTCCCCTCCAAGCTGTCCGGCTCCCCTGCTCTCAGTTCCTCCCGGGTGCACAGGGCTTGTTCTGGACCTGGGTGTGTGTTCCCAGGCCCGCTCCAGCACTTAGCGAGTGTCTTAGCAAGCCTTAGAAAGCTCAGGTTCTGATCTATGAATTGAGGTTAACAACACCGACCTCGGAGGGCTGCTGGTCAGAGTGAACAAACGCTTCATCCCACACCTGCTGCATCAGAACTGTGAGATTCATGTTCCTGTCCTGTTCCGGAAGCTTGGCTCAGGCCAGGGGTGGGGGCAGAACTCCCCTGTCCTCTGTCTCAGGTCACTTTCCTACCTGCCGCCTCCTCCTGAGAGTCATGTCCCAGGTCATCGGGCCCCCGAAGGGCCAGCTCCAGGCTTTCTCAGTGTCGGGGCGGGGGGAGGGGGAGCCCTGAAGGACAGTCCGGAGCCGAGGGCCCTGGGTGTTTTCAGAAGACTCAGGTCCTAACTACTGATTTAATTCTCGCCAGCCTCGTGACTGCGGGCAAGTGACTTTACCTCCTTGTGCCACAGTGTCCCATCTGGAAAATGGGCACGAGACTCCCAGGGCCGGGGCCAGCCGAGCTGGACACAAAGGGCCATTGTTGCTGGCGCTTCCCTCAAGCACACGGCCGACTGACGAGATGACGCAGGGAAGGTTGCCCCAGGGACAGTTTTGGACACAGCGGTCCTCCAATCCCTCTGGGAAACAGGAAGTTTGGGCTGCCCAGGTCACCGCCCCGGCCACAGGAAACCAGCTGACCCCTTCCTCTCCCAACCCCCCTCCCTGCGGCCACCTCCCCCCAAGCCCAGGAAGGGATTTGCTGTCCTGTCAACAGCCCAGCCCAGCTTCTAAGGGCAGCTCTCAGACTCGCTGGGGCCCAAGACAGCGTCCAGCCCCCCATTTCATAAGATGAGCTGCTGAGGCTCAGAGAGGGGAAGGGACCTGCCCCAGGTCACACAGCACCCACGGGTAGGCAGAAGTCGAACTCTTGGAAGCTCAGCAGCAGCGGCGGCCACGTTAATAATGCGTATCGGTCTCTGGCTTTCTGGCAGACTCATCACCTTACACAGAACAGCTCGTCCGAGCCTCACAACCCTGTGAGGTAGACGCCACAACTGTCCCTATTTTACAAACAAAGAAACTGAGGGCCGGAGTTGTCCAGTGTCCTGCCCCAGGTCCCACAGCCAGTAGGTAGTGGAGGCAGGATTTATACCCAGGCAATCAGAGCTGGAGAAGGTCACCTGGCCCAATTCTGTTTTTCAAATGGGGATACTGAGGCCTGGAGTGGGGAAGGGGCGTGCCCCAGCTCGCAGGTGCTCATGGCAGGCTGGGACTGGCTGACCCAGTTCCTTGCCCACCACCCTCTTCTTCCTCTTTACTCAGGGGACCCAGGCTTTCTTCACCGTGGCAGTGTGCCCAGCTTAAAAAACCAAAACTATTTTTCCCCTTCTCCCTGGTGTATTGGGATGCCGTGTGACCCTTTCTGGCCCCTGAAATATAAGCAGATTCACTGGGCAGGGCTTCCAGAAGAGTCTTTATTTTTATTTATTTTTTTTTCAAGATTTTATTTTTAAGTAATCTCTACACCCAGCGTGAGGCTTGAACTCACAACCTGGAGGTCCAGCGTCATATGCTCCACTGACTGAGCCAGCCAGGCCCCCCTCCAGAAGAGTCTTTAAAGGGAGGTCACCCAACTGGTATGGGCTTTTAGCTCTTTGCCAGTCCCTTTCTTCCCTCCTGGAACACAGACAGGATGCTGGCGTGTGAGCAGCCATGTTGCCATCCTGAGGCTCTGGCCTCCCTGGTGGATGAGGACGAGAATACCTCTGTTCCTTGCAGCTAAGTGCGTGTCTAGATTCTCTGAGTAGAAATAGCCAGCTCAGTGATTCTCCAAGTTAGCGTTGGCATCTGTGCTTTAGGGGACCCGCGAAAGCATCGTGAGACAAGGAGGCTGGAGGGACCCCGGGGAAAAAAAAACCGTTTTCCTTTGCTTCTTTTTCTGCTTGCCCTCTTGCTGGGACCTGCACCTCCGCCTTTCACACGTCTTATTGTACGTCCTTCTCGTTAAGGTCAAGGAGTTAATGACTTCTTTGGGGTCTGCCGACACCAGAGACAGAACGTATGGAGACATACACGTTCTCCAAGACCACGGACTCCAAACGCCGAGACCCCCGGCTTCAGGGAGTGAGTGACTTGCGAAGGACACCTGGACGCTGTCCTTGTTCTGACCAGTTCCTGGATGCCTGCAAGGACACGTGCATCAGACCACGGTCGCCACTCAAAACCCCCAGACCCCAAGCACAGATGAGACTCCCTCCTTCCCGTGCTGAGTCTTCTGGACACAGTCCGTCTGTATCTGCTCTCTTTGTGTCTTCACTAAACTCTGCTTTCACCTCCTGCTGGCTCATGTTTGGTTTCCATCCTGTATGAAGCCAAGGAGCTTTTTGGCTGGTCCTGCGGGACCCCCTGGGGGCCTCCAGACGCGGCCTGCCTGCATCTGTTGAATATATATGTGTGTGTCTACTATCTGTCTATCATCTATCTATCTATCTATCTATCTATCTATCTATCTATCTATCTATCATCTATCTATTATCTATCTATCTATCTATCTATCTATCTATCTATCTATCATCTATCTATCATCTATCATCTATCTATCTATTATCTATCTATCTATCATCTATCATCTATCTATTATCTATCTATCTATCTATCTATCTATCTATCTATCTATCTATCTATCATCTATCTATCTATTATCTATCTATCTATCTATCTATCTATCTATCATCTATCTATTATCTATCTATCTATCTATCTATCTATCTATCTATCTATCTATCATCTATCATCTATCTCACATTTACATGCACAATTCTGTATGTGTGTCTGTGTGTGTGTGTATTTATGTATATGCATACATACGTAACCCTCAATTTTCCAGGCAGTATGGGAGGGGGACCCCATCTCCTTGCTTAAAAGAGAGCAGCTGTTTTTCCATTGCTAAACATGTCTAAAAGCCACCATCTCATCCGATTCTATTTAAAGGTGGGGAAACTGAGACTCAGTAAGGAGGTGGCTGGGGACAGTGGGAGTGGGGATAAAGAGGCCCCACAGCGCCTTGCACCTTGCACGGAGGGAGGGGCTGGCTGGGAGGGAGCCCCCCCCCCAGCCGCAGGTGGCGAGCAGCCCCCGAGCTCAGGCGCAGGCAGGGAGAGTGTGGCCCAGGTAGCGGGATGCACCAGGACCGGACAGGGTCGAAAGAGCGGACGTGGATATGGTTACAGTGCGCCGTGGGAGGATGAGTCCCAGCCAACGTGTTCTGGACCCTGGTCTGGGGGTGGGGATGCACTGGTGAGCGAGGCAGGCATGGCCCCTGCTTCAGAGAGCTGAAAAGGACTCCGACATCGGGGCCCAAGAAAGTCCCCGGCACCCCTTCCCTAAGGGAGCCGTTGGTGGAAGGAGCCTCTGCCCTGCCCTGGCCTTGCAGGGTGGCCTGAAGCCAGCCTTGGCCCTCTCTGGGTCTCTGAATGGGTGGGGGAAGCTCTTCCCAGGGCTCTTTTCGCTCTGACACCCAGGGAATCTGGTGTAACAGGAATGATACCGTTTTTCAATGTACCCGTGTGTTTCTTAACTGCTTTCATGTGACTCTCTTCCTTTTCAGCCCGAAGCTTCCAGGGTTTTAGGAATAGGATTAAGGATCAGGTGCACAAAAGGGGAGAATTGATGTTCGCTTTTGACTGAATAGGATCCTGCCGTCCTTAGCCGGATAATAGTCTTGAAAGCCAGGCTTTGTGGAGAGAGGGGAAGGCTTTGTAAGTCCCCAAAGTCCTCTTTGCATATCAAGAGCCCAGCCTGGCTGTCTGGGAGATCACAGGAGGAGTGCCGGGAGGATGAAGGAGAGGAAGAGGGAAATTCTCTGCCACCACCGGAGGGGTAAGGCAGGGGCTCTGGTGAGGAGGGACCAGGGTGAGGACATGGCCTGGGGCCCAAGGAGACACCCAGGGGCCCACCAGCTTCTGGGGTGGATGAGACCACAGATTCTAGAAACCCTACATAGGGTCCTGGGACATCAGTGCTGATGGTCCGCTTTGCCACTTGTCCAATGTAGGGAAGGATGTGGGATAGGGGCGTGGGAACAGGACTTTGGCAGGAGGGGGGTTTGACCTAGGACATTGCTGGGTCCCACCACCTGCATGGGTCACCAGGAAGTCCAGAATTCCAGCATGCCTCTAGGATCAAGAGACCATCAGAGAGGCATGCCTCGTGACCAGGGACAATGGAGAGCTCCCTGGGCCACCCAATGCAGGATGGCTCAGGCCCAGGTCTGCAGACCAGTTCCATCACCAGCAACACCAGTGTGGATGGCAGTCGGTGCCAAGAGAAGCAGAAAGAGGTACTTTGAATGGGTGCCAGCGTGGACCAGGTGGGCAACACACAGACGGAGACCTCACCCCACTGCTTCCAGGAAGCTCGGTCAGATTTTCCCAGCCACCTCCCCTGGCTGCCGTATTGGCAGAAGAAGTGGGACGGGGTAAACCTTGAAACATTGAGCATTCACCCCAAGGCAACTGAGTTAACCCCAGAGAGACCATATTCAACCGGAGGAGGACAGACTCGTATTTAATTGGTAATGGATTTGCCAACTGAGAGCCCCCCACCCCGCCTCTACCATTGGCAGGATGGGTGTATGAGCATGAGATGAGATCCTTTGTGAGAGCTGTAAGAAAGCTGTATTTACTTTTCCTTTGTGCATCTGAACAATAGTGTGCGATTTTGAGCTGCCGATCCCAGGAGAAGGGCCTGTCCACCTTTCCGTTTGTCTTTCCCTCTCTTTGGTCAGGTTTTGCTTCTTACGTAGATGGAGGCTGGTGGGGGGGGGTAGGGGGCACTTAGGTGTCTTTTAGGAATGGTTGCCACGTGTGTTGTCTTATTTGATAGTGTTAAGGAAGGTCATCCCTACTGGGGGCAAACGAAGCTCAGAGAGGTTAAGCAATTTGTCCAAGGTCACAAAGCAAATTGGTAACAGAGCTGAGATTTGAACTTGGGTCTTCAGATTCCCAAAGTCATGTTCTTCTCACTTGCACAGGTGCTGCGGAGAGCACCTGAACCATGTGATTGATGACGGTGATTACAAGGCCATGATCTACTTGGGGACCCTCCCGGCATGTGACAGGAGACATCCATGGTGATTAGTTGGGGGCCGCATGGGAGCTGCCTGCTGGCTTCCAAGCATGTCACGGCAGTGGATTCCAAGCCATCACTCTTCCTACAGTGCACGAGGAGGCCGAGATGAAAAGCCTCAAACACGTCTGGCAAAATGATGTGCAAGAAAGAATCATGCATCTTGCTCCAATTAAGATGTTGGAAGAGAAGAGAGTCTAATTGTCCCACAATTACCTTTATTTATCAAACTCAGAATGAAGTGTGATTATGAAGTGTCTCGGGAGAGGCGTGTGGAGCTGGGGATGGTCCAGGCTCTGCCTGCCGTCCCAGCCACTGCCGGAGGGAGCACCAGCCACGTGAACACCTGGGGAGGGCCTCCCTGTGAATGAAGCCGTCCGTGTAGCTGAACAGGGTGAGTCCAGTGTCCCGCTCTACCGCCGGCTTGCCGCGGACTCCGAGTCCATCACTTCCCCCAGCATCTGAGACAGACCTCTAGCAGATTCCCCATAAATGTTTGTGGAATCAATGGATATGACAGAGAAGGAAACCGAGGCTCAGTGAGGTTCAGTGACTTGCCCAAGGACACACAGCTACTAATTCTCAGAGCCACGAATCAGTGTGTTTGTGCTTTGAGAAGTGCACAGGACCAAGGATAAGCCAAAGTCACCGGTGTATCATCGCACGGTCACACGCCCACAGTAGACAGAGTGCCACTTGGATGCATTGGAATAAACGTTCAGAGATAAAAGAATGAATGAACTGATTACATGCCAGACACCATTTAACACATCAGTGGTGCCGGTGTCCATGAGACATCATCTCTAATTTCAAGAAACACTCAGTCTCGTGGGGAGACAGAGCTGGCAAGACAGTGTGACACACGCAGTAAATGCAGAAATTCAGGGTCCCGTGTGTGGTTTGGCCAGGGTGGGGACCAGGAAGGATTTCCTGGAGTGTGTGACATTTGGGGTGAATCTTAAAGGATGAAGGACAGGGTGGGATGGGACTGATAAGCCAGACAGAAAGCCTGTGCACAGGCGTGGGAGTGAGAAGCTTGGCTCTTCTGGGATGACCTGTCCGTGGCCAGGTGGACACTGGAAGCTGCAAGATGGGAGGTGGCGACCCTAGGCTGGCCCCACCCCAGCCTGCCCAGCCAGCTGTCCATTGTCAGCTCTGAACTTGCGAGCCCCTGAGGCTCCCGGCGGCCCGCACCCTGCCAGCTCCCGGGGCACGAGCGAGGAGGAAGCAATCTTAGTTTGCTCTGTTTCCTGCGGTCCTTCTGTAACGCCTGCGCGGGCTCCAAGGAGCAGTGCCTCGAGACAGCGTTGCAGGGCAGGACGGAAGGCGGGCCACAGGCTGCTCCTCCGACCTGGGGCTCCTCGGTGGCCACGTGTTGGCTGCTGCCTGGCCAGGGCCGAGCTGGCAAGAACTCAGGAGGGCTTGGCATTTGTTGAGGAATTGCTAGGGGCTACCCGCCATGCTGAGCACTTGCACACACCATTGCCTCGCTCCCTCCTCGGCGCAGCCTTGCGGTGGCACTCTTAGCCCCATTTGGTAGATGAGAAGGCTGATGCTTGGGTGGGTTAAGAAGCAGGGCCAACATTTGGACCAGGATTGTCTGAGTTCACTGTGCCCGGCTGCCTTCCACACTCAGCTGAGCTTATTAACAGACCAAACATCTGTCTGGCAGGGTAGGGCCCAGCCCAGAGGGGTCATTTGGGCACAAGCCCTTCCACCCAGGTGACTAAAGGCAAGTGTTTGCCCTCACAGGTAGGCCCAGGGTGCATGAAATAGGGAGTGGGCATGAGGGCCTGGAGGAAAGTGTTGGAAAAGTTCGGTTCTCCTCAGCTAGTTCTGACCTTGAGTGCCTTGGAGTGTGAGTGCCCTCAGAGGAAGACAAGAATACTATTGATGATACTGTATATTTTAATATACATATACATCCATACATTCACCCACCCAACCCTCCATCTCCATGTCCATCCATCCATCCATCCATCCAACCATCCATCCATCCATCCATCCATCCATCCCTCATCTCTCTATCCATCCCATCCTCCCAACCATCCATCCATCCATCCATCCATCCATCCATCCATCCATCCATCCATCCCTCATCTCTCTATCCATCCCATCCTCCCATCCATCCATCCATCCATCCATCCATCCATCCATCCATCCATCCATCCCTCATCTCTCTATCCATCCCATCCTCCCATCCATCCATCCATCCATCCATCCATCCATCCATCCATCCCTCATCTCTCTATCCATCCCATCCTCCCAACCATCCATCCATCCATCCATCCATCCATCCATCCATCCATCCATCCATCCCTCATCTCTCTATCCATCCCATCCTCCCATCCATCCATCCATCCATCCATCCATCCATCCATCCCTCATCTCTCTATCCATCCCATCCATCCATCCATCCATCCATCCATCCATCCATCCATCCATCCATCCCTCATCTCTCTATCCATCCATCCCATCCATCCATCCATCCATCCATCCATCCATCCATCCATCCATCCACTCCTCTACCCACCCTTCCGTCTATCCCCATTTCCCTGAACATTTTCCAACCACCTACTGATTCATCAACCAGTCCATCCATCCATCTATCCATCCATCCACCCATCCATCCATCTATCCATCCTTCCAGCCTCCCCTCCTCTACACACACGTTTTTTAATTCAGTGGTTCAACGAGAAACAGTGAGAACCCAGGCTCTATCTGTATTTTTGCTCAGGGGTACTCAGAATGCCAGGCTTTCATCCCGCATCTTCAGTCCTCGTGGCGGCAGGATCTCTGAACATCTCATCCTCACACATCAGTGTTCAGAAGAGAGAAGATCCCCTCTCTGTGTTCTGCTAATGAGGAAAACTTTGCGGAGGGATCCCCAGGAGACTTCCCCTCATGTCTCCCGGGTTAGAATTGCATCACACGGCTGTTCCCAAACAACTCCCTGGCAGGGGGATGGTAGCTCCACAATTGCCTTCAACTAAACAAGATGTGTCGCCAGGGCTCAGATCTCCTCCTAGGCTGCTAGAGACTGGAAGGGGATTGGGATTCATTTAGCAAGGAAGAAGGGAGGGGCAGAGGGAGGTGGCTGATGAGTAGGCAAATGTGTCAGCCACTCCATCCATCTTCCCGTTAGCTCATCATCCGCTCCGCAATTCATCTATCCACGTAGGCTCCGTTTATCCATCCATGCGTCCATTCATCTCTCAAACGTTTATTGATGCCCACTGAGAGCCAGGCCCTATGCTCCCTGTCTGGTGGGAACTCACAAGAAAAAGATCTCGTTAGGGAGAAATATGGAGTTTCCCATAATACCTCTGATAACTGTTTTATTTAGTCACAGTAAGAATAATATCTGGAGATCGTGCTGTGCGTTGCAGTTTGCAAAGATCTCCCAGGACCACTCCTTCATTCCGCACACGTTTGTGAAGCATCTGCCACATGCCAGGCACAGCTTTTTAGTTTTACAAAGTGCTTTTTCCTACATTTGTCAGAAAGAGCCCTCCGAAGCCAGAGACCAAATGTTTTTTGGAGGCAGGAATGAAGCCTTCCTCGGGCCTTCCTCAGAGCCAAGGGTGGGGAGTGCCCTGGGGTCAGGGTTGTAGATGGGGGGCTCCCCCTGGGGTAAAGGAGAAAGCGTTTTCCAGAGACAGGGCAGGACCTTTCTAGAACCACACAGACTGAGCATTTTTTAGGGCTGGCGCGAGACGTTCGGAGCTAGAGGGAGGGTTTCCTGGTTCACGGGTAGGGTGTCTTCTGGGGCAGGTATGATGGAATTGTACTTTGCTTGGCACGAAGCGGGCATCTTCACGAGACCCAAGGGTGCAGGTCTTTCCTCTGAGAGGCCAGGCGGGGGTCCCCCAGCCCTCTAGGGACTGTGAGGTTAGGAGATGTGATTTGGTGTTTGACACAGATGCTTCCATTTTGGGTCAGGCCCACTGGTCTCCCAGCCCTTGGCCTCCCAGTGGTATGCACAGAGCCTGTTACTGGTCTGTGTAACATCTCAGGACCTCGACATTTACTTGATGTCCCACCAACACTCATTGTCCCACGTTCAACCTCCTGGGGCCCCGTCCACTCAGACCAGGGGTGAGGGGGCGTGTCCCTGTAATAACAACTGTTCTTTTTTTTTTTAATTTTATTTATTTATTTGAGAGATAGGGAGGGAGAGAACATGAGTGAGGGGGGAGGGGCAGAGGCAAAGGGAGAAGCAGACTTCCCGCTGAGCAGGGATCCCGACTTGGGGCTCCATCCCAGGACCCTGGGATCATGACCTGAGCTGAAGGCAGATGCCTAACCCACTGAGCCACCCAGGCGCCCCTGGCTTCTCAAATCTTGGAGTTGCAGTTACTGGTTTAGAGTGGATACCTTAAATCAAGTGACGGGGGTTAGCTACAAGTGTGGCTTGGAGTCGTCCACACCCGAGCAGTGATTACACAGACCCAGAATCTTCCCCACTCAGAGTCTCAGGGTTGTCCACACCCAGGGACTCAGGGTCCACAACACTCAAGGGTTACAGTCTCCTGCGCTCTTGGGGGCTTACGTGGCAGGGAGATGGAGCCAGCTCGCACTGGCAATCGTGGGGATGATCGTACACATCGCCTCCCAACCTGCCTTCAGTGATGTCACGTGGGTAGCTGGAAATCGGCCATGGTGGGAGTGTCCCAACCACCATGGAAACTGGCAAACACTACCACTCAGCAGCTCCCCTCCCCCATCGAGAGCCCATGGTTAAACACTCAGCAGTACCCCACTCAGAGAGCTCCAGACTGAGAGTGGAAAGCCCCCCGGATTTAGGGGTGGAGAAGTCTCCACAGCCAAAGGCAGTGGGTTTTCTAGATCTTGTGACGAAAAGAATTTCCAGAATTGTAGATAACTGTGTTTTCTGGAGCCCCAGGCGGTATGTTTCATAGTTGTGAAGGGGTGTTTCCTACAGCTTAGGATGGAGTGTTTTCCAGAGCTGGCAGTTCAGTGACGGCTAGGGGCAGGACAAATGTTTTCCAGAGTGTGTAGTGAGGTATTTTCCTGTGCTCAAGAAGGAAGGAGTGTTTTCAGGGTGCCTGGGTGGCTCATTCCATCTTGATTTTGGCTGAGGTCATGATCTCGGCGTCTTGAGATCCAGCCCTGCATCAGGCTCTGCACTCAGCAGGGGGTCTCCTTGAGATTCTCTCTCTCCCTCTGCCCCTCCCCCTTGCACGCACATGCCCTCTCCTCTCTCTCTCTCAAATAAATAAATAAATCTTTTTTTTTTTTAAAGAAGGAATGTTTTCCAGATCCAAGGGTGGGGGGTTTTCCAGAGCCATGGACAGAAGTTTTCCCACTCCTGGGTATAGAATTTTCCAGAGCTGGGGATTGAGAGTGTTCTTGAGCCAGAAACCGTTCCCCCCCCCCCCAATTCATAGTCAGACTTTCGGGAGGGAGGCAAGGAAATATTTTGAGAGGGAGGACCCTCTCTCAGTTCAGAGTAGTGAAGGGCGTCTCATCCAGAAGCAAAGGATGCTGGGGTCCGGGCTGCCCGATGTTTCAGGGTCCCCACATGCACGCAGAGACCCCATCCACCTGTGCTGTCCTTGGTGGTGGCTCCCAGACAGAGGGGAGCAAAGCTGGTCAGCATTTCAGCCACATAAATCACCTCGAAAATGATTCCTACTTCCCAAATGATCCAGTTCTGGGCCCTCAAGGTCAGAGTGAAAGTCCATCGAGTGGTTTTACTACCGTGGAGAAAAGAAATCTCAAAGCAAGCTCTCTGGGTTAACCCTGGTGGTGTAAAGGACCTCAGAGCCTCTTTGGTCAACTGGAGTGCTCACCTCTTCTCTTCCCATCACATCCGTCACTTTTTGGTAACGTGCCTGTATGCCCTCAATAAATAGTAGCAAACAGACCTGGGTATTGGAATGAATAAGAGCCTGGGCTTGGTCAGAACCAGGTTAGCAAGCCACTTATTCAGGCCGTGCCTCAGTTTACTCCCTGGGGGAATGGCAACAGTACAGCCCGCCCGTGTGGTCCCCTCACGGTACCTGGGAGGTAGCAGCCTTCCAATAAATGTCAGCTATAATGCAGGCCGTGAGGGGACACGAGTACTGGCCTGTCCAGGGCCAATGCTCCTTCGTGGGGTGCCCTGGGAGACCTCCTTCCTCCTCTGACCCTCGTTTCCACACCATAAAAATCAAGGATGAAAAGAGATGATGACAGCTAATATCCACACTGGAGGAGCCGAGTCCTGACCTCAGAAAGCTGCCCCAAAGCCAGTCCTTTGAGCAGGGAGAGCGGAATCGTTTCTCAGTGTCCGGGATGACATCCCACAACACCTGGAGAGGTGTGCATACACGCCGTGGAGCACGTGCTCATTGCAGGACAATGAACACGAGCTGCAGTGTGAATGGACAGGTTTCGTAGATGGATCGGTGAAAACGCTAGAGTCCATCTGAATTGGATCCGGGCTGGGAGTGCCCCCAGGTGTCTGGCAGAGGCAAGGAAAATGTGTGGAAAATAATCAAGCAAAAACCCTGATCCCTATGGGAGAACAGCCGAGATTCACCTGCAGCACCTGCTCCATTCTCCCACCGGTACCTGTGTGCGGTGTGAATTTTTCCGGCAGTGAAGAACACGCACTTATTAATTACCGCATGTTTCTATTTGCTTAGTATGTTTGGGGCACCATTTTTTTTTAGTAAGCCATTCAGATGTGAGAATTCAGCTAATAAGGGATAAAATTGCAATTACTTAATTTCAATCAATATTTAATTTATTAAAGCTAGAGATAGATCTAGAACCTATCTTTAGCTTTTACTTCCAATTTATGGGTCTTGATATTTTATTTATGAAAGTAGTAATTTTTATATAAAAGCAAGATCACACTTACTTGTTTATTGATTCATATTCAATTAACTCATAAACTTGATAGGTTAAATTCCCATAAACTTTTAGCACCATTTACACATTTAATTAAGCAAATTCCTTTCGATATTTCAGACTACAATTACAAATTCAATTTATCTGATTCAAACACTTCAAACACCTGACAAGGGAGATTTACAAATATGATGAACAAATTATTCCTAAGCACTTAAATAACTTCTGTGAATCAAATCAGACATTCAATTAGTTGCTTAGATTTTGTTTCAAACATAAAGAACAAGGAGAACATACATAAAACAAAACAACGATTATAAAATTTCTTACTACAAATGTAAACACAACTTATATAAAACTTTCAGTATTATGATTTATTTCTTTATTGTCTTGTTATGTTAAAAGAAACACGTATCAGTCAACCTATAACTCCCCCCCCCCCCATCAAGGTGAACTACCTTACTATCTTGCATTAAAACTCAGTTTACTTGGTGGAAGACTCTGGTCCATGACATGGGTGGAGTGGCTTTGGTTGAGTCCTGAAGACGGGGCCATGGAACACCAAAGATGTTCAGGACTAACAGAAGCCCACTCATGAGGGTACTTGCCAGATATCTGATGGGTTGGCCTGTGTCTTGAGGTAGGATTCTGTACCCAGGTCATCAGCACTGTCTACACTTTTGCCTTTTGGGGGGTGTCTGGCTGGCTCAGTCTGTGGAGCACGGGACTCTTGACCTCAGGGTTGTGAGTGTAAGCCCCGTTTTGGGTTGGAGATTACTTAAAAATAAAATGTTTAACTCTTGCCTTTTGGCTGGAACTTTTTTTTTTTTAAGATTTTATTTTAGAGAAAGAGAGAGAGAGAGCATGAGCAGGGGAAGAGTCGAGGGAAAGGGAGATAATCCCCAGTAGACTCTGAGCTGAGCACACAGCCCGACATAGGGCTCCATCCCAGGACCCTGAGATCATGACCTGAGCCGAAACCAAGTGTTGGTTGCTCAATGGACTGAGCCCCCCAGGCGCCTCTGGCTGGAACTTAACCAACAGTATATGTCTCAATTTTTTGCCTTTTAGGTTTTTACTGGAAATGACCAGTCTCTTAAATCAATGAGGGGACTTCTTCATTCCCCTTAAATGACCCCATTGTGTAATTCCTTAGGTTAAAACCTAGCGTGCGCGAGTCTCTTGCCCCTTTGTTCTACAAGGCTGTCTTTCTCTTCCTCATTTGTAAGAGTTCTTTAGATATTGTGGATGTGAGTTCTTTGTCCGACGTGCCTGTTACAAATACATCTTCTGCCACTCAGTTGAGATTGAGAATCTGTGTCTCTCCTCTGAAACTCTGTACTCGATGGCCTACTCAAGATCTCTCGAACGTCTGATGGACGTGTCAAGCTTTATATGGTAAAGATGGATTTCTTATTTCTGGGCTATCTTCTCACCTTACCTCCTTTCCCGAAACTAGCTCCAAATCAGAAGTTGGCACCATTATTGGCCCGGTTGCTGGCCCCATTCTTTTGAACTCTACTCTTCCGTTGTGAAAGAAAAATTGCATACAGAAAGTACATAAAAACTCAAGGCGTGGTTTAACAAATAAAGTAAACATCCATGTAACTACCATCCAAGCCAAGAAAGAACACTGCCAACATTCAAAAGTTTCTTGTAAATCTCTAAAATAAAATACATATTATCATATATATTATAAAATGTATAGAAAATTAAATATTATAATATATAATATAATAATTGATATCTACATATCTATTTCCAAAAATGTATTTTTAAAAATTCTGTCTATATTTGAACCTTTTCTTGATGGATTCACCCTGAATGCCTTGTTTGGTGTCTTTGTTTCCCTTCAACATTGTGTTTATAACACACTGTTGTTACGTGTCGCTGCAGCGCAAGCATTTTCATGGTTGCGTAGTATTCCTCTGCAATCTACACGCCATATTCGACCCTTGATGGATATCCAGGTTGCTTTCAATTTTTAGCTGGTATGAACAATACTTCTAAAATTATTCTTGTGCATTTTTAGGACGCATGAATGCATGAATTTGTTTAAAGTATATAGCTAGAACTATAATTGCTGGTCACAGGGTAAATCTATTTTCAACTTTCCCAGAAAAAGCCAAACTCTTCTTCCAAAGTGGCTCTAACATTTTTTTCCCTTGAGTCAGTATTGGTAAACCATATTTTTCTAGGGTTTTGTCCATTTCACCTAAAATTTCAAATTTATTGGGCCTGAGATTTTTGTCATATTTGCTTCTTTTTGATGTCTGTAGCGTCCTCGGTGAGACCCCTCTTTCCTTTTATTTCCGATATTGTTTATTTGTGTCTGCTCTGTATTATTCTCTGCCAGTGTCCTCAGGACAAAAGTGGTTTCCGGGATCACTTTCCTCTCTGGGTTCTTATATTTCTTCCCCATCTGCCCTGGTTATTTCTTACGATCTTGTCAGGTCTTTATTGCTTTGAAGAAGAAGCTTTTAAAATTTTATCTAGCATCTTTATTTGTTTCTGATGGGACGGCTGGTCTTGAAAGCCTAGCCCTCTGTTTCTGGAAGTCCATGGTCATTCAAGATTCCTCTCTATCCCTCCAGTCCAACATGCAGGCAGCCAGCCATACGCCCCCTCAGCTCTGCTTCTAAAACAGACCCCCGCCCTTGGCTGTCATCCTCTAATAGGATATTTCTTGAGTGCTGTCTTGACCCAGTTTTGGGATCCTGGCTAAAAACGCTCAATTCCCCTTTGTAGGCACTTTGCTAAAATTACATCCCAACCTCTTCCCTTATTGGACCCACGCCCCTGGGTTACAACAACCCCCCCAAGCCAAACATCTAGGGATCAGCCCTTCTCCCTTGGGCTCTTGGAGTCATTCATAATACTCCGTTCACAGGAGGCTTGAAACCTCCTGACCTCACCCTGCTTCTTCTGGCTTGCCGTTACCTTTGCTCAGTGCCCCCCACCCCCCCCACCCCCAACCCCCTACCCCCCACGTGGCCCTGTGTGGCAGCCTTTTCTCGTTCCGAGCTGTGTGTCATAACAGTTCTGCCTCTTCCTTATCTGGGAGTCATGATGCAGAGTCTTGCCATCATCACGATCTAGCAAATGTTGACATTACTCCGCCCCCTCACTCGCTTCAAGTCTCCGTGGTCTGTAGCCTGAATCTCCCAAACAGCCCGACTCTCTTCCAGTTCCTCCGTGGGCCTGCCGGAGTCCAGCTGTCCAAGCTGTAAATCCGACTCCTCCTTCTCCTGCATAAGATGCTCTTGGTACTGAAGTCTTTCCATGGCTTCACACGCCCTGGTGGCTTTGGCCCCGCCCCCCTCTTTGACCCCTCCACTCTTCCCCCGAGTACCATGCTTTGGCCACACTGGCCGCCTCCTCTTCCTTGACTGGGCATGGTCTCTCCTGTCTTACAGTCTTCATGTTTACAGAAGTGCTTGGAACACTCTCTCTAGACCTTCACATGACTTCCTCCTTCTTATTCCGGTCCCAATACCAATGTCCCCTCAGGGGGCCCCCCTGACCTTCCTTGCTCAGCCCGTGGCCTCTGACCCCACACCTTCCACCACACTCACCACACCCATTTACTCACTCTCCC
Source organism: Ursus americanus (assembly GCF_024610735.1). Lineage (NCBI taxonomy): Eukaryota > Metazoa > Chordata > Mammalia > Carnivora > Ursidae > Ursus > Ursus americanus. The sequence continues at coordinate 7,986,695 of NC_142159.1, forward strand.
CCACATCACAATATTGATTTCTTTTCAAAGCATGTGCATGAAACTAATCCTTCCCGTTGACATGTCTGCCATCTTGTTCCCTCCTCTAGAATGTGCTGGTCTTGTTTAGTGTCACATTCCTCGTTCTCAGAACGACACCTGGCACATAGTAGGCATTCCTAAATCCTTGGCGAGTGTATCCCTTGGTGTCCAGTCAGGAAAACAGAACCCATTCCAGGTTAATTCAGGAACTGCTTACAAATATGTCAGAAGGGTCAGTGGAGTAAATGGGGGAGGGGGGTAGAGTCACGATCGCTGCTGCTGGACAGTTGTCATTGTCATCAATCAGGAGCGAGGGGCTTGCACTCCCACTGATGCTTCTTCCAGAAGCAGAGCGGCTTCTACCACCTTCCTGCCACTGAATCTCACGTGGCTACCATCCACTGTCAGAACACCATCAGAACCCAGCTCTCAGGGCGTCTGGGAAACGTTATTTTTAAACTTCTAGCGCTGTCCTGGTTGTATGGCACAGGGAGGAGGACCTTCAAACGGCCACGTGCCGACACCATGGGCCTTCGGTCACGTCCCTGCTTTTTCGCCCTGTTCCACTTGTCCGGGCCTGTTGTCCACGTGGAGGCTCAGCAAGGGCCCATGACGACTTCTGCCCATCTTGGGAACACCAGGGTGTTCCCCACAGCTGCTGTTTGCAGGTGTTCCCAGGTACCTCACCTTCAGGCTCCTGGAGGCTTTCTGGGCTCAAAAGCCACAGGGAGAACAGACTCTTCCCTGACTCTGGGCCTGAGGCATTGCACGACCCCAAAGGGTTCTGCTTGTCGTACCCAGACCTCACCAAGCTGCTCATGTCAATGAAATCTGAACAACTCGAGGCCTCCACACTTTGACCCTGGGAGCTCAGACTCAGCCCGGGTTGCTGAGCAGAACAGACCCCACGGCAGCCACTACCCCCCTGCTCTAATCCCGAGACAAGAAATGGAGAGTTGTCCCAGTCCAGGGGCACAGACACCTCCAGATAATCATTCTTCCAGGCCAGACTCTGTGGTCTCCGGATCCATTGGACGGTCAGCCCTCCAGAGCCAGGCAGGAAGACTTCTTCGGCTTCAGAGTTGGACGATGTCCCAGAGCTGGGATCGGGTCATCTGATGGAGCCCCGAAGGCAGTGAGGTGCAAAATCAGGGAGGAAGGGTCTTCCAGAAACAGGCTGGAGAATTCCAGAACCAGGAGCTGAAAATCTTCTGGAGCCCTGGAGTTTTTCCTGGAGCCAACAACGTTGTGGCGCTATAAATACTTCCGAAATACTTTCCAGAGGCAGGGAGAGACTTCCAGAGCCAGATACAGCATTTCTTTGTCCTGATTCACAGTTAAGGTGTTTTCTAGAGCTAGAAATAGAACCTCTGGAAGATGGAGAACCATCCATTTCTTGTGAGTGGAGAGCATCTCTTTCAGACTGAGGGGCACCGCCCTTCCTCTGCCAGCAGGGAGGACCCTGTAGGGCACTGCGCTGTGGGATCGTCCAAAGACATGAAGGTGACACAATCCTATTTGTCCCAAGACTGCTTGGTAGACGCCCTCCTGGCCCTTCCCCCCAGACACCCTGAACGCGTGACCACTTCCAGACCCACAGACTCATGCCAAGTTCTCATTAAAACGTACTCTCCTGTGTTTTATTCTGTGGGGGGTGGTGTCTCACTCTGAAAACATGCCCAAGCCTCAAAATCAGCTTCCCAGGTGGTCCCGTAATAGACCCCTCAGGCTGGAGTGTAACTTTTCGAGTCATATTATTATTTTGAGGGGTGCTTTACGAAACAGGGTAAGTGCGTAAAACAGAAACGTGCGAGAGATTCTAGGACGTCTGTTGTTTTTGTCAAGGCGAGGGTCCACCTTTTTCCCTTTCAGTGATTATGCTGGCAACCCTCCCTGATGCCCCCAAGTCCCAGACAAACCATACCGAGTGGTCCTAGGGTCAACCTAATGTCGTGCCAAGAGCGTGGGTTTTGGAATCTGACAGACCTGTGTTCGATCTGGGAAAGCTGTGCAGTCTGGGGTGAGTCCCTTTCTCTCTCTGGCCCTTTCCAGTGGGAATAACAACACCCACCTTGCAGGGGTGTCGTGAATGTCCACAGCAGTGGCGTATGTGAAGACCCCAAGTGTGTCCCGGGCTGATGAGTTCTCAGCCACCGTTCAACTGGACGGCAGAGCAGCGCTGGAAAATTGTGGTGAATTTGGAGGTTGAGGCACCTAAAAAACTCTCCGGGTTCTGTGACTTGGGCATCATTTCCCTTCTCAGACCCTCCGTGCCCTCATCTGTGAAACCAAGGGTTGAATAAAAGGATTCGGAGGGCACCCCCAGCTCTGAATTCCTGAAGATTCCTTCATTATAACATCTGGATCTATTCTCTTGACATTTAAGGAGCTGCCAGGGTGTCTCACCTTTGTTCCTTGAGAGAGGACATTGGTAACCATCATATGAGGGATGTAGGTGAGGTTTGGATGGTGTTACTATGGCATGATGACAAAATCCGAGGATTCTTGTCTTGCCCTCCTATTGCATCTTGTGTTTTCCCCAAGAGAGCGTATAACAAGCACGTGTGACAAATGAGAAGTCAAAAGGCCACTTTGTGACGAGCTAAGCTAGCTCGGTGCCGAGCGGGTCGTCGTGGAGTCCTGGCCAGGCCTCGCCTGCCCCTCTAACACTCTGTAATACTAATGTCATCACTGTGGCCGATTGATGGGATAGTGACTGTGTGCCAGGCCACAAACGATTTCATTCTCAGGAACCACTCCATGATTGTACTATAATGACTCCGCTAACCAGAAAACAGGCCCCATCCGTCTTCCGACATCCCGTCCAACAGAGAGGCAACTTTTCCTCCCTGCTTGGGCGGGGGGGGGGGGGGGTTGAGAGGAGGGAGGGGCCTGATGGGGTAGGGGCCAGCCCCAACTTCTAGGCAGTGGCTGCCAGGTGACTATGAGAGTGGGGAGAGAGGTACATGGGGGGTGGGAAGGAGGGATGTGGGCTGGAGCCAGGGGCCGGTCATGGGGTGGGGGGCGAGCAGTTCTGTGGACCTGGACTTGGGAGAGGCCCTGTGCCCTGTGCTGGGAATACAGAGACGGATAACTCTGTGTGTGTACAGACAGAGTAGGCCTCTTTCCAGGGCAGCAGGATTCTCAACACAAAAGTGGCACAGAGATGTCAATGTCGTAGGGCAGGGGGAGTGATGATGCTGTCTGGATGCCAGGGAGGCCCTCACAGGTTCCCAGGTGAGCTGGTGACATCTCTTCCAGCATCTTTACGCCCCCTTCTAAATTTGGTTCTTCCCATCTCCGCTCTAGGGGCCTTAGTTGCCACCCCCCATCGCTCACCAGTCCCTGAAATAACTGGTCTCCCAGCCCCTTCCAGCCATCCTCCACACAGCACCAAGAGTAAAGACCTTCTGAAAATGAAAACCTAATCCTAGCTCCTCCCCTCAAATCGCTCCAGCTGCCTGGAAATATGGTCCAAGATCCCTTGGCATGACTTTCAAGCCCTGGGGAATCTTGTTCCTCCTTCTCTTTTCAGCTTTACCCCCAACTACTTCTCCTTTTCACTCCCCATCTAATTTCCTGCCAGAGTCCCCCAAATCCCGCAAGTGCACCTTGCATTCTCTTGCCCCCTCTCTTTGCACAGGCTGTTCCCTCTGCAGGGAATTCCCTTCCCCACCCTTCCTCGTTCGCTAACTCCTTCGGGTCCCTGCTCTGCATCTCTCTCTTGGAAGCCCTCGGGACCCAGCAGGTTCGCACAAGAACCCCTCCTCTGTGCTTCCACAGGCCCTGTGCCGGGCCCTCTTTCAGTTCTTAACACACTGCCGTGTGGTCTTCCGCGGGACTGTGCGCTTGCTCAGACTAGCGGCTCGGAGAGGGACGGATGCAGGTGTAGTCCTCTGTATCTGGTGCGTGGTGCTCGCTGCTGTTTGCAGGATGAGGGGATGGGTGTTCGTCCTGGGGCTGGGGGGCTTGGGCGGGGTCGACAGGGGGTCGGGACGGGGCGGGCTGTGGCAAGGGGGGGTCAACGGGCGCCTTTGTAACTGTTGGGGTGCTTGGGGCTGAGCGGGGCGTCCCTGAGCCCCGCCGTCCGCAGGAAGGAGATGGGACGCACCTCTCCCCCCGAGGCTCCTCCTCTCCTTTCTGCCCGGAACCAGCCTGCGGTGTCATAGCAACAGCCCACCCCGGCGGCTGGGCCAACCAATGGCAGCCGGAGCTGGTGAGGTAATGCCAGGATCTCGCAGCTCATTGGCGGGCCGGGCCGCGGCGGGGCGCGGGCGGCGCGGGGGCCGGGCGGCGGAGTGGGTGCGCGGATCCCCCCGCTGCCGTGCGCCGCGCCCCACCTGCGCTCGCTCTCCGGCCGCGCGCCGTCAGCCTGGCTCATCTCTCTTTCTCCGCGCGTCCGTGCTGTCTCCGTCTGTCTCGGTCCTTCTGTCTGTGTCTGTCCCCCTGAGGGGCTCGGGCGACTCCTCCTTCTCCACCTTCTGTCTCTGCCCGGATGTCTCTCTGTCTCTGCGTTCGTCTCCCTGTCTTCTGGCATCTCTGCTGCCCGTCCGTGTCTCTCGCCAGCCCTGCTGGCCGGTGCTTCTCCAAACAAGGGCGCAGTGAGAGCTCCTTGAGTTGGAGCCAGAAGGTGACTCACTGCTTCAAACCGCAAGGCCTGCCTCGCCGGTCTCCGAGGCACCTTCTTCCCGAGCTTGCTGGAAGACTCTGGCACCCGGGCCCAGGTCCTGAGACCTTGGCGAGGCCGACTGGGCCTTTCTCTGATGTGTCTTGCCAGACATTTGTTTTTGTTGAATTGTCACCCAATTAAGGGAAAGGCCGGACGTTCTGTGCTTTGGGGCAAGGAAGGATGTGGAGGACAGACTTAGAGAAGGAACAGGCATAAACTTAAGGCATTACAGCAGAGGGGTTTAGGTTAGACAAGTGGAGGAGCTTCCAGAACACAGCAAATGGGTAGGCACTGGAGTAAGCGAATGAAAAGGGTAGTTGGATTTCTACCCTTCCACCTCTTGGTCCATCCCCTAGTACGATATATTGGTTCCTCTAAGTGCCAGGCTCTGCGTTGGCATTGGCTCAGTCCCTTGGGCTCTAGGAGTCACAGCCCAGGTAGGGAGGCAGATACACAAATCCTGGGTTTTGTTGGAACTCCAGAGGAGGGCAAAACTCACTGTGCTCGCAGGGCAGCTTCATGGAGGAGGTGACCTTTGAGCCGGTGTGCTTGGGGGAATAGCCAACAGCTTGTTTGGCTCAGCCTAGGTGGGGCAGAATGTTAGACCAGTCTGAATGGATCTATTGGGGGGGGGGGTGTAGAGGGTCCAGGAATGTGAAGACCTGGATGGGGGGTTTGCACTCCATCCCAGGGTGATAGGATGATGGGGAGCCACATGGGGGAATCTGAAGTGGGGAGGCATAGTCAGATGGGGGTTTCATGAAGTTTCACTGGTAGCAGGGCTCCTGTCTGTCTTGCTCAGCCCTGGGTCCCAGCACAACTCGGGGTAGGGGGCGGGGAGAAGTTGTCTGAGAGATGAAGTGTGAAACGGTGAGGCTGGCGTCTGTGTGGGGTGGAGGGGATGGGAAAAGTGGATGGGTTCAAGAGATGGGAAGGACAGGTAGAGGGGATGGGCCTTGCTGGTTCACTAAGGCTGTTCGGTGAGGGAGAGGGAGGTGCCTGGGGTAACACCTGTGTTTTTGGCTTGAGCAGCTGAGGATGGGGGGGGGCAGGGAACCCAGGAGATGGGGCAGATTGCTAGGGAAAGTGGCTAATTCAGAGTTGGACCTGTAGAGCCTGAGGTTCCGGGGGTCTAGCCAGGTGGGGCTGTCTGTGGGGAAGGTCTGGGCCGGGGTGGCCAGCATAAAGTTGGCTAGTGAGGCCACTTACGGACTGGGACATTGCAGAGCAGGTTGTCAGATAAGGAGGTCCTTTAGAGCCCTAGGGAGACCTGGCTAAGGGTCGGGGCATCTGGACCCTGACACTGGCTTGCTGTGTGACCTTGGGTAAATCACTCTTTCTCGTTGGGCTACTGTCCCCTGATCTGTCAGCAGAGCCACTCAGAGGTGCAGAGAGACTTGGGCCACTTCTCTTTTTAAGGCTTCTGGATATGGTTAAAAAAAAGATTAAGATGTGCCCCAAACAGGGTAACAGGACTGGTGGTTATTTGCTTGGTTCGCATTGACAAATGACCCTTATGAACAAAGGGACAGGGATTGCATGTCTGATCTCATTTGGTTATGAAAGCCCACATCAGGGTCCTGTGGGGAGGTTAGACCCTATTTATGGTCTTCCAAGTTGCTTGGAGTCATTTCCCCTTTTGGTGGGAAAGGTGCCTGGCTGGGGGCCGGGAGGGGCTGAGCCAAGGCCTGGTCTGAGCAGCAGACCCCTCTTGCCCTAAGCCTGGGCCTTCCCGCCCCTCCCCCAGTTCCTGGCAGCCCCCAGTTCCGTCTTTCCCCAGGCAGCCCAACATTACTGGTCTGTGGGTTTCCAAGGCTGCGGTGCCAGCACTGCCACCTCCCCTTCCAGTTCCTCAGAGATGAGAGCGTTAGTCAAGAGTGGGGCCCTGGCTCTGCTTTAAACTTGCCCTTGGGCAGGTTGCTTCCTTTCTGAGACCTCAGAGTCTCAGCATCTCTTTGTCCTCAGGCGGTAGCCTGGCGACTGGCCCAAGGTATGCACTTAATAAATGTTGGCTTAATTGAATTAAATTGCAAAGTAGTTCATTTGGCTGGAGCAGGGCTTGGGGGGAAGGGTGGGGAGAGAGCGCACGCCTTTGGGGCCTTCAGAGTAGGACAGGGCCCCAAATGTGCTTTGGAAAAGGGACATCAGCAAGTATTTACCAATCTGCATCCTATGGCATTGGCCCAAAGCCCCTGAAAGGCATCCAGAAAGAAAAAGTGAGCGGACACAAAATGGGATTACTTCCCCCACACACCACAAAGTCTTGATTTGGCAAGAATTCATCACAATACATTCTGCTTAGCCCAGTGGTCAAGGGCAAGAACGTGGAGGTGGGCAACCTGGTTCAAATCCGGCTCCATCCCTTTCTGTTTGACCCTCAGCGAGGGACGTGGTGTCCCAGACTCCAGTGTGAACTGTAGGTAATACTATGGTGCCCCTCACGGGGTAGTTACGAGATTTCGTGACTTCCTAGGTGCACAGTATTCAGTGCAGTGCCTGGTGCGCGCGGGCCCAGGAATGGTAGCTGTCGTTGTTAGCAACAATCCAGTTCTTGACCCCCTCCCCGAGCTGAGCGCTCGCAGCAGTTGGGGTGACTGGCAGGCCTTTAGAGCTCCTCCCTGTGCTCTAGGGCAGGGGTTCTCAATTTTGGCTCTGCATTAGAATCCCTGGGGGCGCTTTTCAGACTCCCAGCTTGGGGCTACACCTTCGAGCCATTACGGGACCGCTGGGGGTGCAGCGCGGCCCTCAGCGCCTTCTCTGATCGACGCCAATAAGCAGCGGGGCTTGGGAATGAGAGCAATGGTCCTCAAGGCCTGGACCCCGGACCAGCAGCATCAGCATCACCTGGGAACTTGTTAGAATGCACGTTCTCAGGCCTGGCCCCAGCTCCACTGAAGAATGGGAAACTCTGGGGGTGGGCCCAGTGGTCTGTGTTTTAATAAGCCCTCCGGGGATTCAGGGGCAGCTCAAGTTTGAGAACCACTGATCCAGAGGCAGAAAAGTACAATCGTTTTGAAAGCCACTGTGGTAAGCTGCACCCTATTCCCAGCTGGGCAGAAATAGGGACCCATCCCTGCCCGCTAAGAGACACAAGCCCTTCGTTATGCATGCCCTGCTGCCCTATGTGGGTTCTCGTATTTAGACCTCAGAGCAACCTGTTACCCGTAACTTCACCTCCGTTTTCCAGATGGGGAACGTGAGGCTCCAGGAACTCGTGTGACCTGCCCAGAGTCTCATAGTTAGCGAAGGGGCTGCCCAAGGACCCCCAGGATCGGGTTCCTCCCAGCTTTGGCCTTGGATGGAAAGAGTTTGAGGTCTTCTTTGAGACCTTGAGCCCTGGCTCTTGTCTGCTGAGGGCCCAACTGTTCCTCTGTCGTCCAGGAGCTGTGAGATCATTGGTCCTCAAACTATCCCCAGAAATATCTGAGAGTTGCAGATTCCAAGGTGGGAGTGCGAGGGGGCTGTTGCCTCTGGAGCACGCGGCCGGGGCCTAGCACGTGGTCAGCGCTCACGAGCACCACTGCCCTCATCAGGAGTCACCCGTGCTCACTGATAAATATAGGTAACAGGGTGCTAGTTTATATTTACAATTCATTGTCATTGTTTTATTTATATTTTTTATTGCAGTAAAATGCACATGCCTTCTGTTTTTTTAAGAGTTTACTTATTTAGGGGCACCTGGGTGGCTCAGTTGGTTAAGCGTCTGCCTTCGGCTCCGGTCATGATCTCAGCGTCCTGGGATCGAGCCCCACATCGGGCGCTTTGCTCAGCGGGGAGTCTGCTTCTCCCTCTTCCCCTGCCTCTCCCCCTCCCCCTGCTCACACTCCCTCTGTCTGTCTCTTTCTCTCTCAGTGAGTAAATAAAAAAAAATCTTTAAAAAATATTATTTATTTATTTATTTGAGAGAACACGAGCAGGGGAGGAGCAGAGGCAAAGGGACAAGCAGACTTCGCACTGAGCATAGAGCCCGATGTAGGGCTGGATCTCATAACCCTGAGATTTACAACCTGAGCTGAAATCCAGAGTCAGACGCTTAACCAAGTGAGACACCCAGGCGCCCCACATGCCTTATTTCTAACGCAAAAGGTGTTCCATCTTGTAAGCTTCCGCATGTAGACAGGGCTGCAGGCTCAGCTGAAATGCTAGCCCTGCTCAGTTACCAGCTAGGACACAAGGAAGAGCAGGGGAGGGTGTGGAGTGGGGTGATCTGGGTTCGAATCTCAGCCCTCACTTACCTCTGAGGCCACAGGCAAAGCCTTCCTCACCCTGGGCCTCAGTTTCCCCTTCCTTAAAATGGAAAGCACTGTACAGAATGTACACTTTTTCTTAGACCTGAGGGGTTATTATTCCTGTCAAAGGGAGCCCGTAGCTGTGCTGATATTAATAATTCAAGCCTGCACATGCCCAGCCCAGGATGGCTCCCCACCACTGGACGCCGGGGCCAGACTCATTTCCTCCCTTTTTATCACCATACTGTGTGGTGGGGAGGAGGGGTGCAGAAGGGCGGCCACCAGTGTGACTCCCAGTGTGTCCCCGCCGCTCCCTGACTTTTGGCAGCTGGTGGGCAAGTCTGGGAAAGGCCCTGAATGAGCCCAGCTCTGCTCCCTCTGGGCCTCGCTGTGTCTGCCTGCCGAGGGGCTGTGTTCTGGTTGGCTCTTTGATACCAGGTGGCCTCCGTGGCTGGCTCTGCCTGTCCGGGGAGGCCTGTGGTGGCCCGGGGCTACCAGGGACAGGAGGCGGAGTCTGTCTGCTTCCGGGGCCGGGTATTGGCAAGTGCGTCTGGCTGTAGGTCTAAAGCCCCATCCTCCAGGCTGGCTTCTATCTGTCCTGGCCCATCACTTCCCTGGCTTTCCATCTCACGGGAGCCTAAGCCCGATTCCTCAGGGTGACCTGTAGGTGGAAGGACATCCAGGCCCAGGGCCTCATTGGCCTCACCCAACTTAAAAAAAAAAAAAAAACCTTCTACAAAAATATTATTGAAGTAGAGTTGACATGCAATGTTATGTTAGTTTCAGGTGTGTAACATAGTGACCCAACGATTCCATACATGGGTCTGTGTAGTCGCCGTCCGTTACCGTGCAACGTTGTTACAGTGTGAGTGACTACACTCCCTCTGCTGGGCTCTTCATCTCTGTGACTTACTTAGTTTGTAACTGGAAGTTCATACCTCTTCATCCCCTTCCCCTATTTTGCCCATTCCTGCCACCCCCTTCCCGGGGAACCACCAGTTTGTTGTCTGATCTATGAGTCTGTTTCTGTTCTGTTTGTTTGCTTGTTTTGTGTTTTAGATCCCACGTAGCAGTGAAATCATACGGTGTTTGTCTTTCTCTGTCTGATTTATTTCCCTTCGCATCACACCCTCTAGGTCCATCCGTGTTGCAAATGGCAGGATCTCATTCCTTTGTATGGCTGAGTGATATTCCATTCTGTATGTGCACCGCGTCTATCCATTCAGGGAGCCGGGGATGTGGCCTTATCTTGTGAACTCCGATGCCCAGGACGGAACAGAGGGGCTGGGGCCGGAGATCCAAGCCTTGACCAGGGAGCTCAAAGGGCAGTGGCAGCAGGATGGGGGGCAGCGGGACAGTCCCTAGCGGGACCCTCCTCAGCAGGGGTGCTGCTGCTGCATGATCCCAGATGTTAGGGTGTTTCTAAAGGTAGAGGCCTGTGTTCAGGCAGACAGTCGTCTGGCTGGCGACCTGGCCTTTATTTATTTATTAAAAGATTTATTTATTGTTTTAAAGATTTTTATTTATTTATTTGACAGAGACAGACAGCCAGCGAGAGAGAACACAAGCAGGGGGAGTGGGAGAGGAAGAAGCAGGCTTCCAGCGGAGGAGCCTGATGTGGGGCTCGATCCCGGAACACTGGGATCCCGCCCTGAGCCAAAGGCAGACGGTTAACGACTACGCCACCCAGGTGCCCCTATTTATTTATTTGATGGGGGGAGAGAGAGAGAGAGAGGGAACACAAACAGGGGGAGTGGGAGAGGGAGAAGCAGGTTTCCCACTGAGCAGGGAGCCCTGATGCGGGGCTAGATCTGAGCCGAAGGCAGAGCCAAAGGCAGATGCCTAACGACTGAGCCACCCAGGCGCCCCCGACCTGGCCTTTTAACTTCCAAAGACGGAGTCACTGGTCGATAAGACCAGAAAGGGTGGTTGCGTCCCTTCTCACCTGCTCTGTAAACTGCAGAGAGCCTCTGGTTGGGATCCACAGGGGGCAGTCAGGGGAGAAATGGGGGTGTGGGGTCATCTCCGGGATGCTGGCCAGAGTGACCAGGGATGTCCTTGCATCTTCCTTCATCAGAGGAAGTGTGTGCGATACAGTGTGTGTGTGAAAGAGTTTATGAGAACGTGGGTACATGTGTTTCTGTGTGTGAACGTGTGTTAGGATGTTTGCTGCCAGACTCTCTCTCTCTCTCTCTCACATACACACGCACGCACGCACGCACATGCAGTGCATGCAGTCCAGAGGCTGGCCCTGCTGTCAACAGGTTCAGGGGGCATCTATTCTCCTTCACAGTGCTGGCTGTCAGGCTTCATGCTGGAAATGTCCATGCTGTGCTGTGCACCAGTCCCTGCTCTGGGCACGGAAAGCTTCCTGCCTCAAAGACCCTGCTCGGAAAGGCGTGCACGATGCCAAGCCAGGAGTCCTGGCAGAAGATGGGTGCTCAGGTTTGGGGGATGAGCCCCGGGAAGATCCAGGCCTGGTGGGCTGGAAGTTCATTTCCCAGGGGACAGCAAGGCAGTGCTCCTACAGGTAACAATCACTGACATTAATACATGCTGACTGTGTCCCAGACATCTCACGGACATCACTTCATTTTTCAGATGAAGACACTGAGCCTCAGAGAGGTTGGGAAACTTACCGAGATCACACAGCAAGAAAATAGCAGATGAGGCCGAGGCTCAGAAGGGTTGCTTGGCTTACTATGAATCATCTAAAGTGTTAATGACAGAGCTAGAATTTGAACTTGGGTCTCTCTGATTCCAGAGCCTGTGCTACCACCACTACCTTCCCCAAGCTCTTGAGTAAGCCAGACATCCTGGGGACATGTGAGAGAGGAGGAATTTGGGTGGCCAGGGGAGGGAGGGGCTGAATCAGCCTGGAAGGGTCAACGAGTAAAAAGTGAGGCACAGATGTCAGCTGGGAGCATTCCAGGGAGACAGGGGATGGGGGAGGGCATCCATAGGAGAGAAGAGTGGGAGCAAAGGCACGGAGGCGTGAAATACGGTGCCACGTTCTGGTAGTTTATGGCCGGCCCATTGAGCAGGAAGACAACCTCCACTTCTCCCTGCCCCCACTCCCATCCTGGCTCAGAAAGCCTGATTGTCCCCACTTCCCTCCACCCCCTCCTGTTAGGCTCCTGGGATATGGACAAGAAAGGAGCTTGTCTTTCCTGGCTCTGCTGGAGTCCTGCCGCTGAGGTTTGGTTACCATGGCGACGGGCTCCATGGAAACTCGTAGCCTGCCCAAGATGGACCTGGACCCCAGCCCACCTGCTGATGCATTGCGTCCCCTGGCCTCAGCATCCTGAGGAGATGTCCAGGGGGTCACTCTGCCACTCTGCTACCTGAGTCCCCACCCTTCCAACCTGGCAGAGGCAGGAGAGTGCCCAGGGTCAGAGAGCTGGTAATTCCTGCACGCAGGGTCTGTGGGGTGGCTCCAGGATCCCACATTAAATACAGGACACGGAGACCCCAAATTCCCTTATATTTAGATGAATGAGGGGCAAGTCTTTATGTGGCCACTGCTTGATGTCCTGCCTGTTCTGTCCCTGCATCCAGGTCCGTCCCACTTGCAAGGTCACACTCTCTTTGTTATGTTTGTCTCCTGAGCTCGCTGGTCTCAGAGTTCTGTCTATTTAACCTGCCGTCTGGCCACCAAGCCCCTTGGACACCTTGGTTTGGAAACTCAACACCCTATCGATACACTTGCTATTGGACAGACCTGGAAGGGAACCCTAACTCCACACTCGTTAACCACGTGACCTTGAGCAAGTCACTCCCTCTTGCTGAGCCTGGGATTCCGCGTCTCTGAACACATGCTTTAGAGGGCGGCTCATTCATCCAACGAGTGTGTGGAAGAACACCTGCATCTATCAAGCACTTACTTATTTCTCGTGCTTTTGATGCATTCATAGTGCCAAGAACTGCACTTTTACCTCTGACGACTCTGAGACAGGATTCTCACTCCCGATGAAAACACGGAGCAGCGGAAGGTACGCGCCCCTGACCGCGGCTGCACAGGGAAGACGCAGATTCAGCTGACCCCGAGGCTGCACCCTTAGCACCTTAGTATCTGGTCAGTTGATTCTTATTGAGCACCTGCTATGTGGCGACCTGGTTTCTGCTCTCTGGAGCATCTACTGGGGGGGGTGGAACAGAAGGGGAAATAAAGACAAATTGTTACCCACTGTATGTTGATATAGAGCGTAAGGACGGATGTTCTTTAGGGAGGGTGAGAGGTCTGGGGAGATTTCTCCGAGGAAGTGACGTGGAAGGATGAGAGATCTGACGAGTGGGAAAAGCCGGCCACGAGAAGGAAGAGAGACCCCGGCAGGGGCAAGGCATGGACAGAGGCCTGCGGTGGGAATGAGTCTGGGTGTCCTTGAGGCTGGACGGGCTCAGAGGAGCTTGGAAGTGGTGAGCGAGGGGGAGGGAGGCCTAGGATGAGGGGGAGAGGCAGGCAGGGGCCAGATCCCGCAGAGCCTTGTGGGTGGGGATGTGCAGTGTGATGTATTCTAAGGGCAGTGGGAACCAGTGGAAGGTTCTAAGCAGGAGCTTTGGGAGTGGATCTGATTTTCGTAAGGAGCAGCTCCTGGTGGCTGCCGTGTGGCGAGAGGGTAGGAGAGGGGCAGGAGAGGAGGCCAGGAGGACGGCACAGGTGTCCAGGGTAGAGACAGTGGTGTCTGGGCTGTGGTGCTGGCAGCGGATGGGGAGCGGCTGCTGAGTTTGACGGAGTTTGGATGTAAATGGACAGACGGTGCTGACGGACTGTAGGTAGGGAACGAGGAATGGGAAGGGATAAAGGATGCCTCCTAGTTCCTGCCCTCGGTGACTGGGTGGACGATGCGGACCCAGAGCTGGTCAACTGGCTTTGGGGGGAGGACATCCAGAGCTCGTGTTGGGATGTACCATGCTTGGGATACTCAGCTGTGAGTTCTGGGCAGAGGTCTGCGATACGCGTACGTGGGGGTTGAGATTGTAGACCACGAGGTGTGTAAAGCCTTGGGGCTTGATGAGATCAAGGAAGGAGAGAGTGTAGACAGAGAGGGGTGGGGAGAGGAGAGAGGAGAGGCAGGAGGACAGAAGCCCCGGAGGGAGGTGAGGAAGGGGGAGGGAGGAAAAGAGAAGTAGGGAAAGGAGGAGAGGGAAGGGTAGAGGGAAGGGAGGGGGGAGAGGGGGAGGAGGGCTGCCAGAGCCCAGAACACACCTGTGCATTCAATCGACACACCTGGGCGGATGGTGGGTATGGTGTGTCAGGCACGGGAGAGCAGGTGGTGGGTGCCACCAGCGCCTGAGTCCAGGAGCTGGGGCCAGGGACCCACGGGGGACCAGCCATTAGGACTTGAGTGAGGCCAGAGCTGGGAAGAAGGTGCAGTAAGGCCCCAGGACAGGAGGGGGGGTGGATGGCCTCCTGGAGAGGCACTGGGAGGCCTGGCTTGGTGACCTGGCGGCCTGGGGAGGACGGAGCGGAGGGAAGAAGGGTGGCAGGGAGGAGGTGCACAGCGAGGGGCAGGACTGCAGAGCCTTGAAAGAGGCAGCTGTGTCATTTCTAGCTTCCTCCTGGGCAGGGGCCCTACACATCCTGGGGACAGCCAGGGGGCTATTTGTTACTGTAGCTTCCTGACCCTGCAGCCACACGCCCTCGAGGGGAACAGCACAGGCAGGTGCGTGCCTGTTGGTGGCACCTGTGTGGTCTGGCAGAGTGGCTGGGACAGCGGGGAGCCCTGATGGCCTGATGTGCTGAACTTCCGAGCTGTGGGCCTTGGGCAAGGAACACAGGCGCTTTGAGCCTCAGGGTCTCACCTAGAAAGGGGCGATAATAGCATGTGAAAACGCTTTGCCAGCTCCCAGGTCCTGCCCAGGCGCGGGGAATTAATAGTGCTGCCGGGGCTACAAGTCTGAGCGAGATGTGCCCCCAGGTCTGTTGAGAGTGAGACACACGCAGAGACAGAATGAGACAGGGAGACACAGAGAGAGACTGAGACAGGAGGGAGAGATTTGGGAGGGAAAACGAGGGAAAGAGACAGAGACAGAGGGCTAGACAGGTACGCAGGAGAGACAGAGAGTCAGAGAGAGACAAACAGAATGAGAGCAAGATAGAGGGAGCGGGACAGCGAGGTGGTAGATCTAGAAATGGTAACAGAGAAATCCGGGTGCTAAGACCAGGCACGGTTTTGACTTTCATACCTTTGCTCATATTATTTTCTGACTTCTCTTTATGTATACTTAAATAATTATCTTTTTAAAAACGTGGTTTCTGGATGTAAATTGGATTTTAAAAACTTTCTGCAATTTGGAAACACCTATGAAAAGCTTTACAATTTGCATACAAATTGACCAAGAAATTTCCCTTCTTAGAACTTATTCAAAGGAAATAATCGTGGACGTGCCAGTGATCTAATTGAAGGATGATTTCGAAGTATTGTTTGTAAGAGCAAAAAGCCCCCAAGCCCCCGAAATTCCAACCTAAACCAAAACGCCCTCTACCTTAAATGTGTAAAAATAGGCAAATAAAAGATATTCCATTCATTGCAGGGATTTCTATGCAACCTTTAAAATGGAGCTCTTAAAGGAACTCACCGGCTAGGCGAATCATGACCCGTTATTCTGTAAATAAAAAGCAAGTTTCAAAAGGTACAGTATAACTCAATTTTGTTAGGAAAAATCCGTTTGTATGTGCGCATAGAGAAATATCTGGAATTTTTAAAACACCAAGGCCATAATTGCAATGTGCAACACGAAAACAATAAAGGTTATTTCAAATCTGGTCTATGCGTTCAGAACTCTTACCCACGGGAGGCTGCCCTCTTGTCTTGCGGGGTCCTCAGCTCTGCACGGTCTGCCCTGTGATAATCCAGCAAGGTGTTGATGAAATCACACCTCCCCCATGTCAATTCACACAGATCTCTCCTAGTTATTATTATTATTATTATTTTGTTAACCTTCCCACAGAGGCTACAGCCGGCTGCCACCCATTCAAAAAAAAAAATTTCTCACATTTTTACAGGCTGTGACAGTTTTATTCCTTTGATCATTGCAAATCGAGGTCTCTCGTATCTTTGTGGATATTAACCATGGGGTTCTGTTCATGGTAACCAGGTAAACACGATGTAAGCGTTACCAGGAGGACCTTCTCCAGGTGGGGATGACTCAGAGGTGGGCTATCAACCTCGATTCAGTCTTTTAGGTTTTTCGATTAAAAATGTACATGTTATCATTACGACACAGAAATCACAGGTTCTGTATATTTTTACTCATCTCATTCCAAAAAGGATGTGGGGGCCTTGCCAAATTATATATGTCTATAATAGGGTAAAACCAGTTGAGGACAAGGTGCAGGGAAGCAAGCTAAGGATATGAAAATAAGACAAAAAGAGGAAAGTCAGTAAATAAGACACGTGCCTCAAAACTGACTGGGGTGTCAGTTTTGCCTTGTTCTGTCCAATGGCTTATTTTTAGCATGTAGCATGATCCAATATTGAGCAAAAAGTAAAGAAATATAAACCTTAGGCATAAACCTTACCTCTCTCCTGAACTCAACTGTTACCAGCTTCTCTGCAAATAAACCTTGGCTTTTTTTTTTTTTTGAAGAGTTTATTTATTTATTTGAGATCAAGAGAGCACAAGTGTGTGTGTGGGGGAAACAGAGGGAGAAGGAGAAGCAGACTCCCTGCTCAGTGGCGAGCTCAATGAGGGGCTCCATCCCAGGACCCCGAGATCATAACCTGAGCCCAAGTCAGCCGCTTAATCAGTGGAGCCACCCAGGCGCCCCAAACCTTGGCTTTTCTTTTAAATCTCAGGAAAATGGTGCCTTTTTTCTCCATCCTGCTATTCCACTGGAAAGTTGACAGACATGCCCACTCACCAGAGAGAGACGCCCCAATTTTCTTTTCTGCATCTTGTGAACGAGGTCCAGCGAGGAGAGAGCCTTCTGTTCTTAGCATCAGCTGCAGCTATCTTCTTGGTTGGGAGGAACTCACCTTGGTTAAAGGGAAGACTTTAAGCTCCCCTTCTGCAGTACTTTCCAGTATTTTAATGTGTCGTATGCTTGGTCCCCAAACAGAAACCACTCGGCGGCACCCCTGGCCCTGATCCAGATCCAGGTCGCACTCTCTGCAGTGATGATTTTGCCAAGTGCGATGTCACCTTAGCAACCAACTTACCCACTCACTCAATTAACCCGTTTCCTCTCTGTAATCAATACTCATTAGCACAGAAATTACTTCTTTGCTTTGCCTTGCAGTTTTAACCACTCGTTCGGGTCAATGTGTTTCTTCAAGGTAGCAGTCCTTCCTCCTTGTGAGCATGGGAACTCATCTGAACCTAACAGAACCTTCTCCCTGGGGCCTCGGAGGCTATCCTCCTCACGCGGGCTCAGCCGAGAGGTACCGGCTGGTGATATCAGTGGCGTTGGCAGCAGGGTCTCCGTGGCGGCTTCTGGTGTTCCACTGGTCACTGGGGCCTTGCCCACAGGGAAACTGCCAAGAAGGAAGATGGCCCCTGCCTTTTAAAATCAGAGAGACAGCTCCAGCACACACACGAGGCTCCTGGAAGGCTCCAGGGAAAAATACGATTATGTGAGGGCTCTTGTAGACATATGGTTTGAGAACAGACAGAAAAAAATTACTAAAACCCACAACAGTCTATACCACTTCCCACTCTGGTTCTAAGGTAGGGCATGGGGTTGTGGTGGGGTATCCATATCCCGGAGAGCTAAGATTCTAGACCACGTCCTTTGCTGTGCAGAGCCCAGTGGAAGAGGGGGACAATGGACATTGGGACGCTTCTGCCAGCTTTCCTGTCCTCTGCACAAGGGACCTGGCGTGGATGGTCCTTCTGGGAGCAGGGATGCTAGAGGGTCTCCAGAGGTGAGAGAGGAGAGTGCACTTGCTCTAACATAGGGAGTGAAATTTTGAGGTGCAGTCCTAAGGAAGGGGAGCCCTGACCCCTGCGGAGCTGAGTTGCAGTGGGAGGGATGCTGAGCACCGTGGTGTGTAGGGAGTTCGGGAAGGTCTGCAGGCACACAGTGTCGTGTGTAAGTGATGTTGGGGGCATGTGGAGGGGATGCAAGAAAGGGGGCCAGCTCGCCTCTAGGCATCTGTGCACTGGGAGGCCGACAGGAACAGCCCTGCTGGGTGGTAGGATGACCCACAAGTGGAAGCAATTAATCCATTAAAAGCATTGTTCTAGGCACGGGATACAGGCCCCAGATGAAGAAGCAAGAGTCCGGTTCCCAAGGGGCTCACATTCTAGAGGCAGAGGCAAGAACAGTCCCGGAAATAAATGAACAAGCACTTTGGGTACGCTGAGGGCAGTGAAGAAAGTAAATCAGACACTGGGAGGGGGGCACCTATAATGGAGGGGGGCGGGGGGCATCTCTCTGAGGAGCTGATGCTGGAGCTGAGAGCCGAAGAATGAGGGGTCAGCTGCTGAGGAGTCAGGAAAGAATGTTCCAGAAAGAAGAAAGAGCAAAGGCTGTCCCCGGGCTCCAGAAACCGCTGCCTGCCCTGGCCAAGCATTCTTTTTCTCCACCATTTAACCAGAAACGAGCATTCTCTGCCCGGGGTGCCTGCCTACCCACCTGACTCCAATCCCTCCCAAGGGCCTGTGACTTCCGATATTTATCCTGTTTAATTTCCAGCCCTTAAAAACTTCATTGGTACTACTCCTAATGCCGACACAACGAGGAGATACCATTTTTCATCTTGGACACTTGGGAAATTAAAAAAAAAAAAAACAGCTGGTGGGGGGCACCCGGATGGCTCAGTCGGTTAAGCGTCTGCCTTTGGCTCAGGTCATGATCTCAGGGTCCTGGGATCGAGTCCCGCAGCAGGCTCTCTGCTCAGCGGGGAGTCGGCTTCTCCCTCTCCCTCTCCCTCAGTGCTCTCCCTCTCCCTCTCCCTCTAGAGCTCTCTCAAATAAATAAAATTTTTAAAAAAACTGGTAGGGATCCAGCAAACACATGCCTTATATGTTGCAAGTGGGACAGCAAAATGACAACCCTTTTGAAAGCAACTTGAAAATATTTATCAAAAGCCAGAATAATGTTCCTACCTCTAGAGCCAATAATCTTCTTTGAGGATCCGTCTTGGGAAATAGCGGCAAGTGGGGCCAAGGTTTCTGCACGAAGATGTTCAGCTAAACGCTGTTTCTAAGAACGTAAAGCTCCCCGCGCGGTTTCGGGGTGTCGGAACAAAGGTTACGGTGAAGGTCACCGCGTCGGATGTGGGGCAGCCATCGGAGCCGATGCAGAGAGACAGGAACGGTCTCTGTTGTCAGGTGAATCTCGGTTCAGATCCTGAAGCTGCCAGTTACTGCTGTGTGACCTCGGGTCAGTTCTTTAACCTCGCTGGGCCTCAGTTTGCTCATTGATAGAAGAGGGATTTCATCTGTCTGCTTTTTTTTTTTTTCATAAGCGGAGAAGAGTCATTTCCAGGAGGAGCTGATAAGGCCTCCAGACATTCCCTACTGAGCCAGCAGGTGCTCAGCCCCTCAGAGTATCCTCTCACCCCTCTGGGGACAGTTGATGAAACCCTTACATTTCCAAGATCTCACTCAGTCCTGACGACTTCAAGACTATCATTCCCATTTTGCAGATGAAGAAACTGAGATTGGGAGAGGTGAACAGACTGACACAGTCACCCAGCAATTCAGAGGGATAGTCAGGACGGGTCCTCGGGGATTCTGACCTTTGCACTGGCTGTTGTCTCTCTCCCTTCCCTTTTGCGAACTCATACTCACCCTTCAAGACCCAGTCCAGATAGCACTTAGTCTAGGGGGCCCCTCCTGATACCTCTGCTTGTGCTCCCATGGCTCCCTGCGCAGGCTTCAGCCCAGGGTGGCAAGAATGGGGCTTTGGTATCAAGTTCAAGGTTCTAAGCCCACTTCTATCAGAGAAGATCAGGTAGCCATATCCTGGTGGTCTCCACCTCCCCGATTTAATAGGCAAGTAATAGGATAGCTCATTAACTTTCTTTTTCTTTTCTTTCTTTTTTTTTTTTTTTAAGATTTTATTTATTTATGTGACAGAGAGACAGCCAGCGAGAGAGGGAACACAAGCAGGGGGAGTGGGAGAGGAAGAAGCAGGCTCCCAGCAGAGGAGCCGGATTCGGGACTCAATCGCGCAACGCCGGCATCACGCCACTGCGCTACCCAGGCGCCCCTCATTAACTTTCTTTGTTACTCAGTGAGGGTGGTGAGGTTTAAAATGACAGCTGCTCTCCTTCAATGTGCAGGAAATTTCCAGAAAATGGATGCTGGCCATTTAATAGTGCATGACCTTGGGCCTCAGTTTCCTCGCCTGTCAAGGGGAGCTGATAGTAGCTGAGGGTCTTGCAGGGGCTGCGGGGGACTGCACGAGTTAATGCGTGTGAAGCTTGCTCGCAGCGCCTGGGGAAAGTGTGGCACAAACGTGAGCTGTCGTCTTCATTAATCTCATTACCGAAGGGCGTCCACACGCCGTGCTGGTGGTCAGGGCACCGGGCCGCGAAGGCAGCCCGCTGCGCACCACCCCTGCCGGAGGAATGGTGGGGACGTGTCACGGGGAGGTGACACCTGAGCGCAGGAGCCAGGACAGGCCCGAGGCCAGCGGGGAGGCCAGAGCTCCAGGCCCCGCGCCGGTGGTGGCCAGAGGCGGCCAGAGGCACTAATGAATCACGCTCCTCGGGGAGCCCTAGGAACCGGTCAGGCAAGGGCTTCACCCGGGTGGGGGCGGCCCTCAGGGTGGGAGGGGGTGGGAGGTGCGCCCCCTGCCCCGCCCACCGCCGAGTCCCCGGATCAACCAGCGTGAGGGGAAGAGGGAGGCGCCCAGGCTTGGATTACCGGTTTCCGTGCTCCAGAACCCGGTTGGCTTTGGGGCCCGACCTCACTCCCCGCCTGACCTGGGTCTGGGGTCAACCCCCCCACCCCCGGGTTCTAATTCCGGCCCAGCCTCTTATGAGCAGGGTGACCTTGGGGAGGGCGCCTGAACTACCCGTGCCTCAGTTTCCCCCCGGGGATAATCATAACACCCACGTTAGGGTCAGTACAAGTACAGCTCAGAGCATGTGCACAGCGAGTGCTCAGTGAGTGCTGGCCATTGTCACTTGGAGTGGCCTCTTGAGGCATTCAGGTTACCTTAAAGGTAAGAGCTATTTGGGGAGTGATCTGGCGAAGGTACTCGGTTCAGTGCTGAAAACAGCAACTTGAGCCCCTGCTCCGCCATTTACTGCACACGCGAGCCTGGGCAGGGCCTTTCAGCTTTTGGAGCCTCAGCTTTCTCATCTGTAAAAGGGGGAGATGTCCATCTAGATGATGATTATGCAGATTCTCATTTAAACATCAGGTCCCCCTTGGGGAGCCAAGTGTGGAGTCCGCTGCTGGGCGCGCCATACGTGATCCCCACAGTGCTCCCAGGCGAGCAGGACTTGTCTCTCTCTCACCCCACAACCTGCCGTCCAGCTGCCCCGCGGCCAGGAAATGGGCACCCTGGGCTGGGGGTGAGGTCTCTCTGGTTCTCTGCGGCTTCTCCCAGCCGAGGACGCAGTGCCTGTCAGCGGGTTTGGTCCTGCTGCAGGGGTGTCGCAGTCTGGGGAGGTGTAGGAGAGCCCAAGGTCTGGGGAGGTGTAGGAGAGCCCAAGGTCACCCCTGCAGCAGGGCAGGGCAGGCCAGTGGGTAGGAACTTGGCAGAGGGCAGGTGGGACCCGAATTCTCATCTGTGCTCGGCCCCTTCTTGCCGGGGTGGCCTTGGATGGTCACTGGGTGTTGAACGTGGACTTCCTCGACTGTAAGGTGGGCGAGCCGGCATCCCTGCGCCACCAGGCCGTTGTGAGGACCGATTGGGGTGCCTGGTGCCGAGGTGCTTACTAACCGGTGGCTTCTGTCTGGCCTTGCTGGGGCTCACCTGCTCACACAGTTGCCCACTGCCAGCTGATGCCCATAGATGCGTTGTGCCCTGGAGCTTGGACACAATTCCCACTCTCAGGGGTCGGTGATCCTGTAAGGGGGCGTACGCGGAAACCATAAATGGCCCGTGTTAGCCCAGTGCTCGGAGAGGGCGGTTAGAGAACGCAAGCACTCTGGAAGGTGGGCATGGAGGGGCAGGAAGGGCACCCCAAAATAGAGGATAGGATGTCTTTTTTTTTTTTAAGATTTATTTATTTGAGAGAGAGAGAGAGCACGTGCAGAGGGGCAGAGGGAGTGGGAGAGAGAGAATCCCAAGCAGACTCCCCACAGAGCACGGAGCCCGATAGCCCACCGATCCCGGGACCCCCACGCCCTGATCCCGATTCCACGACCCCGAGACCCCGACCTGAGCTGAAACCAAGAGTTGGATGCTTAACCGGCTGTGCCCCCCAGGCACCCCTGGAGGTCAGGGTTTCTTAACTGAGGCCCACGGGAGGAACAGCAAAGATAATGAGAGACAAGGGGACCCGGTGAGGGAGTCCTGGCAGGAGGGCCAGCTCGGGCAAAGGTACAGAGGTGGGACCCATCATAGGTTGTAGGAAGCATTGTAGGAGCTTCAGAATGGTAGGAGCAGGGACAGGCTGGTGAGGGGAACAGCGCACACGGGGAACGGCCTTGATGCCAAGCGTGGATTTTGCCTTGGGGAGCCTTGGAAAGCTGGGGTCTGAGACAGGGTCAGTGGTGCTCTCAGCCAACCCTCGCCAAGACTGTGGCGTGCTCGGCACATGACAGGTTTTAAGAACCCCAGGACAACCCTCTGTCTCAAGTAGGTCCTATGATGTTCCCCATTGGAGGCACAGAGAGGTTAAGGAAGTGGCCCCAGGTCACACAGCCACGAAAGGCCAAGCTAAGACTTGAAGCTGGCGGGCTCCAGCATCCAAGCCCCTAACCACCTCCCTTCCGGCCTCCCTGCGGGATCAGCTCTGAGCACCAGCCCTTCCAGGGCTGACCCTGACAATGCCCGGGGTCGTGTATCTCTCCGCTCTGTGCGGGCCCATCCCTGCTCGGGACCAGGGCTCTGCCACCTAGGCTGACGGACAGTGCAGCTTTAATGGAGGGACCTTGGCTGCCGGGCTGTGGGGGAGGAGAGCAGTTTCTCAGAAATCCAATAAGCCAGTGAGTGAGTCAGTGTGCTGGCGCCCCCCCTCCCCATCCCCAGCCTCAACTATGGTCCTGGCGGAGGGAGGTCAGGGTCACCCCACCCCCTTGCCCTGTCTCAGCCCCTACTTCCCGAAAGGGGTTTTGGGGCCTTAGAGTGTGAGCACTGCTGCTCCGTCCCCTAGGGCCTCCCCTCCCCTCGGTCATTCCCTCGGTCCCCCCTCAGGTGCAGCCCCCTCACACTTGGCCTCCTGTCCTGCCCCTGCACCAGCCTCTCAGACCCTGCTGCCATCTGGATCATTCTTCTCAAAGAGCAGTTGGATCCAGTCTCTCTCCCGCCCGCTGTTGTCCCAGGACAGGGTCCCAATTCCCCAGACACGCCAACAAGCCTATTCCCAGCACCTCCCACCCCCTTTCCAGCTCCGTGTCCCCAAACTTCCCCAGACACAACCAGCTTTTCAGTGACCATCTCCTTGTGCCTCCAAGAGCCTCTGAGCCTCTGTAACTGCTGTTCTCTCTGCCAGAAATACCCTTCCTCTTTTATCCTCATAGTGAAATACTACTTAGCCTTCAAACGGCACCTCCTCTGGGCAGTCTTCCCTGACTTCCACAGGCAGGACTAGTTGCTCCTTTCCCTGTGTGCCCCCATCACCTTGTCCGGCCCGGGATTAGAAGTGATCCCGTATTTGACAATTAGTTGATTAGCCGTCCCCTCCCCCCACTAGACTTTGAAAACTCCCCAATAATATCCAAACAGCTGCCACCACCAGGCTCTTACTGTGTGCCAGGCACTGTGCTAAGACTTTCCCTGCATGATTTCCAGTTCTCCCAACAGCCCTGGAGGCAGGGGCCACATACATCCCCATTTTATAGATGATAAGTGGAAACACAGCCCGGTGAAGTGACTTGCCCAAGGTCATACGCACTTAAGCGGTACGGCCAGTCTCTCTGCAGAGTTAGGGTCTTAACCTCTCTGCAGCCTCCTTCTTTCCAGCACAGAGCCAGGTGTGGATCAGCCATGCACAGAGGTTTGCTGAATGTGGGAATGAATAAATGGGAGGTTTCTCAGGGCTAGGTCTTCAGATCAGCCTTAGGAGGTCCAAGGGACGGGAGCTGGCATGGATGCAGCCCTGAGTGTGCCAGGAGTGCCCCTAGCTGCTCTGGGCCCCTGATACTATTAGGTCATTTTATAGGTGAAAAAACAGAGCTCTTCAAGGGCCCTCCCAAGCCCAGAGGGGGTGGTGTTTAGAGCGTGTTTAGGACAAGGGTCTGGGGACCCCTATGCTTCTGGAGGGGGGAAGGCACTCATTTCAGCTTCATCAAGGCTCCCACCCTTGGAAGAGAATCCCAGAAAATCAAACTGAAGCCAGGGCTTGGGGCCGTGGCCTTGACTCTGGGTGTCGGGGGGCATAAGCAGGGTCATCACACCTGCAGGATGAGAGAGGAGCTGAGGCTTGTCCGGAGCAGCCATGGGGAGGATGGGAGAAAGTGACTTCAAGTAACTTCAAGTGAGAGCTCGGGAGTGGAAACAAGACAGCCTGGGGCTGGAATCCCACCCTCTGCTACCTCTTAGCTGTGCGTCCTCGGACGATCCTTGAACCTTCCTGGATCTCTTCGCTCTTCTGTAAGATGGGGATGCCATGCTTCCTGTTGGGTTTCGGTGAGGATCACAAATGTTGTATCCGAAGTGCTTGGCACGTGGTCAGCACTTTGTAAATTTAGCTGTTATTAAGGGGGGGGTCAGAATTAGGTTCTCCAGAATTTGGGTCAGGTTGAGAGTCAGGATAGAATTCGTGCAAAACTAGGACCAGGGCTGCTGGCCCGCTCGGGTAGGGAGGCTTGTCTGCTTCTAGGGACCACACAGAGGACCCTGCTGGACGGTCAGGAGGGGGGTGAGCTCGTGACATTTGAGTAATAGCAGGATGAAGAGTAAACAGGTTTGAGTTCAAATTCTCCTTCTTCCATTTATTTGCTGGGTGACTTGGGCGAGGTCCTTGCTGTCTTGAAACTTCGGTCTCCCCTTCTGTAAAATGGGGGCATTGTTACCCGCCCCCAAAGAGTTTGGTCAGTTTAATAAGATCATTACACTGGGTACAAGTGTCTACTCAAGTGTCAATAGTGCTTTAGTTTTTAAAACGCTTTCCTCCCCAGAGGTTTTCCTCGCCATGTTATTTGCTTTTGGAGATGGGCGTGCGCTGCTTGGAGGGGCTCTGTCCCCATCCATCTCCCGACGTGTGGGTCCCTGTTCAGGGCCAGACCTGGAACCGGCACCGCAGAGCCACTGAGGCAGCTGGGAGAGGCGATTGTTCAGAGGAGTGAGGACAGAGCTCTGAGAAAACTCAGTGGGGAGGGGGCACTAGTCAGCTCTCAGCTTCCAGGGTCCTCCTAAACCCCACCTCCTCCGTCTCCGGGAACAGACCTCTTGTCAACGAGGCTTGCGCGCCCCCTGCTGGCCGTCCCCTGGCACTGCCCCTTGTGCTTCCGAGACTCCCAGCCGCTGGAGCTGGTGACCAAATGTCCATAAAAGGTGGAGTATCCAAACTGGGAGGACCCTCCGAGATCATCCACCCGTGCCTGACCGATGAGACAGGAGGCCCTGTGTGGGGCGGGGAACTTGCACAGCGCAGTAATTCGGGGCCCTGGATCCGAGGCGGGGCTCTGTCAATGCCTGGGGCTGGGAGGTGAGCTCCTCCCCAGGGAGGGTCCTGTGAGCTGAGCTCTGGCGTGTGGGTGGGGACTGGGGGGCGATCCCCGGTGGAGAGCGGCGGGGGGGGGGGGTTCCTAGTCTCAGCCCCTCACCCATCTGGCTGACTCAGTCGTTGAATTTTTGTTTTGTTTCGGGACAGCAGAGTCACTGCAACCTGAGAGTTATGAAATATGTGTGTGTGTGTGTGTGTGTGAGAGAGAGAAAGAGAGAGAGAGAGAGAAAGGGTGACGTTGGTGTCCCTCAGCAGGTGCCCTGGGCTGGTGACATCACCATACTAAAGCTCTGGTCTTCTTTTAAACTGGTTTTCCCGACCCCAATCCCCCAGGAGCTGCCACCGCTGTCTTGCCCTTGGTTCTCCAGCATCAGGTGGTTGGGGGGTGGGGTGGGGGGAGGGGACACAAAAGCAGGAAAGATTCTTGCCCTTAGAGCCAGGGTCAGGGATAGGGATGGATGTGGCAGCTAGGATGGGCTGGGCAGTAGATCAGAAGTGGGGAGCCTAGGAGAGAAGAGAGGTGAGGATGCTGCCAGGCTTCTGGCCTGGCTAGGGGTTGCACCCCTCAATGAGGTGAGGAGCTTGGGGGGACCTGCCCACAGCCACCTGGTGTCTGGAAGCTCATGACATATGGAGAACCGTTTCCTTCTGACTTCGTCCTCATATGCTCCCCTGGCCTTCTTCCTGGCTGGGCTGCTGTGTGCGTGTGTGTGTGTGGGCTGTGCACGTCCATGCCCGTGGACTGAAAGCCCGGTGTTACCAGGGACAGGGGCCATTAGAACCTCATGGCCCCAGGAAGAGGCTTGCCTGGGCTGGAAAGTGACCCTTTGGTCCCTTTCCTGTTCTGATCACACAAAGACTGAGGGTCTGTGGTCTGTCCCCTGATAAAAGGTGCCTGGTGACAGGCTGGCCTAGCCTGGTGTAGGGTTCAGATGGGAGTTCCAGGCCTGCACCCATCTTCCCCAGGAGGGTGGCCTCAGGCAAGTCCCCGCCTCTCTTGGAACCTCAGTGTTGTCCGCTGACAAATAGGGTCAACGAGCTGTAGGTCACCGTGCGTGCAGGGGATGCACGGAGCTATCGCAGGTGGGGGTCTGGGGGCACGCCCTGGCCAAGAGTGGAGGGCACTATTATTTTTAAACTGGGTGCTCTGCTGCTTGGTCATTGGGCCCCCACCTACCTTTCTGACTTCACTTCCTCTCTGCCTTTCTCCTTACTCTGCCGCAGCCTCATTGGCCTTCCTCCCATGTCTGGAAATCACCAGCCTTCGTCCAGTTGGGAGCCTTTGCAAACACTCCGTTGTTGGTGTGGCTGGTCCTTCCCAGCCTTCCGGTTCCCATTTAAGGTCACCTCCCTGGGGGAGCCTGCCTGACTGCCCCAGCTGAGGTTCCCACTGTGCCCCCTCCAGGCACGCCACAGTGCCGTCCTGCTTTTTCTCCCTGGCACCTACCGCGGCCAGGGCCTGCGTGATTGGTTCATTGTGTGCTGTCCCGCTCCTGCCTCTCAGACTGAGCCGGCCACCTTGTCCGTTGTGAGCCAAATGCCTGTGTCTCCCACGTTGCTCAGCGTGCAGGAGGCCCTCAGGAATGATCTGCGGACTCCGCAGAGGCTTCTGGATGCATGGAGAGCCAGACAGTCCTACCTTGAACTTGAGCTAGAATTCCAAGTCCTGGGGGCGCCTGGGTGGCTCAGCCAGTTAAACATCTGCCTTTGGCTCAGGTCATGATCTCAGGGTCCTGGGATCGAGCTCCACATTGGGCTCCCTGCTTAGTGGGGAGTCTGCTTCTCCCTCTCCCCTCCCCCCCACTTGTGTGCTCTCTCTCTCTCAAATAAATCAATAAGATCTTAAGAAAAAAAAAAATTCCAAATCCTGGCTCCATCACTCACTGGCTACGTGAATCTCACCAGCCCACTGGCCTCAGTTTGCTCCTCTGTCAGGTGCGGCTAAGTAGAGTGACGTCACAGCTGCTTCAAGGAAGCCACGAGATCACGTGTGCATGGAGCATGCCAGGAGCGCTGATGTGTGCCGGGTGCTGCTCTGTGATTCCCTGCTTCCTTACTTCATTTCGTCCTCACCGTCACCCTGAGAAAGGGACTATTAGTATCCCGTTTTACAGATGAAAGAACTGAGGCTCAGAGAAGTAAGTCCTGTGCCTCGTGATGATGACCGTGGCTCTCAGATAAGGACCGCAGGTGCAGGAACTTTTGGAACACAGCCAGGTTCTCTCCCTGGCATCTCATCAGTGCTCGGGGAGGACCAGGAATCTGGCCACCTGCACTCTACTTCCAGCTCTACTGCTGATTTGCTGTGTGACCCCAGGGGTGGGGGGTCCCTGTCCCCCCAGTGCCCCCAACCCCGAAATGCCATCTCTGCTGCCACGGGGCTGGGCGGGGCCGGGGCAGCCAGTTGGAAGTGGCTCTGGCCCAGAGTCACCAGGTAGGGAAGCCGACCAGGATTGCCAAATGTTTGAACTCTTCAAGAGAAGCAGAAAGTTTGGCTTTTGATAGGAAATTTGATTTTTAGGTGTCGATAACAATTTAAAAAGGGAAAAGAAACACACTGTGTGGGCCAGACTCCATGTGCGGGCTGCATCTGGGCTCGTGGGCTGTCACTTTGCAATCCATGGGATCCTTGTTATCTAGTGGCCCCTTCCTGTCCTTGGGCCCTTGATAAAAGTGACTCACGCTGTTGAGTACTTTCTATGTCCAGGGGCACGTGTGATGTCAATTGACTCCCCCCATCCCACTTCTCCCTGGCATTCCCACCATGTAACATTATCCCATTAGGTAGTATTATTATCTCTATCTAATGGGGAGGGGCCAACTGAGGTCCAGAGAGGTTAAGTAACTTGTCCAGGGTCACACAGCTAATAAACGGCAGAGCCAGGGGACAAAGGAGAGCTCTCCTGCTCCCAGACTTCCTGTGGAACCATTGCACCATCGTGCCACAATGACCCCCGTTCTCTCTGTCCAGCCTTCTGCCCACCAGGACTCCCCCACCCTGGCCTCCTGGGGACTCACGCACTTGCTGGCTGACCCCAAGGCTGGTCTGGCAGTCTTGGCCTGGAAGCAGGGTGAGCCAGGGAGGGGGCTTCTCTTCCTCCCGGGACCCCGGCTTCTCCTCTCTGCAGACCACCCCCCCACACCCTGGTGCTGCAGGCTGTGTAGACACCTGCTGATTTGATGAGACTCCTGCCTCCAACAGCCCAGCCACAGACACAAGGAGGAATGTCCCCTCCCTTTTGGAAACCGTGGTGGGGAGCTGGCTAGTCCCTGTGTCAGCAGAGCTGCTGACGACTTTCCATATTTTTCCAGCAACTCCTGCTGCAGAGGCTGTGCGTACGAATGCGCATGTGTGTCTGCTCAGGGGGGCACGGGGCTCCACGTGGGGCTGGGCACAAGGAGACACGCCCGTATGGCAGGCTGTGGTGTCCATCGTGGGGGTGCCCATCTGTGGGCTCCGCTGTCTGGGCAGGCCCTGCCTGGGAGTGCACAGGTGTGCACGTGTGTGCTCCTGGACCTTTGGGGGAAAGCTGAGGGTTTTCTTAAAAGTTTTTTTTATTGAGGTGTAATTTACAGACAGTAAGGTGCACACATCTTAGGTGTAGAGCCCAGTGGATTTTTACATATGTCCAGCCGAGTGACCATCGCCTAGGCCCGGGGGCTCCCTAGTGCCCCTCCAGGTTGATACTTGCCCTGGTGTCCACTATTCTAGCCTGTCTCACATACGTCAGGACTCGAGCTCTCTTTGGATTTTGCTCTTGATCCTGTTCTAGCTGCTCAGTGGGTCTGTGAATTCAAGCAGCTGCAGCAGCAGCAGGGACGATGGCCTGATATTTGGAAGAACTTCCAGGTGAACTTCCCTGGAATCTGGGGGCTCAGGCCCTCCGGGAAGCTGCATGACTGTTGGCTCCAGTGGCGGGGGTGGGAAACAGCAGTTAAAACAGCTGTTAGTTTTTGAGTTTTTACAAGTGCTGTAGAGAAAGGATTTTATTTAAGTGCCACATAGCCTCATAAAGTTGGTGTGATCGTCCCTATTTTGTGGATAAGGCTCAGAGACGGGCAAGGAAATGGCCAGGCTCACAGAGCTGGTGAACGGCAGAGATGAATTTGAATCCTGATCTCTTGTCTCCAAAGCTGTCATTTTCCTTCCCCACGCGACCTCTTTGGACGATCAGTGACCCCTTGCTGGGGCCAGGACTGCACTCCAGTGTGCTCTCCTTGGGACACCACCATTTGGACTCTCAAAGGCCCCATCCCACATGGAGTTAAGTTACCACCTGCATCCCAGGCATCGCGGTTGCTTTGGAAACTAGGACGGTCTGAGCTGGACAGGCGATTGTAGGTCATCTGGTCCCGTGCCCTTAGCTAATGGCTAGATGTAGGGCTCTAAGTTGGTGGGGACCTGCCCAGGGTCACACATTGACCCTACGGCAGTTTTGAGCACAGACTCTGAGGACCTTGTTGGTTGGACACTGGAGGAAGGAGCAGGCCTGGTCACCCTCGGGGAGAGCTGGAGTTGGAGAGCCTGCCTTTCCTTGCAGTCTCTCTTCTCTGTGCTGTCCTGGTTTTCAAAGTGGCAGAGCTCAGGGTGCAGTCGGGGGCTCCTGTCTGACCTCACCTTGTGCCAGTCTGGCCAGGCCTCGGCTTCCTTCAGCTCTAGCTGGAACCAGCAGGCTTTGAGGGGAATTGATCGCTCCTTCCCGTCTTACAGTCCTTGCTGCACCTGTCGCTGCCTGAGCAGGTGGCGATGTGGCGCCCCGGAGCCACAGTGGGCTTTGGAGTCATACAGGGGACTTGCTATGTCATCTCGGGCAAATCACTTTGCCTCTCTGAGCCTTGGTTTCTTTATCTGTAAAATGGGGATAATAATAGGCCCTACTTCATAAGGGTATTGTAAAGCTTCCTAGTAATAATGGTGCCAGTGGTGGCTGCCGCACTGTGGGTGTTTACTCTGTGCCGGATGCTGCCGTCCCACGTAATCTTCCCTGAGGCATTATGAGGCAGTTACTGCTAGAATCCCCTCTTGACAAGCGAGGGAAACTGAGGCACAGAGGGGTTAAATGGTTGGCTCCACGTGTAAGCAGGAGTGCCTGGATTCCAGCCCGGGTCTGTCTGACTCCAAAGCCCTGAATACTTACCCCGGGAGGGTTATTCAAGATATTCAACAATTGGCCTGGCCCGGGCCCCAAGCCATCAGAATAGATGTCCTGCCATAAATAAACAAGCTCTATGTTCTCCAGTCCCGTCTTATCCATTACACACTCGACTGCGGTAAATGGGATTAATCCAGGAAATGAGATTACAGATGTCAAGCAGCTTGGGGAACCTCAAAGCACTCCGTAGCACTGGATTCTATTTCTTCTTATGCTGGGGGGAAGAGGCCGGTGAATCAGGAGACCTGGGCTGAACTCCTGGCTCTGACGAATGACCTTTGGTGAGTCCTGGAAGACAGTTTCCGGAAGCGGAGATTAACTAGGTGGAAATCTGCTGAGTTTAGCAGGTGCTCCATGAGCGTTGTTCAGGCTCGTTCCTGGGCTAATTACACAGGGTTTGTCAAAACAGACCCGGGAGGCCCTCAGCTTGGCCCCAGTGTGTTATATCACTCAATCAAGGGATTTGCATGTTAGTTTTTAAAGCACAACTTAAAATACCTTGTACATATTTTTTAAAAAAGATTTACTTATTTATTTATTTGAGAGAGAGAGAGAGAGAGCATGTGGTGAGGAGGGGCAGAGGGAGAGAGAGAATCCGAGAATCTCAAGCAGGCCCCCTGCTGAGTGCAGAACCTGACATGGGGCTCGATCTCATGACCTGAGATCTTGACCTGAGCTGAAGTCAAGAGTCGGACGCTTAACTGACTGAGCCACCCAGGCCCCCCAACACTGTCCATAATTAAGGTGTGCAACTGGATCATGTTTAAAGTTTTCAGTCTGGTTTCGACAGGTGTAGACACTGGTGAGAACACCACCACGGTCACTATACCTAACATCGCCGGCACTTCTCAAAGTCCTCTCGTTCCCCTTAGCCACCCGTCCCTCCCTCCACGCCCATTCTCAGGCACACAGTGATCTGTCTTCCTTCACTACAGGTCGCTTTGCCTTTTCTAGAAGTTTCTATAAATGAACCCATACCCTGTGTAGGCTTCTGTGTCTGGCTTCCTTTCCTGGCATAGTCTTTTCGAGATTCATCCATATAGTCACGTCCCTTTGAATTGCT
This sequence comes from Ursus americanus, assembly GCF_024610735.1. Classification (NCBI taxonomy): domain Eukaryota; kingdom Metazoa; phylum Chordata; class Mammalia; order Carnivora; family Ursidae; genus Ursus; species Ursus americanus. Next base: position 8,018,569 of record NC_142159.1, read on the forward strand.
AAGTGCTAGTCTAGCATATGGCTGTGCCAGTAGTCTTTCCATTCACCTTTGCAGGGACGTTTGGTTTTGTCCCCCCAGCTTTTGGCCGTTATAAATAAAGCTCTTAGGAACATCTGGGTCCCAGTCTTTGTGTGGACATATACTTTCGTTTCTCTGGGTAAATACCTAGTGATGGAAGGGCTGGGTCATGTGGACCGTTCCAAGGTGGCCGAACCACGTTCCATCCACACCAGTGGTGTGGGAGCGGCCCAGGTGCTCTGCGTCCTCACCAGCGCTTGGTCTGGCCCGTCTGACCAGCGTTAGCCACCCTGATGCGTGTGTAGGGGGGTCCTAGGAAGCCACCCGTCGGAAGACAGACTGTCTCAAGTTTCGGAAAGAACTCTCCATGTGTCAGAGTGGTCCGATGATGGAATGCACTTCCTGGCGGAGTCGTGAGCCCACCATTCCCGGGAGTGCTCAGGACCATGAGGAGCTGGTTGAGATGTGTGAACGAAGGATTCCAGCCTCAGGTGGGTTTGAACTCGATTTTCCTGAGCTCCCTCCAGCCTTGTGGTTCTAAGCATCTTGAATGGTGGAAGTCTCCCTGGTAGCGTTATTATTAATACCCGCATCTTGCTGGCTCCGACCTCCACCTTCCCCTGCAGGAAGCCTCGTTCTGTGTGAGTCCTCTCAAGGCCGTGGGTGAATCCTGTGTGCTCCTGAATCAGAGGACGGCCACCTGCGCTGTTCTCTGTCCCCATCCACCACCACTTCCACTGCTGCCTTCGGTCTGTCCCCAAGGGTCCCGTCCCACCAGGTCCCGCCTGCCTCGTCCTTGAGGTCACGCAGGAGCTCACTGCTTATTGGCAAATAAGGCGATGGATGCTTCTGGAGGATGGGTCCCCCCAGCAGGGCTGCCTGGGCCCACCTACAGAGCAGCTCCCCATCTCACACTCAGCGTCCTCCTCCTGGGGTTGGTGACCGGGCTGCACCAGGTCCAAGAACCAGCTGGCAGGATGTCCCCAGACCCGAGACTCTCTCTATCCTGAGGCCCCTTCTCTTGAGTCTGATTTGCCACCTGCCTCTCTGCTTCCTCTGATGAAGGGTTTCTCCTTTGGCTCCTGAGAGTCCTTCCTGGCTCCTATTCGGACCTGCCTCTGGTCCTCCAGTCTTGTCTCCCGTGAGTCTGGACCCAAAGCGATCTTGGACCTGCCAGCGTGTTGTGACCTAGCGGTTGTGCATGGATGACTGGACGCCAAGCATCTCAGCCCCGTACCCCACGTGTGTCCACTCTCAGTTCTGGCTCCGTCAGCGCCCCTGTGACCCCCTAGAAGTAATCAAAGCCAAGTCATTTTTTTAAAAAAAGGCTTTCCTTTGGTTGAGGTTCACCTCACTTGATTTGTGTATTGAAAACGAGCCAGCACATGCACTTTTGAACCCATCGTTACAGAATGAGTTCCTCCACGATCGGTCCTCCTGGTGTCCACACCCTTGAGCAGTGCCCTCCCTTCACGTTGTACCAGGGCTGGTCTTGGTAACCAATAAGGTATGGACGAGCTTCTGGAGCATCGTTTCTGAGATCGGGGTGGGGGAGACCGTGCGGCGTCAGTCCGGGTCACCTCCCTTAGATCATTTGCTCTGGGGCAGGCCAGCTGTCCTGCTGTGGGCAGCCCGGCGGAGGCCCGGGTGGGGAGGACTGCCCCCTCCCACCAGCGGCCACAAGGAGCCGCAGCCCCCTACCGATGGCCACGTGGGTGAGCTTGCAAGTGGGTCCTCCAGCCCCATCAGGCCTTCAGAAAACAGAGCCCAGGCTGACACCTGACTTCAACCTCACGAGACACCGTGAGTCAGGACCACCCAGCGAAGCCCCTTCTCCATCCCTGACCCTCAGAGACGGAGCTCATAAGGGCTGCTTGAAGCCACCAGTGTGGAGGGTCATCTGCTATGCAGCAGTAGATAACACATTCATCCTCTGACCCCGTCCCCCCGCCTGGTCCCACCCAAACAACCGAAATGGAATCCTGATAGAGTGTGGGCCGTCCTCCTGGTCCAGCACTGCTGACTGGACCAGGGGAGCCACTGATGCAGCCTGACTCCTTCTAGAAATTCTTTTATTTTTTATTTCTCTCTTCTCCCCCCCCCCCCACTTCTCTTCTTCTTTCTGCAGGAGGAGAGATTGCAGACGGCTCTGCGTGCGCTGGAATAGTAAGTAAGCGCTGGGGGTGGGCTGCCTAGCCGGTCTATAGAGAGCCAGCACTGAAGTCAGAGAGAAGCCAGGGACGGAGAGAGACCCGGGCGTGTGGGGGACACATGCTGCCCTGGGACCTGGCAGGTTCGGTGTCTCCCACTTGTGCTCCTGGCAGCCGAATGGTGGGGAATTCCTCTGGCCCTTGAAATGATCCCCCTTGTGATTTGAGCTGCTTTGAGTTTCTGCTTTTCCAATCATATCATCTTACATCAATCATCTTTGTTGGCGGCATTTTTGGACGGACGTAAAATGTTCCGCTGAGCGAACCGGTCTCAGTTGGTATCACCACTGGCCTCTGCTTGGACATCTAGGTGATTTCCAGTTTCCTTCTGTTATAAATAATGCCGTGACGAACATCTTCGGCACTTGAAGCCTTTTTCACATCTTCAATGTTATCTTCAAGAGGTGTTCCCAGAAGTGGGGATGACTGGGCCAAAGGATACGAGCCTCTTTAAGCAACAAAAACATCCCGTGAAATGTCCTTCCGGAAAAACAGCCCTGAGTCCCACAGCAGTAGGGGACATTGTTCATCTCTCTTCCGTCCCTAGCCCCGGGTTTCCCTCCCTGGGGCGGCATGCACCTGCGGGCCTGGGACAGGGCACCTGCTGGGGGGCGTGTCCATGCATCCTGCCGTGGAGTGGCTGCTGTGTTGTGCCAGCACCTCTAGGGGCTGTACAAGTCAGGGAAGATCTATGTCGTTCTCTGATTTCAAATGAAGTAGATTCTAAACAACACTTAAAGATACATTAATAATGGTGTTGGTGTATCATTCATCTTGGGGAAGTGACAGATGTTTCCCTCAACAAAATGCTGAAGTGGGTTAGGGAGTTAGGAGATTGATTGGTTTCCGTCAAGGGGCTCATTACCTCTGGCCTTATCGACCTCCTAACTGGCCCCCTGCCTGCAGCCAGCTCCTGCGGCCCCCGCCCTGGCCCAATCGGTCCCCCACCCCGAGGTCGAGTTAACCCTGCTGACGTGGTTCGGGGACGTGGGATGCGTGAGGGGCTTGGGGTCAGGTGCCCGGGGTTCTCGTCTCGGTTCTGTCACTGAGCTCCCCATCTGCTTCTGTTTCCCCCTTTCCTCAGACCTGTACTCCTATTTTCCTTGGCAGTCCCCACCTGCCCCTTTCTCAGTCCTGGGGTGTCACGTCAGGCTGACACTCGTCAGACCCCCCCCAGACCCCACTTCAGAGGTAGGCATACTATACCCAGGCTTGGCCATTGAGAGTTCAGCAGACCTCTCAATAATTGGTTCAAGGGGCAGCACGGAGTCTGAAGTGGAGCCAACCATTTTCTGAGGCCTGGATCCAACTGTACCTGAAGTTCGCTCTTCAGCATCCTGGTTATGTGAGCCAAATCTCTCTTCCTCCGCGCCTTCCCCTCCCCCTCCTCCTCTTCCTCCTCCTCCTTCTTCTTCCTTTTCTTCTTCTCCATCTTCTTCTTCCTCCTCTTCCTCTCCTCCTCCCCCTCCTCCTCCTTCAAGTCCATCTGAATTGAGTGCTTGCTACTTATAGACAAAAGAGCTGAGACTGATACACCGTGTGACCTTGAATACATCCTTTTCCTTTGGTGGTCTCAGTTGCTCCAGCTGGGAAATGAAAGAGTTGGATTCTTTGAGGTTCTCCCCAAGCCTGGGAGGTTCAAGTTCCCCATCTGAGTTGTGGCGACCCACACATCGGGAGGGTGACAGGTGGCAGGGCTGGCTCGTGTGAAGAGTCATCTGCTGTGCAACCCCGGTGGGCACATTCTCCCCAGACCCCCCAAGGGCTGCACTGGGGCATGGCAGTGGCAGAGCGCTCCCCCGGGGGTGGGGGGAAGGTCCAGGGGCATACTGGGGTTTCATGGAACATTGTGACCAACAGCGAGATGGGCTGCCCCTGCTCTGTGTCTCTCAATGACTCCCAAGTACCCTTGGGATTAAGTCCCATCCCCTTAGATGGGCAGAAGGCCAGGCTCCACGTAGGGCTTAATAAATATTAGATGAACAATTCAATAAACAAATGCCCTTCATGACCAGGGTCTTGCCTAACGCCCCAGCCCTAAACTCAGACACTCACCTTCTACCCTGCACACCTCCGCTCACTGCCTCCTTGAACACACCTCAATCTGGTACACACGGTTCCCTCTGCCTGGCCTCTCTTCGGGCCCCCCGGCTGGCAGACACACCCTCCTTCAACCCTCAGCTCAGCTCATTCGCTGATTCAGCCAATGTTTCCGGAGACCCCTTACCCTGCATGGGCAGTCTTCTAGGTGCTGGCATGGACCGGGTGAAGTCCCTGTTCTCATGGAGCCTGTTCCTGGGGGGCGGGGGGCAGCAAACACAGAGGATGTCAGTGGGTGAGAAAAGCTATGGAGAAGATTCCCCTGGCGGGGGAGAGTGGCTGGGAGACATGGTTGCTTTTGTGTTTAATAAACGGTGGCCCAGAAGCTACTTTGATCCGGTGACGTTTACACTGACACCTGAAGTAAATGAGGGAGTTCGTCATGCAGATCTGCTGGAAGGGTGATGCAGGTGGAGGGAACAGCAAGTCAAAGGTCCTGGGCGAGGAGGAAGCTCAGTATGTTTGCGAAATGGTGAGATGCCCCCTGTGCTGGAGTGAGGGGGTGACGGGGGTGGGCAGAGGTCAGAGGGTAACAGCAGAGGGGAGGGAGGGCAGCTGTGCAGGGTGGTGTAGGCCAGAGCGAGAGGGGGGCAGAGAGCAGGGAGAGGGGTGGGAGGCTCCGGCAAAACTCCAGGGTGATGGCAACGGGAGCAGTGGTCAGATCTGGGGTCTGTGTTGAGGGTGGAGGGGCGGGATCTCCCTGCAGGGGGCAGGAGATGGGTGTGGGGGTGACGAGGATGAGCGGGGCGGGGGGGCCGCGGAGGGGTGTTGTGCACGGGCTGGGAGTCTGCAGACAGCAGGTGGGGGCAGGGCTGCCTGGTGGCTTGACTCAGTCACTGGACTCCTGCTGGAGAGGGGGATGGACACGGGAATTGGAGCCATGGGGAGAGGTTGAGGCCGGAGGCGTGAGTTTGAGCAGAAGGGTGGTTAGACCAGAGGCTGCGTGGATTGCTAGGGGAAGGGGCGAGGGTGTGGAGCGAGCAGAGTCCTGACTTTTGGAGGAGCTGCCAGGACGCAGAAGGAAGGCTGGGGAGAGAGAGTCTGCCCCAGGAGTCAAGAGGAGAGAGACGTGTTCCCTGCGGGGGCTGGTCACATGAACTGAAGCCTGGGACTTGGTCTCTGGCCTCAGCACCAGGCAGGTCGTTGATGACCTTGACGAGAGCGGTGGGGACAGTGGAGCAGGCTCCAGAGCGAAAGGGGCTGGAGGGATTGGCAACAGTGCCAGAGAAGGGCTGGGGTCAGAAGTCAGCAGTCAGCGTTCAGGGGTCAGGAACTGTGCCTTTGAGCAGAGCCTGAGTGGAAGGAGGGAGCTGTGGATGGGACGTTGCCGAGGAATGTTCTACCGGCAGGCCGTGGCGGGGGGATGGGCAGAGCTTCGTGGGGGTGTGTGTGTGGTCTGGAGGGTGGCGGAAGCTTCTAGAGGACTTTGATTGCTTTATTTATTTAAAAAATTGCTCTCTGGCTCTCAGAGGGGGAACTTCAGGCGCCTTTGATTCTGAGCGTGGCCTGCTGAGCCCCTTCCTGCTGCCGCTCATCCCGGCCCCCCGCCCGCGGGTCCTGGCCTCTGTCCCCGCTGCCTCTGATCTTGGCCAGGCTGTGTGAGTGCGTGCATGCGTGGGCCCGGTTCGGCGCCCCAGTGCTGCGGAAGTTGGGGTGCAGTGGGCGTGTCCTGGGCAGAGCCCTGTGAGGGCCCTTTGTCCCGGGCCGGCCCTGCAGCCTGGTCAGGCCCTCACGGGCGGAACTGGCCTCTGATGCCGCCAGACAAAGGGTCTCTATGAGAGGCCAGGAAGTGGGGAGCTGGGCTTTATCTTCCCTCCCAGTTTCGTGGGACCATCAGAGGGCCAAAGAGTGGGGAGCCTGGAGCTCTGGTGGACCTTTGTTACTATTATGTCATCGATATTGTTCTTACTGTTGGGGAGGCTGCCCTCCCTGTCATTGCTCACCCCTCCCTTCTCCTCCGGCCTCACCCCTCCAGGGCACCGTCCCCGGGGGTGACTGGTGTGTCAGAGCACTCCCTCTGTGCCCAGGTAGGCGTCCTCTAGGTGCTTCCCTGGGGCTGCTCCCTCGCTGATCGCTGATCCCCGCGACAACCCTAGGCAGGCCAGACTATCCCCCCACTTCACAGATGAGCACGGAAGGCACAGCAGGGTTCAACGACAGGCCCAGGTTCGTGCTGTGTGCGAGGGGTGGGGGCTGGGGTTTGGCCCCAGGCTGGTCTGGCTTCCTGAGATCAGAGGAGCTGGTGACTTTTCACCTTTTCACCATCCGGAGGGGGAGGGGATTGTCTAAGTCACAGCCAGCGAGAGACAGAGCCGCGCATGGCACCTAGGGCTGTGCCATGGAGTGCGGGGCTCCTTGGTGTTACTTGTGTGACCTTGGGCAAGTCCCTTATGTCTTCAGAGGCTTCTGTCTCATTTTGGGGACAACTTCCTGGCATTGCTGTGCTGACTACCAGAGGTGAGGGATGCGTTTGCTCGGTGGCCTGTGGCGCAGCATGAGGCTGCGAGGTGTGAGTGCCTTGCCTTCCCTTCCCTGCTCCCAGGTGCCATTGTTCACCACAGCTTAGAAGGTGACATGACAAGACACCTCAATAGCGGCCTCTGGAACATCCCCTAAAACCATGGCTTCTTATCAGGGTACCAACCTGAATCACCTGGGAAACTGTACAAAGACCCATGCCCTGAGTCCCACCCTGGATTCTGAACCAAGCTCCTATAGGCTGTTATATCCAAAGGAGTGAATCCCTAATAGTGGAATGCCTGACTGTGATAGGTGGTAGAGGAGAGACTTGGTAGGCGGAAGTTGGGTGGGGGTGGGAGGGTCCTTCCCACATCCCCAGTGGATTCAGCCCACCCTGATGGAGAAGCAGCCGCCTTGTCTGGTGGGCCAGCAGATTGAGTCTGCTAAGCTTTGCACTTAATTAAAAGGGAAGGGAGTCAGTGGTCTGGGGCTCAGGAAGCTGCTGATCTGTCAGGAGTTGCTGTTCAATTTTCCCCAATCAAACCTCATTTTCAAACATCCTTTCCTGAGGGGAGGGCTTTCGAGTCTTTGTTTCTTCTCAGGTCTTTTCTCCCTTCTGATGACAGCTGACCTGTACGCGTGTGCTGTCCTGGGCTGAAGCCGCTCAGCATCTGACGTAATCCTCCCAGCACCACTATGCGGTAGGTACACTTGTTGAGCTCCTTTAATAGATGAGGAACTCAGGGTTCTTAGACCACAAAACCACTTACCCAACGTCCTACAGCTGCTAACCGGTAGGTTAAGATTTTAAGAGAACACTCCTAACCCCTACTCAGTGCTGCTCTCTATCAGATGGGGATGCCAACCTGGACAGGCTGCGACCAACAGGAAGCTTGGTTAGAACTGTTGAAAGAACTCGGGGTTTACCATTCTCACAGATTAGAAATCTAGGGCTGGTACAGCAGCCCAGCAACACTGTCAGAGAACAGGCTCTCTCCACTCTATTGTCCCTAACTTGTGTTTTTTTTGCCCTTGTAGTTCCAAAGTGGCTGCCATACCTCCAGCACTCTAATATGCATTCCAGCCAGAAAGGCAGTGGAAAGGCCAAAGGTCTTCAATTTGGGAGACTTTGTCTTTTTATTTAGGAAGTGAAGCCCTTCTAGCAGACTCCTACCTAGATCTGGGCCAGGAGATGCCCCCAGCTACCCTTGGCTGGCAGGTAGTCAGGAAAATGAGACTTGAGCCTTCCAGCCTCTAGAGTTTCAGATGGCAATGGAGAGGTGGCCGGGAAAGGCATTGGAGGCCACCCTGTGTTCCTGCTTGGCCTTCAGCTGTGGTCTTTCCACGCAGGTCTCTTCACCCGCTCAGCGTGCCCTGCAGAGGCTCACTTCTGACCCGGGGCGCGGAGGGACTACGTGGGTGCCTCTGCCATCTGAAGTCTGGGCCGTGACGGGAAGCACGGAGAGCTTCCATGTCAGGCCAGTTTGTTTTCTGGGCCTCCTGTTCCTCCTCTGTGAGACGGGGCCTTCAGCCACCTGCCTGGCAGGGGGGCCTGGAGGACTATAAGAGACAGCGTGTGCCGAGTGCCTGGGCCCTGGTGGCTGAGGGGTGGAGGCGGCCTGTGGCGTTCCTGGGGTTCCTCTGAGCAATTCCCCGACGTCATGCAGGCATCAGGTTCCACGGCAGGAAAATGGGGATGAGCTGGAAGGGTGAGGGCCTTTGGAGGTTCTTGTACCACGGGGAGGAGGCTGTTTTCAGCAGACATTTGAGGAGGGAGGTGGGACCAGGAGCTGGCCGAGGGAAGGAAGGCCCTGCAGAGGCCAGTGGAACTCCCGACATCTCCCTTCCAGGTCCTGCTATCTGCAGAGAGGGCCCCAGGGACCCATCAGATGGTCTGTCCTCCATGGGCCCCTAGTGCACTGACCCCAGTGCATCCCCCGCCCCAGGTCCAATCAATGGCTCTCTGCTGGGCTTGGAGCCAGTGACTACAGTGGCCTGGCCTGCCTGGCCAGTCACAGCACTGTCCCCTAATATGCCCCTTGGAGGAGCAGAGAAGGCTCACTGGGACCCATGTTGGGGCCCTGACTTACTAGGGAGGGATGCAGATAATCTCTGCCTCTCTGTGCCTCAGTTTCCCTGTGACTCAGTGTTCTGGGGATGGCAGGAATGTTTTAGCATCCTGCCCACAATTCCATTTTGTCCCTGGTCTGTCTGGACCGAGCTCCCCAGGGGCCTGGAGAAGAGCAGGTGTGTGTGCTGGGGGATGCAAGTGGCTGGCGTTCCAGTCCTGTTCTGCCCTGCCCTGCCATGTGAGCAAGGCTCATCACCTCTGTAAAAATGTCCCCATTCTAAGCCCCTTCCAACTCTGTGGCTGTGAGTCCATGACTCAGGGTGACCCCCACCCAGGGACAGCTTTCAACAGACCTTGGAGCCCCCTGCCGGGGAAGGTGCCCCAGGACAGTCATCCTCCCTGCCTCGGTCCAGAGCTGGAGACGTGCTGCGTTTGCTGGTGCAGTGCGCCCCCTGGTGGCCCCTCAGAACTCTGTTCGTCCAGGCCCCAGTCTCCAGATCTTGGGGCGGGGCGGGGGTTGGGGGGGCCCAGCTGTAGGGGAAACAACTTTCTTTCCTTTTGGGAGGATGAGTGGAAGTGGGGTTTGCTATAGTTCCTGGGAAGCTTTTGGCCGCAAAATGTAACCCTGCTTCAGAGAAACCAAGGTCCTGGTTGGGCTTTCCCCGCCTTGTTTCCGGGGAGCTGACGGGGTTCCTTGTCTCTGTGAGGTGGGTGGATCATGCCCATATTTTGGAAGAGGAGATAGGGACTCAGGGGTCTCAGTGATCAAGTTCGCTGCTGGCCTCTCCGGCCCTGGGATGCCCTGGGAACTCTGGACTCTCAGGCTGGACTTGCTGTTCCCTCTGCTTGGAGGCTCTCCCTTTCTTTGGAGGAATGAATGCCCATCCTTTGGGTCTCGCTCAAGTGCTTTTATTTATGGTAAAATATACATAATCCCATTTACCACTTTGAGCATTTGTAAGTGCCCAGCTCAGTGGCATTAAGCACTCCCACTGTGGTGCGACCATCCCCACCATCTGTCTCCAGAACTTTTTCATCATGCCAAACTCAAACTCCATGCCCATCAAACACTCACTCCCCGTTTCCCCCTCCCCCAGCCCCCGGCAGCCCCCAGGCTACTTTCTGCCTCTATGACTTTGCCGACTCAACGAGCCTCATATCAAGCAGAATCTTACCATACTTGCCCATTTGTCCCTGGCTTATTTCACTTTGCATAATGTCCCCAAGGTTTATCCACGTCGTAGCAGGTGTCCGAATTCCCTTCCTTTTAAAGGCTGAGCGATATTCCATTGTACGTGTGACCCACACGTTGTCTGTCCCTTCATCCACGGATGGACCCTCGGGCTGCTTCTCCCTCTGTGCCATCGTGGATGATGCTGCTGTGAACGTGGGTGTGCGGGGGTCTGTTTGAGACCCCCCCTTCAGTTCTTTTGGGTGTATGCCCCGAGGGGAAATTGCTGGAACACACGGCAATTCTAGGCTTGATTTCTCTTTGGGAATTGCCAGCCCTTTTCCGCAGCGGCCGCCCCATGTCACATTCCCATCGGCTGTGCCGAGCGTTCTTCTTATCCTTACGAACGCTCATTATTTCTGTTTTGTTTTCTACAGTAGCCGTCCTCCCGGGTATGAAGTGCTATTTTGTCGTTTTGATTTGCAGTTTTCTAATGATTAATGCTGTTGAGCATCTTTTTATGTGCCTATCGGTCTTTTATTATTTTTTTTAGAGGTTTACTTCTTTATTTCAGAGAGAGAGCGAGAGTGCACTCAAGCCGGAGGGAGGAGCAGAGGGAGAGAGAAATTCAAGCAGACTCCCCGCTGAGCACGGAGCTGGACACTCGGACCCTGAGATCACGAACTGAGCCGAAAGCAAGAGTCAGAAGCTTAACCCCTGCACCACCCAGGCGCCCCAGTCTTTTATTATTTTTTTTTAAAGGAACACTGTTTCCCCCAGACCGGCAGCCTAAGCATCATCTGAAAACTTGTGAGAAGTGCAAATTCTCAGTCCCCATCAGGGATCGACGGAATGGGAAACTCCCAGCTATCTGGGTTTTAACCAACGTTCTGGGTAATTCTCAGGCACACTCAGGTTTGAGAACTCCCGATGTGGGCGTGGTGCCAGGCACTTTGCAGAATTATTTCATTTATTACACCGTTTTTATCCCTACCTGGCAGAGGAGAAACCAGGGCTCGGAGAGGTGGGGTACCTCACGGAAGTCATGCAGCGTCTGAGGTCAAGCTCCACGGCTGCCTTCCCTGGGCTTTCCATGAGCTGGGGACACATTCCCTTCCTGACCAGCAGGGGGAGCCCTCGACCCAGGACCCAGAGTCTAGGCTTGGAGGCAGTGGGGAGGGCAGAGCTTGGAAACCTCTGGAAGCTGGGCAGAACCCTCAGGGCTCACCTCCCATTAGACCCACACCACCTGCCTGACTCTCACGTCTCCCATGTGGGCTCTTGGCCCTGACCGTAAAGCACCCTGAGGCAGGGACTTGGGGCAACTGGGTCAAAGCTTGAGAGGTCCCATTAACAAGCCGTATGTTGCTGAACCATTCCGGGCCTCAGTTTCCCCATTTCTAAAACGGCAGTTACCATCCCTGCCCCAGGCATCCCTTGAGAACATGAAAGTTCCTTCATGTCTGAGGCACTCTGGCTTCCTGGAGGGTTGAGGCGATCGGTGCTGTGTCTGGGGGAATGGAAAAATGGACATTGGCAGAGTGCTGAATGGGGGCTGGGTGCTCTCGTTGTGACAGCCTGTTACATGCCAGCGTAGTGGAGGAAGGACTACGATCCCTGGTTTACACGTGAGGAAACCGGGTTCAGAGAAGTGAGCTGTTCCGGATCTCAAACCCAGGCTCTCTCTCTTCTTCCCCAGCCACCCAACAGAGGGCCAACGTATCGTGCCAGGAGGGACAGGGGAGACGAGGAGGAAAAGTCCTCCTTGGACCCTGGGACTAGGCTGTGGCTTTTGGCCCCATCACCGCTGGAGCAGCTCCGCCCCCAGGCATTCTAGGAGGAATGTTTGCGCCCCCTCCCCCCCAATTTATATGTTGAAACCTCACCCCCAGGGCGATGGTGTTAGGAGGTGGGGCCTTCTGAAGATGGTCAGGTCGGGAGTGCAGAACGCTGAGAACTCCCTTGTCCTCTGCCACGCGAGGACCTTCGAGAAGACCGCCACCTATGAACCGGGAAGCAGGTGCTCAGCAGACACTGGACCTGCAGGAGCCTTGATCTTGGACTTCACGAAATGCTCATGACAGTGACCCCATTTTACAGGGACAGGCACTGAGGCAGAGAGGCACACAGCTGGTAAATGGTGCGGCGGGGATTTGAACCTCGTCTCGTTCCATGGCTCATGCTCTCAGTTTACCTAAGGAATGACTCTAAAGGTTGCCGAGTTATGGGAGGCAGAGTGCAGGGCTGTTTGGCAGACAAAGGCTACTTGTGCCTTTCTGTCAGCCACGGGGTCCTTTCACGACCCAGAAGGCACCCAGCCGTGGGCTTGGCACACTGTGGGCCTTTTGGGATGGAAGCTCCCCCTCCTTTTTCTTGGAAATTCGGGGAGGACCAGCTTCACCCTCAAGGACCCGGGTCGGTGCCTGCAGTGGAATGGGCTCTGTGGGTGTAGCCCTGGCCTGCTCACCGGCTGGGCGAACCGGAGGTGGCCATTGGGTCACTCCCCCTGCAGACCCGCTACCCTGGACAGAGGTCTCTCTCAGTGTGTTGGGAGCCCTGCGCGAGGGTCTGGAGTGTGCAGACACCCTGTTCCCTGAGGCCTCGTGTACTCTCCTGGGCATCACGCTCTCCCCGTCTGTGTTATCCTTGGAGCCTGTGGGCCGTGGGCTCACCAGGGGCTGGGATGGGCCTCCGCTGGGTACACAAACACCAGTCCACCATCCAGCGGCCTCTGAACAAGGGGAGCCCTCAGCAGAACTCCATAAGTTTCCAAAAACAAGACTGGGCCCCCCTGGAATGCAACATTCCTCCCTCCTGCTGGCAGCTGCTAATTTATGCTAATCAGATGTATGCAAACCCCAAGTCCCCAGTGGGTCCAGGGGGACAGGGAGGGGCCACATGGCTGAGCAGGGGATGAAGTGGGCCTGTGTTCCCCTGGCTGTCCAATCCCTGCCCTCCCCAGGG